>NW_024429198.1:41349236-41974861 GCF_017639785.1 Mesocricetus auratus
GCCTTTTAAAAATAGAGTTATTTCATCTTAGTAAGTGATACCACAAAATAGATTTCTGTCTTCATTTTAGCTTATCTATACAGGTTTCATAAGCTTGAAAGAAATAAGGTTCACTGATAAAATACAAATTAAAAAGTACACATAAACAAGTAGTTTCAGGTAGTATCTCTTCTATAGAAAGCCAAAAATAACAAGGAAGGAACACTAAAAACATATAGCGCTCATGAAACAACTGAATAAAATTCAAGGACTGGTCACATTAAAAAGAAAAAGAAGCCCATAGGTCAGGAAGATGACTCAGCTGGTGAGGGCATGCACCTTACAAACCTGAAGACAAACATCCAATTAATGGGACCCTTGTAAAGGCAAAAGGGGGAAGAGACTCCACAAGCTGTCCTCTAATCTCCACACCATGACGTATGTACACACACCCCATATCGCCCCCACTTCACACACACATACATTAATAATGCATATAGATTTAAAGGTGTGCGTGTAAAAAAGAAAATCTGTATCCTGGCTTCAGGAAGCTATTACAACAAAAAAGACTTCATATAAATCACCAAGTTTAGTCTAAACAGTATAGGCAAATGATGTGATTGGAACTAAAGATAATTCAATTTACAGATAAGACTGTAAGGAGATATATTACATAAATTTGCAGGTGGCTCATAACCTCCTTTGGTTTAATGCTTAGCACATGATAGCCTTAATATTAGCTTCCACTTCTGAGCATCAGAAAATATGCCCTTCCGCTAAGGCTGTGATGAAGAATTACTGCCTTAAGGTTAGTAAGACCACACACTTAATAACAAAGCCTTGGCTTCTGTAAGTACACATTTGTGCCACAGTTTTACCTAACCCCAATAATTGGAGCACTATTTTGTTTTGTAAAATTGACAACTTCTTCCTTCTTCTGTGGGGAGGATATACTTAGTGTGGGAGCTTGAACACACTATTAAATCACCTAAATCTATCAGGCTCAGTTGAATTCCTAAGCAGACTAAGACATTCCATCTGAGCTCTACCAAGTATCACACTGATTGGCATCTAAGAACAGCTTTGATATGATGATCTATGCCTGGACATGATGACCTAGAAATACTGAAAAGTAATTAATTGATGTCAATTTTCATTCTAATGACCAACTAAAATATGTTTTAAAAGGTAGAACAATTAATAATGAATAGCCCTGCTAAAATATGAAACACACACACATATATATATATTACAAGTGTGTAATACATTAACCATATATATATGTATATATAATATATAATATTTAATATGTAAAAGAATACTAAAATATCATTATGACTAATAGAAATTTGATTCATTAGACATGGAACCTGAATAGCAAATTGATCACTTTCCATAAGTTTGTAGGCTTTCTGTTGTTTTTATTGTTGAAATTCAACTTTAATCCATGGCAGTCTGATAACACAGAGATGGCTATTTCAATTCTCTTGTATCTGTTGAGACTTGTTTTGTAACCAAGTATATGATCAGTTTTGAATAAGTTCCAATGAGGTGCTGAGAAAAATGCATATTCTTTAGTGTTTGGGTGAAATGTTTTGTAGATGTCTGTTAGATGCATTTGAGTCAAAACATCTGTTGGTTCCATTATTTTTCTATTTACTTTCTGTTTGGATGACCTGTTCATTGGTGGAAGTGGGGTATTGCAGTGCCCCACTATTAATTTGTGGAGTTCAATGTGTGATTTAAGCTTTAGTAATGTTTCTTTTACAGATGTGGGTACCTTTGTATTTAGGGTATTGATGTTCCGAATTGAAATGTCATTGTGGTCGACTTTTCCCTTGATGAGTTTGAAGTGTCCTTCTATTCAGGGGAGTCTCTGTCCCGTTTGGCAACTGAGAGTGTGGGGATTGGGGATAGAGTGAGTAAAGCTGAGACAGTGGGTAAGTTGGTGTGCAGGCAACCCACCTGTACATCCGCCAGCCTACTTGGTCTCTGACCCTATGGAGGCTTGGATACAGCAAGTAGGAGGGCATAGGACTAGGGGTATAACTGGATGATGCTGAGATAGTGAGAGCATGTGGGTAGCATACCACCCCATCCTTGTTTTAAACATTAGCTTTTTTAGATTTTTTAATTCAACTCTCCTAGGCTCTTTCCTTACATAAACACATTTCGTTAGAAACAAGGATGTCCACTTTCTTCATATTTCTTCAACATCGTACTTGACATCTTAGCTAGCTCAGTAGACAACTGATGAGTGTGTTTATGGAAGTATGAAGTATATTAGATAAGGGAAGGAAAATATTTTCAAAATACAGTGAATTAAAATTTTTAATGAAAAGTTTAAAAGTAATAGTGATTGCACTATTGCTGTTATGTGTATTTCTGGAACATAAACACTTATCCTCAGATAGAAAATAAACAATTGGTTTGAATAAATTATGTAAATCATGCATATAAGACACATGTAGTTGATTTTTGACAATGAGATGAGACTAGATCTACAAATGTACAATTATTCTCTCATAAAAATATTAAGAGTAGGAGTCCAGGGAAGCAGCTGTTCCTCCGGCAGCATCAGGTAAACAGGCCCGCTTCCCGGCCTGTGTTCCAATGCCTGCAGATTGCCTGGGAACTGCACAGAGCTCCCAATCCCGACGGGAGCCAAGCACCCCAGACTCCAGATCTTCTCTCCCACCAACGAGACCAGGAAACCAGAGGAGGCTGGGAGTCCAGGGAAGCAGCTGTTCCTGCAGCAGCATCAGGTAAACAGGCCGGCTTCCTGGCCTGTGTTCCAGTACTTGCAGATCGCCTGGGAACTGCACAGAGCTCCCAATCCCGGCGGGAGCCAAGCACCCCAGACTCCAGATATTCTCTCCTGCCAACGAGACCAGGAAACCAGAGGAGCCAGGGAGACCAGGGGAGTAGCTGTTCCCGATCAGGTACAACAGGACCCAGCATAGGGTCCAGGGGACCAGGTAGGAGGCTAAGTGCCCCAGATTCCTGTTCTTCTTCCCCACCCACGGGAACAACATTTGGACAAGGAATAGAAGAACCACCAGATTATTGAACTTGCTAGCACCCACCAAAAGGGAACTCTGGTCCCCAGACCAGTAAGGGGCTCTTTCTGCACCCACTAGAAGAAGAGATGGGAAAGAGACAATACAAAAACACACTCAGCAACAGAAAAACAAATATGGCACCGCCAGATTCTAGAGACTCCACACCAGCAAGACCCCAACATTCCAATGCGAACGAAGCAGATGAGAACGACCTTAAAAGCACTTTCATGAAAATGATAGAGGCCCAAAAAGAGGATATAGGAAAATCCCTCAAAGAAATGGAAGAAAAAACAAACCAAAAAATGCAAGAAATGGAAGAAAAAACAAATCAAAAAATGCAAGAATTGGAAGAAAAAACAAACCAAAAAAGGCAGGAAATGGAAGAAGAAACAAAGCAAAAAATGCAAGAAATGGAAGAAGAAACAAAGCAAAAAATGCAAGAAATGGTAGAAAAAAACAAAGCAAACAATGAAAAAAATGGAAGAAGAAACAAAGCAAAAAATGCGAGAAATGGAACAAAAAGCAAACCAAAAAATGCAAGAAATGGAAGAAAGAACAAACCAAAAAATTCAAAACGGCAACAAATGGACGAAAAGATGAACAGAAAATTGCAAGAAGCAATGCAAACACTGCAAGGGTTGAAAACTGAAATAGAGATATTTAAAAAAACACAATCTGAAGAAAGGCAGAAAATAGAAAAGCTGGACAAACAGTCAGGCACCACCGATACAAGCATTAACAACAGAATAGAAGAGATGGAAGAGAGAATCTCAAGTGTTGAAGATACACTAGGAGAAATGGATTTATCAACCAAAGAAAACCTTAAATCCAACAAATCCTTAACACAAAACATCCAGGAAATATGGGACACCATGAAAAGACCAAACCTAAGACTAATAGGTATAGAAGAAGGAGAAAAAATCCACCTCAAAGGGGCAGAAGGCATATTCAACAAAATCATAGAAGAAAACTTTCCCAACCTTAAGAAAGACATGCCAATGAAGGTACAAGAAGCCTACAGAACACCAAATAGAGTGGATCACAAAAAAATCCCCTTGCCACATAATAATCAAGACCCCAAACATACAGAATAAAGAAAGAATATTAAAAGCAGCTAAGGAAAAAGGTCAAGTAACATATAAAGGCAGACCTATCAGAATTACACCTAATTTCTCCATGGAAACTCTGAAAGCCAGAAGGTCCTGGATAGATAGTCTACCTACACTAAGAGACCATGGATGCCAGCCCAGACTACTATACCCGACAAAGTTCTCAATCACTATAGACGGAGAAAACAAGATATTCCATGACAAAACTAGATTCAAGCAATACGTGTCCACTAACCAAGCCCTACAGAAAATTTTGGAAGGAAAACTCCAACCCAAGGAAGCTAACTACAACCAGAAAAACATAGGCATTAGAGAATCCCTCTCTACCAACAGCCAAAAGAACAAAGAGGTGAAATTCCACGCATAATTCCACCAACAACAACCATTGAAAATCGAAGAAGGATGAGCAATCAATGGTCATTAATATCCCTCAATATTAATGGCCTTAACTCACCCATAAAAAGACACAGACTAACAGAATGGATTCGAAGACAGAACCTTTCATTCTGCTGCATACAAGAAACACACCTCACCCTCAAAGACAGACATTACCTGAGAGTTAAAGGTTGGGAAAAAAATTTTCAATCAAATGGACCCAAGAAACAAGCAGGGGTAGCAATCCAATATCCAACAAACTGGACTTTAAAATAAAATCAATCAAAAGAGATGAAGGAGGTCATTACATACTCATCACAGGTGAAACCCACCAAGATGAAGTGTCTATCCTGACCATCTATGCCCCAAATACAAAGGCATCCACATTCGTTAAAGAAACATTATTAAAACTTAAATCTCATCTATAGCCCCACACAGATATAGTGGGAGATTTCAACACACCACTCTCACCACTAGACAGGAATACCAGACAGAAACTCAACAAAGACGCGAAGGGTCTAATAGAAGTAATGACCCAACTGGGATTAACAGATATCTATAGAACATTTCATCCACATAAAAACGAATATACCTTCTTCTCACCACCACATGGAACCTTCTCAAAAATAGACCACATACTTGGCAACATATCAAACCTCAGCAGCTACAAAAAAAAATTGGAATAACTCCATGCATCTTATCAGACCACCATGCTTTAAAATTAGAATTCAACAACAACACAAATTGCAGAAAACCTACAAACTCATGGAAATTGAATAATGCTCAACTGCACCATCCCTGGGTCAAAGATGAAATAAAAAAAGAAATTAAAGACTTCCTAGAATTCAATGAGAATGAAGACACAAAATACCCAAACCTATGGGACACTTTGAAATCAGTGCTACAGGGGAAGTTCAAAGCACTAAGTGCTCACATGAAGAAACAGGAGAACAGTTATACCAGAGAATTAACATCACAGCGGAAAGCTCTAGAACACAAAGAAGCAAACTCCCCCAGGAGGAGTAGACGCCAGGAAATAATCAAATTGAGGGCTGAAATCAATAAAGTAGAAACCAGGAAAACAATACAAAGAATCAATGCAATGAAGAGTTGGTTCTTTGAGAAAATCAACAAGATAGACAAACCTTTGTCCAAACTTACCAAACAGCAGAGAGTGAACACTCAAATTAACAAAATCAGAAATGAAAAGGGGGACATAACAACAGACTCTGAGGAAATCCAGAGAATCATTAGGTCATACTTTGAAAACCTGTACTCCACAAAATTCGAAAATTTAAAGGAAATGGATGACTTCCTGGATAGCTATCACTTGCCAAAACTAAATCAAGAACAGATAAGCAATTTAAATAGACCTATAACCCCTATGGAAATAGAAGCAGTCATCAAAAGTCTCCCAACCAAAAAAAGTCCAGGTCCAGATGGCCTCAGTGCAGAATTCTACCAGAAATTCAAAGAACAGCTTATACCAATTCTTCTCAAAGTGTTCCACACAATAGAAGCAGAAGGGTCTTTGCCAAACTCTTTCTATGAGGCTTCAATAACCTTGATCCCCAAGCCACACAAAGATACAACTAAGAAAGAGAACTTCAGACCAATATCCCTCATGAACATTGATGCAAAAATACTCAATAAAATACTGGCAAATCGGATCCAAGAACACATCAAAACAATCATTCACCAAGATCAAGTAGGTTTCATACCAGGGATGCAGGGATGGTTCAACATACGAAAATCCATCAACGTAATCCACCAGATAAACAAGCTGAAAAACAAAATCACATGATCATCTCACTAGATGCTGAAAAAGCCTTTGACAAAATCCAACACCCCTTCATGATAAAGGTCTTGGAGAGATCTGGGATAACAGGGACATACTTAAACATAATAAAAACTATATACAGTAAACCAACAGCCAACATCAAACTAAATGGACAGAAACTCAATGCAATTCCTCTAAAATCAGGAACAAAACAAGGCTGTCCACTCTCTCCATACCTTTTCAACATGATAGTTGAAGTTCTAGCTATAGCCATACGACAACAAAGGGGGATCAAGGGGATACAAATTGGGAAGGAAGAGGTCAAACTTTCACTGTTTGCAGATGATATGATAGTTTACATCAATGACCCAAAGAACTCTACCAGGGAATTCTTACAGCTGATTAACACCTTCAGCAAAGTGGCAGGCTACAAGATCAACTCAAGAAAATCAGTAGCCCTACTATATACAGATGATAAAAGGGCTGAGAAAGAAATCAGAGAAACATCACCCTTTACAATTGCCACAAACAACATAAAATACCTTGGGGTAAAGCTAACCAAACAAGTGAAAGACCTGTATCGTAAGAACTTTGAATCTTTAAAGAAAGAAATTAAAGAAGCCCTCAGAAAATGGAAAGATCTCCCATGCTCTTGGATGGGTAGGATCAATGTAGTAAAAATGGCAATCCTGCCAAAAGCAATCTACAGATTCAATGCAATCCCCATTAAAATCCCAGCACAATTCTTCACAGACCTTGAAAGAACAATAATCAATTTTATATGGAAAAACAAAAGACCCAGGATAGCCAAAACAACCCTGTTCAACAAGGCAATGTCCGGAGGCATCACCATCCCTGACCTCAAGCTCTATTATAGAGCTATAGTCCTGAAAACAGCTTGGTATTGGTACAAAAATAGACAGGTAGACCAATGGAATCGAATTGAAAACCCGGATATTAACCCACACATGTACGAACATCTGATCTTTGACAAAGAAGCTAAAAATATACAATGGAATAAAGAAAGCATCTTTAAAAAAATGGTGCTGGCATAACTGGAGGCTGGCATGTAGTAGAATGCGGATCGATCCATGTTTATCGCCATGCACAAAACTTAAGTCCAAATGGATCAAAGACCTCAACATAAATCCAGCCACACTGAACCTCTTAGAAGAGAAAGTGGGTGGTACCCTTAAACGAATTGGTAAAGGAGACAGCTTCCTGAACATAACACCAGTAGCACAGACAGTGAGATCACCAATTAATAAATGGGACCTACTGAAACTGAGAAGCTTCTGTAAGGCAAAGGACACAGTCAGCAAGACAAAAAGGCAGCCCACAGAATGGGAAAAAATATTCACTAATCCCACATCTGACAGAGGGTTGATCTCCAAAATTTACAAAGAACTCAAGAAGCAAGTCTCCAAAACATCAAAGGACCCAATTAAAAAGTGGGCTGCAGAACTAAATAGAGAGTTTTCAATAAAGGAGTAAAATAGCTTAGAGGCACTTGAGAAAGTGCTCAACATCCTTAGGCATCCTGGAAATGCAAATCAAAACAACTCTGAGATATCATCTCACTCCTGTCAGAATGGCTAAAATCAAAAACACCAATGACAATTTATGCTGGAGAGGATGTGGAGAAAGGGGGACACTCCTCCATTGCTGGTGGGAGTGCCAACTGGTTCAGCCACTTTGGAAATCAGTATGAAGCTTCCTCAGAAAAATGGGAATAAACCTAGCACAAGACCCAGCAACTCCACTCTTAGGCATATATCCAAAAGATGCCCATTCATACAACAAAGATGTCTGTTCCACTATGTTCATAGCAGCTTTATTTGTAATAGCCAGAACTTGGAAGCAACCTAGATGTCCCTCAACCGAAGAGTGGATAGAGAAAATGTGGTACATCTACACAATGGAGTACTATTCAGCAGAAAAAAATAATGGAATCATGAGATTCGCAGGCAAATGGATGACACTAGAAGAAACCATCCTGAGTGAGGTAACCCAGTCACAAAAAGAGAAACATGGCATGTACTCTCTCATATATGGATTTTAGACATAGATCTGGGGAGTGCCAGCCTACAATCCTATGGCCAGAGAGTCTGGGAAACAGAAACTTCATTTAGTGGCTGATCGAAGAAGAGGCAGACTCCCTTGGTTAAGTACTGAGCTGAACTCAAGAAAGCCAGTAACAGAGAGGGAGGACTGATGATCAAAGAGATTAAGAGGCTGGTTTAACCCCCAGAAACAGCTGACCAAACAAAAGTTAACTCCTGAATCCCAGGCATCAGCCTGGGAATCCAGCATGGGACTGATCAAGACCCCCTGAATCTGGGTGTCAGTGAGGAGGCCTAGGTAATCTATTGAGCCTTGGGCAGCAGATCAGTACCTATCCCAAGTATACACACGGACTTTGGACTCCCATAGAACAAGGTGAGGTGCACTCTCACCCTGAACTCTTGGGGAAGGGTCTAGGCCCTGCCCTATATGAAATGACAGACTATGGGACACCCCCATGGAGGGCCTCACCCTCCCTGGGGGAGTGAGGGGATACGGGGGGGGTGTTGGGGGGAGGGCACGGGAGGAGGGGAGGGAAAGGGAGAGGGACCTGGAACTGACTTGTGAAGCAACCTTGTTTCTTATCTAAATTTAAACTGGAAAATAAAATTAAAAAAAATATTAAGAGTATAACTCCATATTGGAAAACTGAGACTATTAACAAAGTACAATGTAAATTTCTAAGTTAGCATTTTGGTGAATATTTTAAATACTCTTACAACATGTATAAAATCTTTCGGCTAAAAGGACTTCAATTCATTTTCAATAACTAGATAAGTAATTGAATGTGAAAGCCATTGAGGTCCTTGACCTTATATGTGTTAATATTCTGAAAAGTACTACAGAGCACTGTTCCTTTCAATTTCATTGAATCACATGTACACACACAATGAATAAAGAAGATATTATACCTAGCTGAGGAACATTTGAAATGTGATGGCTGCAGCAGGACATTAAATAACTTTTACTCAGGGGATTGACCTTCTCTACATTGCCCATGCTTCAGTGGATGTCCCCACACACCATGGGTAGCACTAATTGTACTTAGTAGGTAAACATTTTTTAAAAATTAAAAAGAACATTAAGTTGAAATGAAGAAGTGTTGCTGGGTGTCTGGGAGGAATTAGAGGTGGAGCAAGGGTATAGGTATGATCAATCTATATTTCATATATGTATAAATTCCCAAATGCTAAATGAAACATTTAAAATTCCTATGTAAGAGAGACTTTCTATACCAAGGATCAAGATCTATATCTGAGTGAGAGAAGTGAGTACAGACTAAGTCAACCAGAGTGGAAGTAGTCGTGAGTCACAGGTGGATACAGAACAACGGAGGTGATACTTTCTAAGAAAAGTGTGAGATAAGTGTCCATATCTTTAGGATATTTGAAAATGTTATTCAATTGATATCTCACACCTAACAAATTAATTATAGTGTATTTATACTTCGATCTTAAAATCGAAGTTAACAGTGACCACTTTCTTTTACTTACCTAAAAATATATAAAACAAACTTTTAAACGGAAGTTGTTTTCATTAACACACATGAAGCAGATCCAGAACAGCAAATTTCCATTAATTATTTATGCCTGATGAAGTATGTTTAATATCTGCCATCTTGGTTCTGCCTTCTTTCAAATATCAGATATACACGATTTATTGTTGAAATTAATGATGCCTTTGTATTCATATTACGTATTATAGAAAAATTCTTAACAGAAGTTTTATAATTTCAGTAAAATATAAGTATTCTAGAAAGCTATAGTATGTCAGTAAATCTAAGTTAATTTGTTTTATCCTGAGAAATTTTTTATTTGCTTGGATTTGAAGGTAATAAAGAAGAAATTCAGTTATACATTTTGGTTTGCAAATATAAAAACTGGCTAAAACAACCTGAGATGAAATTTATTTTAAGTGTATTGTCACAAAAGTTAACAGAAAGTCAGAAACTGGGGGGAAAACCTTAGTAGGGATCCCAGTTACCATTATTTTCCAATGCCAACATCCTGCCCTATAGGTTTTTAGGTATTTTGGTAAGTATTCCATACTGTTAAAAACAGATGTTTTAATTTGTTGATGCACCCAAGTATTTATTAATGATAGACTCATCTGAATCAAGATTTTCAGTTTTTTCAAAAGCCTGTCAGGTCACAGTGAATGCAAAAAAACCACAGCAATCTCTTCTAAGCAGTTAGGGTCAGTGAAAGAACTGGAAGAGAGGTATTTAGAGTTAAAAATCTCTTTTCACGTGGAAAATAATCAAAACTTTCTATGATGTGTGAAAAATTGCAAAAAGGTCTATTCCGGATTTTTTAAGAGAGGCACTTCCTCATTTCAGATATTTGTGGTGCATTATATTATCAGCTATTTTCAAAAAATGTTTCACTGCTGTTCATTTTCGTATATATGCTAAATTTCAGTACTATTTCTATAACTGCGGTAAAATAGGATCATTTTTCTTTCTTAGCTTTATAAACAGAGTCGTCAGCACTTGAAAGAGCAGAACATCTGACAGAGCTTTGTTTACCTGCTTAATCATGCATGTATTGAACAAGCTCCCTACACCCAAAAAATGTGCGTGATATGGTTTAGAGATACTCATGAGGCTGGACAAGCAATGATGATGTTTTATGGGGAATTATGATTTTTGTGTTTAATCTCAGGATACGTGTAATTAGATATTATTTTCAAACAAATTGGATGATTTTCCTTAAAATTTTCTAAGTTTAAAAATCTACTGGCACCATTTTCAGTGTTTGAACTTCAGAAATTGTTTCCTTTACACATACATAAATAGCTTTATTTTAAATTCTATAAAAAACTAGACATAGTGACATTATAGGGCTACTTCCAACCTCTTTAATTTAGAGAATCAGCTTTGTCTAATTGACCTCAGGAACTGTAGTTTCCTGAAACCAAATATATCTCATCTCTACGACAATGTCCTGAGTGGACTACAAACCCAGTGAGTAGTATTCTGTGAGAAATTGTCAGGATGGGATTTTTTTTCTACTTCCAAAATCACTGTACTTTAAGATGCTTTTCTTAATTACTATATGCCATTCTACATCTTTGTATCTTCATTGGAGACTTATCATTTAAGAGTGTAATATAAATGAGTCACACTCTGTGTCTAATGATCAGTTTTCTTTATTTCTATGTATTCATTGTTGATGGACTGGCATACAATACTTGAGAGATAATTTAGAGCATCTAGTTTTAAGTAGGTAAATCTTTCCATGTTCTTTCCATTTGCCTTATTGGTTCTACCAGGATTTCTCTCTCTTTTTTTTTTTAATGAGAAACAAGCTTGTTTCACATATCAATCCCAGTTCCTTCTCCCTTCCCTCCTGCACTGCCCTTCATCCCCATTCCACTCCCCAGGGAGGGTAAGGCCTTCCATGGGGGATCTTCAAAGTCAGTCACATCATTTAGAGCAGGGCCTAGGCCCTTGCCTGTGTGTCTAGGCTGAGAGAGTATCTCTCTATGTGGAATGGGTTCCCAAAGTCCATTCATATATTAGGGATAAATACTGATCTACTACCAGAGACCCCATAGATTGCCCAGGCCTCCTAACTGACACCCACATTCAGGGGGTCTGGATCAGTCCTGTGCCGGCTTCCCAGCTATCAGTCTGGGGACTATGAGCGCCCCCTTGTTCAGGTCAGCTGTTTCTGTGGGTTCCTCTAGCCTGGTATTGACCCCTTTGCTCATCACTCCTCCCTCTCTGCAACTGGATTCCAGGATTTCGGCTCAGGCTTTAACTGTGGGTATCTGCTTCTGCTTCTGCCAGGTACTGAATGAAGGCTCTAAGACGGCATATAAGGTAGTCATCAATCTCATTATTGGGGAAGGGCATTTATGTCACTCTTAGGGTCTTCCTTGTTTCCTAGCTTCTCTGGCAGTGTGGATTATAAGCTAGTAATCCTTTGCTCTATGTCTAAATCCATATAAAAGTGAGTACATACCTTGGTGTCTGTTGTTATGTCCCCCTTTTCATTTCTGATTTTGTTAATTTGCATGTTCTCTCTCTGCTCTTTGATAATTTTGTGTAAAGGTTTATCTATCTTGTTGATTTTCTCAAAGAACCAACTCTTTGTTACATTGATTCTTTGTATTGTTTCCCAGTTTCTACTTTATTAATTTCAGACCTCAATTTGAGGTCTCCTCCTCTGGGGTGAGTTTGCTTCTTTTTGTTCTAGAGCTTTAAGTTGTGCTGTTAATTCTCTAGTGTGACTATTCTCCAGTTTCTTCATGTGGGCACTTAGTGAACTTTCCTCTTAGTACTGCTTTCAAAGTGTCCTATAAGTTTGGTAATGTTGTATCTTCGTTCTCATTAAATTCTAGGAAGTCTTTAATTTTTTTCTCTTTTTCTTCTATAACCCAGGAGTGGTGCAATTGCACATTGTTCAATTTACAAGAATTTTTAGGATTTCTGCAATTTGTGTTGTTGGATTCTAATTTTAAAGCATGATGGTCTGATAAGCTACAGGGGGGTTATTCCAATTTTTTTATTTTTTTTTATTTTTCATGTCAATCCCAGTTGCCTCTCCTGCCCCTCCTCCCGCACTCCCCTTCCCCCCCCCCCAGCCTCCCACCCTATTGCCAATTCCTTCCACATAGGGGATATCTAGAGTCTGTCATTTCACTCCGGGTAGGGTCCAGGCATTCCCCTAAGAGTCCAGGCTGAGAGAGCATCCCTCTTTGTGCTATGGGCACACCATGACTGTTTGTATTCCAGGGATAGACACTGATCCACTGCTCAAGGCCCCATATGTTGCCCAGGCCTTCTCACTGACACTCACATTTGGGGGGGGTTGCACCTGTTGAGGTTTGCTAGGTTGCCTAGTATGTGGTTGATTTTAGATAAGGTTCCATGTGGCACTGAGAAGGTATATTCTTTTGTGTTTGGGTGGAATGATCTATAGATGTCTGTTAAAACCAATTGGGTCAAAATTTCTGTTAGTTCTTTCATTTCTTTGTTAAGTTTCTGTCTGGTGGTCCTGTCTAGTGGTAAGAGTGGGGTGTTTAAGTCTCCCACTGTAAGTGTGTGAGGTTTAATGTGTGATTGATTCTTAGTAATGTTTCTTTTATGAACATAGGTGCCTTTGTATTTGAGGTATAGATGTTCAGAATTGAGACTTAATCTTGATGGATTTCTCCTGTGATGAATATGAAATGACCTTCTTCATCTCTTTTGATTGATTTTAATTTAAAGTCTAATTTGTTAGATATTAGGATTGCTACACTGACTTTTTTCTTGGTTCCATTTGATTGGAAAGTTGTTTCCCAACCTTTTACTATGAGGTAATATCTGTCTTTGAAGTTGAGCAGAAGGATGGATTTCTTGTATGCAACAGAAGGACGGATTCTGTCTTCATATCCAGTCTGTTAGCCTGTGTCTTTTTATAGACAAGTTAAGACCATTGGTATTGACAGATATTAATGGCCAGTGATTGTTTGTTTTGGATTCAGTGGTGGTGGTGATATTGTGTGTGGATTTCTACCCCATTTTTCTTTTGACTGTTAGTAACATGGAATTATCTATTGCCTATGTTATTGTGGGTGTAGCTAACTTCCTTGGGTTGGAGTTTTCCTTCCAGAACTTTTTATAGAGCTAGATTAGTGGACATGTATGGTTTAAATCTGGTTTTGTCATGTAATATCTTGTTTTCTCCATCTATAGTGATTTAAATCTTTGCTGGGTATAGTGGTCTGGGCTGGCATCCGTTATCTCTTTGTCTTGGTAGAATATCTATCCAAGACCTGGTTTTCAGAGTTTCCATGGAGAAGTCAGGTATAATTCTGATAGGTTTGCCTTTATATGTTACTTGACCTTTTTCCTTTGCTGCTCTTAATATTCTTTCTTTATTTTGTATATTTCCTGTTTTGATTATTATGTGTCAAGGGGACTTTTTTGCGGTCCAATGTATTTGATGTTCTGTAAGCTTCTTGTACTTTTTTTTTTCAAGACAGAGTTTCTCTGTATTGTTTTATTGTTTTGTAAGCTGTCCTGGAACTCGCTCTGTAGGCCAGGCTGGCCTGGAACTCACAGAGATCCGCCTGCCTGTGCCTCCCGAGTGCTGGGATTAAAGACGTGAGCCACCAATGCCCTACTGCTTCTTGTACTTTCATTGGCATGTCTTTCTTTAGGTTGGAAAATTTTTCTTCTGTGGTTTTGTTGAATGTGTTTTCTACACCTTTGAGGTGGATTTATTCATCTTCATGTATAACTGTTATTCTTAGGTTTGGTCTTTTCACGGTGTCCCATATTTCCTGGATATTTTGTGTTAGGGATTTGTTGGACTTAAGATTTTCTTTGAGCTGGGTGTTGGTGGCTCATGCCTTTAATCCCAGCACTTGGGAGGCAGAAGCAGGCATATCTCTGTGAGTTCAAGGCCAGCCTGGTCTACAGCCTCTGAAATAATACAGAGAAACCCTGTCTGGAAAAAAACAAAACAAAAAAAACAATTTTCTTTGGTCAATGTTCTCCTAGTGTATTGTCAACGCCTGAGATTCTCTCTTCCATCTATTATATTCTGTTGGTTATGCTTGCATCTGTAGTTCCTCATCATTTACCCAGATTTTCTATTTCCAGAATTCCCTCAGACAGTGGTTTTTGTTTCTGTTTGTCTGTATTTCATTTTTCAAAACTTGCACTGTTTGAATGTCTCAATTGTTTCTTGCAATTTTTGGTTTGTGTTTTCCTCCATTTCTTGAATTTTTGTTTATTTTTTCCTTCTGTTTCTTTTCTTATTACCTCTTTGAGGGTCTCTATCATCTTCATAAAGCTGTTTTGGGGTCATTTTCTTCTGTTTCATGTGAGTTGGGTTGTTCGGGTCTTGCTGGTATAGAATCCCTAGCCTCTGGTGGTGTCATATAAGTCTTCCTGATTTTGGTGTGCCCAAGTTGCAAAGTCCCCAGAGACCACCAGGAAGACAGACCCACAAAACTGCTAAAGCAAGGTTTAATGATTGTTCATCCACCCATGGCAGGGACCCCATCTGGCTAGCTGATGCAGCAGCCCCCAGAGGGAGTGAAGTTCCCTGTATACTGTTAGGTTTTAAAGACAAAAGCAGGATTACATCAGTAGGTACGGGCTGGTTGACTTTTGGGAACAATTAGGAGCATTTCTCAAAGTCATATTTTGGCATGAAATACCTGTGTATCAATTATTTTCATCGGTCAGTGCTAAAGGGGAACATTCTGTAGTTTCTATGGAATTGTCTTGTTACTTGCAGGTGGCCTGCTGTACACAGATACCAATAGTTTTCAGAACTATATCCTGGATACTACAGGGGAGGTTTTGGTTCTCCCTGGAGTTTCTTTTGTGGCCAAACAGTTCCCAGGAACCAAGTATCTAGGAGGCTGGGAGTGGGGGCGGGGAGTCTGGAGTTTCTTTGTGTTCAGTTTTGGCCCTAGACTCTGAGAGGCCAGAGGATCTGGAGTTTCCTTGTGTCAGAGGCCTATGTGTCTTTTCTGTAGCCTGTCATGGCTACTAAAGCAGGGGCCTGAGTGAGGGTCTGGTCCCTTTATTTCTAAATTATTAGAAGTGAAGCCCTTGAGTTTAGTTTACCCCTTTCAGTTGGATGTGTTCTTATACTCTTGTCTACCCATCCAGTGGGTACCCGTGGGCTTTCTCCCTCTCCTGGTGGGTACAGGACCAAAGTTCTCTTCCAGTGGGTGCAAGCAGGTCCAATACTCCGATGGCTCCCCTCTTCCATGGGTGGAGGCAGGTTGCTGGCAGATTGGATGGGCTGTTCCACCAGGATGGGTTCCCCCTTGGCAGGCCCCAGGCCTCTGAGCAGGGCACCAGAAGGCAGGCCAGAAACAGGCCCACATTCACCTCCAGTATATACTCTTAACCACTGAGCCATCTCTCCAGCTCCCAGGAAGACTCACATTTGATGCTGTTTATTTTATGAGACTTGACAGATACATAATAACATGTAACTACTAATGTAGTGTCATTCAGAATCATTTCCCTGCCCTTAAAACCCTCTATGCTTTGTCTGTTCCTCCTTATTTCTCGTGGCAACTTCTGGTCATTCTTTCAGTGCTTCCTTTCTTTTTCCTTTTCTAAAATGCCATGTTTTTCAAATCATACACTCGCCTTTCAGGTTGGCTTCCTTCACTTACTGGTATGCATCCAAAGCCTCCCTGTGTCTTTCCTTATCTGAAAGTCTTTTGTTCTCACTAATATTCTATTGCCTGGATATACCGCAGTTAATTTCTACAGTCCCTACAGAAAGACCTCATTTCCAGTTTGAAGCAAGTATGAACGTAGTGGCAATAAGCATCTGTGTTCAAGTTTTGTGTATATGCTAAGTTTTCAAACCACATGACTAAATAACCAAAGAATAATGTTACTGGTTAATTAAGACAGGGTTTTTTCTGCATAACAGCTCTGGCTGTCCTGGAACTTGCTCTGTAGACCAGACTGGCCTCAAACTCACAGAGATCTGCCTGCCTCTGTGTCCAGAGTACTGGGAGTGAAGGTGTGTGCCACTACTGCCTGGCAAGATATGTTAAGCCTTATAAGAAACTTACTTAATTGGTTGTACCAGTCTGCATCTGTGGTGCTTTAACCCCTATAGATGCATGTGTTTGAATACTTGACCCATAGGGAGTGGCAGTATTAGGGAATGTGACCTTGTTGGAGGAAGTGTATCACTGTGGGGGAGGGTTTTCAGGTCTCATATGCTCAAGGTACACAGTCTCCTTCTGTTGCCTATGGATCAAGATGAAGCACTCTCAGATTCTTCTCCAGCACCACAGACACGCCACCATGATGATGAGGGATGATAACGGACTAAACCTCTGTACTGTAAGCCAGCCCCAATTAAATGTTTTCTTCTATAGGACTTGCTGTGGTCCTGGTGTCTCTTGAAAGCAATAAAAGCTTAGCTAAGACAGCATCCCAACCTACAATAAATAAGAGTTCCCATTGCTACACACCCTCATCAGCATTTAATACTAATGCTTCGAATTTTGGTCATTTTGATAGACATACAGTGGTATCTCACAATTGTTTTAATATCCAATTCCTTATAACATATGATACTGTATGCCATTTCATGCTTATTTTCCATTTACATTAACTTCTTTTGTGAAACATTTGATTGTCTTGCAGTCTTCTCAGTTTTGCATTAGGTGTTTTTCTTTTTTCTTTTTTTTTTCTGTTTTGGTTTTTCAAGACAGGGTTTCTCTGTGTAGCCCTGGCTGTCCTGGAATTCTCTTTGTAGGCCACACTGGCCTCGAACTCACAGACATCCACCTACCTCTGCTTCCCAAGTGCTGGGATTAAAGACAATTAAAGACATGCTCCACCACCACCTGGCTAGGTGGTTTTCTTATGTTTAAGAATTTTTTGTAAAGCACATACCTTTAATCCCAGCACTCAGGAGGCAGAGGCAGGTAGATTTCTGTGAGTTTGAGGCCAGCTTGGTCTACAGAGTGAGTTCCAGGACAGCAAGCCCTGTCTCAAAAAAAATTATTTGTATATGTGGAACACCAGCCCTTTTTTTTCTTTTTTTTATTATTTATTTTTAAATTTAAATTTAAATTAGAAACAAGGTTGCTTCACAAGTCAGTTCCAGGTCCCTCTCCGTTTCCCTCCCCTCCTCCCGTGCCCTTCCCCTAACCTGCCCCCCAATATCCCATCATTTCCCCAGGGAGAGTGAGGCCCTCCTTGAGGGTATCCATAGTCTGTTATTTTATCCAGGGCAGGGCCTAGATCCTCCCCCAAGAGTTCAGGGTGAGAGTGCATCTCTCATTGTTAGATGGGAGTCCAAAGTCTGTGTGTATACTCGGGATGAGTACTGATTACTGCCCAAGGCTCAATAGATTACCTAGGCCTCCTCACTGACACCCACATTCAGGGGTCTTGATCAGTCCCATGTTGGATTCCCAGGCATCAGCCTGGGAGTCAAGAGTTAACCCTTGTCAGGTCAGCTGTTTCTGGGGTGAAACCACCCTAGTCTTAACTCCTTTGGTCATCAGTCCTCCCTCTCTGTTACTGGCTTTCTGGAGTTCAGCTCAGTACTTAGCCATGGGAGTCTGCCTCTTCTTCCATCAGCCAGTGAATGAAGTTTCTGTTTCCCAAACTCTCTGTCCATGGGAGTGTAGGCTGGCACTCCCCAGATCTATGTCTAAAATCCATATATGAGAAAGTACATGCCATGTTTCTCTTTTTGTGACTGGGTTACCTCACTCAAGATGGTTTCTTCTAGTGCCATCCATTTGCCTGCGAATCTCAGGATTCCATTGTTTTTTTTTTTTTCTGCTGAATAGTACTCCATTGTGTAGATGTACCACATTTTCTCTATCCACTCTTCGGTTGAGGGACATCTAGGTTGCTTCCAAGTTCTGGCTATTACAAATAATGCTGCTATGAACATAGTAGAACAGACATCCTTGTTGTATGAATGGGCATCTTTTGGATATATGCCTAAGAGTGGAGTTACTGGGTCTTGTGTAGGTTTATTCCCATTTTTCTGAGGAATCTCCATACTGATTTCCAAAGTGACTGAACCAGTTGGCACTCCCACCAGCAATGGAGGGGTGTTCCCCTTTTTACCACATCCTCTCCAGCATAAATTGTCATTGGTGTTTTTGATTTTAGCCATTCTGACAGGAGTGAGATGGTATCTCAGAGTTGTTTTGATTTGCATTTCCCGGATGGCTAAGGATGTTGAGCACTTTCTCAAGTGCCTCTCAGCCATTTTAGACTCCTCTATTGAAAACTCTCTATTTAGTTCTGCAGCCCACTTTTTAATTGGGTCCTTTGATGTTTTGGAGACTTGCTTCTTGAGTTCTTTGTAAATTTTGGAGATCAGCCCTCTGTCAGATGTGGGGTTAGTGAATATCTTTTCCCATTCTGTGGGCTGCCTTTTTGTCTTGCTGACTGTGTCCTTTGCCTTACAGAAGCTTCTCAGTTTCAGTAGGTCCCATTTATTAATTGTTGATCTCACTGTCTGTGCTACTGGTGTTATGTTCAGGAAGCTGTCTCCTGTACCAATTCGTTCAAGGGTACCACCCACTTTCTCTTCTAAGAGGTTCAGTGTGGCTGGATTTATGTTGAGGTCTTTGATCCATTTGGACTCAAGTTTTGTGCATGACGATAAACATGGATCGATACGTATTCTTCTACATGCCAGCCTCCAGTTATGCCAGCACCATTTGTTGAAGATGCTTTCTTTTTTCCATTGTATATTTTTAGCTTCTTTGTCAAAGATCAGATATTCATACGTGTGTGGGTTAATATCAGGGTTTTCAATTCAATTCCATTGGTCTACCTGTCTATTTTTGTGCCAATACCAAGCTGTTTTCAGGACTATAGCTCTATAACAGAGCTTGAAGTCAGGGATAACGCCAGCCCTTTCTCTCTTATGTTTTGTTATTGATAATGAGAAAGGGTTTTCTACCAATTTATAGATTTGCCTATCATTCTCTCAATAGTATCTTTAAAAAGATGTATTTTATTCACGTGTATATTCATGTGTGCACAAGCGTGTGTATATTCATGTGTGCACAAGTGTGTGTATATGTGCACACGCTCATGCACAAGTGGCCATAGAGGTGAGAAGAGGGCATCTGATCCCCCTGGAGCTGAAGTTACGTACAGTTGTGAGCCACCTGATGCGCCTACTGGGAGCTGAACTCTGGTCCCCTGTAAAAACAGCAAGGGCTCTTAACTACTTAGCCATCTCTGCAGCCTTCAGACACTACCTTTTGCAAAGCAGATTTCTTTTTGCTTTTGTATGAACCCAAGCCTTTGCATGCTCACTCTACCAGTGAGCGACATCCCCAATCTTTTTTTTGTTTTGTTTTGTTTTGTAGACAGTCTTGCTATATAGCTCAGCCTGGCTTTTAGCTCGTGATCATCCTGCCTCAGCTTCTTTGTAGTCCTGGAATTATAGACAGTTGCCATTATGCCCGTCTTATAGCAGAGCGTTTGTCTGTCTGTCTGTCTGTGTGAAGTCTGTTTTATCAGGTCTTCCTTTTGTTGACTGTTTTCAGCGTTCCCCTTTCTTCTACGTTCTCCCAGTTTGAACATTTTGCACTCAGGTCTTGGATTTACTTTAAGTTTCTGAAAGGTAAACAGTCATCCAGATTCTTCCATTGCACATGTGGATATTCAGTTGCTCTGGCACTATGTGTTGAAGAGACTATTCCCTCTTTACTCAGTTGCTTTGTCAGCAGGGATCAGCTGGCTGCACATGAGTTATTTCTGGGCCTTCTAATCTATTTTGTCCTGACTCCTATTGCTTTGAAGGGTTGATGGGAGGTTTGTTTTTCAGATGAGGTCTCACTGTGTTACCCAGACTACCAATAACCCATAAGTTTAAGTGACCCTCTGTCTCAGCCTCCTGAGTGCCTGGGATTACAGGCATGTGCTGTCACATTGGCTCTTGCAGAACCTTGACTGGTATTTTAATTTATTTCTATGTAATGTAAATTACTGTTAGTTTAGGTCTTGAGCTTGCCATTTGTTTGGTGTTTCTTTTGTTGGTAGTTTCTTTTGTTTGGTTGGTTTTTTCCACTCTCTCTCTCTTCCCCTACCCCGTCCACC
Source organism: Mesocricetus auratus (assembly GCF_017639785.1). Lineage (NCBI taxonomy): Eukaryota > Metazoa > Chordata > Mammalia > Rodentia > Cricetidae > Mesocricetus > Mesocricetus auratus. The sequence goes on from NW_024429198.1 coordinate 41,370,180, forward strand.
CTGGACAGGATCTCACAATGTGCCTCAGTGGCTTGTCTGAATTTACTATGTAGAGCAGTCAGGCCTCAGACTCACAGAGCTCCTCTTGCCTCTGCTTCCTAAGTGATAAGATTATGGTGTGCCACCATGCCTGGAAGTTTCTCTGCTTTCTTTATCCTGTTTTCCTATGGGTTATTTGAATATTTTGCTCCTGTTCCCTTTGTGTTTCAGTATAACTGGCTCTAGATAAGTAAGTGACCAGCTTTTCAGGAACAACACTAAGGCTTTCCTTTTGTATATTTACAACTTAGTAAAGTGTACTAGTGTTCACAACTCACTAGTGCAAATTAAATACTGGAACCATGTGTTCTACATTCCTGTAGTCTCCCCTAATTTAACATAACCGCCTTAAGCACAACCAATATACAGGTATAATCACAGTAGGCAGTGATATAGCATCCTGGGTGGGCCTGACAAAAATCAAAGGAAGCTATAGAACTAAAAGGAATCTCATAGCAGTGAGTCAGCAAAAAAACCAGGATCTCCATCCTATAGTTTCCAGAAAGCAAATTCTTCAATGAATCAAATTGTCTTGATAGAGGATGACTCTGAACTTTTCTGAGACTCGCAGCCCCAGCCACACCCCAGTTTTAACTTGGTGAAGGCTCAACATAAGAGCCAACTACTATGTCCTTGAGTTTCTGACCCACAGAACTGTGGAATAATTTTGTGCGGTTTTGTTTTGTTTGTTCCCTGCTGGCAGTCAAACCCCAAGCCTCCTGAAAGCTAATCATATGTTGGACCAACGAACCATACTCATAAGCTGCTAGTTTGGTAATTGGTTCTATGAGGTGATGATTAATAACCAACCTGGTTGGATTGAGATGCTTAAGAGATTAGTAAAGCTCTCTAACCGATGTGTCTGTGAACAATTCCCAGAGATGAGTGGTGGATGAGATGGCAGCTAAGGGGTCAAAGACCTACCCTACTGTCCACAGGGCTGGGAGCCCGGATGGAGCAAAGCATAAGGAGGAAGCCAGCAGGAACCGCCATACTCTTTCTCCTTCACTGCTTCCGGCAGCCAGGACACCTTGCTCTCGCTCTGCTATGGGATGCTCCGCCTCATCACACCCAGAAACATGGAGCAATCTGACCAAAGACTGAAAGCTGTGAAATCCACCCCGGACGCAAACCCTTTCTATCAAATTCTCTGTGTTTTAAAGTTTCTCACTCTGCCTATGAGAACTATTTTCACAAACTGAGTAGCTCTGAAGACTGTTCCTCTAATCCTTGGGTTGGCCGTTCCCAGCCGCAGGTGTGTGTAATGTGTTTCTACCCATACATGTCTTGGTGGGCGCTCAGTTTGCAGGCTCCTGGGGGGAATCTTTTCAGGACTCTGGGGTTCCTTCTCTGCAGCTTCAGGCTTTTCCTTGCAGATTCTAGCCACTCAGCCTCCCACCCCGACCCCAATTCCAAATCAGGGAGCTTCCTCAGAGAGGTCAATGGACTCTGCCCGGGTTCTTTCATTCCATGCCATAGCCTGGAAATACCAGGTAAATGGAGAAAATTCTAAAGATCATCTTGCCAGTGTTGCCTTGTGTCCAGCACTGTCCCTTGTTAGTTTGCCTGATATCTTGGAACTATCATTCCATGTACGTTTCCTGGCTAATTTTGTATTTTATGTATTTTTGGTTTTTCTTTTCCTTTTTATTATTTTTTTTGACAGGGTTTCCTTTAGAACCTGTCCTGGAACTCACTCTGTAGACCAGGCTGACCTCAAACTCACAGAGATCCGCCTGCCTCTGCCTCCAGATTGCTGGGCTTAAAGGTGTGCGCCACCACCACCCGGCTAGTTTTGATTTTTCAAAACACTGTTTTGTGTAGCTCTATAAGTCCTGGAACTCTCTCTATAGACCAGGCTGACCTCAAGCTCAGAGATCCTCCTGCTTCTACCTCCCAAGTGCTGAGATTAAAGGTGTTACACCACCAAAGCTGGAGCGGTCATCTTTAGACCAATAAACAGCCACAATATTTTTTAAAAGTCTGAACAAGACAAACAGTGTGTACAGAAAAATAAATAAATAAATAAATAAATAAACAGAAGAATCTGCTGAAGGATTATTATCATCCCAACCTCAATTTGAGGGCTAATAGACCTCTAAAGTTGCTACCTGTGGGTAAAAGACTATGGCTGCTCTTCCACAGAGGACCCAGATTCAATTCTCAGCACCCATGTGGAAGCTCAACCATGTCTGCAACTCCTGTTCCAGGGAATCCACTATCCTCACACAGACATACATGCATGCAAAAAATTAATGCACATAAAATACATATAAATCATTAAAAAAGAAATTTAACTAGAGCAAAATATGGTAGGAAATTGGGTAAATATGGAAAACATGATGTGCTTTTTTAGCAAGGTCAAGTAGCTTTGGCACTATGACTTCAATGGTTTTCCTTATTCATTTACATTTGTAAGTACTCTGAAAAAGCAATGCAACGCGCTTTACCCCTCAGTATTTGTTGAGTGTGTTTATTCTGTGCTGGACTGGACTAAATTCTTGGGCTGAATCATGAATAAGAAGCAGTCCGTGCTCCCACCTTGCTAGCTAATGGTCAACATAGTTCATGGGGAGTAATGCAGAGTATACACACAGAACAAACAGCAGTTAATCAACCTGTTAAGATAAGTCAAGTGAGTGCTTATGATGCAGGCACATGAAGCAGAAATCAGAGATGGGCGCTTTCAGGACAATTTTAGCTTCGTTCGTCTCATCATGGATGGCCTCCACATCTACTCTGTGCTTGAGGGATGCAAAGGAATATTAATATTAATTTCACCAGCACAGGAATGAAGGGCAGAAGGAAGGAAGGAAGGAAGGAAGGAAGGAAGGAAGGAAGGAAGGAAGGAAGGAAGGAAGAAAAACTGCTGCCCCCAAAGCAATTAAAAGTACTTCTGCTCCGCCTCCTGCTTCTGTCTCACAAGTACTAGTCTTTTTACTGTCCATTACGCTTAGCTCACTTCAACACTGGCCTGGAGTGATGCTGAGTAAGCTTTGTTTACATGACTGAGTTTCTTGTCTATCTGAAGAGAGCTGCGTTCAAAGAAAGGGAGATGAGCAGCACAGTTAAGTGTGTTTGTGGCAGGGATGGAGTAGATGGGTGAGATCTGTTGGACCCTATTACTAAAACACTGTCACTAGCATTGCATGTGTTTCCAAGAGCTTTGCACGGCATACGGCATGTTTAAAGACGACCGGCTAGTTTCAGACTTTCTGCTCTGGTCTCCCTGTTACGACCATTTTCTTCTCCAATGTATTCTTCCTAAAAGGGCAGAATCCAAGTCTGCCGAAGTATGAGAGATGAGGTTAATATGTTCTGTAAACAGAGAGATTTTTTAAAAAATAGCCATTTTAGTGGTCTAGTGCATAGCTCAAAGCCATAGACGTGCTTGCAAAATTGTTTCCTGAGTAGTCGTGATGACCACAGAGAAACAGAGGTACAGAGGAAGCGGTGAGACAAGAGCTCTTAGGAAATATTTAGCAGAGCTTCTAATTTCTTTTAATAAACGTTTTAAAAACTCATGCACTTGGGAGGCAGAGGCATGTGGATCTCTACGTGTTCAAGGCCAGCCTGGTCTACACAGCGAAAAGACAGTCAAAGGTACATAGCAAGAATCTGTCTCAAAAAAAAAAAGACAAAACAAAAAATAAAAAACATGCAGAGTAATTTTCTTCAGAAAATTAAATGCCTTTCAACAGCATACTGCAAATCAAAATATACAAAATTTGCCCATAAAATAATATATCTTTGTCCTTAAATTACTTTTCTAGAAATATGATTTTGAGAGCTGACTATTAAAGGAAACCCTTTCTTTTTATAGCTATAGTGTGACGAAGAGATTTGTAATCTGCCTCAACATGCTACTAAAACAGAAGTGGATTCAATTACCACGCCTGCTTTTTACATTTAGCCTCAAGGCATTGCTTAAAATACTAGATATCTTTGAGGCCAGCCTGGTCTATAAACTGAATTCCCTGACAGTCAGAGCATCCGCAACACAGAGAAACCCTGTCTCAAAAAATCAAACAAAACAACGCCCCCTCCAAAAAAAAGCAGATATCTGAATATTTAGACTATCGACAATATTCACATATTTAATTTTATATACGTGTATATTTTGTTTGAGACAGTCAGTCTCATGTAGGCCAGGCTGCTGTGTAGCTGAGGTTGGCCTTGAACCTTGGCTCCTTGTACGTACCAGGATTGCAGGTGTGTACCTCCCTCTTAGCTGTTTCATACTCATTTTCTGGGTCTTTTCTCTTTCTCTTTCTCTTGTGACATGGTCTCACTACACTGTCCTAACTGGCCTGGAACAAGTGCTACACTCAAACTCACTGAGAGATCTGCCCACCTCCTGCTTTCCTGAAAGCTGGGGTTAAAAGCATGTGCCTCCGTGTCCAGTTATAGTTACTTTTAAAAATTAAGTTTTAATAGTCTTTTTCATCTCCTTTCATGACTCCCTGCCCCTGCATTGAATGGCTTTATTAGGTTTTTGCCTAATTTCTCCATATACTCTACTGAAATATGCATCATTTGTCCACTCAGCATCATTATCTTCCTTGTCAACCATCCTCCTAAAAGAATATTCTGTTTGTGTGTCCTTTTTACTAATCAAGGACAATGCACTCAGACATAATCTGATTATTGTTTTCATTCCTAAATTGCTTAGCTAAACAAGTTGATCATTACACTGAGATTTCCTTTACTATAATATTTAGCCTAAAAACTTCAGCTGAGTAATGATAATGATAGTTAATCAACATGATCTGTTGTGAGATAGGATAGCCACCCCGCACACACCTGTAGCTGACCATGCCTATTTGAGCACAGTCACAGGTGAGGGCCTGCCAGAGAGTGAGTTTAGGTCTGGGGTCCAGGGAGGTGGCTCTCTCTCTCTTGCATCCAGGTCACCGGAAGCAGCCTTTGCAGATCCTTAGAGCGGGAACCTGCGGCAGCCATCTGCTTCTTGTGTAAGTGACTTCTCGCAGAAATAAATTATATTTAATATTTGAACCTTATCCGTGCCTCCACATCTGGGACCTGGATACTAGGGTTCACCCAGCCAGCATGGCATCTGCACCGTGGTCGCATCTCTAGCCTGCTCTGGCCCCCGCTGCTAGCGCTGCAGACCTGATTCCCCCAGCTAGTCAGGGCAATCGTCACTGGCACGCTTCCTTGCTTTCCACCAGTGACTGTGCTCCCGAGGGCCGGTTCCTCAGCCACCACAGCTTCCCAGGCGGTGGTGGCAGCTCGACACCTGCAGGTTCGCGACTTCGATCTGCTCACTGCTGCCTGTGTGCTTACACTACTGATTTGTTTGCGCAGTTCCTAGGATCTGTTGACTCCACGGGTCCCCGCGATTCATGCCAGCCTCGCCTTTCTCCTTTTCCTAAAAAAATCACTTGATTTGAAGTTTCCGAATGTTTTGCTTGGCATTTACAAGAATCTAACAAATTATAAGCAATCCAGGCAAAGAGCAGCTAGCCACCGGATGCTGTTTGGCAGTACACCCGCGCCACCTGCTGGTCAAATGTAGTTGCTACGCATTGAGACCTACAAGCGGGGGAAAAAAAGAGCATCGAGGTGTCTACTAAAAATAAATGCTACATCCGCTGTATTTTAAGCTAATAATAATAAAGAAGATTAACTACTCTGTACCTATGGTAGATAATCTTACAATGCAGGATGTTAGGAATCTTTTTGTTTCTTATATGGATAGGATTTTAGAAGAGAATTGTAACCTACCTGGAATATATTTATCCTTAATGATGGTAATTAGTTTCATAATCCATATAGTATCCTTAAAGAACGGGCTCAAGAATAGAGCGAAGAATAAGGCATGTATAGAAACCATACAGATTATACAGACAAATAATGAGAACTTTAAAAAATGATTCAGGATGTTTAAAATGGCAATGGTGATCTAACAGAATACAAAATGTGAATCATAAAAATGACCAACTAACAGGAAAAATTTGTTCCATGTATAGTTATTTGACAAATAAAATAGAAGAAATTTTAGAAGAATAACATTGAAATACTATCAGGAAAAATGTGTTCCATGTCTACTGATTCAATATACAAAATAGAAAAGTAGAACATAACATTGAAAGACTTAAAGAAAAATTTTGTTCTATGTCTGATGATTTGACAAATAAAATATAAAGACTGGAACATAATACTGGAATAATAACAGAAAGAGTCTGTTCCATGTCTGAGACTAACGACAAGCTAGCAGATAAAACATTGCCTTCAATCCCGCTGCCAGAGAGTCTGGGAAACAGGAAGGACCCTGAGAGAGGTATGCATGTTACCCCAGAGAAGGGGTAAGAAACAAGATCTCCTGAGCAGATTGGGAGCATGGGGGAGGAGAGAGGGAGCTGGAAAAAGAGAGGGGGAGAAGAAGAGGAGAGAGGAGGTCATGGGGGAGCAGAAAAGTTGAGTTGGGGGAAGAATATAGGAGAGCAGAATGAGAGATAAGATAATAGAGGGAGTCATTCTAGGTTTGAGGAGAGATCTGGCACTAGTGAGATCTCCAGAGATCTATAAGGATGACACCAACTGGCAAACTAAGCAATAGTGGAAAGACTACCTTAAATGCCCCTCCCTGATAATGAGATTGATGACTACCTTATATGCCATCCTAGAGCCTTCAACCAGTGACTGATGGAAGCAGAGGCAGACACCCACAGACAAACTCTGAACTGAACTCCTGGAACCCAGCGACAGAGAGGGAGGAGTGACGAGCAAAGGGGTCAAGAACAGGTTGGTGAAACACAGAGACAGATGACCTGAACAAGGGAGAGCTCTTGAACCCAGACTGATGGCTAAGAGGCCAGCATGGGACAGATCCAGACCCTCAGAATGTGGTGTCAGTGAGGAGGCCTAGGCAATCTATGGGCCTTGGATAGGAGATCAGTATTTATCTCTGGCATACAGATGGACTTTGGGTGGCCATCCCAGAATGAGGGATGCTCTCTCAGCCTGGACACTCGGAGGAGGGCTTAGACCCTGCCTGAATGAAATGACAGACTCTGGAGATCCTCCACAGAGGGCCTAACCTTCCCTGGGGAAAAGAATGGGGATTGTGTGGGGGATTGGAAGGGCTGGTGGGGAGGTGGGGGTGGAGGGGAGGGAGAGGGAGCTGGGATTGACATGTAAAGTAAGCTTTTTATTTAAATTTGGAAAAATCAAAAAAGAAAAAAAAAGAAAGAAAAGAGAATACTAGAAGCACATGTGGATGTGTGGTTCCTAAAACTAGACTGTATTCTGGTTATATTACCATCCAGAGAATACCCTTCAGGGATTTTAATGCAGAAGAAAGATATAATATTAGAATGAATATTTCTACCGCATAAGCAGAATAAAGACTGAAAACTTCTTCCAGTGCCTGGGGACTGCCACAGACCCTCCCCTCCTGGAGGGAGCCTATGCACCCCAGATTCCTGGTCTTCTTTTCCACCAATGGGACCAGGTAAACCGGGCCCTGTATCTGGGCCTGCCTCCCAGTGCCTGGGACTGGCTGCAGACTGCAACTGAGTCTCCCCTCCCGGTGGGAGCCTATGCACACCAGATTCCTGATCTTCTTCTCCACCCACGGGACCAGGACTAGGACCAGGAAGAGGAGAACAACCAGAGTACTGGACTTGCTTGCACCCACCGAAAGGAAACTCTGGTGCTCTAACAACCAGGCCAGTATAAGACTCTTTCTGCACCCAATAGAAAAAGGGATGGGAAAGAGACAATACAAAAACACACTCAGCAACAGAAAAACAATATGACGCTGCCAGATTCAAGAGACTCTGCACCAGCAGGACTCCAACATTACAATGAAAATGAAGCAGAAGATAATAACCTTAAAAAAAGACCTCATGAAAATGATAGAAGTCCTCAAAAAGGGTATGGGAAATCCCTCAAAGAAATGGAAGAAAAGCCAAACTAAAAAATGCAAGAAATTGAAGAAAAAGCAAACCAAAAAAATGCAAGAAATGGAAGAAAAAGCAAACAAAAAATGCAAGAAATGGAAGAAAAAACAAACCAAAAAATGCAACAAATGGATGAAAAGACCAAGCAAAAATTGCAAGAAACAATTCAAACAGTACAAGGGTTGAAAACTGCAATAGATACAATAAAGAAACACAATCTGAAGGAAAGCTGGAAATAGAAAAGCTGGGCAAACAGACAGGTACTACAGACGCAAGCACAACCAACAGAATACAAGAGATGAAAGAGAGAATATATATACAATATATTTACCAACTCTCAATATGCAGAAAGAGTTGTCTTACACATTAACATTGCTGAATTTATTCCTAATGATACAGAATTAACTTCATTGTTTACACAATTACAAGAAACAATCAAGAATAGGACTCATCCATATATATATATCACAGATCAGATCCCATATGGGTCTGCCAGGTCCTCTAGCACAGGGCAATGATAAAATTGATCTTTTATTAATAGGAAGTGTGCTGGAGACCTCAGAATTTCATAAAAACACCATGTGAATAGCAAAGGTTTAAAGAAGGATTATTCCATCACTTGGCAACAAGCTAAGGAAATAGTAAAGAAATGTCCTACTTGTTCCTTCTATAACCAAACTCCTCTACCATCAGGTAGTAACCCTGAAGGTATATATAGAAATGAAATCTGGAAATTGGATGTGTTTCACTTAGCAGATTTTGGAAAATTAAAATATATTCACCTAACAATAGACACATTTTCAGGGTTTCAATGGGTCACTGCTCTGAGTTCTGAAAAGGCTGATTCTGTTTTCACAGACTTATTAGAAGTAATGGCCATTATGGGTATATCTGCACAAATAAAAACTGACAGTGCTCCAGTATGTGTCTCCAGCAAATTGGAACAGTTTTTTAAATATTATAACATAAAGCATATAGCTGGTATACCACACAATCCTACAGGACAAGCAATGGTTGAGAGATCTAATCCCACTTTAAAGGAACTGCTCTATAAACAGGCAGGGGAATAAAGTCCCCAAAACACAGATTACATGATGCTTTACTAACATTAAACTTTCTTAGTGCTAATGAGAAAGAAAAAACAGCTGCAGAAAGACACTATACAATATAAAAATCTTCTGAACTAAATCAGCTGGTGTACTTCAAGAATGTATTGACCTCAACATGAAAACCAGGATATGTGTTACGTTGGGGTAGGGATTTCTCCACGTTGGGGTAGGGATTTCTCCTTTATTTCTACAGGAGAAGAAACACTTTGAATACTATCAAAGTTGATCAAGATCCGGTTTGAATGGGAGAAACCTCTGGATGAGGAGAAATGATAGGTCTTCCACCCCAGGTATATCCCACGAGTTGTATGGAGACCTCACAAAGGTAGAGGGAGTGTTTTGTTCTTGTCTTTACAGGAAAACTCATCTCCAAAAAGCAAAAAGACACTGAATGCGTAGATGACTGAAGAAGAGAGGATAACTATTCAGAAAGAACCATCATATAAAGAAGAATCTGATATATGGTAAAATATTTATACTAAACTTTTGTCTTCTGTTTCCCAGCTTTCCAGCACCATCATAGTCCCTATTCACATAAACATCAAACCTGGCTTTGGAGTTGGACTTGACCATCCTTCTCCAAATTCAAACATGTTGTTTAAATAAAATTCAGAGTTTCTGGCTCATATCAAAAGTCCATTGGTGTAAGACGGAAGAAAACAAAGTCTAGAACTACTATTGTCTTAACTCTGTATTCTCTACAATCTTAATTGTCCTCTTTCTTAATTTCATCCTTATTGTTACCTTTCCCTGTATGTCTACCTATGGAAGTTAAACTTTCTGTGCTGATATTAACATTTAAGTCCTCCACAGCAAACAAAAAAAATTTCCTAACAGCGATCTTTGAACTCTCTGGAAAGAAGATGGGGCCCCACTTCATCGATTCCACTTGATTCAACTTGATGCCTCTGAACTAACAACACCACCCTAAAACCAGTTTGGGACTATAAAGCTCGAGACAACGCCAGACTAGCTAACTGAAATGGTGCACCTTCTTATTACACTCTGGCCAGAACTTCAGATAAGAACTCAGTCAAGCATCCCCCGCCACACAGAGACTAGTTACAAATGTCATGGCTAGTCCTCTTGAGGCTTTTTGTTGCTCTAATTTATTTTCCCTACAGGATCCCATGGAGCTATTGTCGTTCCATTTAAGCAGGAAGTAATCCTAAGAAAACAATGCCCCTTTTCCCTACCGTTGGCTTTAAGGGATGGTATTCACCTGCATAGGGTTGGTTTTAGTTGTTTAGGGTTGGGTATGGAAGCTGACGCTCAGACTGGGGTATCTCTTTTAGATAAGTTTAAGGGTATGGATGGGAAAGGTATGGTTAAGTTGGGATATAGGACAATTAACATATTTTCTAGTGAACTAACTTTAGTAGCTGTTAGCTATAGATAACTTAAATTGTTAGATTCTTGTATGTTGACTGTTTAGGGTCTTTCTGTTTATGATGTTTTGCACACAAATATAAAACTATCTTGATGTATATACATTTCGTATATTGATACAACTTAGGATATTTTATCATATTGAACTTTACAGTTCTACCTCTAGTCAAGACATTTCAGTTCTATCTCTGCTATTGAGAAATATATATGTGTGTATATATATATATGTTTGCATTTTTAAGTCATTGTCCTGATTAAATTATTTTGGGAAGCTTCAGTCATTGTACAACTATGTTTCTGAGAATTTCAGACTATTACCACCCATATTTCTTGTCTATGAGATTAGTCAGACATAGATATTTGATCTTCAAACACTTCATAGACCTGAAGAATATGGCATTTAAATGTTTTCATATTAGTACTCCGTTGACATGAGACACAATTGTTCCTGACAACACCAAGCTATTCCTGAGAAAATGTTGGGCACTGATGTCACTCATTCTGGAGTCCATTCTCTCCTTGGCTAATGACATTGGACATGCTGTCCTACTGTGCTTTCAGGAGATAAACTTAGAAGCCTGATGAACCTTGTCAAGTCAGGGTAAACAGCCTTTCTATCTCCCTGCTTCTGTGTTGGTCAGTCAGACACTCCAGGACTTAGCCAAAGCTGGTTGCCCCTATACTTCTGTGAGACTTTGGGTGACTGTCCAGGTAGCCTGCTGTTTCTGTCTTCGCTGCACCTTTTGGAAGTTGCTCGCCTGCACTTCCTGCCTACCCTGGTATTGTTATCCTCCTTCTCAGGTCTTTGATGGGGTTGAAGATTAGATTGTCACAATTATTGTTCTCTCTTCCTAGATAGAAATAAAAGGGGAATTATAGTGCAACATCCACCCTGCCTGTACCTGTAGCTGACCATGCCTGTTTGGGTATGGTCACAGGTGAGGACCTGCCAGAGAGTGAGTTTAGGTCTGGGGTCCAGGGAGGTGACTCTCTCTCTTGCATCCAGGTCACAGGGAGCAGCCTGTGCGGATCCTTAGAGTGGGAACCTGCGGCAGCCATCTCCTTCTTGTGTAAGTGACTTTAATGTTTGAACCTAGTCCTGTGAATCCTTATCCATGCCTCTGCAATGATCTTTTGTTATAGACATTTATATTCTGAATAACCAAAATACTTTTTAGGCAAAATGACTTGAACTTTTAAATTACTTTTGTAATTTATTTTGATACTTTTTGTTAGTTTTCAAATATTTTCTATCAAATAGTTATTATTTTGTCATAACTTGGTAAGTTACATTAACACAAAATATTCAAAAGCCCTTTTATAAAGAAATAAAGAGTTCCTCAATTACCTAATATTAGATTTCACATCATTAGTTTCAAAGGTAGATCAAAGGTTTCATTATGACATCAACTCATGAAAAGGTCAAAATACTCTAAAGATAAAAAGTTTGATTTAAGCCCAGTGGTGGTGATGCACATTTTTAACCCCAGCACTTGGGAGGCAGAGGCAGACAGATCTCTGTGAGTCTGAGGCCAGCCTGCTCTACAGAGTGAGTTCCAGGGCAGTCAAGGCCACACAGAGAAAATAAGCAGGAAAGGCAAACACAGCCTTCAGATCACCACCAGGACATGCTGTGCACTCTGCCCCAGTCTCTGTGGCTTGAAACACTAGGAAGAAGTCACGTTAAATCTTGGGAAAGTACTGTACATCCAACCCAGGGAAGCAGGCAGAGGCAGAGCCACAGGTCATGGTCTTAGCCACTACCATTGAATTTTTCTTTAGGACAGCCAACAAATACGGAAAGAAACCTATTTCTAGCAAATCCAGATAACGAGTAAGTAGGAATAAATTAAACTCTGATATTGCTGTCCTTTGGCTCCCAAACCACTGCCTGCTGGGCAGAATTATTTACTTTCTCCTGGTTCTTAGATTTACATATATGGGTGTACCTTCATTCTGCAGCTGAAAGGCTGCCACTCAACTTCTATGGATAAGCCCTTTACCTGTGCTGACAAAACTCCACAGGGCAGCCCAGGCAAATGAATATGCTTGTTGCTAGGACACCAGGCTGTTTCCATAGCAACAGGCCACTGCTGTTTGCCACTGTTGGCTAATAGCACACACACCTGTTCCTGAAGAAGCAGGCTGTTTCTCTTTATGATAAAGCAAACACTCAGTTCAGAAATAGTGTAAGTGCATTGCTCCAGTTCTCTGCAGCTTCTCTAAAAGGAAATATCCAATACAACTCCAGTAACATCCCAGTCTTCAGTGCATACGGAAATGTCCATGATCAACTGATTCATTGTTACGTTTTAGCTCACCATGCAGCTGGCGGGTTTGAATCAACATGGTTTCTAAGACTGCATTTGTCTTCCATGGTGCTCAAGGGGTGGATATTTTTATGAGTTTTTCAGATATTACACACAATGTCTTTTTAGTAAAGTCATGTGGCTCTTTTTTGTTTAATCCTGCTATTATCTAATTGTAAAGAAAACCCCCACTATTGGCTATGACTGTGACCCAAAACTAGGACTTGTGTGTGTAGACAAAATAAACAAATAGATAGATAGATAGATAGATAGATAGATAGATAGATAGATAGATAGGTAGATAGATAGATAGATGGATGGATGGATGGATGAAGAGATAAAGAAATAAAAAGTCCTCAGTTTTAGAGCCCTTTGCAAGTATTATACTTGCTTTATCTGTTATACTTCCAAGTGGCAAACACCTGGCTTTAAGAATGCCATGGTCTGTGCCAAAAGAAAGTCTCCTGTTGCTGAGGAAAGCAATAGTTTATACAGTTCTTAGCACCTCCACTCAGTTTAAACTCTTTGCTAACTTCCCCACTACCCTAGGGCCCAAGTGTAACCCTGCAAACTGGGCTGCAGAATTGAACTAAGGAAACTGCCTGCAGTCTCCCCTAATACTGACTAAGCAGGGCCTTTGACCTCAGATATTTTCTCTTCCTTTCTTTTGTGAAACAGAGTGACACTACATACTAGGATTGGCCTCAATCTCACAGCAATCCTCCTGCCTCTGCCTTCAGAGTACTGGGCTTAGTTACTGCCACACCACCAAACTTCAGACATTTGTGGTTCGGACTCTTTCTTCCTTGATACAGACTCACATACTGACCTCAGGGCCTAAGGGGAACAAGACACAGATTAGTACCACAATCTATACAGTTAAGACCTCAATGGCACATGAATCTTACTCTTTGAAAAAAAAGTTTCACTGTCTATTTAACAAAGCAGTAAAAGCTATTATCAGTCTATTAGACAAATGAGAATTTTACCTAGATGGAAAGAATGGAACACACACACACACACACACACACACACACACACACACACACACACACACACACGATGGCTCGGAGGTGATGGTAGATACCCGAGAACTGCAGGGGCATCATTACTGTGAACAGATACATTATTTCCTGTTGGTGGGAGACAAAACTGGAGATGTGATGGCGGTGATAGGTAAGAGAGAGGGCTGAGGCCGACATGCTGTCATTGCCCAGTAGGGTAGGTGGGAACTTATGCAGATACAGTCTTAGTCCCTAGCTCTGAGCAAACATGGAGGGTGGAGATGAGGAAAGGTTCACTTTCTGGATTGGACCTTCTCAAAGAACCACCATGGTCCACAATGCCACCAGAGGCCACATGGTCGTGTGTGGTCCATGCTGTTGACCCAGGCTTTGACGAAGCTTGAGATCCATGTGGACCTCATCCGTCTTTTTGCTGCCTGATGCTTTGGTGATGTCCTTGGGCTTTGCTGCCTCAGGGAGTCATGCTGATGACTTCTTAGTCCACGTAGCCGCTGAAGAACAAAGGGCAGCACTCTGTACACTGAGTGAATATATGTCGCTATGATTGGTTAAATAAACAAGCTGACTGACCAATAACTGAACAAGATATAGTTAGACAGGAAAGCCAAACTGAGAATGATGGGATGAGGAAGGGTGAGGTCAGAGGAGATGCCAATCAGCCTCCAAGGAAGTAGAACCTGTAGAAAATGAGGTAACAATCCATGAGCCAAGTGACAAAGCATAGATAAGTAATATGAGTTAATTTAAATGTGAGAGTTAGGTAGTTATAAGCCTGAGCTATCAGCTGAGCATTTATAAGTAATATTAAGTCTCAGTGTTGGTTATTTGAGAAATGGCTACCAGGACAGGAAAACTCCACCTATAGAGCAGATGTCTGTGGTCTTGGCTGCTGCTGAAGCTGTGTTAATGTCTATAGGCACAGGAGAACTGGCTCTGACCCTCAGTGGCAGCTGCACAGCCCCTCTCCGATGGGGAGAGCTGGCCATGCCCACTCCAAACATCACATGGCTCTCCTCAGTTGATGGCTTCTGGTATGAATGTAGATGGAGACTCATCCTCCCTTGCAGGGCTATCCACTAGGAATTTGATCTTGCTCCATTGAGTATATGGACAACACAAAAAGGAGTTGGTTTCTTTTTCTTTTATGTGGGGAGGGTTTACAACAGAAGGGGACAGACATGGGAAGACTAGGAGGTAATCATGGTTGGGGTGTGTGATGTGAGATTCCCAAACAATAAATAAAAAAGAACCAAAAAATTATCTTGTTGAAGTTCTTATGACTTTAAAATATATATTTTTATACAATAGGGAAAAAGTGATGGCCCACAGTAGCTACAAAACTGGTTTCAAAAAGAAATTATTTCTCACAAGAATCATTTCTCTTGTCAAAGAGTCTCCAACAGGCCTGAGCCTAAAGAGTCCGTCACAAGTCAAAGCAGCATGAATGGTGACGATGTTCAAGCCATGTTGGCCTTGACTCAAGACTCTTGTTTCAGGTAAGCTGCCTTCCTAAACATGATTACCAAAGAGTATGATATTCCAATTTAAAGTCTCACTATTGTGTGACAGACTTTTCCTGGGAAGAGATAACATACAACACACATGTCTACTTACTCAAAATATGGATCCCACAACTTACCAAAGTAAAGGATATCAACAAAGTCTGACTTGGTGAACCAATGAGTTTATCTTGGTTACTTACAGGAATATGGAAAAGGGGGTTATTTACAGGTACAGAATGACTGAAAGATAGTTGTACGACAAAAGCCCATCTCATTTGTGAGTGACAGCTCACAAAAAGTTCAAAACATGGAGAATACTACACAGCCTGCAGGGAGCCCATAAATGAAGAGTTTACTTTCCAGGTGTCAAAAGTTATTCTGAGCATCTTTCAGGAAGGTTGGCTGGTTTTTGTTTCATGTAAGGAACAGCTGGTCTCTGCTTTTTCCGGGTAGCTGGGCTTGTCTAGAGTGACTTTCAAATTGGGGCAGGGAGGGAGCAGAACCTTAATCCCAGTACAGGCAGGCAAATCTCTGTGAGTTTGAGGCAAGCCTTGAAAGACCCCAATAGGGATACTTTCACGGAAGGGAGACCCGAACCCAAGGAACAACAAGACCACGAGCTTGGATGCAACAGCAAGAGGCTTTATTGGTAACACACGGGTACCCGGGCGTCTCAGTCTCGGGGAACTGAGCGTGCCGAGCTGGGGACTCAGGGGTTCTTTTATAGCAAAAAGCGCAGTACAGAAGCGAGAAGCCTAGTAACAGGACCCTGATTGGGCAATTTAAATGAGGCTAGGGCTCAGAGCGCGGGCAATTGAGGTTTTTCTTGGAACTCAAGTCTTGGCCTTGGCCCTATCTGAGGAACAATTGGTCTCTGTGTTTGCTCAATCCTGCTGAGCTGGCCATCCGGCCACCTGCAGATACCCGACAGCCTGTGTCCTTGGGACTGAGCTCCCTTCTGATAGGCAATGACTATGTAGCTGTGGGGGAACGGAATTCTCCATAAGCCTCAGCTGCCTGTTTAAACTGGGCCAGGGTCTTTCATTCCCCCATTGCTCTTGTAACTGAATGGAATCTTTCATTCAGGAGTTTCTGCCATCTCGAGATCCCTCTGTTTTAGCTGCTGGTACTGTTGGGTTAAGACCAGGGATTGTACAACCGATAACCTTTCTTTTATGAACTGGGTCAGTCTGTTTAAGATGCATGGCCCAAACATCAGAACCAAGAGTATAATGATCAGGGGTCCCATAATGGTGGATATGAGGGTTGAATACCAAGGGGACCTGTTATACCAGTTCTGAAACCATCCCTGTTGGGACTCAATTAGTTGTTGGTACTTTTGGCGTCTTTCTTTTATCTTGGCCAGGTTGTCTCTTACCACTCCTGTATGGTCTGCGTAAAAGCAGCATTCTTCTTTAAGAGCCGCACAAATTCCCCCCTGCTGCAAAAATAAGAGGTCTAGTCCCCTTCTGTTTTCGAGGGCTACTTCTGCCAGGGAGGACAGGGACTTCTCCAGGGCAGCGACAGATTCTTCTAAAGACCGAATATCTGCACGAATTACTTGTTGTAGGAGTTGGAACTGTCTAGTTTCCTGCAGTGCGACAGTACCAGTTCCTATTCCTGCCGCTAGGCCTCCCATGGTTAATCCCCCTAGTAGGATGGCAGTAGTGATGGAGATAGGTTCCCTCTTACTGCGGCCAGTTCTTATTAAGTCATAGTCAGAGGGGTGGTAAATTACCTTAGGCCATAATTCGATCAGAACACAATAGTCAACGGTGGTATTAAGTACTGTGGTGGAGACACAAGGGGTTATTATTTTTCCAGTTATAAAGATCAGAGGCAGAAAATGGCCAGTATTGTAACTGGCCATCATGGCCCGTCCGGAGGGGCAGGGCGGTAGAATCCGGAGCGGGATGTTCCCTGCGGCCTCGCAGTCTAGAGGCCATAGGTGAGGGCTCCGGGTGGGAAGGAGGCAAAGGTTGGGCCTCGACTGCTGCAGCTGCCGGTTGACCTGCCGGAGGAGCCTGGTACGGTGGGGGTTCCTCTGTCAGAAGATCCAACAGGAGACCGTCTTCCGGAGGGAGGACCTTGGGGTCTCCTCTTTTCTCTTTCTGCTTAGTTATGGTGGGGTAAAGGCCAGAATGGGAGGACTGAGGATGCGGGGAGGGGGTCAGAGGGGGCGGAAGGGGGGTGCGGATGGGTTGGAATTGGCGGGGGTTAGGGAAGAGGAGGAGGAGGGACCTCCTGGGTGCACAAAGGGGCGCACCCAGGTAGGAGGGTTATAAACTAACGCTTCCCAGGTGACTATGTAGGGTACTTGGTCCAGACGGCCGTGGGGCCCAGGATCCATGACTTTCTCTTTCACCTGGAAGATAATTTGAGAGTTAAAGGTGCCGTCTCGTGGCCAGCCAACATTAAAAGTTGGCCATTCGGAAGAGCAAAAGGTGATCCATTCCTTCTTGCGCACATCGACAGACTGGTTATGAGCGTACTCCTGAACCTGTTGCCAATGTGAAAGGGTCAGACTGAGCGGAGTGGTAACTGTCTGGCCCATCTCCTCGAGAGCGATGACTAACGACACTAAGACGGACGAACAAATAAGAAACAAAAACAAACAGATTTTCGCTGCACTGCTTTGACGTAAAGTCAAAAGCAAAAATTCAGATGGGCTCGGGGACAGGGGCCTTGTGCTCCCGTCCTCGTCCCCTACAAGGATGGAAAATCCCTCGGCCAGCGGGACTTCCCCAAACAGACGGGGCAGATTCCTAGACATCTACCCCTAACCCAGATGAGTCCTTAAGGACTCCAGACGCTACCAGGACGTCTCCTGGAGCGGCGGTCGGGAGTATGAACTCGTCAGTTCCTCCTCGGTGCCGCCAGATACAGATGCATACAGCTGTATACTACAGACGCAGGCGCGAGAAAATAACAGGCAAAGACAGACAGCAGACAACAGAAATTGAGTCCGGACAATTCTTAACTCCCAGAAGTGGGTCGGTGGTCCCTGGGCGGGGGTCTCAAAGTTCCCGGCCAACGCACCAAATGAAAGACCCCAATAGGGATACTTTCACGGAAGGGAGACCCGAACCCAAGGAACAATGAGACCACGAGCTTGGATGCAACAGCAAGAGGCTTTATTGGTAACACACGGGTACCCGGGCGTCTCAGTCTCGGGGAACTGAGCGCGCCGAGCTGGGGACTCAGGGGTTCTTTTATAGCAAAAAGCGCAGTACAGAAGCGAGAAGCCTAGTAACAGGACCCTGATTGGGCAATTTAAATGAGGCTAGGGCTCAGAGCGCGGGCAATTGAGGTTTTTCTTGGAACTCAAGTCTTGGCCTTGGCCCTATCTGAGGAACAATTGGTCTCTGTGTTTGCTCAATCCTGCTGAGCTGGCCATCCGGCCACCTGCAGATACCCGACAGCCTGTGTCCTTGGGACTGAGCTCCCTTCTGATAGGCAATGACTATGTAGCTGTGGGGGAACGGAATTCTCCATAAGCCTCAGCTGCCTGTTTAAACTGGGCCAGGGTCTTTCAGCCTGATCAACAGAGTGAGTTCCACGATAGCAGGGACCATGCAGAGAAACCCTGTCTCAAAAACAAAGAAAAGAGAGGGAAGGAGCGAGTGAGGGAGGGAGGAAGGGAGGGAGGGAGGGAGGGAGGGAGGGAGGGAGGGAGGAAGGGAGGGAGGGGGAGGGAGGGAGGGAGGGAGGGAGAACAGTGTTCAGCAGTCTTTACTATTTATTCTTGGTCAGGGGAAATGAATCTAGTCAGTTTCAGGGACTTCCTGGAGTTATTTTGAGTCGCTTACTTCCTGTGTTTATGCTTCTCCCTGCAGTATTTCACCTCCCTTAGGATATCCTGTTGTTTTAGTTCCCTGAAAACAATGTCTTAAGTTCTTTCCAAGATGGAAAGTTCTAATCTCAGAGGAAATTTACAACTCTCTCATATACTATATACCTTTGTCCTTTATCTATGCAAAATATATTCCATGAATTCCAGTAAACAGTTGAAATCAAGGTTAATATAGAACCATAAAAATACTTTTATACATATATATCTATAATAAAGTCTAATTTAGATGTTGGGCATACTAGGAAATTAACAGTAATAAGATAGAACATTTAAAATAGTATACATAATGAAAGTATATTTCTTTCTTTCAAACTATCTTATCATGCTTTCAAATTCTCAGGAAAGGGGAACACACTACAACTTCTGTTTAGCATACCTAAATTGCCAGAAGGATTCATTTGCATTTGGGGAACTATTAGTAAGCAAAAAATGGTTTACTTGACTAAAACTACTATGGCACCACAGCAGTCTAATTAGATGGTTACCAAGTGACTAATGGAAACATAACATATACAATGTGAATATACTAGACAAAGAAACGACTCACATCCCTAATAAAATACAGATGGCATGGGACTTCATCATGCTACTCAAATGGCACGTAATTTAAACTTTATGGAATGTTTATTTCTGGAATTTTCTACTTAGTATATTTGACCAGGACTGTTTAAAAAAGTGACCAAAATGTGAAAATATTAAGGAGTTGGGGGATTATTGTTTCGCCTCTGATATGTCTCATTTTGATACAATCAATATTATGACCAGATAATCTCCATCCCCAAAAAACATGAAGTGAGGGCCAGTGAGATGTCTCAACTAATAAAGGTGCTTGCCCCAAGTCTGAAAACCTGAGTTTGGTCTCCAGGACCCATGCAGTAGAAGGAGAAAACTGACCCCTGAAAGCTGTCCTCTGATCTCCACACCAGCATTGTGTCACACATACCCACCCCATACACAAGAAACAAATAAAGTGTAATAAAAATATGAAATGATTCCATAATGCAGCATTCTATAGACATTAGACTGTGGGTCACATCCAGCATCCTGTAAATACAACTTGTAAACTAAGAATATTTTTACAGGTGAATATTTATAATGCATATGTTGATAGGGCCCACTAACTTTGAACCACACTTATTGATATTACAAGAAATATTTACTAAGTTATAGTATATTAGAATTTATCAATAAGAAATTTGGACTGGGCATGGTTTGCACACCTTTAGTCCCAGCACCTCGTAGACAGAGGCGCACACATACACATAAAATAAAAAGTTTTTTTGAAAAGGTTGCCAACACCTGCCAGAGAAATACAGCTAGATGGAAGAGAGATAAATAGAAACGGACTTTTGTCTTTTATATTCAATCATGACTAAGACTGGATCTAACCATGCACACTTATAGTTAGTTATTCAATTTTGTTTTTTGTTTCCCTAGATTATGTGTGGTTCCTATTAGTAGGAACCTTAAAATCAATGTTCTGGGCTTGGTGGGGCATACCTTTAATCCCAGAATTTGGGAGGAAGAGAATTTCTGTGAGTTTGAGGCCAGCCTGGTCTACATAACAAGTTCCTAGCCAGCCAGTGTTCCATAGTATGACCCTATCTCAAAAAAGAAAAGAGAAGAAAATCCTGATAAAAGAGCATTTATCTTTCTGTTGTTATATAAACAATGTTGTAAAATATGACAAATATACAGAACAATGGCCTGGATAAGAGATCCTTAAGTGCACTGTGCAGGATATGGTGCCACTCCATGCCTCCACCATTCTGTCATGGCCATTTTCTCTTCTCTAAGCAAACTTACCATGTCATTCAATATTGGGAGACGTCATTCTATAAATATGTTCCTGATTGGTTTGAATAAAGCACTGTTGGTCAATAGGGAAACAAGATAGGTGGGACTAGGAGTCTAGAAGGATTCTGGGAATTGTAGTGAGGAGAGTTCTCACCATGTGATCTCCCAGCAGCAATGGGCACTCAGGAGTGTGTCCTCAAAAAGATAAGTTCTTATAAAATATATATTAGTAATTATGGGTTAATAATCAAATCAGAGCTAGCTGATAAGAAACCAAGCAAACGGCCAACAGCTTCATAATTAATATAGTGTCTTGTGTGTTATTTGGGGGCTGAAAGCAGCAACAGGAACCAGGCAGCGATCAGGAAGACTAAACGTTACAATTCAAGAGGTTGTTACACAATAAAAGAGGCTATTTTTAAAAATCAAAGATACTGTCTTGGGAGTGGTGGTATAGCTCTATAGTAGAGTTCATTGTTCACATTAACAAGGCCTGCTTTCACGCCCAGCACTCACCCCCAAATCAAATCATTAAAACTAATGAATCTGTTGTGCCCACTCAGAGAGGACCCCAAGGCTTCAAGGAGCTTAATGACACCAAATGCAAGTACAAGAAAAAATCCTGATAAAATCCGTTCATTTCCAGAAAACCAGCTAGCTCGGGCTCAACTCTGTCTGGAGAGTTGAAGCCCTGAGCCGCAAAAGCAAGGCACTTTTAAGGAAAAAAGGAGGGTGGTGGGAGTCCTGAGTCTACATGTCCCAGTCTGCAGGGTTCCCATGGTTGCAGAGATTGCTTAGCATACCAAAGGTTATCAGAAGGGAAGGCCTTGAGAAGAAGGGGAGAAAGCCCTGAGGCTGCAAGTCTCACTAGGGTTCACATAGCTACAGAGATTATTTAGCACAGTAAGTCTTTATACATAATTATAGCATACCAACTTTTCATACAAAGTTATAAGACAAGGCCTTGAGAAGACAATAACTGCATTTGGTTAGGTAGAATTAATTGGCACATCTGTGCTCTGGGCCAGAGCACATCCTACGATTGTGGGCTAAGGGAGTAGCTGCAGCTGCTGTTGCAGCTGCTCATGGGTCTGGGCTTCTGATCATGTAACCTCACGTAACCCTCCTCACTTAGCTGGGGACTTTTATTCTATTTTTGCTCCACCCATTTTCCTTAGTGGCTCAGAACAAATCAAACATTTGCATTGGTTTTTCTATTCTATGTGAAATTCAATGTGGCACTTATGTACATATAATTGAAAGGGGATGTTACTAGTGAGTTGAAAATATAGAAACTATTAGATATCTTAACCATGTAAGAAGACATTTTGTCAGCCATTTATTCTTTTACTATATTTTACTTATCTGTGTGGTGGTGGGGCACAGGCATGCCATGGCTCTCATGTGGTGATTGGAGGACCATTTGTCAGTTCATAGGGATGACCCTTCCACCATGTGACCTGGGGATTAAAGTCAAGACTGTGACACGGAGGTAAGAGTCTTTACCAGATCACTGACCCCTTTGCTTTTATTTTGTTTTGCTTTTTTTTTTTTTTTTTTTTTTGGTTTCTCAAGACAGTGTTTATCTGTGCAACAGTCCTGGATGTCCTGGAACTTGCTTCGTAGACCAGGCTGGCCTCAAACTCACAGAGATCTGCCTGCCTCTGCCTCCCAAGTACTGGAATTAAAGGCATGTGCCACCACCACCTGGATTATGGTTTTTTTTAATATACAGAGATGTGTATATTTATCATGTTTGGTTTTAAAACTTGTTAAAACTTGAAAATTGTATTATACAGACCTAACCACAGGTGGGTGGTACAGGAACCAACAGGGAAACCCTCTCAAAAACAGACCCTCTGCTTCTAGATATACTAGAAAAACGGAGAGTGGACTTATCCTCTCGTCTTAAATAGCTAGAAAACTGTGTAAAGCAGACCAGACAGGCCATCAGGGCTGAAGTCCCTGACATACGGGAATGAGAAGACAGGAAGAATCCTACAGAGACTGCAGTTCGTGGACCATAGCACAAAACAGGGAATACAGGCAAAGGCCTGTGTTCTCTCGGGCTGAGGAGGTAGAACTGGGTTTGACGCAGCTAAAATGTATAGACAAAGTATCAAAGAAAAGAGAAACAATCAGAAACAGTCTCTTCCAGATCAACAAAGAAGCCTCCTTGAGTTTTGCTAAGTGCAGGGAGACTACGGAGACTCATAAGGGACTGGAAGAGAACTAACAGGGCAAAAATCCCCTGTAGGGCTATTCCCACAGGATCCACTCTGCTTGCTCCCACCAGGGCTGGGTGGAGACCTTAGAAAGGGCTGTCTTCCCAACGAGAGCAAAATCCAGACTGTCCTGAGGAAAGAGATCGATGGTTGCCTGAGACTTGGGGGAAGATGGGGGGGGGGGTCTTTTGTAGTAGTAGTAGTGAGAATGTTCTAGAATTGATTGTGGTGGTAATTGCACAACTGTATACATCAATAAAAATGATCCAGATAACTATGTCTAATGGTTATATCTTATTACCTATAAATTTTACCTCAATAAAGCAACTAAGCATACTGTAACACTATATATTACTGACATTATTTTAAAATATCCTTTTCATAGTTTGTGCTGTTATTTGGATATGTTACCATGTCTCTTTCATTTGATTAAATTCACTGAGAGGAGAGAAGTGAATTTTACAAACCCTTGTAACTTCTCTAGTAATGATGTGGATTCCCTACACACAAAAATGTCCAGTGGATATTTGTTCGGTGCTTTATGGCGTATTTCTTGCTTTTTGAATTCCCAGCCTTGGCTTTGCCTTGTTAGCTAATTTTGTTGCATTGATTATTCTACCAACCTAAACTATATATGCAAAGCCATTATTATTGCTTGTGAATATATTTTTGTTTTTGTTTTTGTTTTTTGAGACAGGGTTTCTCTGTAGCTTTGGAGCCTGTCCCGGAACTTACTTTGTAGACCAGGCTGGCCTTGAACTCACAGAGCTCTGTCTCCCAAGTGCTGATCAAAGGTGCGTGCCACCATCTCCTGGTGTGATTATATTTCTTAAACCACTGCTTTAGTGGAAAGGCTAGAGTAGCGAAGAGGCAGGTAAGCTGGGAAAACGGCCAGGACTGAGCTGCCCTGCCTCTTCAACCAAAGCAATGGACATAGTGCAAGGGAAGAGGATTTGTATTTGCCCGAACAGTGCCTTCCCCTTTCTGAAGGTATCTTCACTCTGAAAAGGAAGAATGGGGCTTAGGAGACAGCTTAGTAGACGTGCTTGCTGCATAAGCAGTAAGCTTGAGGGCCAGTGTTCAGATCCCTTGAACCTATGGTAGTTAGGAAAGCTTGACTGGAAGCCCAGCACTTGGAAGGTAGAAGTAGAGCGAGGATCCAGGAGCAAGCTGGCTAAACTAAGCGTATTAGCAAGCTGTGCGTTCAGTTGAGAGGCTTTACCTCAATATGTAAGACAGGAAGCCATTGACAAGGACTCCCTATATGAACCTTGGTCCTACAAGGGCATGCACTTTTACCCAGAGTCACGTGTATGTCTCACACACACACACACACACACACACACACGTGTGCGCGCGCACGCAAGAGAGAGAGAAAGAGAGAGAGAGAGAGAGAGAGAGAGAGAGAGAGAGAGAGAGAGAGAGAGAGAGAAACTGTAAATATATGTGTTCAACTTGTGAATTATGGCATGGACAATAAATAATTAATTAAAATTATTTTCAAAAACCAGAAAAGCTGCAGAAGGACACACCTCGTATCAGTGGTATCTCAATAAACACATAGAAAGTCATAAAAGTACTTGGAATATTGTGTTGTTGGAACTCAAAAAATTTACTTTTTATTTTTTATTTAAATTAGAAACAAGCTTGCTTCACGTGTCAATCCCAGCTCCCTCTCCCTCACCTCCTCCCCTGCCTCTCCCTAGCACTCCCCCCTGCCCAATACCCACTCCATTCCACAGGGAGGGTGAGGCTCTCCATGGGAGATCTCCAGAGTCAGTCATTTCATTCAGGGCAGGGCCTAGGCCCTCCCCCAAGTATCCAGGCTGGGAACTCAAAATTCTTCAGGAAAAAATAAAATCACAGAAATGACTGTTTTGTGTGTACTGAATTTAGAAAGGCATAAGTTTAGCATAAGTGCCTTGAGTTAGTTCAGCTACCAATAGCAAACAATGTGTACCTACCTGAGTTACCGCAAAGAAGAATCACAATGCTACTTGAGTGAAACTGCTATGGAATACCTATTACCCTCTCTGGGGATCATATCACAAGTTGTTTGGGAGTCAGTTTTTCACCCCTGTTTTCACTGACAACAGCTTTTGATATACCACTGTCTGTTCTCCTCTTCTGTTTCTCCCTATGCAAGAACAAGTTTGTCCGATTCATCATCTAAGGAATCTAGGGAGGAAAGTGTGGTGATAGCTTTCTTGCACAATAAAGCCCATCTGGGGATCATATAATGGAGCTTGCCACCAGCTAACCATGGAGGTCTGTACAAACCGACAGAAAGTGACATAGCTGGGCAGTAACAGGATATAAGCAGTGACAAACAGGAAATCCCTCTCTTCTCCATGGAGACTCTTAGGAGGTAAGGTGTGCTTTGGCTTGCTCCTTCTCCCTGATCTCTCTGCTTATCTAACTTTGGATTGTTTTATCTACACCAATTAAGGACTCCTTTTACATATGGGCACTCAACATGAGGCAGAACATTAAAGGCAGGACAGGGCCAAACAGCCCCATGAGGATTCCAGTCTGGCCCTGAGAAAGCTGCTAACTGCTTGCTGTGAGCTCGATCAGACAAGGCGCCAAGCCTGACTCCCTGCTACTCCCATCCATCCAGTTCCAGGGATTTATACAATCCGTAAAACCTTTTTCTTTGAATTTGATGGCTTCACCCAGCTTTTATTTAGACAAAGGGACACACTCACAGACCTTGGGACTTCCCGGTGCGGGCACATCCGATCCAGCTCACAGACACACACCACCATGCACCTGACCTGTACCCGCCACCCTCCTGCCGAGTGCCTCCCTGCCTAGCACCCCCATCCCATGGCCTCAGCCAGCTGTGTCCTGGTCGGTGATGGGCAATTAGTACACACAGGTTGCTCCTTTTCTTTTCCTTTCTCTTTAACAAAAATCTGTTAGGTTTGATTTGTTTGAGTTTTTGCATAATATTCAAAGGTTGGACAACATTGGAACAAGTCAGACAGGAGCTCCAGTGTCCTTGGACTTGCTTTGGTGGTACACCTACCACACCAGATGACTATCTGAGGATTTAGTTTAAGGTAAATTATTGGATATTTTTGTAATTTAAGATAGTAAATTAATTATAGTACAATTTTTTTACATTTTGTTAGCTTCTGCTACAACAATGGTGGAAAATATTACCATCCAGGAATTTAAAAATCTTTTTGCTTCTACTGTAGTTGGAACAGAGACAGGGTTTCTCTGTTTTGGAGGCTGTCGGTCCAGCCTGGCCTCGAACTCACAGAGATCCACCTGCCTTTGCCTCCCGAGTGCTGGGATTAAAGGCGTGCACCACCAACGCCCGGCTGTAGTTGGAATTTTAAAAGAGGTACATGACATACTTGGGACGTATACACTCTTAGCTATATTTGCTATTAACTTGGTAATTCATATCATATCCTTCAAGAAATGGTTTGATAGTAGAGCTAAGAATAAGGGATTTATAGAAATAATACAGACTTTACAGACTGACAATCATAATTTGACAAACAAAATTCACAGAATGGAACATGGTAATGAACTCTTAATGGAAGAAAGTCATTCTGTGTCTAAGAGTATTGAAAAGCTTGCAGATAGAACATTATTTTTGGAGCTTAATCTGCATTCCATCCAAAAATCTCTAAGGATGAGAATATCAAATCATATATGTAAATGATGAGAACAAAAAACTGATTTAATAAAATCCTTGGAAGTTTTTACTGTCCAGGAAGTTCAAATGCTCCAAGAAACAATGGTGAATAGATTGCAAGCCATAGAAAACCTTAAAACTGATACACCAGGAGTTAAGGTACATACAAAAGAGAATAAAAAAGATTTAACATCACCAGTACCTTTTAAAGTCAGAGATGACCTACCACAGGTTGTATCATCATCACCTGCTATGTTCTATCCTGTTACTATTACTAAACAGCCAGCAAATGATGAATACCCAGAAGGATCTAGAGACTACAAATGGGAGATGACATGTATGAAAGATTTTAAAGTTATTAAGGAAGCTACAGTTTCTTATAGCATGCATTCACCATATGTAAGACAGTTAAGTCTTGGACTACAGGAAATAGAATAACTCCAAATGACTGGCTTCAGTTAATCTCAGTTGTTCTAGGACTGAGTCCACAGCTGCAGTGGAAGTCATATTGGAGAGAGGAGGCCAAAGCCAAACATCAAGGCAGAATTAAAGGTTACGATGCTTCCCAGGATCAAATTCTTGGTGACGGTCCTTGTGCAGATGCAAATACTCAAGCTACATACAAAAAACACATCTTGTCCTTATGCCATACAGCAGCCTTGAATGCTTGGTACAAGATTCAAGAACCAGGGGAAAGAGTTGAGTCATATATTAAGGTTATACAAGGCCCAAAGGAACTTTTTAGTGACTTTTTGCAAAGACTGACTAAAGCGGTACAAACAGGAGTAGCAGACCCAGAAGCTAGACAAGTACTCATCGAATCTCTAGCTTTTGAAAATGCTAATATAGAATGCAAAAAGGTGTTTGGACCCCTAAAGATCAAATCAGCATGGATGAATGAATCCTTCATACAGCCAATATTGAGTCTTTTGCTTATAATACTGAGGCTTGGGTAGGAGAAGCTATCTCCAAAGGTATGAGGAGACATCAGAATAGTAAATGCTTTAATTGTGGTAGAATAGGCATCTGAGAAGAAATTACAAACAAGGCATATCCAGAAATAATGCTTCTTCTAGGAATAACTCAAACAGAAGGCCCCAACCTTCTGGACTATGTAGAAGATGCAGCAAGGGCCAACACTGGACAAATGAATGTAGATCAACAAGCAAGGAAACCCTCTAAGATTGGGAAACTCCTTGGGAGGCTCTCGAATACCTTCCATGTCAAAATTGGTCCAGTCATTCCCAGTCACTGTGAAGGACAATCCTCCCTGAAACAATTAGGAAATCCAGTAGCTATTGTAAAAAATGGTACTGCTCTTGATGATAAAGTAGCTTTGGAGAATGACGCAAAAATTCAAGAAGGAAACAGAAAACATTTATTTTGGCAGATTTCAATAAATGACCAAAGACCAAATCTGTTGCACCCTTCCCCATGAGGGTCTGTTGACCGCTTGTTACTAGGAGCTTTTATTAAAACACTTCTAGTCCCCTCCTCCCAGTAAGGTCTGAATGCAAGTTCCTGTTTATTGTCTAAATGCTAATTCCTGGTTTTGGCCCACCCCTTTGCTGGGGGGGCCTGGGAATGTAGGCTTCTGGCCTTGGTGTTTTTTCCACCATACCTGACTTTGGTATATAAGGCTCTACCCTTGTAATAATAAATGCCATTCTCCTTGTAAAAATGAGCCGCTGTCTTTGTCTTTATTTTCATCCTTAGCCCTTAGCCTCCAAATTCATGAGAACCTGAGTTCAGCACTCCTGGAAAAAGCCAGGCACAACTTTATTATTCCTATACACCCAACATTAAGGGCTGTTTGGTTGTTATTAGTTTTTAGGAGGCGGGGCAAGAAGATTATCACTAGTCTGAGCCTATCCTGTGCCAAAAAGAAAGATAAAAGGGGCCATCAAGATGGTGAGTAAAGGTCCTTGCCACCAAGGTGAGTTTGCTCCCAGTGACTTACATAATGGAGGAAGAGAACACACACACACACATACACACACACACACACTTAAGAAAGAGAAGGAGGAGGAGGAGGAGAAGGAGAAGAAGGAGGAGGAGGAGGAGGAAGAGAAGAAGAAGAAGAAGAAGAAGAAGAAGAAGAAGAAGAAGAAGAAGAAGAAGAAGAAGAAGAAGAAGAAGAAGAAGAAGAAGAAGAAGAAGAAGAAGAAGAAGAAGAAGAAAGAGAGAAAGGATTAAGAAACAGTTTTTAAGGCAAGGTATTGCTATGTACCCCGGTTGACTTTGAACCCTTGTTCTACCTCATAAGTACCAGGATTACAAGCATGCTCCACTCTCCCCAGCTACTGAGAAAAGTTAACAGTAGTTTTTGTTTTTATTTTCTTTAGAGGTTTTCTATATTTTTAGTAGTCTCTACGATCAATCCGTTACTCAAAATTTTAAAAAGAAAGCCAAAGCATTACAAAAACCAGGAGACGAGCTTCCATGCTTACTTTTTGAGTCCTTTGCAGACAGGGCTATTTTCACACAACACTACGTATGTCCATAACTATGTTCCACTATATGCCAGAAGCTTTTCAAAAACCAATCTTGTGATCCAATGACTCTTCTCCTAGATATATACCAAGAGAAATGAAAACATGTCCATTCAAAATTTCTTACACGAATGTTCCTGGTGGTATTACTCATAATGGCCAAAATGTATATACAGGCCAAATATTTTTTAACTGATACAGAGACAAACTCAATGTGATATTCCTTACAGTAACAATGGATAAATCATGTGTCCACAACCTTGTCTTCAGAACCATGAATGTTACATTACAAGGCAAAAGAGAATGAATATGAGAAAGCCTCAGTCCTCTGTGGTTGGTTTTACAGATGGATCTCTTGGATGCTGATAAAGGTGAGGATACAGATTCTCTCCATATTTTCCAGAAGAAACGTGTCTCTGATACCACCTTGATTTTAGCTCATATGACCAACATCATATGTTTGACCTATAGAATTGTAAGATGGTAAATTTACATTGTTTACATCGTTGATATGTTACACCAGCAATACCAAACTATGATAAACAGAATATTATTCAACACTACAAGCAATAAGTACTGATATATGCTACATGGATAGACCTTGAAAACAGTGTACTAAATGGATTAATGTAATCATAAAAGTCCACATAAGATATATTCCATTTCTGTGAAATAACAAATACACAGAGACAGAAAGATTAGTGGCTGAATAAAAAGACAGCAAGATGAGCACCCACATTCTTCTGTCTCTGCTTTGGAAATGCAGTTGCCATGTGACAGTCAAGCTTGTGTCTGCGCCGCCATGTTGTCCTCACCATGGAAAGCCTCCCTTCATTAGTTGCTTCTGTCAGGAATTTAGTCACAGCCACGAGAAAAGTAACTTGTATGGAGACATACGCGTGGCCCTTCATCATCTGCTCCCATTCACCCAGGGCTATAGCATGACACTCTCCATCTTAAACATCTTTAAGTGATCCAGGTATACAATGATTTGCACTTTTCCTCATCCTTGTACCTTTGTGAATGTTGCTTTTCTGCCCCTTTTCTCATCTTCCTCTGTATTCTATTTTTTTTATTTCAATTTCAATTTCACGTACGAGTAGCCTTTTCTGCATCCTTCCACTCAGTTAGGTTAGATACATTTTTAGTAACTTCTTCCATACTAATCTATCTCTACTATTAAAGTGTTTGTCTTTAAAGTATTTATATTTCCATGTTGGGGCTTCACACATGCTAGGCAAACACTCTTACCACTAAGTTACAGTCTAGCTCTAAGTCAGTGATTCTCAACCTGTGGGTCATGACCCCTTGGGATTTGTCCAAGGGGTTGCTTAAAACTATCAAGAAAACATAGATATTTACATTACAATTTATAACAATAGAAAAATTGTAGTCATGAAGTAGCAATGAAAAAATTTTATGGTTGAGGAACTGTATTAAAGGGTCACAGCATTAGAAAGGTTGAGAACCAGTGCCCTAAGCTCTTCAAGCCTTATATATCATTCCTAACAATTTAGTTAAGGCACATACTGGAATAACCTAATTCCAACATTTTTAATGAATTAATTTCTTCATTATAATGTCTCCTACATTGTGAGGAATTATGTGTTTGTCTTTGTCTCTTCAGTAGACTGTGAATGCTTAGTCACTAAGTAAAGTATGTCTCAGGCAGCACAATTGCAAGTATATAATAGAATGGATGGATCTACATTGTAAATACTTTTCAGGTTCCTTAACAACCTTATTGACTAGAACTCCCTAGAACAGTAAAGTCATAACTGGCATACAAAAGAAACTGGCAACCCGGGCTAGTCTCAGCAGCTTTCTGAGACCTGACCAGAAACCCAAAAAGAGAGAGAGTGCTTTTCTCCTCAGTCCATTATTCCACAGGCCCGTACATACCTGTAGCCATGCTCATAACTATTGTACATTTTAAATTTTGTGGAGCTGGAATCTTAATGGCTTCTGAATGCCCCAAGATGTATTCTTTTTAAATTGACAATATTTTGTGTGATTTAACTATATAGATATGCATGAAATTTACTTTATATAATTCACAAGCATTTCATTCTAATAGAGAAATATGACTTGTTAAATATTGACTTGAGATGCTCAATTTGATTAAAACACACATAAAGTAAGTTAACTACTGAGTAACTTTCCTTAACAGAAGTCAATTCAAAACAATTTGTCAGGGTTGGAGAGATGGCTCAAATTTTAAGAGCACTGGTTGCTATTCCAGAGGACCCGGGTTCTATTCTCAGCATCCACATGAAGTATCATAAGCATGTGTATTTCCAGTTCCAGGGATCTGATACCCTCTTCTGGCCTCCACAGGTACCAGGCATGTGGTGTACATACAGGCAAAATACTCACATGCATCATGCATAAAACAAAAACTAAACAATCTGTCTTTGTTTATAGGACACAGATGAATCCCTGGCCCCAAAAGCAATCCACTAGCCCATTCTACGAGCACAAAAGCTGTTAGAATGCTCATTCCTGGTGTGCAGTGAGCACTGACCTTCAGAGTTCCAGTGGAATAGTGCTTGTAAACTCAGTCAGCCTTTATCACAGAAGCAGTAACAAATGTTTCACAGAAATCTCTGTGCTTGTCCCATCACACAAGATTTCAGTAGCTAAACTGTGCCATCTGAATAGCCAGATACATGTTCCATATAAGATATGATACAATGCTAAATTTGAAACTGCTGTACAGACAGTTAACTTGGGAGGAAATGTTAGAAATGTATTATATATCCATTTACAAGTTTATTTGTGTCCTATGCTCGGGTCCAAATCCAGCATCAGACAGATAACCCACCACTGTCCTATTAGGAAATGGATTAGGAAACAGCAGCTTAAAGAAGAGTAAATAACTCACTCAAGATGGTGATATAGCAAGGTTTGGACGTGGATCCAATTCCAGAGAAGATTCAAGAGCCCAGATCACACTGTATTGAACTCCCACCTCATGACTTCAACCATCAGACACAGCAGTTAAGACCTACTCAAGATTCTGTGTGACAATGAACTAGGACTACAAAACAAATAGTAGACGTACAGCATGCATTTGAGATGTAAGTTAGTCTCTGTGACTTAAATTGTTAACCAAAGATAAGATTCAATGTTGTATCAGTATTTCCTACAAGGATTGCATTTCTAGATGGACTTCAAGTGCAATTCCAATCAAAATTCTAGAAGATGTTTTGATAAATATTCTAGAGCTGACTGTGATTTATAATAATCAAACTACATTGTTGCTGTTGTTTTCATTGGGACCATCGCAAACCTGATTCTAGCACTTATGCTGCAGTAACAAGAACAATACAGAATTGATGGAAAATAGATAAATAGATAAAGGGACACGGAGCATCCAGATATATAAACAAGCAGATGGTCAACATTTTTCAATTGAATTCTCAAATGTATTTTTTAATTTTAATTAAATGTGTTTTAGTGGGTCGAGGATATAGTCAGTGGTGTAGTGTGTGCCCTGTCATGCAGAAGGGCCCTGAGCTCAATTGTCAGCACCACACACAGAAAAATAACTTTTATTAAGCTGACACATAAAATCACAAAATTATACATATTAATGGAATACCTGTGATACATGTATGTCTCAGTGTATATTGTGAGCTAGAGGCCAGAAGAAGGCATTGGATCCCCTGCAACTGGAATTACAGGCGGTTGTGAACACAATGTAGGTACTGGAATCAAACCCAGGTTCTCAGAAAGAGTAACCACCAGGCTATCTCTCCAGCCCCTCCTCCTATATGATATTTTAAGTCATGTATACAGCAGGTGTGAGAGTGCACACTGCCTTTTATCCCAATATTTTAGAGGCAGAGGCAAATGGATCTCTATGAGTTCAAGGCCAAACCAGTCTGCATACTGAGTTCCAGGCCAGCAAAAGCTAAGCAGTAAGATGCTGTCTCAAATCCCTCTATGCAAACACAAAAAAAAACAAAGCATGTACATTCTATAATATTTAAGTTAGTGATAAGAAATAGAAGTATACACTTGATGAGGGTATAGGTGACTATTTATTGTGGGAAAGTACATACAAGAGAAACTGGCAACCCGGGCTAGTCTCAGCAGCTTTCTGAGACCTGACCAGAAACCCAAAAAGAGAGAGAGTGCTTTTCTCCTCAGTCCATTATTCCACAGGCCCGTACATACCTGTAGCCATGCTCAAAACAGGCATGGTCAACATCACAAGTGCCTAGGTCTTTCCCTACAATTCCCCTTTTAGTCTAAAGAAAAGATTTAGACTTGAAACAAAACTAAATTGTGCCAATAACTACATATATATATATATATATACACATATATACACGCATATATATATGGTCTTATCTTACCGAGGACACCAGCCTCATGCATCCTCTCTTTCCAGGACTGCATGGTAACTCTCCACTATTGACTACATTTCCCAGAATCCTCCTCAACTCCTAGTCCCACCTATCTTGCTTCCCTATTGGCCAACAGTACTTTATTTATCAACCAATAAGACAAACATATACAAAGAAGGACTTCCCCATCATCTCCTCTTTTCTGTCTAAATAAAAAGAAGGGTTTTAACATTAACATAGTAAAATATATAACAAAACAGTTATCAAGTAATAACTATACTTACAATATTTAGTACATGCAAGAGGATGAATAAAGCACTTGGCAAATACAGAAGCAAGATAGGTGGGAGTAGAAGAGGTGGAGGATTCTGGGAAACAGAAGCACGGTCAGTCACCATGTAGGACACGAGAGGTGTAGGAGGTCCAGACCCTTTCTCCGGTAAGAGAAAACCACGTGGAAATACTCAAATTAGCAGTTATGAGTTAATTATTAAGTCGTAGCTAGTCAATAAGACAGCATAGCAAATAGTAAACAGATTCACAATTACTATAGCGTCCTGTATGATGTGGTTCTGGGACAGGCTGGCAGGAAGAATGCTTGTTACAAATTAGATTTTTAAAAAATCTATCTTCCAAGCAGGAGCCCAGAGACCCCAGTTTCCTGGTCTTATCTAACTATGGGACCAGTTCCTGGGGACTACCACTAAGCCTCCCCTCCCAGCGGGAGGCTACACACCCCAGTTTCCTGGACTTCTTCTCCACCCATGGGACCAGGCAATTTAGGGTCTGTTTTGGGGCCCATGTTCCAGTGCCTGGACACTGCCACTGAGTCTCCCCTACCTCTGGGAGCCTATGCAACCCAGATTCCCAGTCTTCTTCTCCACCCACGGGACCAGGACTAGGACCAGGAAGAAGAGAACTATCAGAGTATTGGACTTACTTGTACCCACTGAAATGGAACTCTGGTCCCCTAACCACCAGGCCAGGAAGAGGCTCTTGCTGCACCAACTAGAAAAGGGATGGGAAGGAGACAATACAAAAACATACTCAGCAACAGAAAAACAAATATGACACTGCCAGATTCTAGAGACTCTACACAAGCAAGACTCCGACATTCCAATGCAAATGAAGCAGAAGAGAATGACCTTAACAACAACTTCATGAAAATGATAGAGGGCCTCAAAGAGGATATGGGAAATTCCCTCACAGAAATGGAAGAAAAAGCAAACCAAAAAATGCAACAAATGGACAAAAAAAAACAACAACAAAGCAAAAATTGCAAGAAACAATTCAAACAGTACAAGGGTTGAAAACTGAAATAGAGACAATAAAAAACACACAGTCTGAAGGAATACTGGAAATAGAAAAGCTGGGCAAACGGTCAGATGAAAGCATAACCAACTGAATACAAGAGATGGAAAAGAGAGTCTCAGGTGTTGAAAATACACTACAAGAAATTGATTAATCGACCAAAGAATACCTTAAGTCCAACAAATCCCTAACACAAACTATCCAGGAATTATAGGAAACCATGAAAAGACCAAATCTAAGAATAATTGGTATAGAAGAAGGTGAAGAAAACCACCTTGGGAGGACTGATGACCAAAGGGATTAAGACTGGGTTGGTTTAACCCCCCAGAAACAGCTGACCTGACAAAGGTTAACTCTTGAATCCCAGGCATCAGCCTGGTAATCCAGCATGGGACTGATCAAGACCCCCTGAATGTGGGTGTCAGTGAGGAGGCCTAGGTAATGTATTGAGCCTTGGGCAGTAGATCAGTACTCATCCCGAATATACACGGGACTTTGGACTCCCATCCAACAATGTGAGATGCACTCTCACC
Source organism: Mesocricetus auratus (assembly GCF_017639785.1). NCBI lineage: Eukaryota > Metazoa > Chordata > Mammalia > Rodentia > Cricetidae > Mesocricetus > Mesocricetus auratus. Next base: position 41,405,702 of record NW_024429198.1, read on the forward strand.
CTGAACTCTTGGGGAAGGGTCTAGGCCCTGCCCTGAAAGAAACGACAGACTATGGACACCCCCATGGAGGACCTCACCCTCCCTGGGGAAATGAGAGGATAATGGGGGGGTTGGGGGGGAGGGCACGGGAGGAGGGGAGGGAAAGGGAGAGGGACCTGGAACTGACTTGTGAAGCAACCTTGTTTCTAATCTAAATTTAAACTTAAAAATAAATAATAAAAAAAAGAAAACCAACTCAAAGTAGCAGAAAATATATTCAACAAAATCATAAAAGAAAACTTTCTCAACCTAAAGAAAGACATGCCAAAGAAGGTACAAGAAGCCTACAGAACACCAAATAGAGTGGACCACAAAAAAAAAGTTCCCTCACCAAATAATAATCAAGACCCCAAACATACAGAAAAAAAAAAGAATATTATGAGCACCTAAGGAAAAAGGTCAAGTAACATATAAAGGCAAACCTATCAAAATTACACCTGACTTCTCCATGGAAACTCTGAAAGCCAGAAGGTTCTAGATAGATAGTCTATCAACAAAAAGAGACCAAGGATGCCAGTCCAGACTACTATACCCAGCAAAGTTTTCAATCACTATAGATGGAGAAAACAAGATATTCCATGACAAATCTAGATTCAAACAATACATATCCACTAACCCAGCCCTACAGAAAGTTCTGGAAGGAAAACTCCAACCCAAGGAAATTAACTACAACCAGAAAAAAGTAGGCAATAGATAATCCCACCTTACCAACAGCCAAAAGAAAAAAGGGGAAGAATTCCACATATAATTCCAACAACAACAACAATTCCAAATCAAAGAAGAATGAGCAATCAATGGTCATTAATATCCCTCAATATCAATGGTCTAAATTTGTCCATAAAAAGACACAGACTAGGGCCAGGCGTTGGTGGCGCACGCCTTTAATCCCAGCACTCGGGAGGCAAAGGCAGGCGGATCTCTGTGAGTTCGAGGCCAGCCTGGTCTACAGAGCAAGTTCCAGGACAGCCTCCAAAGCCACAGAGAAACCCTGTCTCAAAAAAAAAAAAAGACACAGGCTAGCAGAATGGGTTCGAAGACAGAACCCATCCTTCTGCTACATACAAGAAACACACCTCAGTCTCAAAGACAGACATTACCTCAGTTAAGGGCTGGGGAAAGATTTTCCAATCAAATGGACCCAAGAAACAAGTGGGGATAGCAATCCTAATATCTAAAAAATTAGACTTTAAACTAAAATTAATCAAAATAGATGAAGAAGGTAATTTCATACTCATGACAGGAGAAATCCACCAAGATGAAGTTTCAATTCTGAACATCTATGCCCCAAATACAAAGGCACCTACATTCATTAAAGAAATATTACTAAAACTCAAATCACATATAAAGCCCCACACACTTGTAGTGGGAGACTTCACCACCCCACTCTCACCACTAGACAGGAATACCAGACAGACACTTAATGAAGAAGCAAAGGAATTAATAGAAGTTATGACCCAATTGGTATTAACAGACATCTATAGAACTTTCCATCCAAATAAAAAAGAATATGCCTTCTTCTCAGCACCACATGGAACCTTCTCAAAAATTGACCATATACTTGGCAACATAGCAAGCCTCAACAGGTATAAAAAAATGGAATAACCCCATACATCTTATCAGACCCCCTGAATGTGAATGTCAATGAGGAGGATACTGGGGATAGGAGGAGGTATTGGGTGGGAGAGGGTTGGTGGGAGATGGGAGGAAAGGGGGGAAAGGGAGAGGGGCCTGGGATTGAAGCAACCGTGTTTCCAATATAAATTTAAAAATAAAAAAATAACTTTTTTAAACTCTTAAAAAATCTGTCTTCTCAAACATTAGTTATTTCCTTGCGTAAAGACATTATAAGATACTGTCTATCTTCTTGACCTGTAAAAGTTTACATTTTTATTATCTTTAGTCATTGTACTGTGCAACAGCAGTACATTGGGATTGCCTACTAAGACTGATTTGCACATTAGATACATGGATCAAAACATCCTATGCTACCTCACTAACATGTATAATTTCTGTCTTTATGTATGATTGAAAAACAAATTGAATCATTATCTATATTCACCCAATTGTATAATACACACACACACACTGCTATCTATGTTCAATCAATTTTTGACAAAGAAGCAAAGATATGCAGGAGACAAAGGATAGTCTAGTCTACAGTAAATACAGTCTAGACTATCAGGCATGCATATAAATAAGATAAACCTCTATACTTTGCATAAACTAAAATTTAGTAAAATCGACTTAACAATAAATTTGGATAGTCTCTTTAACAGTGGTTTCCAAATCTTTGCTGTGGAGATCTAATTCATCAGTGAATTGTAAACTCAATTTAGTGGGTTGAGACTGTTTCTCTTTATTTTGGGTTTTTTGTTTTGTATTTTTTGAGACAGGATTTCTCTGTCTAGCCCTGGTTGCTCTGGAACTTGATCTGTAGACCTGGCTGTCCCCAAACTCACAGAGTTCTGCCTGTCCCCGCCTTCTGGGTGCTGGGATTAAATGTGTGCACCACCTGGCATGACTGGGGATATAGATCAGTTGTATGCATAAAATCCTGGATTCAATCCCTAGCATCACATAAAACCAGATATGGTGGTACAGTTGGAGGCCAGAGGGTCAGAAGTTTAAGGTTAGTTATCCTTGCCTATGTGGCAAATTCAAAGCAAGCCTGGGCTACATAAAACCCTTTAAAACCACACACACACACACACACAGGCACACACATATACAGGCACACACACATACAGGCACACAGCACAGCAAATATCAGAATCACGGTACAGAGTAAAATGAATATTATTAGTAAAACATTTGTTTCTATTTCATATAGTAGGTTTGTGTGTTCTATGGTCATGCATCACGAAAACAGAAATCATGCCACTATATTTTTAACAGAGGTAATTTAAAACAGGAAACTAGTGACGTAAATACTGAAAAAGTTGAGAAGTTGAGTAAGACAATAAAGCAAGTAGATACCAGCAATGCAGAAACTGCTAATTCCTTTGGCTACTGGGATGAAGAAAGGTGACAGGCTTGTTGAATCCCAGAGTTAGGGTTATCCAGCAAGGCTAAAACCAAAGAGCAGTCACAGAGAGAATGCACTCTAGTGTTTCCACTCTCCCCTCTCTCCTGCTTTAGGGTAGTGTTTGTATAACTAGCTTTAGCCAATTGGCAGTTGGCAGCCTAAAAAGTCTCAAAGATGTAGCTTGTGAGGACGGTCATTCTTGTAATATAGAGAAGAATGATGACCAGATTTGAGAGCAAGTGGGCCAGAGCTTAGCACAGTTGCAAAATGTATTGCTGAGGAGGGTCAGAGTCTAAAAGATTTGAACAACATTACATTCATTAGAAGTCAAAGTTGATCTTTAGTTTATAATGTTCTTTGTCTACACAAAAAAAAAAAAACAGAACAACAGTTTTGGTCCTTAGATGATTCCAAATTTTACCTGTAAAACATTTTGTGTGTATGTGCACATGTGTGTGCATGCATATCTCTGTGTGTGCACACACGTGTGTGTGTATATGTGTTTGCATATGTATGTGTGCATTCCTGTGGAAGGCAGAGGCACACTTTGGGTGTCTTTTTCCTCTCTCTTGTATCTGGGCTCACCAAGCCAACCACCACATGCTACTTTATACATGAGTTCTAGGGATTTATCTCAGGTTCTTACATTTGTAGACTAAGTGTTTGTCAACTGAACTATCTCCCCAGCCAGAACTGTACCCTGTTTGATCTACATAAGGAAATCAGTTTCAATGAAACAAGTTAGACTGGAAATTCTCTCCAGAGCCTCTTAACAGATGAAAAAAATGGGCTATAAACAACTATGCAGGGAGAACATATCGACGCAGCAAAGGAACCAAGCACATCCCTCTTAAGGACAAGCCAGTAGCTAAGAATGGGGATGGTGGATATTAAATTGCATCTGTTTTAAGCTGTGAGTATGAAATTCTATAAATTGCCTGAGCCTATGAAGAAGCCAACAGCCAAAATTTATGCCCACCACCCTATTCCTAACTAATGATATCTGCTTCCCCTAGCTCCACAACTCTGCCCTTCAATAATTTAGAGTTGCTGATTGCATGCCAAGAAACGGTTCCCAGTGGTCCCTCACCAAGCTATCAGCTAGCCCTTCACCACTTCCCTGAATTTGGATCCCACTGAATGCTTGAGCCCTTGTGATTGCACACATCGCAGCATCTCCTTTTGAATTTCTTCACTTAGAGCAGTGGTTCTCAACTTTCCTAATGCTGTGACCCTTTAATACAGTTCCTCATGTTGTCATGAGCCCCAACCATAAAACTATTCCATTGCTACTTCACAATTACAATTTTGCTACTGTTATGAATTGTAATGTAAAAACTTGAAATGTGATCCAAAGGGTCTCAACCCACAGGTTGAGAACCACTGACTTAGAACGATGGTGCAGGAACGATATGCTTCAATCACTTTCTTTTGTCTAACCACCTTTTTTTTTTCCAAATGGTTCTGGTAATACTGTTTTAAACACAAGTAGATCATTGCCAGCCAAAAGGAGTGAATATTGGTTGACTGGATACCCTTGACAACAAAATATCTCAGTTATAAATTTCATCTGGACTGGTGGGGCGGTCCCCAGGAATTTCCTAAATTCTTAGTTTAACAGCCACCAGATGTGATCATGCTGCCACCTATTGGTAGTATAACCCACATGTAGGGAAAGTACTTAGAGAAAAGTATGCTTCCACACAAAAGGAAAGTCTGGTTCCCAGGGACCATATGCTTATAATCACCTCTCCTCAAGTTGGCTCTTTGATAATAGCATTTTATCCTGATTGTTTAACACATTTACAAAGAACATTAGCAGTTTTTATAAATAGATGCCAGTAGCTCATCATCCATGTGACAGGTATGTCTTCTTTGATACAGTAACTGACAATGGTCTATGTATATTTATGATCATCAGTAGATCCCTCTTTTTGGTGTGAGGTGGTTTTTGTTTGTTTGAGTCTACTATTTATTCTGACGAGCCTGAAACTCACTATGTAGACCAGGTTAGCCTTCAGCTCACACCTGTCTCTGCCTTAAGAGTGCTGAGATTAATGGCGAGTGCTTGGACCCATGTTTTTTTGATTGGTTGGTTGGTTGGTTGGTTTTGTTTTGTTTTTTCGAGACAGAGTTTCTCTGTGTAGCTTTGGAGCCTGTCCTGGAACTAGCTCTGTAGATCAGGCTGGCCTCGAATTCACAGAAATCTGCCTGCCTCTGCTTCCCGAGTACTAGGGTTAAAGACATGCACTACCACTGCCCGACGGACCCATGGTTTTTAAAAGTTTGATGACCTGATGTTTTAAAGAGAAAGTTTAGTGATTCTATTGCTTTTGAACTTCTGTTTTAATATGATGACCTTCTTTAAGGAAGGCTATTCTAATCAAAGAGTCTTTATCAGGTCTTCCTTGGTAAAAATTCAAAACATGGTTTTGTAAAAATAAGATGGTTGCAAAATTCAGGGAAGTATGAGTATAAAGTTAGCATTCCACATAATAATAAAGTGTATTATCTAAAGAAACTGTCTCAGTCGAAGAGAGTTGAGACTGAGCTAATCTAGCCTGAAAGGTTAGCCCCCCCCCAGGACCTGATGTTTGCTGTAAATGGAATGTGTGGGACTGTGAATTATGGGTCCAAGCACATATCCACAGTTAAGTGAGACTCAAGAGTGGAAAAACAATGGAACTCTGACAATTAGACATGAATGGCCGGCTCACGTGATTTGGGGCTGGATGGAGGAGAGAAGAAAATGAAGGCCATGGAGGCGGCAAAAGAACCCTGGTGAACCATCGTGAAATCAAACATCTGGGGGAGGGACACACGGTGCATCATGTGGGTGGGGATGGCGATCCCAAGTCAAGGTGACGCTGTTCTTGGGTCACCTGAAGTAAAGATGAACGCATTAACAAGCTGATCAGTGGATGTGTGTGAGGGCTTTTCCAAGAGACCTAGACCAGGAAGTAGATTATTTTTTAACATCATTCTTTATTGACTCTTTGGGAATTTCACATCATGAACCCCAATACTGCTCACCTCCCAGTCCCTTCATGTCTGCCTCTCACCCCTGCAGTATCCCCCCCAAAATTAATTAAAATAAAACAAAAATCAACAACAAAAATCCACCTCACTCCTCTATCTTTCCCATCTCTCCAACACTTTTTCATTCATCCTAGTGGCATCGGGAGCTGTAATGTGTCACTATGCCCTTTTGTCCAATCAACCCCTCCCACAAATGTTCATTGCAATGAGTCATTGGTCTGGTTCAAGGCCTCTGGCACACCATCATCACTGGAACCTCACTGAAACTCCTCTCAGATGTCCCTCTGCTGCCTCAAGTCAAGGAGATCCTGCGGTTATTCTTCATGGACTCCAGCAGGTCATAGACAAGGTAGATATTAAGGTGGGCCAACCCAAGGCCCAGGATGTGGGTCTGGGTGGCAGCTGAACTTGGTCAGTATGGAAAACTGAGATCAACCCCCTCCAAGGAGGGGTGGAGCCATCTCTCCTAGGCCAGTGCCATAAGGGCCAGCTCTCCCATACCCATGATGAGGTCTGGGGCTATCTCTCCCCAGTGGGGGTGGGGGCAGCTCTCCCATGAGGGGTGGAGCCAGATGCTCTCCTGCTGCAGTTCCATCACGGGGCAGGGTCACCTCTCCAAGGGCGAGTGAAGGGCAACGCTGGCTCAGTACAACCCTTGGATTTCAACTCACATGGTTTCTATGGCCCCCTGTAGTAACACAGGCCATGGACATCAGCACAGACCCCAGTTGCAGCAGAAACACAGACCCAGACATGGACCTCAGCTGGAGCTGGGCCTGGATGTCACCATAACCCCAGTGACAGTGTGGTTCTCGGACACCAACATAGAAAGTAGATTATCGACACTACCTGTGGTATTGTGTTCTTTCCCCCCATTATCCCTGGGAATTCCTTAGATGAGTCAAACGTCATAGATCCCTGTTGTGAAGATAGGTTGCTATGATTAGTTTAATAAAGACCTGAATGGCCAATAGCTAAGCAGGGTGTATAGATGGGACTTCCAGGCAGAGAAAAAGGAAGTAGGAAGTAGGAGGAGATAATCGAGGTGCAGAGGAGCCACCAATGAGGCCTGGAGGGAGTCAGGCATACGGAATGAAAGAAAGGAAAAAGACACATGGTAAATCATAGATTAGTAAAAGCAGGTTAATTTGAGTTTATAAGAGCTAGAGGAGCCGGGCGTTGGTGGCGCATGACTTTAATCCCAGCACTTAGATTCCCCCCTATTAGTAGGCCTTAAATAAGGTCTTTTAAAAAATCTTAGTGAAATCTCTATTACAAACACAATCACTGAAAATATAATCAAAGCCAGCAAGATGGCATACTTCTATAATCCCTTGCCATTCCTGAAAACACTTGGACAACAGCAGCAAGATGATCGCCACCTCAGCCTGGGTTACGTGAGACCCTATCTCAAATACATACATAAACAAAATGTCTAAGAAGGCCAAGGAACCAGAAGTGTAAAGTAAGGAGTCTGTTAGTTTGGGCATAAGATGAGCATCAGACAGTAGGCAGGCAGTATCGGGGCAGAAAAGGTTGCCTGGGAAGAGTATTCATAAAGAACAAGGGTCAGAAACAGATGTGGACAAGAAGTACCCTGAACGAGACCCGTGTGAAGGGAGAGGGTAAGGACGGAGAATTAGAAGTTAGGCCTGCTCTCAGCTCTAATAAAGTTTTGACTAGGCCAATCTGGAGTCCTCAGGTCCAAGTCACCCATAGGAGGAGCGCCCTGCAGCAATGAACCTTTGGCTCCACTCGGGGTAGCCTGGGGGAATGTGGTACCGGTACAGCCTGGGCTCCCATCAACCATCTTCCCTGCAGTAGGATGACCTAACAGCTCCGACCCATTCCCTTTTAGTGCGTCTTGTAGCTTGAGGATGGGTTGACCCCTCTTCCGAACAGAGTTTCCTGGCAGCTGGCTGGCTCAAGCCCCAGGGGAAGGAACTGCAGAGCCAGAAGCTGTTAATGTAATCGAAGCAGGCCTAAAAGAAATCGAAAACCTCAGCTGAGAAAAATACCCAGCTGAAGAAAGTAGGGGAGAAGCAGGCCTGCAAAGGTCACTGTGGCAACGGGAACTGTCTTTCCCTTTCTCTGCAGGAAGCAGACCTGAAGACTGGACTGTGAACTTTTACTAAGCCCCCCACACACACACACCACCACCACCAATTGTGACTGCTCATGTCTGACTAGTCTTGGTTTCTTGTTTTGGGTTTTTTAGAAAGCCTAATTTACATGCCCATTTCAGCTAATTGCGCCGAGGCTGGATTCACTTGGGCCCAGCTGTAGCGTGTAAATTCAGGCTTTAGAAGCTACAGAGCCTAGGGAGGAAGAAAGAGAATGAGGGTTTCCATGCCTGGCTCCTGGCTAGCCCGGAGACTGGCCCCAGACATTCCTGTTGTCTTCAGGGCAGATGCCTGAAGACCTCAGGGCCTGGCTCTCAGCCAGAAGAAGGAAAACCACCTTTAAGACTCTCTGGGAATGAACTTTTTGGAAGCCTGAGACTTTTGCCCCTGGAAGTGAGCTTACTCAAGCCAGCCTCCAGGAGTTCACCAGCAGCTGCAAGCAGTAAGTACTCATTACAGCCTTGGCCTCCCCAGACCAGAATTAATTTCTGTAGCTGCTCACAGTCCCTGAGGCCTGGTATTCATACGGTGATTTACAGAAGTTCTCGCTCGGCAAGGGACAGCTCTTGGTTGGCACACTGAAGCCCTCCAAGAGCGTTTGAACGGTAATACTTCTCAGAGTTGTGATGGCTCTTAGCCTGCTACTTGTTCTAAATCCAGCGTGGTAATCTGTTTTTACCTGCTTTAACCTGTTTAAGGTTGTTAATTCTGGATTGATAGTGAGGTACTTCCCATTTGCACTTCTGGTCTGCTTACTCTGTTCTTGGAGGAGAGTGGATGGAGAACCCTGTTTGAGACAGGAGAAGATCTCTGACTGCTTTGCCTGGTGCATTTGGCTGGGTACCATGAAAAAGTCAATAGGTCCATGGATTCAGCAGAATCGCTTCTTCAGAACAGTGAGAGCAATTGATTTTTTTTCCTTTTGGTCAGCGAGGGCTTGGAAAGTCACTATGATCAACAGAGGTTTTCTCAGTTGAAAACACCCAGGTTTGTCGTCAATCCAAACAACTGCTAGAGGCTAGCATGGCTCCAGTGCTCTGGGTCAGGCTTACTAAAGTTGACTGGATCAATCCTCCACAGCCTTTGGCATTAGGATGTAGATCTTACTCCAGTTTGTTTCCTTTCACAGAAATCTACCAATTTGGAGGGGCTGAGGTGAAGTCCTGGAGAAACTGGAAGTTTCTGGCTTAAATGACACCCCTACATTACCAGGCCACGTCATGACTGGAGCTGGTCCCCTGACTACCTCTCAGGGTGTGGAAGGAGATCTGCCATCTGGACTGCTGTCTGTATTCTGTCTCTTGAATGTTATCTGATCACAGGCCCTATCTTTCAGCTCTCCCAGACTGTTCTTCCCTTTGGGCTGCTGGTTGCTACACTGTAAGTAATAGGTTTGTCAAAGATCCTGCTAGGCAGTTGTTAGGTTTTACCTGGCCTCTGTATTCTGTGGGGAGATGGCTAGCTGCATGCCCACAGGGAGCTTCCCATCAGAAGCTAGAGAGTCTGCAGGAAGGCAGAGGCCTCTCTTGTAAGCTCGAGCAAGGTTGGTGATGTGGAAAAGGGAAGTCCTGTCTTCTTAGAGGGAGTGGGAAGAGATCTTCCTTAGATCATGGGAAGTTCTCAATGTTGTTCTGCTCTGACAGGTGGGGAGGGGGGGACACATGACACACAATGGTGGGCGTGAGCCCAACAGGGACCAGAGCCATTGCTGAGGCAGTGCTTGTGTGGATGGGTCTAGAACCCTGACAACTGGCAAACTAAGATTTCTCAAGCAGTAGTAATGACCTTCATTGCTCTTCTTGGGCTCCATGTTTAGAAAGTTTAAGTTTTAACTCAAGTTTGGTAACTCCTCAGAAAATGTGTTTCAAATAACTACAGGCTTCACTAACAGTTCATGAAGTCTAGTCTGTATGTGCTTGGGAGCTGGGTTTGGTTCTCCTTGGGCACTGTTATGATTGGTATCAACATTTAGCAACAGTTCTAAAAGGTATTTCTGGAGGAGGGTGTTCTCTCATAGGTAGGCCAATGGGATGTACATCCCATTGGGGTTCCTTTATCATATCTCCCAGGACACGGGCAGACTTATTTTAACACTCTCCTCTAATTAAGGGATAAGGTTTCCCTCCACTGGCATCAACACTCAGGCATCGACATTTTTGTTTTTAACTTTAGCCCAGTCTCTTTTAAAATTAAAAGTTGTTTTATGTGTATGAGGGTTTGCCTGCATGTATGTGCACCATGTGCATGCCTGGTGCCTCTGGAGGCCAGAAGGTGTTGGATTCCCCAGAACAGGATTTAAAGGTGACTGTGAGCGGCCGTGTAAGTGCTAGGGACTGAATTCATGTCTTCTTTAAGAATAGCAAGTGCTTTTAACTGCTGAGTCAGCCCCTTGAGCCCAATATTTAGGTGACCTAAATAGGTCTGTTGTATTAGTTACTTTTCTGTCGCTGTGATAAAACACCATGACCAAGGAAACTTATAGAAGGAAAGGTTTGTTTTAGCTTATGATCCCAGAGGGTTAGGGTCTGTAATAATGGCAACAACATGACAGTAAGCAACAGACATCGTAGATAGACAAACCTCGAACAGGAAGTAGGATAAACTCAAAATGGATCCAAATCTTTACGATCTCCAAACCCAACCCCAGTGACTTCTCCAGCAAGGCCACACACTTCCTAAGCCTTTCCAAACCCGGCCACCAACTAGGGGCCAAGTGTTCAAGCACCCAAGAATATGGGGGAACATCTCGTTCAAATCACTACATCTCTCGTCTGTGAACTATTTTCCCAGCAACAAGAATGGGAAGTGTAAACCCAGACATATAGGCATCCGGTCACGGCATTTGGAGTAACTTTATTCAGGCATGTACTTCCCAACTGTTGGTTACCTCCAGGCCAGGAGAGGGTAGAAGTAAAGTCAATCTTTAATAAGGGGAAGTTCTCAAAGGGGGCAAATGTGGAACGTAAGAGGAGAAGCGAAGAACTGGGAAACAGGTAGTAAGCGTGATGGAGAAAACCTAGGCATGGCAGGATGCAGGGCATCTGTGGGGCCGAGGGAACAGGTCAATGGGAAGGCCAGGATACAGGGCATCTGAGGGAACAGGTCAATGGGAAGGCCAGGATACAGGGCATCTGAGGGAACAGGTCAATGGGAAGGCCAGGATACAGGGCATCTGTGGGGCCGAGGGAACAGGTCAATGGGAAGGCCAGGATACAGGGCATCTGAGGGAACAGGTCAATGGGAAGGCCAGGATACAGGGCATCTGTGGGGCTGAGGGAACAGGTCAATGGGAAGGCCAGGATGCAGGGCATCTGTGGGGCCGAGGGAACAGGTCAATGGGAAGGCCAGGATACAGGGCATCTGTGGGGCTGAGGGAACAGGTCAATGGGAAGGCCAGGATACAGGGCATCTGAGGGAACAGGTCAATGGGAAGGCCAGGATACAGGACATCTGTGGGGCTGAGGGAACAGGTCAATGGGAAGGCCAGGATACAGGGCATCTGTGGGGCCGAGGGAACAGGTCAATGGGAAGGCCAGGATACAGGGCATCTGAGGGAACAGGTCAATGGGAAGGCCAGGATGCAGGGCATCTGTGGGGCCGAGGGAACAGGTCAATGGGAAGGCCAGGATACAGGGCATCTGAGGGAACAGGTCAATGGGAAGGCCAGGATACAGGGCATCTGTGGGGCTGAGGGAACAGGTCAATGGGAAAGCCAGGCTTTGAGAGCAGGTCAGTTAGAGTTCAGCACACCCGCAGGGGGTTTGAGGAAAACTGAGGAAGTTTTCCACAGGTGAGGGCAGCTGCTCCTGCTGGCTGTATCCTCCTCAATCGTGAGAACCAGCTGCTATGCACCTTAGGGACAAAGGGATTTCCTGGAGGAAGTGGGAGAAGGAAGAGGAATGAAGGGAATGTCTCGCCTTTCTCTTTTCAAATGGGTTTCAAGCTCTCCACAGCATATACTCAGCCCGAGCATATGGGATCCTGGAGCTCCTTTGACTCTCAAAACTTGAGGGAAAATGCCCAGCATTCTCCGGAACCACAGTTTGGCCTCACTGTGGGCTGGCAAATGAGGAAATCTTGCAACCTGAAGTAAATATTACTCACTGTACAGTCCAGTTGTGAGACCATTTCTGTAATAAGGCTGGGAAGTGGTTGTGATTCCAAGGCTTACTGTTCTCTGAGGGGCAAGCCTTTGTCAGTTACAGAGAGGAGTCACAGCCACACTAACTGCAGTGGACAACAAAACGAGGGTCCAGCAGAAAACACAAGCTCTCCTGTAATATGGAGGAAGGTTATCTTCACTCAGTGGCGCTAAGGCTCAGCGAGTCTCCCATTTGCCAAGTAACCTTTTCTCTCTCTTCTTGTATGTATGTCCAATTCCATAGAAGGGCTTGGACTGTTGTACTGAGCTGGTGGGATCATGCTGGCCCCTGCTGGGGGGGCTTGTACAGACTGACCGGCAGGGGCCAGCATGGGCTGCTGGAGAGGTGGCTGGGCCACATTTTGTGAGTCACTGCCCACTGGGACTTGGCAAGAAGTGAGTGGAGTGTACTGAACCGTGCCGTGAGCCTTTGCGTCTGGCCTCCCATGCTGCTCCTTTGGTTGCTGAGCAGGTCTGGTTCTGGGGCTGCTGGCTGCCTTCTGCTGCTGGTTAGGCATCATGGGCTGTAAACCAGGCTGTTGAGATGGCTGAGGCAGCTGTTGGCCATGCTGGGGGCTATAAACCTCCGGGTGAGAGAGAGGTTGATATTCCTGGTTGGAATTAGGATGGGGGATGGGGCATTTAAGACACCCAGACCTATGGAGGAAGCTGTATGTAGCCTTGGGGTGGCAGGACTTGCTAAGTAGGTGACTAGGCTACAGGTGGAAACCGTGGAAGTAGGGAGGGGTTGTTTGGCAGAAACCATGATGAAGATAGCTTGCTGAGGATCCTGGGAGATAAGTGAGGGCTAGAACAGAGCTTAGGCTGTCAGCTGCTTCAATGGAGCCTTGGCAACTGAGGCTCCTTTGCACAAAGGTGTTGCTGAGGTCATCTGCCTGTGGAATCACGTTATTTTCCAGGGTGACTGTTGTTGAGGAGGGAGTGTGGGGGAGCAGGAAGCTGTTGCTGGGTGGCACGCGTGTACAAGGGTGAAGGCCGCAGACAGACAGGGTGAGGTGACCTGTTTGCACACTTTAGAGCACTTAGGGCCATACCTGGCCTTTTCTGCTCTGTCACCTTTTATTGCTGCCAGTGCTGTCACCTCAGGTAAGGACGGAGATTCTACTGAAGCTGCTGGCTTTGGTGACCAGGTCATATACTCCAGACAGAGACATCTGAGTCTATGTTCCTCTGAGGCTATGGCTCTAGGATTTGAGTTTGAGGTCTGTGCTACTTTGTTGGCTGCTTGAGGTCCAGCTCAGCCCTTCCTAATCTGTCCCTCCCCTCCCCCCCCCATGTCATTAGATATCCTGTCTGGCCATTCTCTCAGGTGAACACTCTCTCTCGGACCCTTTGATATCCCTCTCTATCTTCTGTTGACTTGCTCCTCCTTCCATTCCACAATAGAACTCTGACCTGGTTATCATCTCGATTCATATTTGCCTCATCTTTCTTAAGAATGAACCCTTGCTGAAATTCTGTATTCTCATCTTTTATACGTTCGAGAACCTCTATTCAGGGTTTTGTTGGTGATGACAGCTTTTCCAGCTTTATCAGCTGTGTGATCTGTCCCAAAATAGGCAGCTATCTGGTCTAATAGCATCCAATGATAATGAGGTCATTTGAGGGAACTTGTTGAACTGATTATTGTCATTAATAAATTCCAGACTCTCCTGTTCTAGTTTTGGAAGCATCATTCTGTTCCTTGGGTTCTTTTATGCTGTAGGTCTATGCCAGTGGAGTTGGTTATAGAGTATAGATTTCCCCCATCAGTCACCTGGGCCCTGCCGTGCTGTCTGAATCCCCAAATAACACACAGTTTAACTTTTAAGCTTATCGGACTCTCCAGCTTACTCTGTCTCTCATTATTAAAGGGTAGGTATGTATGATATATGTGTGTATATATATATATATATATATATATATATGTGTGTGTGTGTGTGTGTGTGTGTCCTGGAACTCACTCTGTAGACCAAGCTGGCCTTGAACTCCCAGATAACTGCCTGCCTCTGCCTCCAGAATATTGGAATTAAAGGCATGTGCAACCACACCTGGCCCTATAATTTTTTTTTCTTGAATATTGGCCTTGTTAAATCCACTTATTAGATCTAGTATTGTTTTGTGAAATAAAATATTTTCTGTATAAGCAATCATGTTACCTATGAATATAGTTTTACTAATTTAATTTTTATATTTATCCCATTGTTTGTAGGGAACATGTTATATATGAGTATTATATTTTGGAAATTTCTGGGGACTTATTTTATGACATAGTCCATAATTCATTCTGGTACATGCTCCAAATGCTAAGATGCTCCAAATACTCCAAATGTTTTTGCTTCACCTGACACTTAGTGTTACTCATGAAGAATTATCCACCATTTATATAATTGCATAACACGGACCTAGACTTTAACGCAACTGACTCCATGATGGAAGTACCATTCAGGCTGTAAAATTCAGCATGTAGACAACACTACCTGCCAAAACTAAAACAAAACCCCAATTGGTCAAAGTTCTGGGAAAGTCTCTAAATGTACTGCCCTTGCTTTCTGGCTTCTACAGTTCTGCTTTCTGGCTAACTGTTGTTGTTAACTGAAGTGTGTCAACACAAGACATGGTTTTTTTTTAATTCTTCCCTCTGATGCCACCCTTCCTGGAACATACAGAAATGGCAATGGCTTGGCAGTTCAAAGTCCAACATCTGACTTTAAAATTTTTTTTCAAGTATTCAGCAGTTCTACTGTTAGTATTCACAAGCAAAGTCAGAATGCTTTTAAAGACAAAGCGTGTGACTACAGTTATAAAGTAGCAATGAAACTAATTTTATGGTGGGGGGCACCCTTTATGTGTTAAAGGGTTGCAGCATTAGAAAGGTGAGAACCACTCACTACACTAGATAATTTCTCTTGACCCCAAAGAGCCTTTCAGTGACTGCATGATTATAAGGATAAACACAAACTGCCTGCCCACAATAACTACTTTTCAAATCCAGTCAGCTGTCATTTTTCATATAAAGACATCTATCAGGATTAAAATGAAGTTGCCAATGAACTTATATGAGGTAAGTTCACAAAGTTTTTAGAAAGTAGACGAGCTTCAGAAGGCCATATAAGGAAAAGAATACCTACAAATTGTCACCCAATACAGGGAATATTAAAAAATAACAGTCATATTTCATTACAACTGACAAGGAATATAATTATGCCTCAAGGTTTTCTAGAAAGAATAACATTCTTTTTTCTGTAATAGTGAATTTCTAGGATAATAATATTATGTAATGGTTATTAAATAAGAAATCAAAGTCCAATGAGATGTTCAGTAGGTAACATAGCTCACTGCCAAGCCTGGCAGCCTGAGTCTAATCTTCAGGAGTCAGCAAGGCTGAAGGAGAGGACTAACCCCCTCAAGACAAGTGTCCTCTACACACACACAATACGTGCATACACACACCATAAATAAAATTCTTTAAAATTTAAAAACTTGGGAGGGCCTCACCCTCCCTGGGGGAATGAGGGGATAACGGGGGGGGGGGTTGGGGGGAGGGCACGGGAGGAGGGGAGGGAATGGGAGAGGGACCTGGAACTGACTTGTGAAGCAACCTCGTTTCTTATCTAAATTTAAACTGGAAAATAAAATATTAAAAAAATTTAAAAACTTGGAAAACAACAGAGGAAACTGTATGAAGAATCTAATAGGAGGTCTGTGAAATATTTTCATGATGTTGATTCCTATCCCTGATGTGAAAGGAAGTGACTCAACGTATTTAGCAATTCCTTTAAAGAGAAAAATAAAAACGTCTGAACTCTTGCGTTATGTGACAAGTTAAGCATCCTTAATCTGAAAATCCAAACTCCGAAATGCTCCAAATCCCAAAACTCCCAGAGCACTAATGTGACTGGCACCAGAGCCCCTTCTGGACACCCAGTGTTTGCTACTTCAGACTCACACAGGCACAGGTGTCCCAGTGCCAGCATAGTCCTTGATTTCCAGCTTGGAGTCACGACGCTGTGCCCTTTGGTTGCAGCCCCGCTAAGTACTCTTGATACCCGTGAGTTTTCCTTTGTTAACTCAGAAGGTACTTCAGGATGTAACACCTTCATTTCTGATGTCAAAATAAGGCTCTTCTCTGAACTCTTGGAAGTTGTATGCCTGTCTTTCTTTCTTCCTTCCTTCCTTTCTTCCTTCCTTCCTTTCTTTCTTTCTTTCTTTCTTTCTTCCTTCCTTTCTTCTTTCTTCTTTTCTTTCTATCTTTTGCTCCTGGTTGCTTTCATTTGGCTTTTGTTTTATCTTTTGTGCTACATTCAGTGTTTTGCAATTGAAGGGTTGAACAGTTACATATACTACAGATGAACACTAGGGGTCAGTCGTGTTTTGTAAGTAAATGGATGAACAGCAGTCAGTTACAGATACTCCAGGAGAACACCAGGGGTCAGTTGTGTCTTTTATGTGAGCAAATGAACAGCTGGAGACGCAGCTGTCGCTTGGTGTTTTGTTTGTTCTTCTTTCCTTTGTCTTTGTCTTTGGAGTTTTGTTGTTATTACTATTGTTGTTGTTTTGTTTTTGTTTTGAAACAAGGTCTCATTATGTAGCCCAGGCTGACCTAGAACTTAAGTAGACCAGGCTAGATTCAAACTCACAAAAATCACCTGCAGGGATTCAAGGCATGTGCTACTATGTCCTGCTTAACTTAGTTTTTAAAATGCCCCCCCCCAACCTCTGCTAAGTCTTGGAGATTTTAATGTTTTATGTATTCATGAACTAAGTTTTTATTTTTAAAAGACTTCAGCTTTTTATTCCTACACAGGAACAGTCAAACCCCTAATTTAAAGCTATTCTGTGTATTACTTTGCACTGTCAGCTTTTTTATTTGTTTGTTTGTTTGTTTTTTTATTTATTTTTGAGACAGGGTTTCTCTGTGTAGTCCTGACTGCCTGGAATGTACTCTGTAGACCAGGCTGACCTCGAACTCACAGAGATCCTCTTGCCTCTGCCTCCTGAGTGCTAGGATTAGAGGCGTGTGCTGCCATGGCCTGGCATTATTTGCTGGCAACCAAAACAAGGCATGTATTCTTTTGAAAAAAAATCATGGACTCTGAGGAAAGGGCTGGAAACGATCTTTTAAATTTTGCTTCAATCTTCACAAAGTATAGTACTGTAGACTTAACTATAAGAGCAGTAAACATTTTATGATCGACAACAGTTCACTGTCACATTATCAAAGTGTTGAAAGAGGCCTGACAAATACAAAGTATAAACACAAAAGAACTCTTTTTATACCACAGACAAACATTTAGAAGACGTTTGGCAAAAAAAAAAATTCTATAATGCTTTGATTTTTCTTAAAACATTTTTGACATTTCTTTCATTTATATGATCATTTTATATGTACAGGTGTTTTTCCTGCATGCATATCTATGCACCATGGACATGTAATGCTTGCAGAGTCCCGAAGAATTCACTGGATCCCCTGGGACTAGAGTTACAGATGATTGTGAGTTGCCATATTGGTGCTGGGAACTGGACGCGGGCCCCATGGAAGAGCAGCCAGCCAGTGCCATTCATTTATTTCTTTATATTTCTATGTTCGTTGGTATTTTGCCTGTGTGTATGCCTGTATAAAGGTGTCAGATCCCAGGCCGGGCGTTGGTGGCACACACCTTTAATCCCAGCACTCGGGAAGCAGAGGCAGGTAGATCTCTGTGAGTTCGAGGCCAGCCTGATCTAGAGAGTGAATTCCAGGACAGCCTCCAAAACAATTCAAAGAAACCCTGTCTCAAAAAACCAAGGAAAAAAAATCCCCTGGAACTGGAGTTTCAGACATTGCTCTTTTTAACCGTTAAGCCCCCATTGTTTGTTTTGTTTTTCTTTTAGAGATGTATTTATTTTTATGTGGTCTTTTACCTGTGTGAAGGTACCAGATTCCGCTGGAATCAGACTTAGAGACAGTTGTAGGCTGCCACGTGGGAGCTGGGAATTGAACCTGAGCCCTCTGGAAGAGCGGCTGAGCCATCTCTCCAGACTGCCAGACAGTGCTTTTTAACTTACAGTTCTCAAATGTGGAAGGACTCTTTAAAAAAAATTTTAAAGGCAGGCATAGTGGTGCACACCTTTAATCCCAGTACCCGGGAGGCCGAGATAGGTGAATGCCTGTGAGTTTGAGGCCAGCTTGGTCTATAGAGTGAGTTCCAGGACTCTGTCTCAAAAAACGTTTTTATATGTATTTATTGTGTGTGTGTGCTCATGTGTGTTTGTGTGTATGTGTGTCCCATAGCAATTGTGTAGCGCCTAGAGGACAACTTGTTGGAGTTGGTTCTCTGTTTTCAATATGTGGACACCAGGGGTGGAACTCAGGTCGTTAGACTTGGTGGCAAGTGCATTTACCCACTCAGCTAGCTCACCAAACACTAGAAGGACTATGAACTATTATTTTTCTTCTCAAACCCAGTAAACCTTCTGGCTTATGAATATTGTAAGTGCCTCCTTTCGCATCTAATTATTTAAAACTCTCAAGTATTGTCATCCTTGATTTTTCCTTTTCTTCCATAATCAATATTCAAGTTATTGGCAAAACTTACTGATTTTTGCCCCTAAAATATATGCCTAACCTCTCTACTACATAGCTCTGCCAGTCCCTAGTATAAGTCACCTTCTTACCCTCTCTGTCCAAGCCTCTGTAAACCTCAACAAAAGAGGTCAACTTCCTTCTGAATCTGTTCTGTAGAGCACCCTCAAAAAATACCCTTAGGTAGAAGGTCACCTGAAATTGGAAGTATTCCAAGGAAGTGTACATTTTGAAAGGAACTAGGAAACACTTGCGGCAACCAGGTCTAGGCACTACACAAAGCCATCAGTCCTGGTGCTTCAAGAAAAGAGAATTGCTGTCCCTTATTGCAGCAGATGTGGCTGGCAATGTTCTTTTCTTTGTTGGATGCTAAATGTTCAGAACTGCCAGAATGGGGCTCCTTCCATTAGTGAAAGGACACCGTGTCTCGAAAGCATTTCTTCTGTGGCAGTCATGTCATGCTTTTTGTCATCCAGTGACTGCAGCTTTTGAAGATAATTGGCAATGTCATCTTCCTGTTGTAATCAGCTGAACTGCTTTGCAACTCATCTTGGAGACTGTTTAGCCGGTAACCCCCACTTCCAGAGAATTTACAGTGACTGGGTTACAAACAATGCAAACTTTTTTCTCTTTAAAAAGGGTATAAGATATAACTTCTCCCATAAAATGTCCTGGCTACAATAAGGAGCGATATATTAAAGCTTCCTGGAAATGTACTTTTACCTTTTTCAGCAGATCGCCTGTAACCTGGAACGAGAATGTTTGTACTTTGTTGCTGCGTTTCTCAGAGAAACGAGGGATGGTATTTATAAGGATGGGAATGAAGTGTTCCTGTCATCTTCAATTTTCCTGGTCTTTGGGGTTTTCTAATTCTAGTTGTTTTTCACTATGTTCTTTGATTTGACATGTTCTTTCATCTTCCATCTAGGACAGAGAGGAAACATTAGGCAGGTATAACTGTTGCAAATAATACCAAGCTACCACTTTTAATGCATTTGTTAGGCAGTGCCAGGGATTCAGGCATGCCAGACTAGTTCTCCATCGACGGGGCTCCAATCCCAGTCCGATATCCCCCAGGATTTCTAATAACCGCATGAAAGTATTTAATTTTTCCTTTTCCACTTGTGTGCTGCTGGAGTGTGCATGCTTGTTGCAGGGGTACGCACGCATTTTGTCTGTTCGCATGCATGTAGAGGCTGAAGATGACGTCAGTATTCATCCTCCATTGCTTTTCTACATTATTCACTGAGGTCAGGTCTCTCAATCAAACCCAGAGCTCACTAATGTTGCTAACCTTGCTTGCCAGCTTGCTCTGGGGATCTCCACCTTTTGAGACTGTAATTACAGGAAGTCTGCCACTCCCATATGGCATTTACATCAGTTCAATGACTCTGAACTCTGGTTCTCACACTTGAGTGATCAGCATTTTAATTAGAGCCATCCCCTGGCTCAAACGAAAGCAGTTTCAAAGTTTCAATACTAACAAAAGAATCTCTCCTAAGATTGAGTAAGAAGATATAAAACAACTGTAGATAACAGTAGCCAGTAGCCTACTGTATAAGTAGGAATCATTTATAGCCTTCTTTCTTAATTCAATATGCAGTCAGTAATGTTGGCTAATATTTATTTAACATTTTCTGTGTCAGTGTCTGAATCAGGCATTCTGAATGTTTTCTCATTTAGCCTAGTTAATTTTCACATCAGTTCTACCAAGTTTAGTTTACAGTTAAAGGAATTAAAATTGTTACTGTTAAAGAACTCCTCTAAGACACATGGTCAGTATTTAATGGTGTAGGTATTCCAACCCAGCTCTTTTTGGGCCCAAAGTGTATTTGTTCATTTGCTTCCAGCCACATATCTATGCTTTTTTTTTAAAGATTCATTTACACAGTGTTCTGCCTACATGTATACCTGCAGGCCAGAGAGGGCACCAGATCTCATTACAGATGGTTGTGAGCCACCATATGGTTGCTGGGAATTGAACTCAGAACCTCTGGAAGAGCAGGCAGTGCTGTTATCCTCTGAGCCATCTCTCCAGCCCCCTATGCTTTCTTTTACATCTCTTATTCTCTATTAGATCCTCATAAGAACAATTTTAAAATGTAAGTACTTTTGGAGATTTTGAAGTTTTATGTTTTACCCCAAGATGCATTTGAACATGGAGAAGTTGTCTGAATCAAGTGTAAAACTTTAGAAAATCCTTGCTAGATTTTCTTTAAATATATCACCAGACATATTAAACATGTCTCAAAATCAGTGTGAGATCTTAGGTACCTTTAAAAAGGCAGGTGTGTGTGTGTGTGTGTGTGCGCGCGTGTGTGTGTGTGTGTATGTATGTATGTATGTATGTACATGCACGCACATGTGTGCTCGTGCCCCACTATGTGGATTCTGAGGGTGAAACTGAGGTCACCAGGCTTGGCAGCAACAATCTTTGCCAGCTGAACCATCTCACAGGCCCTGGTACTCCTTTAAATAATAGAAAAAATCTAAACTGATACCTGTATTCTACATATATATGTTTCTCTATTATTCTGTGCCCATGATGGTTGATGGTAAAGCCAGAGGCGTGTAGGTCATTCTTGTATGTGTGTGTGTGAGAATTCTATAGCTCTCTAGGAGTCTAAGAAACCTCAAATGCTAAAGTCCTTTGATCAGATCACCAGAGAAGTACTGAAAGTTTCAACTGATGAGCAGGCTTTAGGAACATTGTCTCAGTACACTAACAGGGACTATAAACTAAAGGACAGATGACAGGAAGAGAAGAAAGTAAGTGTCTCTTGAGGTTCAAGAATCTGCCATGGATTAATGGTTTAGGACAATTTATGACTGCAGCTATTATTTTAGGGGAGAAAAGGAACATAAATGTAACTGGATAGTAATCCATTATTATTTTATTTGCAGCATTTTCCTTATTCTGTTAATCTATTTTATTGGATGCATGTAAATATTTTGCCTCATGTATGTGAGTGCCTGTGATGGCCGAGGAGGCCAGAAGAGGGTTCTGGATCCCCCAGAACTGGAGCTCAGGATGGTTGTGAGCCTCAACGTGGGTGCTGTAGACAAAACTTGGGTCCTCTGTAAAGCCTCCAGCTCTCAAAACCTGAGACATCTCTTCAGCCCCTACTTTCTGTTAACTTTTGAGAGTTTTCTTTATTTAAGGAATGATGAACATGTTCTGGGCACAGTGGCACACACCTAATTTAATTCCAACACTCTGGAGACAGGGGCAGCTGATCTCTGAACTGAAGCTAGCATGGTAAGTTTCAGGCCAGCCAGAGCCACACAGTGAAACCCTGTGTGGGGCGGGCAGGGGGTGGGATAAGATATGGGAGGGGGGGTAGTTTGAGATGACAATATCCCCAAAGACTAAAAGTAGTTCATTTAAACTATGAACAGAGATGCAGGAATTATTTTTTCATCTTTATTTTGGAACCAAAGAAAATGTCAGGAATCAATGAGTCTTAGTCACCAAATGATTATTTCCTTCCTCTCATTGTGTCTCAGTCCTAATATGAGCTGCCGTATTCACTTATAACAGGAAAAATAAAACCTAAGAGTGAGGTGTCATACAAACTAAGATGAGCTGCCGTATTCACTTATAACAGGAAAAATAAAACCTAAGAGTGAGGTATCATACAAACTAAGATGAGCTGCCATATTCACTTATAACAGGAAAAATAAAACCTAAGAGTGAGGTGTCATACAAACTAAGATGAGCTGCCGTATTCACTTATAACAGGAAAAATAATACCTAAGAGTGAGGTGTCATACAAACTAAGATGAGCTGCAGTATTCACTTATAACAGGAAAAATAATACCTAAGAGTGAGGTGTCATACAAATTAAAGGCTTTGTTCTGATATAAGAGGATTTAGGTTTAGAGTTTTAAATTATCCACTCCAAGGGTTTTAAAAGCTTAAGAAGTTCTATCCAAGTATTTAACACTTTCAATATGAGCAAGGAAAACATAATGGAAAGCCATCTACTTTAAAACTTGCAAGGGGCCAGAGAGTTTTAGAGCTTCAATAATAGTTGTGAGGGTTCTGAGTGAGGGTCTGGGGTCCCCTCCTCCTTGATGGAGCGCAGCAGTGTTACCGAGGGAAGTAACACCCACTTGAAGAGGTCAAGAAAGTAGCGTTTTGTTTTGCTTCACACCCCAGCGTCACATGGCAGCATGAGGTTGGTCAGATGGCACCTTTTGTCATTTCAGTGGCAGATGCAGGGCTGTGCAGAGTCCAAAGAGAACTCCAGTCTGTGGGCTTGAGATCTGGGCTTCTCTCTTTGATGTGGAAGACTCCTCCCCTGCTTCCCAGCACCCCATGGCCATTGCTCTTCAAAAGTGATATAATACAACTCTTGTTTAAAGGAAAGAGGCATTTCCTCACAAATCTTTTAAAAATTGGATAGGGTTGGCTTTCTGTGGCTGTAGCTTCATTTTCTTGGGGGTCAGCCAAACATAAGCCAAACACACACACACAAATTAGAAGTTCACTGAGCATGTGCAGAACACTCTCCAAACATTCGGCACAGCAGCACTATTTACATGACATTTACATTGTGTCAGGTACTATAAGCAACCTTGAGCTGTCTGAAGCACACAGGGGCACTTGTGTGGGTACAAGAGTCATGCCTGCACTTTGCAGTACTGCAGGATCAGGCCCGGGGCCTTGTGCTTGCTGAGCGAATGATCTATCCCCAAGCTGCGTCCCCAACTTACACACTATTTTAGTAAGGGTCTGAAAAGCTACAGACTTTTCCAGGTGACTCCTGGAGCCAGTTCCTTGCTGACACTGAAGGATGACTGGAACTGTTACGACATGATACCCTTTACTTTTTTCCAACTTGTTTTTATACACTGCTTTTTCAATGTACATACATTTAAAATTTTAAATATATACATGTGTGTGTGTAAGTATGTTTATCTGTATGTATGTCTGTGCACTATGTACATGCCCCACACCCATGGAGGCCCAAAGAGGGCGTCAGATTTTTTGGAACTGGAGTTACAGACAGTTGTAAGCCACCACAAAGATGCTTCTAAGTCTGGACTCTGAATACTGTTCTTCTAAACCTTCTGCAAGAACAGCAAATGTTCTTAACTGCTAAGCCATCTATCTGGCATCTTAAAATTTTTAAATTACATTTTTATTTGTGTGTATGTTTTCTCTCCACCAAGTAGGCCTTGGGGATCAAATTCCAGTTATCAGGCTTGTTGGCAAATACCTTTACAAGCTGAACCCTGTCATTATTCCCTACAAGGTTCTTTTTAAAAGTGAAAATTTGTGGGGAGGAGGGGGCGTGGAGTGGCACATATCTTTAATCTCAGCACTCAGGAGGCAGAGGCAGGCGGATCTCTATGAGATTGAGACCGGCCTGGTCTACAGAGTGAGTTTCAGGACAGCCAAGGCTATCCGAAGAAACTCTGTCTCTAAAAATAAACAGATAGATAATAAATAAATAAATAAATGTGGAAGTTTATAGATTATTGACCAGAGTTATTTTTTATTTGTTTGTTTTCCTACTGTTTTATTTGAAAACATACATCATTTAGGTAATTTTCCTAAACAACAGATAGTAGGGGCTCTGATCATGCAAAGCAGGTTTAGCAGACTGACATCTAAAAAAAAAAAAAAAAAGGAAAATAAGTCTAAACACGAAGATTACCCAAAGAGGGCTAACTTGCCTGCACTTTAGACTATGTGCAACTGACTGGAATCTGAAATGCACCCTACTTTGAACTTGACTGCAGCCACAAAGTTTATGTTCCCAGCCTCATATCTACACAGAGTTCAAGGACTCTGAAAACAGTAGAAACATAAAAACAAATGTTAGGGTGTTGACGTGTGATTTCATGGGTTCTATATGCTGCTGGGACAGCTCAATTAGGCACAGCGATAGGTAGATAAGTACTGTTGTATGCTATCTCGTTTTCTTCAAATTACAGATTATAAAATCATATCTACAGATTTTTATCTTGTATTTCTTGATTTCTAGATGGACCTAAGTAGGGGACATTCTTGCATTTATTCTCCAAATAAATGTCGGGGTGTGGTGCCATTATACTCTCAGATGTGAAGAAAACACGACAAACCCTAATTATACCAAAGCATTCACAGCCAGCCTTCCCTGCTTTACATCCAGGAGGGGCCCTGCCACAATCCTGTTAAGCAGTTTAGCTTGGGGAAGGGATTAGGCCCGGCGGTGGGGCTCCTATGCAGCCTGTACAAGCCCTGGTTTCATCCTGTGCAGCAGAACCTCTAGCAAACCAAATGAGACAATCCAGCCAAGCCCATCTCATTCCCACCACAAAGCTTTTAACCCCTGACCTGCTAAGTTCCTTTCTCATCTTGCTTGCACATATTAAAGACATTTGGGTAGTTCATCCTTTCCTTCAAAGAATTCACTTTGAGAATCAAACATGTGAATTATAATATTGTAATAGTGGCCAATAACTTGTCATCACTGGGCTGAAGACATATTTCAGTGGAAGTGTATCTGCCTGGTGTGCTCAAAGACTTGTCTGCCCAGTAACCAACAATAACAAATCAGTCATCAGCTATTGCAGGCATTGTGTTGTATATGCTTTCTAATCCAATCCCTAAACTGCTTACGAATAATATGTGCTCCTATTGTTCCTGTTTAACACACAGGGAGCCTAGGTCCAAACAGAGTGGAGCTTTGCCTGTTTAAAACCGAGGAAGTTTGGGAAACCGAAGTCTCTGATTTCACAATTAGTTTTTCTTCTTCCTTACCCTTCCCTCCATTCATTTCCATGCTTTAATTTAATTAAACATACATGCTTTCCCCCATCATGTAGATCACTAACAAAGCCACCTACTTTGTACCTTTAAATATACACTCTTAGCCTTGTACTGTGCCACACTGACACAAACCTGTGAATTGGTTTTAAGAACACCTCTGGTTGTTTACCCACTCAACAAATGTGTGTAAGACTATGTAGTACAACCTTTTGGTCACCACCCAGTAAATCAGCGTATTTCTCTCTTGTGTGGAATATAATTTGATACTTCTTGTCCCATGCTTTTCTCTTGACTCTGCAAGAACCCATTCAAACCCAGCTTTGGATTGCAGACCTTCCTAATAAGGCAGCTCTCTTGGTTTGCTTATTGGAACATGCCAGACGAGCACAGTACTGCTGAGCCACAGCCTCAACTCTCCAGGGTTCTCAGCGCATAGACATCTGGCCTGTTCATGACTTTTTAGGACAGCACGTAGACATCTGGCCTGTTCATGACTTTTTAGGACAGCACGTAGACATCTGGCCTGTTCATGACTTTTTAGGACAGCACGTAGACATCTGGCCTGTTCATGACTTTTTAGGACAGCACGTAGACATCTGGTCTGTTCATGACTTTTTTGTACACCTGTATCTATTATGCCACATATAAGGTCTCCATCTCTTCTACAACCAGTCACTCCTTTTTCTCAGGTGACAGCCATCAAAGCCACTGCACGCCTGTGTTTAATCTTATGAAGATGAGATGGGCACAAATAGTGGCAAATAAACATAAAAGCTAAACTATCATTAGCTGTTTTATGCAAATCTATGGCCATTATGCCTAATCACCAAATTTATTTTCTAGTTTTGAATGCTTTTCAGTATGAACATCTTTATTGTCACCCAATAACACAGAAAGTGAGAGCAAAATGCTTGGTTTAATTAAGATCCTTCATAGCACTTAATCAGTTCTTTTCAGATCTGCCTGACTCAAAGGCTTAATTTAGCTTTGCTTGTAAGTTACATTTGCGTAAGGAGAACAATAGCTCCACTTCCTTAGACGCTGTATCTGTCCCATATAAGTTTTTACACAGTGCGTGAAAAATAAATATGATGTGATAGGTGAAGATGTATATGCTACTTAGGTGTTGGGAAGATCTTAGTGTTCTGCATGCTCTGAATGGGAGGAGGAACGTGAGTAGGAGGCATCAGCCATTTTTTCCTGCCCAGAA
Source organism: Mesocricetus auratus (assembly GCF_017639785.1). Lineage (NCBI taxonomy): Eukaryota > Metazoa > Chordata > Mammalia > Rodentia > Cricetidae > Mesocricetus > Mesocricetus auratus. The sequence goes on from NW_024429198.1 coordinate 41,432,607, forward strand.
GAATTCTGTCTTTGGGTAACAACTATCCCTGCACAGCTGATAGTGAGGCAAACCCCATGCGTGACATTCAAGAGTTGATCATGTGATCCAGAACTATTTTTAAGTAATTTTATTTATGTATGTGGGGGGGGGTGTCACACACCCTAGAGCTGGAGTTACTGGCAGCTGTGACCTGGTGCTGGGAACTGAACCTTGCAAGAACTGTACACGCTCTTAGCTGCTTAGCTGTATGCAGTCCTGACCCAGAACTCATTAACCGGAGGTACTGTGGTTGGCTCAGAGGTGAATACACATGACCCCGTCAACATCGGGAAGAGTCAGGTCTGAGGTTTCTCTATAACTGTAAAGCAACATATGCATTATTTCTGCTGATTCCCTAGGTGGTTGAAGTTCTGAATTGCTACTCTCTTTGCTAATGTTTGGGAAGGGTTCCTAACACTGAGAAGAGCAGAGAAGAGGAAAAAGACCCTTTTATTATGATGTTTAAGCGTCTAGTTCAAATACGCTACTAAACCCTGTCCCACTCCCATATTATTTGTTCATAGTAGGTGAACTCTTTCTTTTTCTTATATTAATTTGAATTAGGGTTTTGTTACTTGCAACCAAACAGTCCTGACAAATGTGGGGGGAGGGGCAGAGCTCATGTAAATTACTTTGCTTGGTGACAGCCAGTGCCTATAGAGACAAAGCAGACGATGAGATGCCTAGAGAGACTCTATGTAATATTAGCAAATGCAGAAATTAATTTTCTCTGAAGTGACTGGAATAGGAGATAATGGAGACAGAATAATATGAGCAAGAAAAATTGAATAAGGATAAAATCTAAGGGTGGGGACTTCAGGTAGGGAAACACTGATAGAAAACCCTCAAGATGTGGATGTGCGTATTGTGGGAAGAGGATAATAGAAATATGGTCAAAATAAGCGGCAGTGGAATGTTGGTGAAGGTGAAGTCCCACAGATGAATTGGAACAGATCTTGAAACCCTGAAAAGCCAAACATAAATCTATAATTTAAAATTCATAATGTAGAACCAGCAAGATTTCTCATTGGGTAAAGTCACTTGCCACCAAACCTGAACTCCTGAGTTTGAAGAACACACACCTGCAAGTTTCCTCTGATTTCCATACACATGTGCCCATGCCCAATGAGTGTAAAAGTGAAACATTGTGATTGCAATTGCTTAAAATTTTTATTTTAGGTGTATGCCTGTGTGTATGTATGTGTATTTTGTGTGTACAGTGCCAGAAGAGGACTCCAGACCCACAGAACTGGAGTTACAGAGGGCTGTATGCTGCCATGTGGGTGCTGGGAACCCAACCTGGTTTCTGCAAGAGCAGTCAGTGAGGCATCTTTCCAGCTCCAGTTGTAATTTTTGGTGTATGCATTGGGAGATTACTGTATAAATTTGAATGGGTAATTTAACATTAAACAGGAATACCAATTGGGTAATGTCATGAATGATAATCTATGAATATGGGAGATATTGAAGACTCAACATTGCTGAGATCAAACATAATAGACTTTGGCATCATAGTATTTCTTAATATAATTTAATTTTTAATTTAAAATATTTTGGCTCTAGCAAGAATTTGTGACAGAATTCAAAAGGCAGAAGCAAGTGTGGTTCTGGAATTCTTTGCCTAAGTACCTCACTGTCCTGCCTCCTAAAGGCGCTAGCAATCCACATCTGATTTTGTCATCTCAGAAATGGCAAGCTTTGCTGGGCAGTGGTGGCACACGCCTTTAATTCCAGCACTTGAGAGGCAGGGGCAGGCAGAGCTCTGTGAGTTTGAGGCCATCCTGGTCTACAAAGATAGATTATACCAAGAAACCCTGATTGGAAAAAAAGTAGCTAGCTTAGCTAAACAGAAAGTTGTGTTTGTCCTTGAAGGTGTTTACTGTATAAACAAGAGTGAAGCAGTAAGCCATTTTTGTTTTGTCACCTCATAAGAAAAATTGAATTCCCACTTGCCTTGTAATAAAATGATAAAATTTAAACATCATTATTGCTAAGTATTGTTGTTTGTTTGAAATAATGTCTCATATTGTTCAGGCTTGTCTCAAACCCTTGGACCCAGAAATTTCCCTTTGAACTAAGTTACTGTCTGATTCAGCTCATTATTATTTGTAACATACTGATAATGTAGATAAATAAAAATTACCCAGTTCAGCCTTATCTCCCTTCCCCCTCCAAGGACATTAGCTGCCTTTCTGCTCTTAGAACACCCTCTTTCTGGTCCCTCTACCTCTAGTTACATACTTAGAGCTGAACTTGGCCTATGGCTTCTTCAAGAAATTTGTCACTGCCTTTCCAGTCTGAAGCAGTCTTCCATGCTATACTATTTTCCTAAAGTTACCTTGTTTTGTTGATGAAACACACTATAATTATAGTCCCTTTTTAATCCCAGTACTCAGGAGGCAAAGGCAAGTGGATCCCTGTGAGTTCGAGGCCAGCCTGATCTACAGAGCAAGTTCTAGGACAGCCAGGGCTACACAGAGAAACCCTGTTTAAAAAAAAAACAATAAATAAAGTTGAAAGGGAAAGGAAATTGATTATTTATCCCTAGCACCCAATATAGGACCCAACACATAATAAACATTTTGATTTTATTAATAAATTATATCAATGTCATTAAAACCCTAAAGCTACTCAGATAAATTATTACTGTTATAAAATTTGGTCAATTTTCCATATATATGAACCATTAGACTAGCTATATAATAAAGGTAATTTTAAAAAAAAGTAGCTGAGTGATTGGGAGTGTGTTCTTTGTTGTTTTGTTTTTGAGATAGCGTCTCTGTATGTGGACTGAATTTGAACTCACAACCCTTTGGCCTCAGCTTTCCAAGTGGCAAGATTGCAGGAATGCTCCATTAAGCATGGCTAGAAATGTATTTGTTTATATATCCTGTCTGGTAGTACTTAAGAACTGAAGGATTAAGAATTAACAAAATGCACTGGAGACAAGAGGATCAGGGGTTCAAGGTCATTCTCAGCAGTACAGCAAGTTTGAGGCCAGGGTAGCAAGCCTACCTCTTTTGTTCCAAATTTTGTCCTGTCTTCAGTGTTCAGCTCCTGTCACATTTTCTTCATTAAATCTTCTGCTGTACAGGGACTGCTGGTGACCTCTCCATCTTTGCTGAGTTTCTAGGGAGTTATAAAGTCCTAGGCTCAAGTCAGCGCTGGACCATACATCACCCTGTATCATTCACAATTGTGTTCAATGTTACTCTTATTTCGTGATAATAAGTTTTAAGCCCCTAGAGGGACAGAATATCACCTTTGTATATGTTGTTTTATTCCATGGTGCCACAGCAATGCTGAGAACAGGATGACTAAAAATTAAGTCACAGAATTGTTGCCAAAAGAATTAATTATTTGACAATACTGGCTCCTGTCTATCACAGATACACGGGCAGCAACAATGATAATTCCTAGAAGATATGGATACACGTAGTGGGGCCTGAGTTTGTTTAAACTTGTAAGTAGAGTTTGTCTCGACCAAAGTCAGCCTGAATCACCTGAAACAAAGAGGGATACAGCATTTCCTTTTTCCTTTTCAACTTCTCTATGGTCTTTCATTTAAAGAAACTCAAAGGGTCCTTAGAACTGGGGCTGTACCCTGGGGTCACCTCCTCTGAAAGAGACAGTGTGCTTTGGGGAAAGGCACCCGAAGACTCGGATGAAACATGCAGAAGTAGCACCCGGCTCGTGCTTTATTATTAAGGCCCATTTGATCATAGACAGACTCAGCCGTGCCAGCTGCCTGCTCTGGCCATTTGATGAGCAGGTCACTGAGTCACTGGAATGCTGGCAGGGTCAGGCAACGTCCCTCAAGCAAGAGCAGCAGCTTAGCTCTCTGCAGACACCCAGAAAATTGCCAGGAGGGATGGCTGGCAAACACAGAGGGAGGAAGAGCTCTGCACAGAGGGTAAAGTGGAAAGTGGCCAGGCTCCCTCCAGTGCTCTGCAGACCACTTCTCCCCTCTCCATCCCTTGGCCATTTGTGAGCCTCTCAAAAGAACTTCCTGAGGTTCTACACATGTCTAAAGTGACTCTTTCAATCTTCTTAGAAAGGTAAGATGTATGCGTAGGCTGGTACATAACAAGAGAAGGTAGAATTTCATTACATATTGATTAGAGGAGGGCCAAGTCACAATGAGTGGGGGGGGGTGACAGGAAAAGCTTCACAGGGGAGTGGGAATCTATGACATCAAAAGGGCTGTTGTGGTGACACTGAGATTAGCCTTTTGTTAAGAGGTCACACATAGGTAAAGCACACCCCCAAACAACTTAGTTTTCATCAGTGACTGAGTTCTCTGGTTTACCCAATCCTAATTATGGACTAACCCAGACTACAGTGTACACTATTTGCACAATCCTAATTAAGGGCTAACCCAGTGTATGCTAGTTTTCATTAAAAATTGAGCAACAAAGGCCAAGGCAGCTCTAGATGGCTCACCAATCCTTCAAAGCAAAGTTTCAACAAGGAGGAAATAATTTTAGTTGACTTAAAATAAAAATACTCTCTCCCAGAAGAAGATGGGAGATGGGAGGTTGGGGGAAGAGGAGGGAGGGGGAACTGGGATTGGAATGTAAAACACTAAATTAATTTAAAAAATAAAAATGCTTCCCTACTTGTGAGTTTCTCAGAGTAGACAAAGGACTGTTTCCTTAAAAAACTCCATCTTACTCTTGGACACACACACACACACACACACACACACACACACACACACGGAAATAAAGGCATTGTTCAAATTCAGTTATTCCCATTGAGGCTCTGTGAGATGGTAGCAGGTGACACACACACAGAGGATCTCCAAGACCATGTGCACTTCAAAACTTTGGAGTAAAAACTTGTCTTTAGTTGTAAGCATAGTTTTGTGGGTCTTTTAATGATTGCCTGGACTGTGAGTTTCCCAGATGAGGGCAGAACACATACAGTTTTCCAAATGCATGCACATAGCAGTCCCTTTCCTGAATCATGGCACAGGACTGTTAAAAACTCAATTAGGGAAATAGAATAGCCTACTCTGAATTTCTAAGTGTAAGCGTATCTTTGTATATTTTGATAAGTGAGTTTTTAAAAACTAATTTCACTTAGGACTTACTAGAATAGGATTTTTTCACACATTCCACACTTAGAAGAATATAACCCCCACCTCTCATAACCCAAGTTAAATTGTAGCTATTAAATTGTCCTCAGGGACAATTTTCAACATTTGCCCACTAAGTGGACTGTGTGATATGAGGTGAGAATGCCTGATTGAAACAATGTTTATAGCTAGAGTAAGTAACCTTTTTAATTAAAGAAACTTGGAGCATTATTTTTTATTCTACCTCCTGATAAGAGTCAAAGGGGGAAAAAAGAAATCTGTGTGCTCCCTCCTGAGAAAATGCAAGTCACACTTGCTTCTTTGAGACCCTGAGAAACACTTGCTTTTACATTAGAAAGAACTTAACTTTGTATTGAAATGTCGGCTTCTGGGGTTTTGTATGACCCCTGCTGATTGGCCCTATCCTTGACCTTATGGAACCTAACTCCGCTCCGGAATGCTGGGGTAGAGAATTTATTTATTTTAACAGTAGGAGGACAGAGTTCTGGGAATACACTCCCCCTCACTTTTTACATTTTTTTCCTCTTATATATTATACCTTTACCGAAGTTTCCCCTCCCTCCACTCCTCCCAATCCTTCCTTCTCCCCCTCCCCCAGATACTTTTTTTTAAACCTCAAGATATTTACTGGATCATCAATTCCACATGACTAGAAGGCTTCCACTGGCAAACGAAGTGTGGATAGTTGCTGTTTAGGGGTTCATGGGTATAGGTTAGCTTTAAGCAAGGAAACCCAAGGGATAGGACAAGAGTGCTACTATAAATAGGTCTTAGGGTTGAAGAAAGGGAGGGAGGAAAGAAAAAAGGAAGGAAGGAAGAAGGGAGGGAGGAAGAGAGAGAGGGAAGCCCGAGTTGGCCTAGGGCTTGAAAGACTTCATCTCAGACTCCCAAGTGCTAGATTTACAGGCTTAGGATAACATACCATTCAAAATAGGCATTCTATCTTACTTTGAGTAGAAGAGGCAGTTCTCTAAGTACCTCAGGCTATATTTATCAGGGAAGTCTCAGGCATTGATTCCATCTATTCATTCTCTCTGCTTCCTGTGTCCACTAGTTTCCATTCTCTCTCATACATCCTGTTTTGCCATCAAATTGTAAAGAGAAATTTACTATGCAACTTTATTTTTTAAAAGCTGGTTTTGATTTTTTGGTTTTTGTTTGTTTGTTTGTTTTGGTTCAGTTTTATTTTATTTTATTTTTGCTGAGTGTAATAGTCTATGCATTTAATCCCTCAAACTCTGTGAGTTTGAGGCCAGCCTAGTCTACAAAGTGAGTTTCAGAAAGCCAGGGCTGTTATACAGAGAAACCCTGTCTCCAAAACAAAACAAAAGGTTTTTTTTTCCCCTCATTGAAACTTTGCAACACATTCACTTAACAATTGTAAATACAGCTGGGTAATGGCTGCATATGCCTTTTTTTTTTTTTATTTAACTTTTCACACATGTTACTCACAGTCCCCCCCCCCCAATCCTTCCAACCCCCTACCCCACTCCAGCTCCTCTTCGCCCCCCAGGGAGGGGAAGGGCTTCCATGAGGGTTTTCAGAGTCTGTCATATCAGCCCTGGCAGGGCCTAGGTCCCCCCCCCCCCCCGCAATGTGTCCAGACTGAGAGAGCATCCCTCCATGTGGAATGGACTCCAAGCATCTATTTGTATGCCAGAAATAAATACTGATCTACTCTCCAAGGTCCCATAGATTGCTAAGGCCTCTTCCTTGACACCCAGGTTGGCGGGGTGGGGGTGGGGGGTGAGGAGGTGGGGTGGGGGGGGTAGGTTTCTGGATCAGTCCCATGCTGGCCTCTCAGTCATCAGTCTGGGGTTCATGTGTTCTCCCTTGTTTAGGTCAGCGGCCTCTGTGGGTTTCACCAGCCAGGTCTTGATTCCTTTACTCATCACTCCTCTTTGCTACTGGGTTCCAGGAGTTCAGTTAGGTTTTTAGCTGTGGGTGTCTCCCTCTGCCTCCGTTAGCCATTGGATGAGAGTTCTAGGATGGCATATGAGGTAGTCATCAATCTCCTTATCATGGGAGGGCATTTAAGGTAGTCTTAATGCCAGTTGGTGTCATTCTTGTACATCTGTGAAGATCTCACTAGTGCCAGATCTCTCCTCCAACTTATAATGGCTCCCTCTATTATGGTATCTCTCATCCTCCTCTCCTCTATTCTTACCCTGTCTCAACCTTCCTGCTCCCCTGTACCCTCCTCTCCCCTCTGATATTCCCCCCTCTCTTTCTCCCATGTCCTTCTCCTCCCCTTCTCCCCCGCCCCCAATCCAATTAGGAGATCTCATCCCATAACCCTTCTCCAGGTTACCATGCATATCTCTCTGAGGGTCCTCCCTGCTTCCCAGACTCTCTGGTGGTAGGATTGTAGGCTGATATGCCCCGTTCCATGTCTAAAATCCATATATGAGTGAGCACATACCATGTTTGTCTTTTTGTGACTGGGTTACCTCATTCAGGATGGTTTCTTCTAGCCATCCATTTGCCTGCAAATTTCAAGATTCCATTGTTTTTTTTTTTCCCGCTGAGTAGTACTCTATTGTGTAAATGTACCACATTTTCTCTATCCACTCTTCAGTTGAGGGCCATCTAGGTTGATTCCAGGTTCTGGCTATTACAAATAATGCTGCTATGAACATAGTTGAGCAGATGTCCTTATTGTATGAGGGTACATCTTTTGGGTATATGCCTAAGAGTGGAATTGCTGGGTCTTGTGGTAGATTGACTCCCATTTTCCTGAGAAATCTCCATACTGACTTCCAAAGTGGGTGTACAAGTTGGCACTCCCACCAGCAGTATAGGAGTGTTCCCCTTTCTCCACATCCTCTCCAGCATAAACTGTCATTGGTGTTTTTGATTTTAGGCCATTCTGACAGGAGTGAGATGGTGTCTCAGAGTTGTTTTGATTTGCATTTCCCTGATGGCTAGGGATGTTAAGCACTTTCTCAAGTGCCTCTCAGCCATTTTAGCCTCTCTATTGAGAATTCTCTATGTAGTTCTGTACCCCACTTTTTAATTGCATCCTTTGGTGTTCTGGAGACTTGCTTTTTGAGTTCTTTATAAATTTTGGAGATCAGCCCTCTGTCAGATGTGGGGTTAGTGAATATCTTTTCCCATTCTGTGGGCTGTCATTTTGTCTTGCTGACTATGTCCTTTGCCTTGCAGAAGCTTCTCAGTTTCAGGAGGTCCCATTTATTAATTGTCTATCTCAGTGTCTGTGCTACTGGAGTTATGTTCAGGAAGTCTCCTGTAGAAATTAGTTAAAGGGTACTTCCCACTTTCTCCTCTAAGAGATTCAGTGTGGCTGGATTGATGTTCAGGTCTTTGATCCATTTGGACTAAAGTTTTGTGCATGGTGATATATATGGATCTATCTGCTGTCTTTTACATGCCAGCATCCAGTTACTCCAACATCCAGTTACTCCAGCACCATTTGTTGAAGATGCTTTCTTTTTTCTACTGTATAGTTTTCGCTTCTTTGTCAAAGATCAGGTGTTCAAAGGTGTATGGCTTGATATCAGGGTCTTTGATTCGATCCATTGGTCTACTTGTCTGATTTGTGCCAATACTAAGCTGTTTTCAGGACTATAGCTCTATAATAGAGCTTGAAGTCAGGGATGGTGTTGCCTCCTGAAGTTCCTTTATTTTATAGGGTTGTTTTGGCTCTCCTGGGTGTTTTGTTTTTCCATATAAAGTTGAAGATTATCCTTTCGAGGTCAGTGAAAAATTGTGCTGGTATTTTGATAGGGATTGCATTGAATCTGTAGATTGCTTTTGGTAAGATTGCCATTTTTACTATGTTGATCCTACCTATCCAAGAGCATGGGAGATCTTTCCATTTTCTGAGGGCTTCTTTAATTTCCTTCTTTAAAGACTTAGTGTTGTTGTTATACAGGTCTTTCACCTGTTTGATTAGAGTTACCCCAAGATATTTTATGTTGTTTGTGGCTATTGTAAAGGGTGATGTTTCTCTGATTTCTTTCTCATCCCCTCTATTGTCTATATATAGTAGGGTTACTGATTTTTTTAGTTAATTTTGTATCCTGCCACTTTGCTGAAGGTGTTTATCACCTATAGGAGTTCTCTGGTAGAATTCTTTGGGTCACTTATGTAGACTATCATATCATCTGTAAATAGTTAAAATTTGACTTCTTCCTTTCCAATTTGTATCCCCCTTGATCTCCTTTTGTTGTCTTATTGCTCTAGTAAGAACTTCAAGTACAATATTGAAGAGATATGGAGAGAGTGGACATCCTTGTCTTGTTCCTGATTTTAGAGGAATTGTGTTGAGTTTCTCTCCATTTACTTTGATGTTGGCTGTCAGTTTACTGTATATTGCTTTTATTATCACTGCCAAACTCTTTTTACGAGGCTACAATTACCTTAGTACCCAAACTACACAAAGACACAACCAAGATAGGGAATTACAGACTGATCTCCCTCATGAACATTGATGCAAAAATAATCAATAAAATACTTGCAAATCAAATCCCAGAACACATCAGAAAAGTCATACACCATGATCAAGTAGGCTTCATCCCAGAGATGCAGGGATGGTTCAACATACAAAAATCCATCAATGTAATCCACCATATAAACAATCTGAAAAAGAAAAATTACATGATCATCTTACCAGATGCTGAAAAAGCCTTTGACAAAATCCAACACCCCTTCATGATAAAGGTCTTGGAGAGATCAGGGATAACAAGAACGTACCTGAATATAATAAAATGCACATACTTTTAATCCCAGGTGGATATTTGTGAATTTGAGGCCAGCCATCTGCAGAGTTAGTTTCAGGATAGCCAGGACAACACAGAAAAACCCTGCCTTGAAAAACAAAAAAGAAAAATATTTCTAAACATACAGAGACCTTGATAGTCACCACAAAGATTTGTAACTCAAAAAGTAAAGCTATGATATAAAAACCAATAACTATAAAATAAAACAAAGGGGCTGGGGATGTGGCCCAGTGTTAGAGTACTTACCTGGCATGGGTAAGGTCCTGGAATTTATTCTTCTATCATTCTATGGGTTGATCAGACACCCATCCATGATCCATCCATCCATCCATCCATCCATCCATAATCCATCCATCCATCCATCCACCCATCCATCCATCCATCCATCCACCCATCCATCCATCCATCCATCCACCCATCTGCCCAACCATTCATCCATCCATCCATCCATCCATCCACCCGTCTGCCCAACCATCCATCCCTCCCATGAGTATTTCCTTTGTCTTTGCCTTATGGCAGTCACAGTTAGGTGTTGAAATTATAACACAAACAAAGAGCTGGAGAATTCTTACCTCATATGACACATATTCTAATGGAGGAGACTGACAATACACAAGCAAATCTCTAATAAACAGGTAGTAAGGATATCCTAAAGCAAAATAAAATAATGCAATGGAATAAATCACTGTGAGCCATTTTATATTATGTAATTAATCAGGGAATAAGAATGACTTCTTCAAGGGCTGGAGAGATGGCACTGCTCTTCCAGGGGGCCTAGGTTCAATTCCCCGTACCCACATGGCAGCTCAAGACTGTGTGAATCTCCAGTTCCAGGGAATCTGAAACCCTTACACCGATGCACATAAAATGAAATTAAAAAGAAAAAAATTCGGTGCTTGGCAGTGGTGGTACATACCTTTCATGCAAGTACTTAGGAGGCAGAGGTAGGTGGATCTCTGAGATTGAGGCCAGCCTGGTCTACAGAATGAGTTCCAGAACAGCCAGGAATAGACAGAGAAACCCTGAAGAAGGATAAGGATATGGATAAAAGGAGAAGGATAAAGAAATAAAAAGAGGAGGAGGAGCAGGAGGAGGAGAATAAGATGGAGGAGGAAGAGGAGAAATAGTTGTTGCTAAAAGTAAAATGAACACTTTTTGTTTTGTTTTGTTTTTGAGACAGGGTTTCTCCATGTAGTCCTGGCTGTGTACACTCTGTCTGGCTGAAATGAAAACCTTTTAAACTTTGTGGAAAGCTAAGTGAGAAGGCTGGAGAGAAAACTCAGTGATAAGACATACCTGCTACTCTTGAAAGAACTGGGACTCTAGATCTATAGCATTCATGTCCTTTGGTGGCTCCTAGCTACCTGTGACTCCAGCTCCAAAAGATCTGATGACATCTTCTGACTTTCATGTGTACTATGAAAGTACACACACACACACACACACACACACACACATACACAAACACACACACATACACACACACAATTAAGTCTTGGAGGAAAAAAGAAAACTTAGGTGAGTGTCTTTAAGACTTTGGAGTAAAGACTAAAGACTTTGGCTAAATGTGTAAACCCTGAGAGGTTAAAATCTTGACAAACATAGGTTCAAATTAAGAACCTCTGCTCATCAAAGATACCCATAAGGCAAGTGAAGACATAATTTGGATGGAAAACTTTCATTTTCTTTTTAAACATTTATTTATTTTACTTTATGTGTACATGTGTGTGGGGTGGAGTGTTTACATATACCGTGGGCACACAGGGGCCCTCAGAGGCACAGAAGAGAGCTTTGGATTCTCTGGAACTGCAATTCTAGGAGAAAGTAAGCACCAGATGTGGGGGCTGGGAACAAAACCCAGGTCCTCTGCAAGACCAGCTTGTTGAGCCATCTCTCTAGCTCCTAAAATACCATTTTAAACATAATACTATGAGTGAAGCATTTATTTTAGGTAACTGGCTATGTGATTGTGAGGACTAACATGTCAGAAACCTACAGGGTAGGCCAGCAAGCTAGGTACTCAAGTTATGTCTGATGTTGCTGTCTTGAGGAAGAAGTTTGTGGATAAGGTCTTTTAACTGATAGATTATGCATGGTCCATCACACTGTAAAGGACAATTTCTTCTACTCCAAGTAAACTGATTGTGGATCATAATTGCATTTGAGAAATACCTTGACAGAAACACTTAGTGCTCTTATAAATAGTTGAGTACCCTAGATTAGCCAAGTTGACACATAACTAACCATCATATTCCCCATCTACAAATCATGAAAAAAAGTGGCCAAATACTGTTAAAACTGGGGGGGTCAAATGAAAGAAGCAGTTGAAAAGTTCCCTAAAGGGTTGGGAATGTAGTATAAATGCTGGTCTAGTGTACATGAATCCCTGTTTTAATCCCTTACTTCTTATAACATCAAATGTGTTGATCCACACTTGTAATTCTAACATCCAGGAGGTAGAGGCAAGAGGATGAGTTCAGGGTCATCCTTGATTTCGCAGTGAGTTTAAGGCCATTCTGTTTCAGACAAAGTAAAATAAAATAAAGTTTACTAGAAAGCCTGTCTAGGTGGAGCATGCTTTTAATCTTATCACTCAGGCATCAGAGGAGGGTTGTGTGATCCAAGTCAGCCAGGGATACAGAGTGAGCTCTAGACCAACCTGACACATAGTATTGTCCTGTCTCAAAACCAAAGAAACAATCCAACAGTTAGGATTTAACTTAGTGGTAGACCCCACAAACACATATGCACACACACTTTACTAGAAACCTCCTCATACCTTAGTCGATTGTGTCAAAGACTAGACATTCAGACTTGTATTCAGGCTCCTTTATAGCTTGTGGATCTAAGTAAACACAGGGAATATTCCTACAGAGACTGAGTTATGTATCACAGAACTTGCAAGGGAAGTAAGGGTCAAATACAGGATCTGCTAATATTTTCTCTCATGTCAGGTTATTTGTTACTGTTGCTGTGATTGAAAATAAATACTCAGATAGAAGCAGCTTAAGATGGAAATGGTTTCTTTGGGCTCACATTCTGAGGTTCAGTCTATGATGGTGATAAAGCCACAGTGAGTGGTAGGAGCTTGAAGCAGCTGGTTGTATTGCACCCACAGCCGAGAAGCACAAAGCAACGAGAATGTGCTTAGCTCATTCTCTTCTCTTATACATCCCAGGGAATGGTTCTACCTACAGTGTCTTCTTCCCGAATGGGCCTCATAAACATACTCCTCCACAGGCACACCCAGAGGCTACCTCTGGTGACTTTGGATCCTAGCAAGTTGACAATTAAGATCAACCATCACAGGTTGTGCATATAGTTAATTGTGCACATAAGGCTTTAACTTCAGGGTAGCTCATTTAAACTGTTTTATTTTCTTCTGTGTTTTTGTTGTTGTATCTGAGAATTTATTGTCATATCTAGTATACTGCACCTCAGACACTTAATGGTTGTGTTACCTCTTCCTAACTTCTAGACAACCTATAATAAAAATTAGGTGTGGTTTTATTTAGAAAGATATTTCAATGATCAAAATAGTTTATTATTGTGACAGAGAGGGAGGACTGATGAGCATAGGGATCAAGACTGGGCTTGTTTAACCCACAGAAACAGCTGACCTGAACAAGGGAGAGCTCTTGAACCCCAGACTGATGGCTGGGAATCCAGCATGGAACTGATCCAGACCCCCTGAATGTGGGTGTCAGTGAGGAGGCCTAGGCAATCTATTGAGCCTTGGGTAGTAGATCAGTATTTATCCCTGGCATACAAATGGACTTTGGGTGTCCATTCCACAATGAGAGATGCTCTCTCAGCCTGGACTCTTGGGGGAGGGCCTCGGCCCTGCCCTGGATGAAATGACAGACTATGGACACCCCCCATGGAGTGCCTCACCCTCCCTGGAGAAAGGAGTGGGGATTGGGGGAGGGGGCTAGTGGGAGGTCGTGGGAGGAGGGGAGGGAGAGGGAGCTGGGATTGACATGTGAAGCAACTTTGTTTCTGATTTAATTTTAATAATAAAAAAAGACAAAAATAGTTTATTATTTAAAAACTAAATAGTGGCTTTATTACTTTACTATGACTTTGATCTAGCTCAGTTAGTACAGTGCTTGACTAGCACAAGGGAAACTGAGTTTGATCCCTAACACTGCATAAAAAACCAGACCTGATGGTTTCCCATCACATAAGAGGTAGAGGCAGAAGACTGAAGTTTAAGATACTCCTTGGCTGCATAGGGACTTCAAGCAGCCTGGGACATGTAAAGCCCATCTTACAAAACCTGTGCCTTATGACTCAGTTTTCCATGTCACAATTTAAAAATATTCTTTAACTATAGAAAAGAATACATATGCTGTTGTTTTAAGAGCCCAGGTGGTGGTGGTGGTGAATGCCTTTAATCCTAGCACTTGGGAGATAGAGGTAGACAGATCTCTGTGAGTTCGAGACCAGCCTGTTCTACAAAGTGAGTTCCAGAACAGCCAGGGCTACACAGAGGAACCCTGTCTCAAACAAACCAACAAACAAAGAGTTCACAGTTTCTATAAGTAGTATACATGTAGTTTTGTTTTCTTCAAGAATGACCCTAAAGACCCATTTTACAAGTTTAGTTCCTATCTTGGCATTATTGGGTCATTGACATAGATAGAAGAAACTCTAGCTCCTCCTGTACTTTTGTTTCATGACCACCATGAGGTAAGGTGCTTGCGCAGTCATGTGCTCCATGCCAAGATGTGCAGCTTGGCCACAGGCTGGGGATCATAGGTCTGACTAATGGAGGACTGCAACCTTGGTAATGGCAGCGTCAACCACGGTCACTTCAATAGCATCAAAATGACACCAGAGGACATGAATGTCAGCACTCAGTGTCTGGAATGTAGTGAGAGTTCAAGAATTATCCACTATTCTTGTCATATCTTTGATCTGAGAAAATTAGCCTTGTTTTCCTTACTAAATATTGGATCTGATGTTTTGCTTGGTTTTGCAGTGATGGGGATTGAACCTGGGGCTTTGGAAACAAATGCTAGGGATGTGCTCTCCCACTGAGCCACCCCTCCATCCTAATGCTTATCTGTTATTCTTGTATCTTATTTTGATTTTTAAAAGAACTAAAAGATGGGTTTTCCCTGTGTCGCTCAGGGTCAGAGTGGTCCTCCCACCTCAGCTTCCTGAGCGGTTGGGTCAACAAGGGACCACTGGGCTTGGAACCGTCTGATTCAAATCGACTTCCTTGCTTCCCTTTTCTGCCCTTCCTTGTAAATATATTGGGTATGTGTTTATTTTCAGTGTTTACTTTTTTACATTTACTTATTTATTTGTGTGTGTATGTGTGTTTGTGTATGTATACTGCATATGTGTCATGGGACACATTCCGTGAAGCATGGAAGGCAGAGAGGACAACCTTGATGAGTCAGTCTGTCCTTCCCTCATGTGAGCTCTGAGGACTAAACTCTGGTCAGGCTTGGAGGCCAGTGTCTCACCACTAAGCCAGCTTGTGTGCACTATTGTCAATCTCTCTGTGTTCTTTTATTTATTTACTTTAATTAATTAATTCATTAATTAATTGATTTTTCAAGACAGGGTTTCTCTGTGAGCTCTAGCTGTCCTGGAACTCACTCTGTAGACCAGGCTGGCCTTGGACTCACCGAGATCCGCCTGCCTCTGCCTCCCAAGTCCACAGGCCACAACAAGCCTGCTTGGTGCCCACTTAGGCTGGAAGAGGGCATCACATCATCTGGAACTGGAGTTACAGACAGTTGTGACCTACCACCTGGGTGCTGGGAATCAAACCTGGATCCTTTGGAAGAGTGCCAAGTGCTCTTGACCATGGAGCCATCTCTCTAGCTCCCGAACATTATCCTGAACTTGTGACCCTCCTGCTTTCACCTCCTGAGATCGAGACTTAGAGGGGTGAGCTACCACACCTGGTTTACATAGTGTTGGGGATCAAACACCGGCCTCCGCCAATACAAGGCAAACACTCTACCAACTGAGCTATGCCTGGCAGGATATTTTCCCCCCAGTGCTAGCTCCCATATCAGAGCCTTGGCCATGACAGACAAGAGCTCTATCATCAGCCCAGTCCCCCCTCAGTTATTTTGAGGTCTCAGTCAGTATGTTTGCTGGTTCAGAATAACATGTAAGCCAGGTTAACCTTGAACTTGTAGTCCTCCTGCCCCAGCCTCTCAAGTACTACAATTATGGATACGCAACAGCACCTCCGAGTACTAGTCACCCGTTGTCTAATTTCTAGGGACATTCTGATGTTCACATTACTCCATGTTCGTGACAAGCTGCCCTTGTTGCTCTGAAATTTCACTAAAATGTAGAAAGCTTTTAAAAGGTTTTCTCCTTGTCATATCAATTGCCTTTCTCTGGGTTATAACTATTCTAACTCATCTTCCTTCCAATGGGTTTGCTCCTTAATTAGTGATTTTTTTGGTCTGCTTATATTTGTGAGTTCTGTGTTTTATAATTCTTGGATTTTTTTCCCCTCAAAATATTTTGAAGTTGTGCAAACAATTGCACAAACTATCTTCGAAACTTCAAAAGGCAACAAATAGCCAGGAGGTGGTGGTGCATGCCTTTAATCCCAGCGCTTGAGAGGCAGAGGCAGGTGGATCTCTGTGAGTTCGAGGCCAGCCTAGTCAACGAAGCGAGTTCGAGGACAGCCTCCAAAGCTACACAGAGAAACCTTGTCTCGAAAAACCAAACAAACAAACAAAAAAGGAAACAAATATGTTAATAAATACCAAGAAAAAATTAATTGTATTCCTTATTTCTTTATTCTCTTTCCTATATGCTGTGAGGCTTTGAATAGTTTTATTTCTCCCTCCCAGGGATTTATACTATCAATATTTTTCTTTCAAATACACTGTAATCTTTATTGTAGTTTTTGTATATTTTAACACTTTCAACATTTATGCTAAATGCTATCAGTAGGGTAGTGGTGGAGCCCATCTTTATTCCCAGCACTCGGGAAGCAGGGGCAGGCAGATCTCTGAGTCCGAGGCCAGCTACAGAGTGAGTTCCAGGACATTCTTGTGGCTTCTATTGTATTTATGGGATGGCACATCCCTCACCAAGTCTATTTTAGGATATTTTTAGTATCCCAAAAAGAAACCTGCACTCATCTGTAATTGTTCCTCATCAACTGATCTACTGTCTATCTCTAGGAGTTGTCTAGTTCAGACATTTCATAAAAGCAGAATCACAGGATACATGGCCTTTTAGTTCATCTAGATAAGATGGTTTTAGATTCCTCCATATTGGAGCACATATTTTTACTTTGCTTTTTTATTGCCGGATAATATGTGGCTACCTCTCATTTTTCTCTTTCATTCACCAGCTTGTGAGCCTTGCTGCCATGAACATGTGTGTTTATGCTTTTGTGTCATAGTAAGACTTGGTGGAGAGATTTTTTACAGTTTCAGCCTAACATTTATAGGCCCGTGATCTACTTTGGGTTAATTTTTGTACCTACTGTAAGGTAGATGCCCAACTTCATTCTTTTTTAGATGAGCATCCAGATATCCCAGCTCCATTTATTGAAAAGACTATTGTTTCTCCATCACATTGACATCATTGTTGAAACTAATTGACCACAAATGCATGGGTTTATTTCTAGACTATTCTATTGATCTATATCTCTCCTTATGCCATTACCATGGTCTTTATTTCTTATTGCTTTGTAATGAAATTTAAAACCACTGTGGTTCTTTTTGTTGTTTTGATTCTTCTGGATCCCTTGTGTTCCTTATGAACTATAGTGATGGGGGAAAAATCCTTCTGTATATATGTTTTCCTATTGGTTAAAAAATAAAACACTGTTGGCCAATAGGGAAGCAAGTTTGGTGGGACTAGGAGTCGAGGAGGATTCTGGGAAATGTAGTCAAGGGTAGAGAGTTGCCATGTGATCCTGGGAAAGAAGGCGCAAGTCTGGCATTCTTGGTAAGATAAGCCCTTATAAAAATATATATTAGTAATTATGGGTTAATAATTATGTCAGAGCTAGCCATTAAGAAACCATAGCAAATGGCCAACAGCTTTATAATTAATACAGCGTCGTATGTGTTCATTTGGGACTAAGGCTGGAGGGAAGAATGCATGTTACGTTACACTATAGGACTAATTTGTCAGTTTCTACAAAAGCAACTGCAGTTTTGATAGGGACTGCATTGACTGTAGATTATTTAAGGAAGTATTGTCATGGTAGCAATGGCAAATCTTCAAGACCAGCAACATAGGGTGTCTTTTCATTTATTTCTCCCTCTCTTGATGTTTTTTATAGTTTACAGTTCTGCAACTCGATTTTTAGACTAGGCTGGCCTCAAACTCACAGAAACTTGCCTGTCTCTGCCTCCCAAGTATTGGGATTAAAGGCGTGTGCCACCACTGTCTAGTTTTATTATGAACCTGTAATCTTGTTAAGGACTAATTTTGCTCAATGATGAAGCCTAATATAATGAGTGCATTAAGCCAGCTGATTTCCTTGTAAATGCTCAAAAGTGTGGTGATATCTTGCTTGTACTCTAATAAATAAAGCTTGCCTGAAAGAGGGTGGTTAAGCATAGAGGTCTGGATAGACAGACAGAAAGTGGCTGGGCAGAGAGAGGGATATAAGGCAGGAAGAGATAGGAGCTCATTTTCTTTTGGCTGGGAAGTTGGTGAGTTAAGGTGTAGCTATGGCTTGCTGCTTTGTCTCTCTGATCTTTCAGCATTTACCCCTATATCTGGCTCCGGGTTATTACTATTAAGACCAATTAGAACTCGTGCAACAGCTGGCACACAACTCTAAGGCATAAATTCACAAAAAAGCTGCTTGCTATGACTTTGTAGCCACCGGTACAGGCTGGAGCTCCATGAGGGGCTCCCACCAGAGTCACCACCCTACCAGCCAGGTTGCTCTCTCTTTTTCCCTAAACCTCCAAGTGAGTTTGGGTTTTTTTGTTGTTGTTGTTGCAACCTCTCTGCAACAAACTCCACAGGCCCCAAACTCCAGCCACTTGGGCTCCAAACGTGCCCACTGGACTTACCTTAGACTGTCTGGCTCTGCCTTCGCAGTACACGTGCTTCTTCCACAAAACTCCATGTACATTTTTTAGACAGCCAGCTCCTTCTATCCCGTGGGTTAAGGGCTTCCCCTAGACACCCTCTCCTGGGGCTGCCACTCTCAGCTCATGGCTACATGCTAGCAGCTGTAGTTGTCCTCAGCCAGGCTGTTCACCACCAATATCTGGAGTCCCTACATTCTATACTGATGCAAATAAATCAGGAAAAGCAGGTTACAAACCAGAATATTTAAGTAAAGTGGCTCAAAGCCCTTATGATTCCATCTAAAAGTCAAAATTATATGTTATTCTCATGGTATTAATGGATTTTACAGAACCTCTCAACATAGTTACTGATTCACAATATGCAGAAAGTGTTGTTTTATACATTGAAACTGCTGAATTTATCCCTGAAGAGTCAGAATAAACTTTGTTATTTATTCAGTTACAAAAAGTAATCAGGAACAAGAATCATACCTTATATATAACACACATCCAATCCCATATGTGTCTTCCAAGCCCTCTAGCACAAGGTAATGAAGAAATTGATCAACCAGAATTTCATAAAAATGTCATGTCAATAGCAAAGGTTTGAAAAAAGATTTTTCCATCACATGACAAGTCAAGGAAATTATAAGGAAATGTCCTACTTGTTCTTTATGCAATCAAACTCCACTACCTGCAGGAAGTAACCAAAGGGTACTCAAAAGAATGAAATCTGGCAGATGGATGTGTTTCATTTTGTAGAATTTGGAAAATTAAAACATTTACACCATAACATTGATACCTACCTACTCAGGACTTCAATGGGCAACTGCTTTGAGTTCTGAGAAAGCTGACTGTGTAATTGCACATTTGTTGGAAGTTATGCCCATCATGGGAATAATTATAAAAATTAAGACTGACAATGCTCCAGCATATGTCTATGTAAAATGAAATAGCTTTTTACTTATTACGATATAAAGTATATTACAGGTATACCACACAATCTTACAGGGAAAGCAGTTATAGAAGGTTCAATTCTAACCCTAAAGAATGCGCTAAATAAACGGAAGGGGGTAATAAAGACCCCCCAGAAATAGATTCCATAATGCTTTATTAACTTTGAATTTTCTAAATTCTAATGAGAAAGAAATAACAACTGTGCAGAGACATTGGATAACAGAAAAAACTATGGAATTAAATCAGCTGGTATTCTTTAAAGATGCTCTGACCTCAGATTGGAAACCAGGATATGTGTTAAAATGGGGGAGGGGTTTTGCTTTTATTTACACAGGAGAAGAAAAGCTATGGATACATCAAGATTGATAAAGATTAGATTTGAACAAGAGAGACCTCTTGATTAGAAGAGGTTCATCAAACAGGTTGACCATTCAATCTAAACTAACAAATGCCTTTCATTTGATCAAATATAACTTTCCACAAGGGGATCTCCTCAAAATTAGGATTGGGGAAGTCCTTCTGTGTATATGTTGTCTTATAAGTCCATTAAATAAAGCACTGTAAATAATATCTCAAAATTTGTAAGATTAACATATAGGTATTTTAAACCTTTTGTCATGATTTTAATGGCCATTTAGAGTAGTAACTAATTCTAGAAAAAGGTTTCATCTAGCTTCCTGTACATGATTTCAGATTTCGGTCTCTATCAGGTAACTAGGAATTAAGTTTTTGTACTCTGGATTTACATAACAAACATTGATCCTTTAACCTCTTTGAGATCTGCTGCATATGACAATTCCACTAGGACTACGATAACACCACTAAGTTGAAAAACACCACCAAAAGATCAAATTTGGGCTACAACCTACTTGGGACAATTTTGAGGTGGCCATCTGAGATGACCCAGCCTCACAGACTAACTACTCTAGCCAGGACTTGAGACAATGCACTTTCCCATAATGTAGAGACTGGATAGCAAATGATGCTACCTCTCCCAGGACTTGACAATTAACCCAAATTTTTATTTTAAGGATCCCCTAAAGATGCCATTACTCCCAGACAGCAGGAAGCAAATTTAAGAACACGATGACTACATTCCCAAGAGGTGGGGTGGGTGATTTTTGGTTGTTCAATGGGTTATGGATATTTTTCATTGTTTAGGGGGCTTGGTTACAAGTTGCTATTGGTAATGGTCAGGAAAAAAGTTGAATACAGGAGATAAGATTCAGAGTTCTTGTTTTGAAAAGAAAAAATGGGAATATAGATATTATCATATATAAGGATAGATTATTGAATCTACTTTGAAAAGAAAAAGGGGGGATATAGAAATAGGATAAAAATGTAGATTATTGAATCTACTTTTAACCCAAAGTAGCAACTACTAGTTTCAAATATTTTACATTGGCTTGGATTTTTTGTATAGTGAAACAAATTTGAGGTTACTTTTGTTAGAACATACAGTGAATACATTTCTAATCTTTTTCAAGGTATTGTACCTATGCAACTCATTTAACAATGTAACACAAAAAATTTTAGCCCTTGAGTGTTATTATTACCAACTGTTTAGGATAATAAGGAAATGCAGGTTAGCAATTAGGCACCTATTAAAATCAAACTTGTAGTCATATTAGGTGTATTTTCAAGGTCAAACAGAGATATATTTTAGCTAGACAGGACATCTTCAAATACTTCAGAGATCTGCAGAATATAGCATTAAAGCATAACATAGGTTCTTTCCTTTTTATGACAATGAAACATGTCTTCTCCTGGCAGCGCCAACCCACTTCAGAGAAGATAACGATCATCGAAGAAAACCCACATGGAGTTTACTTTCTTTGTGGCAAAAGTTAGCTACTGTGCGAGAAAGTGCTCTCGCCTCGACTGCTGACAGCAAGCTGCCCAAATTTGGGCAAGAAGGGCACAAAAGAAAGGACTGCCGAACTTTGCCAAGACGAGATAGACAGCCCTTCAGAATACCCCGTTTCACAGAAAAGTCTGGCAGATGTTATAGGATTGCAGGCTGAAGATGGATGCCCCAACACTGCAGAGGAAGCTTGGGTGACTGTCTAGGCAGCCAGCTGTTTCTTTCATTTCTCACATCCTTTGGAAGTCACTTGCTTGCACTTCCTGCTTTCTCGGGTAATATTACTTTCTTCTCAGGTCTCTGATGGAGTTGAAAACTTTATAGTTATAGTTTTCCTTATTACCAAATTGAGAAAAGAAATTCACTAAAGAAATGTAAAGTGTATAAGGTTGGGAGACATAAAAAAGATAGTTTTGGTAATGCAAGTTAGAATAGAAAGTGAATTATGTACAACCTTTTGGACTCATCAAGATAGGATAAATATGGAGTATTTTCTCTGAATTTGTCAATTGCTAATGGACTAGACATTGTTGATGCAGTTATTACTGCATATAGATATTGTACTTACTGTATATAGTTCTTCTTGTATTAGTTATAACTTTCTTTTAATTTTAGACAGAAAAGGGGACATGTAGTGATATTTTGTTTGTACTCTAACAAGTAAAGCTTGCCTAAAGATCAGAGACACTAGTTAACCATAGAGGTCTGAAGGTCTGTAGAGACGGACAGGAAGTGATATGGCTGGATGGAAGAGAGGCATATAAGGCAGAAGGAGCTAGGAGCTCACTTTCTTTTGGCTAGGAATTTGGTGAGGTAAGGTGTGGCTGTGGCTTGCTCCTTTGTCTCTCTGATCTTTCAGCATTTGCCCCTCTGTCTACTCTGGGTTGCTATTATTATCAAGACCAATTAGAGCTCATGCAACACAAAAGGACTGAGTTTCTCAAAGTTTCCCATGTGCTCTGACTATTTCTTGTTTCTTTTTGTTGAGACAGGTAACTTGCTATGCATACAGGGTAGTCTGAAGCTCACTACATAGCTCAGGCTTGCCTGAAACTCGGAATCTTGCCTCAGCTTCTTGAGTGCTGGAATTACAGACATGTGCGACCGATGGTGCTTTTTTTTCTGTTTAGCTTTCTGTGAACTCAGTTTACATGACGTGAGCTTGTTCTCTCAGGGTCCTGCCTTTTCCACCCACGTGGTCAGTTCCCATGTGGTTACAAACTGAGGTTTTTTTTTTAATATGTGCTAAATTAAACTGCTAACCATATGTACCTTCTATGTTGAAGCTATTTTAAAGACACTGATTTTAATTTAAGCCTGTAATATGTGCAAGACCCAGAACTGCCAGATGACACAGTGGTTAATAAAGCTTGCCCTTGCGACAGCTAAAACTGTTCCTATATGTTCTTAATGTACAGAGTATAAGGATTATTCAGTTGTAAAACAAGTCTTTATCCCAGATGGGATAAAGCAAATGATTAAAAAAAAAAAAGGAAGCCAGCTAAGCCTGTCTTACTAAGGCAGAAGAAAGATAAGAAAATTCCAACAGCAAACACACCTCTTACCTTACTATTCATACTGACCCATGCTTTGAGTTGTCTCTGGTTCTCTGGCTATTCCTTCTGCATCAACCAGAAGAGAAAAAGGCGAAAAAAGTATTTTGGCTTAAGAGGAAAGTTTAAAGAGCAAGACAAATGTATTTAGATATTATGCTGGTTTAGTAAAGTGGTTGTAGTAAATTCACCTCCAATACCAAGTGATCAGCCATATATATATATGTGTGTGTGTGTGTGTGTGTGTATGGAACACCATGTAGATTAAGTTTTATTTATGTATTTAGGAGTACTCATGTAAATATGTCAAAACAATTAAAATTTTGAGATAGAGCATGGGTGTGCAAGGGAAGAAAAGGAAAGGTTGGGAGATTTAATTTTTTAAAAAACAGTAAAAAAGCAAGAGGAATGTAAGTACTGACTTTCAGATCACGTGTGACATAGTTTAATTATCATTATCTTAGCACAGTGCTTGGCAACAGTGCTGACATACCTACAGGTGGCTCATTGGGGCTGCAGAGTCCAAGGCACTGACGGTAGCTCAGCTTTTCTGTTCTTTGATGCTTCTGCCACATCCAGGATGAAGCTGCTTCTACTGGAAAGTGTGGTCATGATGTCTCTGGCAAGAGTTTCAGTTCAAGAAAATGAGCTGCAGCTTTGAATACCAGAGGCCACCAACTGTGAAAACTGGAGCGACCATCTGTCACTGTCCGGCCACAACATCCCTCCACCATTTTTGGTCATTGTAGCAACCTTTAAGAACCAGGGCCTGCAGGAAGTGGCTGCCTTTGGGGAAACTTCCCTGAGGTCTGTAGGAAGCTCTGCAGGAACAGAGAGAGCTGGAAGGGTCTGGAAACCACAGCTGGACAGTGGGGGCCAGTGTCTTGGAGCTCCGGGGAGTACTCATCGGAGAAGGGGCAGAAACCTGTTCTGGCTTGGAGTTCACTTGGAGTGAGTTTGGTTTTGTCTGCGTCCTGTTACCCCGCCTCATGCAAGAGGCCAAGGGCTGTTGACCAATCATTGCCCATGCAAAGAGAGACTTTCAGCCGTTATCTAGTGACAAAGAAGTCACACAGTGACTTGAGAGCACTCTGAATGAACTAGGACCCAGAGAGCAAAGCTTGTGCTTCTTGGCCACGCTCTTCAGCAGCACTAGGGGGCAATCCTTCCCAGAAGACCCCCAGCGTACCACTACCCTAGAGTGGCCACACACATCATATGCGCGCTGGAGTTTGCAAACCCGAATGTGAAGACTGTGCACGGAGGACCCCGCAGCACACGTGTGCGTGTGTATGTGTGTGTGTGTGGGGGGGGTGCATTTGGCACAGTGTGCTCCCGAGAAGGCGAGGCAGCCGGGCGCTCAGGCCAGGAGGGGACAGAGAGGAGGGGGGGTGCGAGCGGGAGGGGCAGCACCTGAGGAATCCGCCTCTGGCCGCAGTGGCGCCTCGCTCCGCCCCCGGGAACCGAGCGCTCAGCCCGCCCTGCCGCAGAGACGCCAGCCACCCGCGGCGTTAGCACCTCGGAGCGGAGCGCAGCGCCGAGCCGCCTGTGGCCGCTGGAGACCACCCCGGCCCTCTGCCCTTGCTCCCGCTGGGGTCAGGTGAGCTGCTGCGGGGACTCGCGACTCCGGGGAGGCGAGGGGACTGTGTGGCGAGCAGGGCCTGTCCTCTGGAGGGCTGGACACCTTGCCGGCGCAGGGCAGCGCCGCCTGGACTTTCTTCTGGAGGAACTGGGAGGCGGCGCGGGAGTGTGGAGTGAGTCGTGCGGCCGGGCAGGCGCCTGTGCCAGCGGGAAACCCCATCCCGGTCCCTGTCCCCGGCTGCTTCGCCTCGCCGCCCGCGGTCACAGGCCTGTCACCCCGGCTCCGCCGTTGCCTTTGTGGCGGGAGGGAGGTGGCCGGTGAGGTGTGCGGGGCGAGGGAGGCTGCGGCGAGGGGGGCGCGTCCCCGCCGCTCCCCGAGCACGAGGGGACAGCTAGCGGTCCCGAGCCCCGGGCCGACGGCATGTAGCAAGAAGGGGAAGTGTCGGCGCAGAGGATGGGTAGAGCTGGGCTTGGGACAGTTGAGAGTGGCCAGACGTGCTCAGGCGTTCTCCGGGGTCCACGCCAAATGTCACTTCGTCACACGCGCGTCTTCCGGTCATCATTTCCATTTCTCTGCGAGCGCTCCAGAACTGCTCGTATTCTGAATGAGACACAAAGGGTTGCGTTGACAGCTGGCGGTGAAAACAGACAACAAGGTGAGGTGTGCCCTCGCCAGGCAGGGTGAAGGTGGGCGTTTTGTTAAAGTCCCTGGAAGCCTGGAGTCCTCCTTCGGAGCTTCATTAAAAGGAGATTATCGGTAGAGGTTCACTGCGTGAGTTTCTCATTGAAACCAAGCCCAAGAAACGTGCAGGACAGGGATCTTATGCGGGAAAGCTGCACCACCAACTGAGTCGTGATAGGACTTCTCTGCTGTGTTCCCTTTTCCTCTATAAACCCTAGCTCGGACCTGTTTGTCCCTGGCTATTTTTTCTCTCTCTGCCTCTTTCTCTCTCTCTACTTTTGAAACCGTGAGATTCTCCACCCCGCCTCCTCAAATCCCGTTTTAAAACAGCCTTTTAAACACGAGGCAGTTCAAAGGGGTTTGACTAAAATTTCCGCTTAAAAACCAATAGCTTCTCCGTTGTGTTCTGGTAAAATCTGAAATTCTGCCTTTAGTCTAGTCACTGTTTTGATTTTTATTTTCTTCTTGAAAACTTTGGTGGAAATGCAGTATGGAAAACTCACTTAAAAGAGAAAACAAAAATATTACTTCCTTTGAAATAAGAGTGAAATTACACGCATGTAAGTATTTTAAAAGGAAACGTAAGCTTTAATAAATACTGAGGACTAATAGAAATTAGGCAACAATTTCCAGCAACATCGAAGAGTATGAGGTACACACTGAACTTTCTCTTCTACCCATAACTTCTCTGTGAAGCGGCCACAGTTGTCAATTTCTATGTACAAATTTCTGTTAAAATGAAAATTCGTTATGAAAATAGAGGAGGCAAGGAGTGGAATGTAAGTAAATATTGCTCATATCTGGATGGATATGCATATTAATGGAACAATTACCAATTTGAGGTCCTCTTGTGATGACAAACTTGTATTTGGCCTATGGTGGATACTTACTTACTTTAGAAAGCTAAAAATCTTAGAAAAAAGCGTTAAATGCAAAGCAGAACATTTTCCTCATGCTAGGTTTTGTGGCCTCTACTTCCCTCCATCTAGGACCCCTAGGAAGCAGAGCAAATGGTAGTTACTTTGCCACAATTTTTGTTTGTTTGTTTTGTTTTTCAGAAAACACCAAGTAGACATTTGTGTTCTCTCACTGAAGTAACAAATATAACACCATTTTAAAGGGCTGGTGAGACCCTGGGTGCCCTCTCCAGTAACACACATACCACACATGCACACCCACACCCACACTCTGTAGACAGCATGAGGGGTGCAGATGCCAAGTTTAAGATGTCTTTATCTCAGGCCTAGATTTGCCATGTGGTTTTCAATGGCCCTTTGATTCCTAAGTTTTATTGTCCAACTCTATTGTCTTAAGTTCTAAGTTCTGTTGACTCCTAAGTTCTATTAAGGTAGTTGGTGTGTTCTAAGACTACCTAAGAATAGCCAGTTGCACTGTAGGTAGACAGGAGGAAGATAAGGGTATTCTGGAGGCAGACTCATAGAGGAAAGTTTGAGATGCTCGAAGTACATTTCTGTTCCTAGGATTTAGTATCTTTAGAGAACAGTGGCTGGACTTTTTCACAAAACGTCTGTTTTTGCTATTGGTGGAGGTCAACTCTGGGGCTGAATGGGCCTCTGCATATCACCTTGGAGAGAGTATTCTCTTCACAGTTCATGATGCTATTTTAAAACCATGCTTCCCAAACTGTTACTTTTCTTTTTTGGTAAAGTGGAAGTAAAGCTCATTTACCTTTCTCAAAGAGGCTTGACAATTTAATTCAGCAACTCTCAAGAGTAGAATATAAATACTCCTTACAGCTATGATATTTGGTTGCTAGGTAAGTATGCACTCATATTCTTAGCAGGAAACTTTTCTAATCTTCAGATCATACCCAGCCTCTGAACTGTGATTCTTGGGTTGAGAGTGATTACAAAGCTGTGAAAGTAACAGCAGCTAATTTGGGTCACTACAAAGGATCTCACTTAAGGGACTTAAAAAATATGCTATAGGTAGTGATTGCCAAAATCATTGCTATAAGATGAAGTTCTAATCTACAAAGCAGAAACCTTTAAAAAGCTTGCTTGGTATGCTAAAATTATAAATTAGAAGAATACATTTGTGAAGACATTTAAATAATCTTGATTTACTGATAAAACTCCTCCATAGATGATTAAGTAAGAACAAAATTACTCTAAAATGGCAGTAGCCATTTCAGTTTCTTCCGGGTCTTGATATGTACACATATCTTTTTGTAGATGGTTTATGTTACAGATATATCTTAATCTGATTTTCATAAATATTTAAAAATAGTTTTGTTATTGATAATAATTTTGTAATTGTTTATGCAATGGATGCCCCCATAGCTAACTTTCTATTTGGGTATTTTGCAGTAATTAAAAAATATGACCATCCTTATGAATGTAAACATTCTTCCTCCTCTTTTCCCCTCAGCTTTTGCTTCCTTTACCTTCTCTCCCTCTTTTTCTCTTCTCAAAGTCCTTAGGATTGTTTTTCAGTGTGTTTGTAAATGGGTGGTTTCAAAGTTAGAAGGTCTGGGTTCAAAACTTAGCCCTAACATATAATGTGAATTTTGGTTAAGTAGCCTATTGTCTAAATTTAGCTTTATAATCTATAAAATGGCCTATAATAGTAGCTCTCTAAAAGGTTAAGATAAAAAGAAATGACTCATGAAAATGCATATGAATGTTCCCTCTTTTATTGGGAAAATTTCAGATTTCCAACAATTTATAACAAATTGTTAGCATTTGGTCAGGGTAAAATTGCAGCCATTTTCCTTGATTTGCATTTCTTTGGTCTTGTGCATGGGAAGAATAGTTTCCCCTCACAATATTGCTGGAGTTTTCTAAGAGGAGTGGGGGAGGCATCCGCGCTTCCACGGTTTTGCACTAGACTATATGATAGATGTGTAGAGGAAGTCAGTCACAACATTCATGAAGAGTGCATTACGCCATTCAAGATAGTTTTTTTCAACTTAATCCTGGATTTTTTTTCTGTGTTTACCCTATGCTTATCAGCTATTTTGGTTTTAAACTTGGGAAAGTTGCTGTTAAAATTACTATGCAGTATCATATATAAACCTTATTAAAGGGAAAAACAGCACTCTCTTTTTCTTTGAAGGGTTGTTTTAAAAGTAGTAGGATTGTGATCACAATTTATGGTCTTTTTTTTTTCTTTCAATTAGGAATACTTCTAAAAAATCAGAGTGAGAAAATTTATGACCTCCAATTAGGTTATCTTTAGGCTACAAATGGATCATGAAGTTATGCACCCTAAGTAGAGTTCTTATATAGTCAAGGTAGCTTAGTCTACACAAAAGCATGCCCTTGTAAGTTCTGGAGCGCCAGCAGCCCTGATATTTTTGGCAAACACACACCCAGTGTGGATAAAGCTGCTCTTTGTGCCCTGAGCTCCAGGAGGGTTCTATTGTGTCCTCTCTTTTCCTCCCATTCTTGAGCGACTGACCACTCCTCCAATCCAGATGTGAAGTCGCATAGTGACTTCAACCCAACTCCGTATGTACCCCACCATACACCCCCTCAGTGTATGGTTTCTGTCCCATCTATACATGACAAAGCAGGTCGAGAACTCACTGTCTTTTCCTTGTACTTTAATGACTGTCTTCAATAGTCCCTACAGCAAACACTGCAGTGGTCAGCAATTAACCCTTGAGAAACGTTTGCTACAGGGAATCATGTCTTGGATTGACTTCTCTACTCCTGGGTATGGCTCTGTTTTTATGGTACCTGTGCTGCTGTGTTTGCTTGTGTGTAAAAGGTTAGGACACTTTCTTGTTTTGACTCTTCTAACTTCTTCTGTGCTCAGAGGGAGTTTCTTGGTTTTTGTTTTGGAAAGTGGGATTAGCAGCTACTGCTTTAGTTATCAACTTTTTGCACAGGATTGCTGTTAAGGATAACATAAGAGAATAAATGTGGACTTGATTTTAGGAAAAATAGGTGCATACATCTGTATTTGTTGTCAAAATTATATACTGTTACAACCTTTCTAGGAGTGTTATAACACTCCTTGGAGTCTTTGAGAAAACTTCAACTCTGTGATGGAGCTTGGAATTGGGTGAGGAGTCTAAGTGTGCGCCCTAAACTACTGAGTGAGCTTGGCATTAGGTGTGGAGTCTAAGGGTGCACCCTAAACTACTGAGTGAACTTGGCATTAGGTGGGGAGTCTAAGGGTATACCCTAAACTACTGAGTGAGCTTGGCATTAGGTGGGGAGTCTAAGGGTGCACCCTAAACTACTGAGATAGAAGCTCTGGGAGCCAAAGCTACCAATCTGCTCTTTATAATTCTAGGGAGAAAGAAACTTCAACACGCACTAAAAAATGTTCTGTGAGCTAAATATTATTTGTAAACTGATCTGGAAACATCATAAAATCATTTTTACATGCTAAACATGGGGTGAAAGTTAGCTATTACTACTAGCTACTGTTTGTCATTTAATCTCTTAAAGCTTAATTCAGGCAGGAATTACTAACTCAGACACCTTGTGGACCAAACCCTAATGTGCATGGCAGAGCAGAACACCTGTAAACAGTCACCCTTATTATTGCTGCAACGGTGAACTTAGTGGTGAAGAAAGTCTGAGGGCTGGCAGGAGGCTCCTGTACCCGTTGCCTTTTAGGAATGTGAGCACTGTGGCTAGACCATTTGACCGTCTAGATGAAGTGCAAAGTTCACAGTTTTGGTTGTGAGCCTAGCCTTTAACAGCTGAGCCATCTCTCCAGCCTAAAGCTTCCATTTTTATGTGAACTTAAATACTGGTGATGGATTTTTAATGACAAAATTTGATGGAACAAACAAATCTGGAATCTGGGTCATTTCCATCCTCTGAATCAGTGGTGAAATTGTTTGTAACTAATTGCTCATGATGATAGGAGAAACAGTGCTGTTCATCATATAATAAGGAAAAGGTATTTTCCAGTGTTCAGATTATAAAACTTCAGTAGATGAAAGTGGTGTTGCCAGTTAGGTAAAGAATTGGCTATTATCTTCTACTAAGACTGAAGGCAAAAATTCAGGTTTTTTTCTGAAGAGCAATTTGGCATCGTGTATCAAGACTTTATCCAACTACCTACTGTAAGATAGTAACCCCAGGCCACAGGTAGTCATGAATTAACACCTTCCAGCAAAGACTCTGTTTCTCAACTCTGCTGGTCACATTTCAAGTGCTCAAGAGCCACATGTGCTTGCTGACTATCATGCTGGGCCATATAAGAAGAACAATTCCTGTATAGGGGTAAGTTCAGTTGGAGGGCACTAAATTCTTCAGAAATCCCCCCTCAGGAGTTTGTTGGAAAGAAATAATTAGGCCTGATGTGGTGGTGCTGCAATCTGAGCACCCAGGAGCCTGGGGCAGGAGGATCCGGAACTGGAGGCCAGCCTGAGCTATGTAGCAAGACTTTGTTTCAAAAAAAAAAGGAAGTTTTTAGCCAAATGCAAAAGAAGCGTATAGCAAAATTATAACATGAAATATTAGTTATGAGTACACGTTTAGGGCTGGAGAGATGGTTCACTGAACTTGCCAGCAAGCCTGATGACTTGAGTTCTACTATCAGAACCCTCATACCAGAAGGAGTGAACCAACTCTGGCAAATTGTCCCCTGACTTCTCCACAGAAACTGGGGCATACACACAGTAAATAAATAAATGTAAAAAAATATAAAGTTTAGAAAGAATGTAAACACCAGGTTAAAGGCGAAAACCAGCAATAAATATTTGTGAAAGTAGAATTAACTATATTAAGTGAAAATATTTCCGATAGAATCAATCCTTTTGCTCATTTAGGTAGATAGCTTTCATACAAGAGATTACGGGGCCAACCCTCTTGAAAACAAACACAGCCTTTCTCTGTGGGTTCTTGTTAGAAATCTACAGCCCAGCCTCCCCTGGTCCTCCCTGTGGTTTGTTGAATGAAACTCTGCAGCATGGACCAGGAATCTGTGAATTAATAAACTCTGTCTCTATGCCTGCATCCCTCCAGCTGCATCTGTGTTATTGTGGCTGAGTTAAAATTCCTGAACTCTGTCTAGGCCCTATTCTAACTGTGGGGATGCCACTGTGAAGTTAAGTGACTCTCCGTCTTTGTTGGAAAAGCAAAATGCTAAACAAGGAAACGGAGTAAAACATCTGCCTAATAGAATCCTTTAGATTGTGATGTGCTGGAGAGGAAAGTAGAATTGAAAGTGAGCCTGAGGTTAGATCATTGAGAAGCAACACCTGAAGTAAGTGAGGGACTGAGCCCTTGGGAGTTTGCAGATTAGGTCCGAGAGGCAATTCCCTGTCTGTCTTCCCTGTGCTGTGCTCTGTGAACTCTTCGCAAGGAGATTAAACATCCCCAGATTCACTGTGTTTCCAGATCAACACCTGTCACTTGTGTTTGTGAAATGCAGTCACGACTTACCGAATAAACATTTCTGAAGTGGAGCCTGTCAGTGAGCCTTGTACTCAAGCGCTTTCCACGGACACAAGTCTTAGACACGGTTTTGTAGCACAGGTGACAGAAGTCGCCACGACTGCAGGGTGCAGGGTGCAGAGCAGACGTACCTGGTGCATCACTTCTTTTATCTACTGTGTCATTAAGTCAGTGGTGAGGCACTGCTTTCACTAAGCTTATGCATACACCTTCATGGTGTGTTTAGGGGACTGAAAAACTGTCATCATTGATTGTAACTGGTGTCAGAGAGCCAAGGAAATGCCTCTGGAGAGTTCTGCCCCCTCCCATCCAAGTCCATTGCTTTTGTTTTAGTTTACAATTTTTATTTGACTTGTTATTTATGTATGTGTGGGTGGAGAGGAGCATGTCCACCACAGCATGTGCAAGGAGGCCAGAGGCTGCTTTGGCAGGAGCCTACTGTTAGGCGCCTTTCAGGTATTGCACTCAGATCAGCAGGCTTACACGGCAAACCTTTTACTCCTTGAGCCATCCCAACAGTCCAGTCTGCACCCCATACCCACATGTCACCTTTTAAAGATGAACTCCAGTTTGCTTCTGTCCTTTTTTCCCTCCCTCCCTCCCTCCCTCCCTCCCTCCCTCCCTCCCTCCCTCCCTCCCTCCCTCCCTCTCTCTCTCCCTCAAGAGGCATTGGATCCTTTGGAGCTGGTGTTACAGGCAGCTGTACACAGCCTGATGTGGACATTGGGAATTGAATTCAGGTCTTCTGCAAGAACGGGATATGCTCCTAACCTCTGACATCTCCCTCCAGCCCTTAAAATGTTTGCAATACTTTAAAAAAAAATTGCAAATAATATGGTTAACTGTTTACAGAATGAGTTTCAAACTGTCAGTAAATACGAAAAAATACTTAGCCTATGTGTTTGGAAATCCAGTAACAATTCATAATAAGATATACCACTTGATGATATAAATATAGAACTTTAATACACATTAAAATGTCGAAAATCAGTTTGTTACCTCGCTGAAAAACTTAATGCTCATGCTTTATTCTAAAATTTATATTAAAGCTATGAAACAAAAATTTTCCCAGGTTTTTCCATTTGCTAAGAGAAATTGACTCTTTACTCTTTTTTGACTTGGGTCAAAAACTGAAAGATGAGCCGAGAGGGCAGGGGTGGCGCATGTCTTTAGTCTCAGCACTTGGGAGGCAGAGGCAGGCGAATCTCTGTGCGTTCAAGGTCAGCCTGGTCTACAGAGCGAGTTCCAGTACAGCCTCCAAAGCTGCGCAGAGAAACCCTGTCTCAAAAAACCAAACCAACAAACAAACAACAAAAAATAAAAGAAAAAGTGAAAGGTGAAACTCAAGTGTAGAGAATGGTTACTCTTAGGTCACCTCTTTATCAGTGCTGAGGTTTGAAGTCAGAGCCTCACTTGTGCCAGGCAAGTGCTCTACCACTGAATTATAAATTTGTAAATGTATTTTGATCTTATTTACCCCATCCATTGAAAATTAAATGTGACATAAATTGTACAGCACTCTGTGTTTGAGAGGGTTCCCTTCTATTTTTGAATGGAATGTGATTGGATGTTATAGCCAGAGGCCAACAGCAAACATATCCAATATCAACAAATCTGCTCTATCACTAATGCATCCAAGGGTCTGTAAGGGGCAACCAGTCAACATCAGACACAAAGGATATCTCTGCGTGGTGTTCTCTGTTCATTCCTCCTGTGTCAGTCTCTGGAATTTTGGGGTTACAGGTGTGAACCATCATACCTGGCAGCCAGGGTCTCTAAGCCACTCTCTACCATCCTCAGCTTGCTCCAGTGTGTTTTTATTATCCCAATATTTTGCAGTACATTCAAGATTTATAGGTTCACACAGCTCTTACTAGATGCAGAAAAGGAGAAATGCTTTTATTTATTTACTTATTTAGACAGGATTTTGCAATGCAGCCCTGGTAGACCTGGAATTTGTTATGCAGACCAGCCTGCTTCTGCTTTCCAAAACTGTGATTGCTATAGTTGCTTAAATATTTTTAAGAAAGCTTACCCAAATCACTAAAGAGATGCCCAAACTCTCCCTGTTCAGTATTTATCATGTGCTCATTAACAAGAAAAATAGATGTAAACTTGGGGGCTGTTAATACCAAAGAAGGTGAGAAAGTGACTGATTAGGCTATCAGCAATCTTTATCAGGAAGCTAAATTCCCTTAGTTCCCTTCAAGGCTTTTCATGTCTAACTCTACAATAACCTGTAACGTGTACTCTTTCCTGTCAGCCACCTGTGTCCCACCACTGTCTCAGCCCCCAAATAACACATGAGACACTATATTAGTTATGAAGCTGTTGGCCATTTGCTATGGTTAACTCTAACTTAATTATTAACCCATAACTACTAATATATATTTTTATAAGGTCTTATCTTACCAAGAACGCCAGACTTGCATCCTCTCCTCTAGGGATCACATGGCGAATCTCTACTCTTGACTACATTTCCCAGAATCCTCCTTGACTCCTAGTCCCACCTATCTTGCTTCCCTATTGGCCAACAGTGCTTTATTTAGCAACCAGTGGTACAACATATACACAGAAAGACTTCCCCCATCATCTCCTCTTTCCTGTCTAAATAAAAGGAAGGTTTTAACTTTAACATACTAAAATATATAACAAGGTAGTTATTAAGCAAGAACTATAAATACAATATTTAGTCCATTAACATTTAACAAGATTTAAAAAATATCTATTCTATATTTGTGAGTCTAAAGTCTTATATGTAGCTTATCTTTTATCATAACTAAGGAAAACTATAATTATAACTATCTGTCTTCAACTCCATCAAAGACCACAGAAGGATAATATATAAATACTAGAATTGACAGAGATATCTCGCTATCTGGACAGTCACCTGAAGTTCTTCTGCAACAGTGGGGCATCCATCTTCAGCCCATAGGCCACAGTGTGTCTGGCAGACTTCTCAGCAAAGCAGGAAATTTTAAACTGTCCATCTGCATTGGCAGTTTGTCAGTCATTTTTCTGTGTCCTGCAAAATGTCTGGCAGAATCTTCCATGAAGCAGGAACCCTTGAGGACAGTCCATCTTGTTTTGTAAGTTCAGGAGTCACTTTCCTGTGGGTCCTGCACGTCCAGTTTATACAGCAACAATCAGACAGTTCAGGCAAGAACAGTTTCTTGACCAAACAACTTATCTTGCCATGGTGAAAGCGAACTCCATAACGAGTTTCTTCGATGCCCATCTTCCTTTCAGATGTAATTGGTATGCCAGGAGTAGTTGTCTCACTATCATGAAAAATCCTAAACCATTTAAATGCCATATATTCTGTAGGTCTTTGAAAGGTTTGAAGAATATCTATCCATCTAAAATACATCTCTGTATATCTAAAAAAAAAAAACCTAACTAACTTAACTATAAGTTTTGACTATTATAGGTGACTATCTATAATCTGTGGTGATTATCTATAATCTGTACTT
This sequence comes from Mesocricetus auratus, assembly GCF_017639785.1. Taxonomy (NCBI): domain Eukaryota; kingdom Metazoa; phylum Chordata; class Mammalia; order Rodentia; family Cricetidae; genus Mesocricetus; species Mesocricetus auratus. Next base: position 41,467,999 of record NW_024429198.1, read on the forward strand.
AATTATGCATTTTATTTTAAAAGAGCTGTATAAACACCACATCTAAACAAGAGGAGAAATATATATATATATATCACAAAACTGACCTTAAATTTGTATCAATAAATGGAAATCCATACCAATACAAAGTATTCATTTCTGAATCATATTCCCTTTTTTCCCTTTAGAAAGAGATTAACTATAATCATTACCATTTATAAGCAAAAATTTATATACAATATTTGGGAATTTGGGCATTGTTCATTCCAAACTGCTTCCTGCTGGTTGGGGGCACTGACCATACCATGGGGATCCTGACAAAACACAGAAACTCAGCCAGGTCCTTGCTTTTGTAGTCTGAATGGCTGCATTGTTCCAGTTGTTTCAGATGCTGGACTGCCTGGGACACTGCTTCAGGGAGTCTTGCTTCATCAAACCATACTAGTCTGGAAGGAATCCACAGCTCTTCATTTTCTGTGGAAACACAAACAAAAACTCTTTTCCCAAGTAACCTCTCCTTATATTTAAATTTAGAAGTCAAAGAATTTTTCAAATATATAAGTTGGATTAATTTAGCAGCATTGATAACCAAATGTCTTTTAGCAGTTGTTGCTCCTTCCACAGCAATTAGACAATTCAAAGACAACACAATAATACACAGTATCCAGACTCTCTGTGTATTTTCCATCTTTAAGTGGATTTTTTATTACTCTATTTGTTTTACTTTTATTTATTTATTTTTTCTCTGAGACAGAATTTCTCTATGGAAATCCTCTTGCCTCTGCCTCTGCAGTGCTGGGATTAAAGGCTTGTGCCACCACACCCAGCCATTATCCTGTTTCTTTTCTCTCTCAAGCATGTATATATTTTTAAACACACTACAAACCTTTTAGAGGTTTTACTTGATCTGAATCTGACTTTACTGTAAATCTTTATGTTTTTCTGGCCACATGTCTGGTATCTGCTAAACAGCATTGCTAAAATCAAAGCCGTGGCTGTTTTAACTGCAGTCTTTCCAAGATGGTGGGCGTAAATTTACCACCAGCACTGGTCGTGCAAGTCTCTGCTTGTCTCTAGCAAAACAGAACCCACCCGAGAAAATGCTGCTACCAAGAAGCTGTGCTTCTCTCTGTTCTTCTGTTTCTAAAATCCCTTTTAAGCTTTTGTCTTTCTACATGGAAATTCACACCGCACGTTTCGGGCGCCAATAACGTACTATAAAACCTCAAGTTTAGACAAGTCATTTAGTTGTCTTTTTTGCCTTTGTGTCTTACCTGAACATGTTGACTTGTCTTGACTCATGTTTCTTTTTCATAAAATGCTCTTAAAATTTAGAACAAATATGGACTCTTAAATGAAAATTAATTAAGAAGTGTGTGTGTGTGTGTATGCCCAAAAACACAGTCTTTGAAAAATAGTCATAAAGGACTGTGACCCCTGACTCTTCTCTGCTTAGTATTTTCATAGAATTTAGATAATTTCCAACAAACTTTAATAGTTTCACTTAACAGTTTACTTAATAAAAAACCAATGGATATTGTCTCAGGCATTGTTTCTAATCTGTGAATTTTCATTTTTAAAGTTACAAAAACAAGAAAGCTTAAGAAGACACATTGTTTCACAAGCCTATTCGGTGATAAGTATTGGTCTGCACACAGTCAGAAGCTGTTTGATTTCAGAGCCAGTTTTCTTTCCTTAAGTAATCCTCTTGGCAGTTTTGTGACTACTGGATTATAAAGCCTGAATGTCAGTAACTATGTCTTAAAATGTTTTCTAGTGTCCAGGAACGGGTGATGTGTGCTGAGGTGATAAGTTAACTCTTCTAGACCTTAGGGCAAACATGCTGTGCAAGGTTGTATTGTGGTTGTGAACAGTCAGTGGGGACCACACCTTGGGTTCACTCACCAATCTTGAACCAAGGCTCCCAAAATGCACATGTCTGTCTCCTTTCCTTATTTCTGATCTGCAGCTCTTGGACCAAACATATAGTTACCCCCAATGAATATTTCTTAATAAGTGAATAAACAGCATCTGTTGAGCACGGCTGGCTTTAGTCTATGACTGTATATCCTCCTGACCCAGTCCAAGTTTCATTTAGATCTGTGTCATTGTCCACAGAACTCTGTAGGGAGGGGAAGGAGGGTTGATGGGACAGTAGAATCTTGTCTCCTTCAATGGAATACCAGGCCAAGGCTCATGCCCTTTGAAAGTTAGTTGGTAGCATTATCTTTTGAATAAACATTGGTAGCAAGGAAGATAAAGCCAAAACAATTCTATGGATGAGTTTGAAGGGAGATTAATTTTATTTCTCTCTCTTTTTTTAAGTTTACAAAGTTATGTTTGAATTCTTATTCATTTTTAATTCATCCTCAGACTTATTTAGTAATTTGTTTACATGCTTTAAGTTATATAGGCTTTGAACTTATCAACAAATATCTTTGTTAAAAATAATTGAAAGCTGGGTAGTGGTGGCACACGCCTTTAATCCCAGTGCTCATGAGGCAGAGGTAGGCAGATCTCTGAGTTTGAGGCCAGCCTGGTCTACACACTGAGTTCCAGAACAGCCAGGGGTATACAGAGAAACCCTGGCTCAAAAACAAAACCAAAAAATTGAAGCCATGCGTTCGTAGGATAGTAGCACATAGGGAGATAGAAACCATGAAGGGATAGTTCCAGAAACAAGTGTTCTGCAAAATGTGACCACTTTCCTTTTTAAAGAGGGAATAAGTGCTACAGTTCATATTGTTAATTAGGTTTGAAACTGATAAAACTTCCTAAACTAAATCATTGTGGGCTTGTTTCAGATGTTCTTTCCGGTAGATTATCCTAGTCCATATGTTGCTGAAGTTCATGTATTATTTCTGTCTTAGATTAAAGGCTGTGTCTAGTGTGTAGTGTTCTTTTAAGCCAACAATAATTATGATATCAAACTAACTGTCTCTCAGTTTCCGTTTGGGTATGAAGTAATTATTTTCTCAAATGAATTTGTCACTTCCTAAAAGGATAATTTTCTTTTTCTAGTTTTCTGACTGAGCAAGAGGGTGGTATCTAGTGGTGATAATAGAATTCTCCACTGGACAGGAAATTAATGCCTAGAATTAATTTAATAAGGCTTTGTTGGGCACCTGTGTCTGGAAGCGGTGCTGTAAGAGAGAGATAGGCACATGCAGAGCAGTCCCTTCCCTGGGGGAAATGACAACCAATTACAGCATAGTACTGGAGCTTGTGGTTTTGTAGATTCAGATATAATTGTATATGAAACATGTTCCTCAAGCCATCACTAATGCAATTAAAATTACACAGCATAATACTTAAGGGTATTTGTTCTGTTCCCCAATACCAAAGTTTTAAAAGAATCTAATTAAAACTAGAACTCAATGGAGCTTAAATGTCAATTTCCTCTCTTTTCTTATTTAGGCCAAACGATACTTTAAACTTGTTTCTGAGGCCTCAGATGTGAAATCTGAGCCAGTGTTGGGTTGATGCTCAGGTGGTAGAGACAATGTTCCAAGCTCCATCAAGTCATTCATGCTTTATGGATACTTCAACTAAGATATGCATCGGTTGGGAGGGGTAGAAACTGTGGATGTGTAGGTGCACGTATGTGTACATATGTATGGGTGTGTGCACATGTGACGGTGCAGGTGTGGAGGACAGAAGACAACTTTCAGAAGTGGGTTCTTTCCTTGTACCACGAGGGGCTTAGGAATTGACGGCTCCACCGTCTGTCTGTCCGTCTGTCTGTCTCTCTGTCTTTGATCATCTCTGTCTCTTTATTGTCTATTATCTATCTCTTGTCTGTCTGCCTATCTCTTATCTATCTATCTATCTATCTATCGTCTGTCAATCTCCTATCTATCATCTATCTACCAATCTATCTATCTATTTGTCTATCTATCTATCTATTTATCTATCTATCTATCTGTATATTTATTGGCAGGTTCTTTCACTGATCCTTGAACTCACCACTTCTTTAGACTGGCTGACTAGTGACCTCTAGGGATCCACCTGCCTCTGCCTCCCCAGTTCTAGGATTAGGAGCACACATCACTGTGCCTGGCTGTTCTGCGAATGCTTTTCACACTTAGTCACCTCCTTAGTCCAGAAGGGGTGGAGGAGAAATGGAATTACCAATCTGAACAATATTCAGCCCCTATCCTTCTTTTGTATTATAGAGCAGAAATCAATTTTATCAAATGTGCTTCTGCTGAGATGCCATTTCTGTAGCAAGTTTAAGTCATATAGAATTATCAATTAGAAAGAAAGTTAATGAAAGCTCATTTTAGTCTTCAGAGTGTGTTTAAAGCGCATTCACAATTATAGGAGGTGACTTCATATGTCACTGTTCTACTGATACAAGTAGATTATGAAGAAAATAATGAACTCTTATATAATTTATTTATTTTCTTTTATGTGCATTGGTGTTTTGCCTGCATGTATGTCTGTGTAAGGATGTCAGATCTTAGAATTACAGACAATTGTGAGCTGCCATGTGGGTGCTGGGAATTGAACCCAGGTCGTCTGGAAGAACAGCCAGTACTCTTAACCATTGAGCCATTTCTCCAGCCCAATAACGAACTCTTAAAGTATAGTTTTTTATTTTATTTTATGTGCATTAGTGTTTTGTCTATGTTTATGTCTGTGTGAGGGTGTTGGATCCCCTGGAACTGTTACAGACAGTTGTGAGCTGCCATGTGATGCTGGGGATTGAACCGGTCCTCTGGAAGAACAGCCAGTGCTATTAAGCCACTGTTTTGTTTTTGAGACAGGGTTTCTCTGTGAAGCAGTCCTGGCTGTCCTAGAACTTGCTTGGTAGGCCATGTTGGCTTCAAACTCACAGAGATCCGCCTGCTTCTGCCTTCCCGGTTCTGGAATTAAAGGTGTATACCCAAAAATATAGTTCTTAAAGCATCCTAAAATGATTTATAAAGGCAGAGGTAGGCTGCCTGTATCTGTGATGGTTAGGGTCATCAGCTGCCTTTGTGTATGTTTCATTTAAATGTAAATTTATCTGAGGAACCCTAAAGATGAGCTCAAAAGAGAATTTTAACATGAATAGACTTTTTTTCCCATGAGTACTAAAATCCCTCTTTTATACTAAAGAAAGAAAAAAAAAACAACAACATTAAATTGCCAATATGGAACAAGGTTATTTTTAAAGACCCTTAATTGATTATCAATTTTCTCTCATTAATAGTATTTCCAAGAATTAAATGAAGCAAAAATTAATTTGTATGTCTTAAAAAGAAATATAACAATAGCTAAGGATGATACTGAATGTGGCTTTGTAGTATTATATAAAGACATATAGTAGTGTTTCAAGCAAAAATCGGATAGCAGAAACACATCTTAAAAAATTAAATCTGGGAACCCAGCTATTGTAGACAGCATAAGCACATTGATATAATGTATGATACATCTATGAGTTATACGTATCTAGGATATATTTTATCCAATAAATAAAACTTGGTCTCATCCTGTGATTTTAAATTACACAAGTTTGGTGGCAAGCTTTTAAGAGTTTCCACTTATCCCTTTTCTCCACTGAGACAAGCAGTTAAGACTGCAAGTTCTATCACTGTGCTTTGGGCACCACGGGCCTTGTCAATCTCAACAAACGTCCTCTCATGGAAGGGGCTGTCTGGGGTCTTCAGAAGCCTTTTCTACTTTCCTACAATAAAACAGGCCATTTCTCAGAGTCCCTGTTGATTGCATATTTGAAGTCATTTTTTTCTTCAGTCATTGTCCTTCTAGCATGTGATTATCTTGTGTTAGAAAAACAAACAAATAGACCAAAAACCTCTTTGATCTACCCCAACCTTTCTATATGTTAATTTTGGGAGAGTGACACTACAGTATGTCAATAAAATGTACTCCTGCATTGACATTTTCAAAGTAATTATAAAAAGGATTATAAAGTTTACTGAAGGGATTGTTATTCGGTAGTTGATAAAATTTACTTAAGCCCTATTAAAGTATTTCCCAAGCCGACCCCTAAAGAAAATAATGTATTTATTCTAAACCTAATTTTAGCATAAAGGAGTGGGTTGAGTATTTTTTAGGGGTCTTTAATTTTCATTTAGAACTTTAATAGCCAGGTTTCCATTGAATGTTTGGAGGTTTGAGGCACAATTCTTCACACTCTAGTCATTGCTGTTTTGAGTTCAAAACTGAGTTTTCCTTGCAAACATATATATTAGCACCATCCTTACATGTACCCCTCCCTTTAAACACAAATCTTTTTCTTGCTTCTTCTACATCCTTTCCTCCTCCAAGTTTAGGATTAGAGGGAGTGAGTTGTAACTTCAGTCTCTTCTCTGTTTGAATGGCTGGGGTTGTGGAGGATCCCTGTGTTTCTTATCTCCAGGTCCTACAGTACACAGATACTTTTAAAGTCCTGTGCTGTGCTTATACCTTTACTTTTTAAAATAGTTACACCTTTCTCTTTTAAATAGTGACAGCTCTACTTTTTAAATAGTTATACCTTCGTTTTTTTAAATAGCTATACCTTCCCTTTTCAAATAGCCATAGCTTTCCTTTTAAAATAGTTACACCTTTCTCTTTTAAATAGTTATACCTTTACTTTTTAAAGTAGTTACACCTTTCTTTTCTTAAATAGTCGCATCAGTAGAACTTCATGGCCTGTGTAGGAAACAGAGAATGGCTGGCTAGTGGTATTTCATTATCAGTGACTGTGGTCTGGTCACCTTGTCAAGTTTTAAGGGCATTCTGTTTTAAGCGTTAGATACCATTGGGTACCTTACACACAGTGATGGTACCTGGTTAGTGAGATGCTCTCTGAATTTATTTCTGGATTGTCAAGGCAAGTGGGGGATGGGAGAATGAAACTTGAATCAGTGGCCATCTGGCCTAGATTTGGCTGATTTCCTGTGCATGTCTCTTTGTTCCAGGCACACAATGGATTGTCCCTTTTAAAGATAAGAGTTCTGTTGTGACTTTGTGCTGAATCAGCAGGTTTGGTTTGGGATTGCAAAGCAGGTTTGGGGGCCTTTCTGTTGTTCTGAGGTCCCCATCCTGCCTTCGTCAATTGCAACAATGTTCCAAAGGTTTTCTATAGATTAATAGAGAGGTGGTTTCTTGAGACACATTGAATAAAATAATTGGGAATGAAGCTTTCTAGTTTGCCATTATCTGTTTTAGGAAATGGAACTTTTCCCCGTCTCTAGTTTTCAATGATATGTGGTTTTTAACAAGCTTTTCTCATGAAACCCTCTGTCTGAACTTGAACTTTCCACTTGATGGTTTAAAGAGCTATACTGAATCTGAGCAAGGCTTTCAGGCTGTGCCTGCTCAGTTTTCTGTGGCCTCCATTGTCACATGTCTGCAAATCACATTTTAGGGGAGCTGGAGCTTTCCTCCTGGTAAATCACCATAACTCTGTTTTGTTAAAGAGGTGGCTGCTGACTAGAAACAGGGATTTTGTTTGCCTAGGATTCCTAGTAAGCCAACCACTACTTTTTGTACCTCATCTCATATGGAGCAGAGATCAGAATCCGGTTAAAGCCACTTTCTAGAAGACAAGAGCTGACTTCAGTGCTATCATTTTACTGTGTAGACCACAAAATTTTTAAAAAATGACTTTTTCCTTCTGAAGTAACAGGATGTCTGGCAGATTTTAAGTCAACCATTTGGTTTACCTCTCATCCCCTTGCAACCGAATTGACTCTTTAATGCTCCAGCACACAGTTACCACCAGCTTTTTCTGAAACTGCTTATAACTTTAGAGACTGAGCATCTGATTAGAGTCACTGCCTTGAAATCTAATCTCGAATCCTTTGTGTGGATAGAGTACATTTTCAGGTATCACAGGGTCTGTGGGTCTGATCTCCTAAAGGAAGCTTACTAGTTAGCTCCTTGGGGATCTAATTATGTAGCAGATGGGACCCCATGCAACAGTTCCGTGTCCTTTGGTTCAATTAATTTTAGATTCACATCTAGCAAAAGTGAATGAAAAGAATCAAAACAATAAAATTGTTTTTGTCCACTTGAGGCATTGTCCGTTCATATGTGTCTCCCCCTTCTTTTCTGGAGTATCTTTAATTGATTATTGACTCTCTGGTCCCTTCTCAGAAGCCCCCAGAATTGCTTGCTGGCTAAATGCATTAATGGTTTGGAAGCACAGATGTTATGGATGTCAGGAATGTTAATTATAATAGAATATTCTGGATTAAAGAATGAGCTACACAGAATAAGTCAGAGTTAGAAAACTACAGCAGCATGACAAATATTTCTCCCCTGCTTTAATTTGGGGAATTAGTTTGTGGGGAAGGTCTTATCCCTTTCACCCATCCCCCTTCTGGCTACCCTTCACCCCCAACCTCTAACTCTCCTTCAAGCCTCACTGAGGAATTATAGTCTCTCCAGAGGCTTGGTTGCAGATGCCTGGAAAGTTTACACTGCAGAGAGTTGTTTTGTTTGGCATAGCTAATCAGGAGCCAGGCTGGAATTGCTCATAGCTGTCATTCAGGTTTTGTTTCAAAGTCCAAGGACCTGCTGGGAAAAACAAAAAGCTAATGAAAGCTGACTGTATTTAGGCCTCAAATCTATGGAATCCGAAATGATGCCCTGACAGTGTATTCTTATTCTTCCACATTCTTGCTGTTGCTAAGGTAACAGATTTTTAGAGGCTTTTCATCTTCATTGTCAAGTATTTGCTACACTTATTGTTGTTTTTCAGATTAGAGCAATTCAGATTATCTCCTTTTGAGATGAAGTAAAAAAAGAGAAAATAATGGGAATAAAATGTCTGAATCAATTACCCTGAATGCTAGTAAGATCAGGATTTTGTTGTTGTTTATTTGTTTGTTTTGTTTTCAATGTCTTCAAACTCTTAGCTTCATGACACATGTTAAAATTTAGGACAAGATCTTCAAGTTTAGAGGAGCTAAATGTGTGAATTCTCACTCCTGTAAAGTGATCTAGTGAAAATTCATATAATCTGTAAAGAATTGTCCTAAGAGAAAGATGTTTGTAGTGCAATGTCTTTAAAAGAGTGATGTGCTTGCATTCTTATCTGTAAATGGGATATTCAAGTAGTATGGTCTTTTAATATGTGCTTTCTCAGATGTTGCCCTAATGGATGAAGTTTCGTTTTCTTGAGAAAGCTGTTAATTTTATAGTCCAAGTGGGGTACACATTACCTGTAGTTTGATAAGTAGTAAAGGAAAGAATTTTCTGGAGGCATGGCGTCCTTTGGGGTGATTTTATATTTGAAAACCCCCAGGGTTGTGTTTCATGGTTGCTATAGTTAAAACGCTGACTCATTGAGAGAGAAGTTTTTTCCACAGATTTATCGAACATCTTCATCCAGTGCTCCAGTGTGCTTTCCCCTATGGCAAGGACTAGAATATTGAAATGACGCAGTTTGGGTAGTGATTGGATCACATCACTAATTTGGTCCCAACCCCAAACCCTATACTCATAGAGATAAGATCTGGCTTGAAATTAGAAGGGGACTATCTGCCGGGTGGAACAGAAGCCAGGGGTCTGGAAGAGAAGTGGCCCAGTGAGTCAGAAAGTCCTCATCTTCCTTCTGTGTTCCAGCCTGCAACCTTATCTTCTCATCTCTGCCTCTCTACATCCTATGACCGCCCCCTCAAGGCCCCACTCAGCTCCCCTTCATCACTGAGCTTTTGCTGACTAGACCTGGTGTCCAGGTAGTTTGGGAAGCTGTATTCTCAGCCTGTTAAAATTACGTTCTGATATAGTTTTGCCTGAAAAAAATGTATTTGAGGAGAATGATTAGACTTGGGTGGTGGGAAGGGGGAAGAGGATAAAGTGAGTGTGTCCCCTGAAATGGAAAAATGTAACCAGGTAACATTTCCAAGGAGACAAGACAGCCATCTTCAAGCGCTGGCACCGGCAGCTGGAAAGGGTTGTTCAAATTACCTTTAAAGTAGTACTTTGCAAATTAAGCTCTGCAGAAAGTTTCTTGAGTCTTGTGGTGCAACCTTTGGCTGTACTGGGGTCGAGAAGGGCCTGGCAGACATGCTGAGTGTCCCTGCAGCTGCCTACAGAACAGTGCTGCTTTGGACTTCTATGTTAGATTTGTGCTTGGTGTTAAAAAAAAAAAAGAACATATTGCACTTCTTAAAAAGTAAAGTCTTGACAATCACTACTATGTAGAACAACAGATAAGTGTTTTAGTTCAAGTTGGAAATAAAATGTTTTAGCCACAAGAGACTTAGACTGCTTGGTGAGTTGTGATTTCCACATTGGATCACAAGGTTAGTAAAAGATTTATGCTTGGGGTAAAGGTTGGGTCGGATGTCATTTAAATTACTAATAGTTCTCAGGTTGTATAGTTGACTTTTTTCTTTTATTGTTGAGGCTAGATATTTTGGCACCTAGCTGTTCTCCGCTGGGGTTGGAAGTAAAGTCCGTCTCCTCATTGAACCATGGCTCCAGAAAGGGGGAACATTATTGTCACTGCTTTTGGATTCTTCAGATGCTAGCTCAGATGTGGGGCTAAGGAGGACCTGTTTGTAGAAGCCCTTGCTTGACTGCCTGATTGCTTCATCTAGTCCAGAAGGTGATAAGGGAGGTATTCACAGGAATTTTCTCCAGCTTCCCTCTCTGCCCTTCAGGACAGCAGTAACCACAAAGGAGATGAAAGATAACCCACCACTTTTTTTTTTTTTTTTTGGCCAGGAGGCCAGAATACGACTGTGTCTGGAAAAGTGGGCATGGCTCCTTGAGCCCCAGAGATTAAAAACTTGATTGTAGCAATCTTTAGTCTTTATATGAATTGAGAAACTGAGGCACAACAGAAGGTTGGAGTGAAATTTCCTAGTATTCTTACTGCGGCTGTGGAAATACATTAGGAGATGTTCGTATCATCAGCCATGACCTTAGGGTTTTTTACTTATTGTTCAGTTGGTTTTGACATCTTGAAAACTAAAATTGAAGGCCTGGGTTAGGAGGGTTCCTGGCTGCAAGACTGGAACCCAGTAATGATAGAACTTATGGGTGCAGAGGCTGCTAGGTAGTTCTTATACTCACAGGTCTTTCATAGCCTTTGTACTTGGTGGAAAGGGGAAGAGAATTTTCTAATTCCTGGCACAACGCTTCGTACCCAGGAGTCACTTTTGGTGAGCTTATGGGATTGAACCGAATGTCATTAACAGGACTTTTAGAAGCAATTAGAAATCTCAGCGTTCACCATTACTGGTGATCTTTGCCATTGCTGCTTGAGGTCACCTGTACTTATAACATTCAGGTAAGCTTGGGAATAAGTTTTATGATGAGAAGTTTCATGTTGACATTTTATAGTTCAGATGGGAGGTTGGTCATGCAGAGGCTGGAGAATATTTCTCTGCTCAAGTTGCTGTGTGTTGATAAGTGTCAGGAATGCCTAGAGCCAGCATTACTCTCATTAAGGAAACCTTAGGGACTTGAGAGATGGCTCAGTAGGTAAAAGTTCTTGCCTGGAAAGATGAAAACCTTAGTTCAGATCCCCAGAACCCACAAAAAAAAGCCAAGCATGGTTTCACACGGCTGTAACCCCAGCAATGGGGAGGCAAAGACGGGCAGTTACTGAGCACTCTGGCCATCCAGCCTAGCCCAAAAGGCAAGCTGCTATTTCAGTGGGAGACCTGTGTCAAGGCAGTAAGATGGAGGGTGATACAGAAAGACATCCAATGTCTTAGTCTAGCCTCTGAATGTATGCACATGGTCATATACCTACATACCATCACACTCACGTCCTCAGATGCATAACATGCACATGTACACATATGTGTGCACACACACACACACACACACACACACAGCTCCAAGAAAAAGGGTATTTTGTCTCCTTTTCTGTCTTTCATCTGGGTCCACTTCAGAGTGCTTTTTATTGGGTGAATCTTGACAACTGTGTATACCTGGTAATGCCCAAGTATATTCTTGGGCAAAGATGTCATAAGCAGACAAAATGCTTGATTGGGAAGGACTCTCAAATAATATCTAAAATGTGTGTATATTGTACTGATGGAGGAGAAACTAGAAGGCTGAAAATACTTACAGGGCGAGGATTACAGCACAGGAAATACCTGTTCATAATGGAAGGAAGAGAATCTCCATTCATCTTGTAAAACTTTCCTAATCCTTAACAATGCCCTTCTTTCCCTAAGGCTGCTTTGTGATTGGGAGATTATTTATAAATTCTAAAAACTATTACCACATTATTAAAGCAACTAAGCATACCTTAGGACTTTATATAAGAGGGTACTGCAGACCTTAAAGCATGGGTGACAGGTAAGCTTCAGGTAACACAAATCATGTACCAGTAGAAACAAAATAGAATACCAGGAGAAAATTAAGACATATAATTTGGAAGCAATGTTCCTATTTCTTAGGAGACTGTTACAGCATGTTAACAAAATAGAATACCAGGAGAAAATTAAGACATATAATTTGGAAGCAGTGTTCCTATTTCTTAGGAGACTGTTAGAGCATGTTAAGGCATAATAGGATACATTTTTAATTCATTTGAAAGAATATTGTGTGTGTGTGTGTATGTGTGTGTGTACACGTGTGTCATGGGTATGGGTATGGTGTAGGTGGTCACACCTGGGACCTTTCATATGCTCAGCTCTATCATGAACAGCGCTGCCACCCCAAACCCATTACTTCTGGAAGCTTTGATAGCCCTCATGTGTGTGTCTGCATGATTCTTAGTAGCAGTTCATTGACATGTTAGTTAATTGCTCAACAAGAATGAGTTGTATTGGGCAGCTGTGGAGAAGAAAAAGAGGATCAGGATGACAGTTTCACGGGAGATTTAAGCATGTGATAAGAAAGCACTGAAGACACGTTTTGCTTTATTGCTAAACACACCAACAAGCTTACTAATAAAAATGATGCCTTTTCTAGCCTCATCTTCCAGTCACTCAAACCCCCTTAGGAAGATAACCTCAGCTTCTGCTTGTGCATATTGTATGTATGTATGTATGTATATTTGTGTGTGTATGTATGTATGTATGGATGGATATGGAAGATGAGAACATACTGTTTTGTACTTTGCACTTTCATTGAACTGTGTTCTGACGACTGATGGGAATCCATCTGCCATCCAGCGTTCTTTCAGAATGGAACAGGCTGTCTTTGAAGTGGTTGAGAGGGATCCTTGAGTGTTCCACAGAGACTGGAGGATGGGTCGTCGCACATGTTGAAAGGAGGTTCATCCTGAGTGAAAACTGAAAGTTTCCCTCTCAAATAGTGAGATATTTAAAGTGCTTATTAGCTGATAACCACCTTAGGGACAAAGAAGCAGGACACAGACTGACCTTGTAGTTGGGAAACTAAGGTGTCAATTCATAGGTGCCCTCAGAGTAAGTGTTGAGAGCTAGCTGAGTATCATAATGTACAAAAAGCTGAGGCGTGAGCTGTGTGGAGGACAGGAAGTGCTCCAAATGAAGGGAAGGGTGGCCTGTGGGCCTGAACCCAAGCTCTGAAAAACAGCAAGAGACTGATAGTGAGAAAGCAGTTGGTTTGAGACCAGCTTAAGCCGACCCTTAGAGAGGTCTAGGGACCCACTGAGAGCCCCTGAAGAACAATATGACAGCTTGGCTTTAGAGAGTGACTAAGCTTCCTAAGAGAACAGTAAACTCAAGAATTAAAAAGAAAAGAGGCTGGTGACTGCTGATCAAGCTTTAGTATCATGGGGGTAGGATGAAGGGCTAATGACTTCACATTCCAAGCCCAATCACCAGGAGAAAAACACCATCAATAGGGAATGGGAAGACAAGCTAACTTTTGGGGAAAGAGCTGAAATATTTGACTTTAGATTGAGGTTGAGATGATTTGGAAACATTCAAATCAAAGTGTGTGGATAAGATGGGCAGGGTGGTGTACACCTCTAATCCCAGAGGCAGGCAGATCTCTGTGAATTTAAGGTCAGCCTGATCTACATAGTGAGTTTCAAGGCTACATAGCAAGACCCTGTCTTCAAAAATTAAAACAAAGTGTGTAGTTAAGAGTGGGCCTAAGACTTCTGCGAGACATTAGAGTTGTGTGTGGACACATCCTTATTGCTGTTACACCAGATGGCCTCTGAGTATACCATCTTCCATCCAAACAGGGCAGGCAGGTGGCTCCTGTTAGATAACTCCCACCAAACCTAGTTTAAATGGGAGACAATTGTTACTAACAACATTGTAATGTCCAATAAGGCTGGAGAGGTAAAGATATTTTTTTATTGAACTCAAATATTAAATTCCATGTTTATTGACTGGGAGGAAAGCATGGGACTTATCCAGATGCCCTGAATATGGGTGTCAATGAGGAGGCCTAGGCAATCTATGGGGCCTTGGGTAGTATTTATCCCTGGCATACAAATGGGCTTTGGCTGCCCTTTCCACAATAAGGGATGCTCTCTCAGCCTGGACTCTTTGGGGAGGGCCTAGGCCCTGCCCTGGATGAAATGACAGACTCTGGAGATCCACCATGGAGGGCCTCACCCTCCCTGGGGATCAGAGTGGGGATTAGGTGGGGGGCTGGAGGGCCTGGTGGGAGGGGTTGGTATGGAGGGGAGGGAGAGGGAGCTGGGATTGACATGTGAAGCAAGCTTGTTTCTAATTTAAATTAAAAAAGGAACAATTTTCATGTTTATATGTTATGTGATTAGCTCAAATAGCTAAAAGCATTACTATTTTGACTCTTTAATTCTGGGGGAGGGGAGGAATGCCATGATGGTATTTCAGGAAACTACCTCCTCCAATATAGTAATGTTACTTTGTTGTCATTAGCAAATGTCATAGGAAGTTTGAAATTTAGTGGACTAGTTTGTGTCTTACAGGCATATTGTTCATGTCTCTGATTTAGCTGTTGTTTGTTTTGGTTGCAAAATGGCCAACTAATGATAATATGTTGTCTAATATTGACAAATTTGATGCTTTATTGAATGACTAACCTACATAGTTGCAATGCCACTTGGTACAGACAATGGGAGACTCCATTTCTTGGACTCTTCCTCTTTGAACATGGTATCTTCCTTCATGACTTGTATGTAACCTCTCCTGGTAATCTGTATGCTTCCATGTTCTCAGGGAGCTGAGCCTGCTTATGCTGTAGCTTCTTGCAGAACATTAAGTGTGTTCTCTTGAAAGCTGTTTGTTCTTTGAAAGTATCCCTCTTGGCCTGTGGCTGTGATACAAGTGGTCGTCAGCTTTCTCAGACAGGTAACATTGAAGGATCTCTTCAGACACTCGACTATTGGAGGTTCCCTTTTGCTTCCATGCCTGGGTGGCTGGTAGGACACAGTATTGTCCTGACATGAAGCCAAAGGATTGCCAATCAAAGGCTTGCAAATTATCAGCATATCTCCTATCATCTTGAGAGCTTGATTTGAGGTTCTAGCAGGGGAGCCTGGCCTTTTATTTACCTCCTCTGCTGGGGAAGATCATCCTTTCAACTGAGGGTGTAGCTTTGGAAGGGATTTGCACAGAGCTGGGAAAAAGGCTGGGTCACTCATCTAGCCAGCTTGATCACTGAGTCAATACTGGAGATTGTCATCTGTGGGTTATTATGTGGCTTTTGTTTCTTTGTCATCTTGTGTGGAGTGAGGCTCCAGAGTCCATAAGACCAGAGAATAAGAGTTCACATGGACAGGATAAGGCACACACTCTACTCTTTCGAGTGTCCTTTATCAATTCTGCCTGTCTTAGTTAGGGTTTCTATTGCTGTGACAAAATACCATGACCAAAAAGCAAGCTGGGGAGCAAAGTGTTTTCTGGCTCACACTTTCACATCACTGTTCATCACTGAAGAAAGTCAGTGCAAGAATCCAAACAGGGCAGGATACTGGAGGCAGGAGCTGATGCAGAGGCCATGGAGGAATGTTGCTTACTGGCTTGCTCCTTGTAACTTGCTCAATCACTTTCTTATAGAACCCAGGACTACCTGCCCAGAGATGGCAGCACCCACAATGGGCTGGGGCTCACCCCATCAATCATACCTTTAATCCCAGCACTCGGGAGGCAGAGGCAGGTGGATCTCTGTGAGTTCGGGGCCAGCCTGGTCTACAGAACGAGTTCCAGGACAGCCTCAAAAACAATACAGAGAAACCCTGTCTAGAAAAAGAAAATGTCTTACTTACCTTTGTATTTTATCCTGTACCTCCCGAGCCTTGAACTTTGACCTCGGTAGCAATAAAGCAGCATTTCTACACATACAAAGTCTTAAAGAAAAAGATTGCACAGAGTTGTTACATTTTTAAGTGCTGCATTTAAAAGATACAGTTACTTTAGTTTGATTAAATTCTTTCAAAGTATCCCTTCTGTAAAATTTATGAAACAACACTGTACCCTAAGGTGTATTTTTTTAATAGACAGTTTATTATAGCACAACAGCACGATCTCTGTTTAGTTAACACACAGCTACATTCTGTTAATAGTAATTAGGTGTGAAAGAATTCCTTTTGTGGTTATTAAAACATCTCAAATTTCTAAATCTATAAAAGAATAAATTTTTTAAAATACAAAAAAAAAGAAAGAAAGAAAATTCCTTACCCCTGGATCTTATGGAGGCATTTTCTCAATTGAGGTTCCTTCCTTTCAGGTAATTCTAGTTTGTATTTCAAGTTGACATAAGACTAGCCACACTGCTCTTGACTCTTAGCTGTTGTGTAATCTTTTATTTAAGACAACTTAGCCATGGTGTTGTTTTAACCCTGCTTAAAACCCAAGAAGTCCAAAGGCAACCTTAATTATTTATTCTTCAGTCTGTTCACTAGACGGCCTAAGGCATAAAGCATCTTAGATATATAGGAAGCAAGGTCCCCCACTTACACAATGACTATTTCCCTGCTAGAATCTATATACTAACATTTGGAAATATTTCTTTTTTTAATATTTATTTATTTATTACGAATACAACACCTTGCCTCCATGTACACATCAGAAGAGGGCACCAGATCTCATTACAGATGGTTGTGAACCACCATGTGGTTGCTGGGAATTGAACTCATGACCTCTAGAAGAGCAGTCAGTGCTCTTAACCTCTGAGCCATCTCTCCAGCCCCTTGGAAGTATTTCTTTAAAAGCATATATTTATTAAACAGTTTGTGCCAAGACTCAACTAAATACCTTATTATTTTTTGGCATTTTGTCTTTATCACTATCCTTAGGAGTATTGCTACAGTTGTCTCCATCTTAGTGATTGTTAGATAGAAGTGTAATGCTATGGATGTTTACATAGTAAATGCCACAGGTGGGATTAGAGTCAAGGAAGTCTGAAGCCAAGGCTGGACTTTTAGCCACTATATTACCTCAGTTTAAAGAAAGCATACCAGTGCCGGGTGAGAAAGGGCTGCAGCTCACCATCAGAATCCTGTCCCTGTGTTCAAACCATAGGGACACACATGTACATGTGTGTGCACGCACACACACACACATACACACACACACTTTTATCTCAGTGCATGTCTGTAAAATCCAGTACCATGGAAAGCAAAGACTAGAGGATCCAGCTTGGGCTACGTAATGAGACCATGTCTTTAAAAACAATAAGAAAAAAGGAAACTGAAAGGTAAATTTTTTGTGTTCAGTAGATGTTAACAAGAGTTTAAGGGTTAAGTTAATAGACCTTTACATTTTAGATTTTATAAATAGAATGGGTCAGTTTGGGCTCATTGAGACTTTTGTTTTCTCATTTCAGTAATTGAATTTTAAAAAATGTTAAGTGTCCTAAAGACAGGGCAATGTGTTCTTTCCACACATGCTCCATGTTAGCCTCAAAATTTACAGCATTGTAAACATTTGATGCACATTTAAAATGAATTTATTGTGTTCAGAATGCAGACCCTGTTATGAAGAAGAGATGATGTCTATCAAGCCTGTCTCTATCCTCCTGGGAAGGAAAACCTTTCCCAGAAATAACTGTAGCCAGTCTCTCATTTGGTTTCCTCAGCTGAGCCTAGTCCTTCATACAGGAAACTAGGAAGATGGGGAGCAGAATTATCATCAGCTTAGATGAGCTAAAATCCTTTAACCCCTAAAGGGATCCTGTTAGTAAAAAGGAAGGAGAAATCGGTATTTAAAAAGAGACCAGGGGACTGGAGAGATGGCTCGGCAGTTAGGAATGCTTGCTGGTTTCCAGAGGAACTGAGTTGCTTCTCAGTACCATGTCAGACAGCTCACAGCTCCAGTAACTCCAGCTCCAGTAACTCCATCTCCAGTAACTCCAGCTCCAGGAGATCCAGCATCCTCGCCTGCCCTCTCAGATCATCATCCTAAGTGCCCACACCCACTCACCCCACACAGACACGCATGTGCACATACATATGTGGTGAAAGCGGAACACTCCTCCATTGCTGGTGGGAGTGCCAACTTGTTCAGCCACTTTGGAAATCAGTATGGAGATTCCTCAGAAAAATGAGAATAAACCTACCACAAGACCCAGCAACTCCACTCTTAGGCACATATCCAAAAGATGCCCATTTATACAAGGATGCCTGTTCCACTATGTTCATAGCAGCATTATTTTTAATAGCCAGAACTTGGAAGCAACCTAGATGCCCCTCAACCAAAGAGTGGATAGAGAAAATGTGGTACATTTATACAATGGAGTAGTATTCAGCAGAAAAAAAACAATGGAATCCTGAGATTTGCAAGCAAATGGATGACACTAGAAGAAACCATCCTGAGTGAGGTAACGCAGTCACAAAAAGAGAAACATGGCATGTACTTTCTTATATGTGGATTTTAGACATAGATCTGGGAAGTGCCAGCCTACAATCCCATGGCCAGAAAGTCAGGGAAACAGAACCTTCATTCAGTGGCTGATGGAAGAAGAGGCAGACTCCCACAGCTAAGCACTGAGCTGAACTCAAGAAAGCCAGTAACAGAGACGGAGGACTGATGACCAAAGGGATTAAGACTGGGCTGGTTTAACCCCCAGAAACAGCTGACCTGACAAGGGTTAACTCTTGAATCTCAGGCATCAGCCTGGGAATCCAGCATGGGACTGATCAAGATGCCCTGAATGGGGGTGTCAGTGAGGAGGCCTAGGGAATCTATTGAGTCTTGGGCAGTAATCAGTATTCATCCCGAGCATACACATGGACTTTGGACTCCCATCCAACAATGTGAGATGCACTCACCCTGAACTCTTGGGGGAGGGTCTGGGCCCTTCCCTGGATGAAATGACAGACTGTGGACACCCCCATGGAGGGCCTCACCCTCCCTGGGGAAATGAGGGGAGATTGGGGGGAGAGCACGGGAGGAGGGGAGGGAAACGGAGAGGGACCTGGAACTGACTTGTGAAGCAACCTTGTTTCTAATCTAAATTTAAACTTAAAAATAAATAATAAAAAAGAAAGTAAAATTTAATATTAAACCTTAGCTACCCTGCCATAAATAAGTTACATAAAGAACCTGTTTAAAAAAGAATGACTAAATAAAATATTTTAGAAAGATATTATGAATGTCTGCTATCTTGTATGTATTATTCTTTAAGTCAGATTGACTACTTATTACCCTGATAACAGAATGATTTTTTACTAATTTATATTTTACATTCCAATCCCCATTCCCTCTCCCTTCTCTCCTCCTGCTCTACCTGCTCCCCCCCACCACCTCCCATCTGTTCCTTGGAGAGGGTAAGGCCTCCTCTAGGAAATCTATTAAGTCTGTCCCATCCTTTTGTTGAGGCATGCATGATCAAGGCACCTCCCCACCCCCCACACCCCTGTGTCTAGGCTGGGCAAGGTGTCTCTCTATATATAATGGGCTCCACTAAGTTAGTTTGTGCATTAGAGTTAGACTCTGAACCCACTGCCAGTGGCCTCATATATTGTCCCAACCATGCCATTGTCACCTATATTAAGGAAGTCTAGTTCGATCTTATGCAGGTTCCCCGTTTGTCAGACCTGAATCAATGATCTCTCACTAGCTCAGGTCAGCTGATTCTGTGGGTTTCCCCATCATGGTCTTGACTCCTTTGTTCATAGTATCACTTCTCCCTCACTTTGACTGTACTCCAAGAGCTTGGCCCATTGGTTAGTTGTGGATTTCTGCATCAGCTTCCATCTGTTTCTGGAAGAGGGTTCTAGCTTCTCTGGGGTTGTAGATTGTAGGCTGGATATCTTTTGCTTTATGTCTGGTATCTACTTATGAGTGAGTACATACTATATTTGTCTTTCTGGGTCTGGGTTACCTCACTCAGGATGGTTTTTTCTAGTTCTGTCCATTTGCCTGCAAATTTTAGGATGTCATTGTTTCTTAACACTGGGTAGAACTCCATTGTGTAAATGTACCACATTTTCCTTATCCATTCTTCAATTGAGGGGCATCTAGGTTGTTTCCAAGTTCTGGCTATTACAAATAATGTTGCTATGAACATAGTTGAGCAAATGTCCTTGTGGTATGAATGTTCCTCCTTTGGGTATATTGCTAAGAGTGCCATATACTCCTGCATAAACAGTCATTGGTGTTTTTGATTTTAGACATTCTGACAGGTGTAAGATGATGTCTTGGAGTTGTTTTGATTTGCATTTCCCTGATTATTAGGGATGTTGAGCAGTTTCTCAACTGCCTTTTGGCCATTTGAAATTCCTCTATTGAGAATTCTCTATTTAGTTCTGCACCCCATTTTTTAATTGGATCCTTTGGTGTTCTGGTGACTAGCATTTGTTTAGTCTTACATATGTGTGTGAGAGTGCATGCATGAGTATCACGTACATGCTATCTGACATGTGAGAGTGCATGCATGGGCATCACGTACATGCTATCTGACATGGGTGCTAAGAAGAGGTATTTTATCCCCTGAAGTGCAGTTACAGTTGGTTGTCATCTGCTATGTGGATGCTGGGAATTTAACCTGGATCCTCAGTCAGGGTCCTTAACCCCCAACTCATCTCTCCAGATTCCAAAGTCTTACTTCTTATGACAGTAGTTAATAAGCCTTATCATTCTGAACATGACTGTAAAGGCAAAAACAAGCAGAAAGAAATAGATTTGACTGTATGTACATACTCTCATTTAAACTTTCATATTTCCCCAAATACCACGAACAAGGGAATTAACAAAAAGTCTTGGTGTTATGACAAAATATTTCAATTCTCTTTATGTAAAGAATTTTATAACACATGAAAAAGAACAAATGGTCTAGGGCAGAGGCTGACAAATTCATCCTAAACCAAATCTTCTCCACCATCTTACTTTGAAAATAAGGTTTTACCGGAGTGTGGGCAGCTTTTTCATTTGTATATTGCTTAGGGCCACTTTGGGCTGCAATGGCGGAGTTGAATAGGACGTCAAATCCAGTGATGCTTACTATCCATCTTCTTACCAAAAAAAGCTGCTAGCTGAAGTGGCTCAGTGTGCAAAGAACCTGGTGTGAGCATTATGACTGCCTCCCCAGAGCCCACTGAAGCCAGACACGGAAACACATGCCTGCCACCCCAGGGCTCTGACAGCACATGCGAAGTGGAGACCGCAGAGTCTTTGAAAGCCCATGGGCCAGCTGGCTTGGTTTTTGCAGTGGCGAACAGGAGACCTCTGTCTCAAACAAGGTGGATGGCAAGGAGTGGCACACGAGGTTGCCCTCTGACCATCCCACACGTGCTGTGGCATGCACTTGCCTTGGTACACACAGATACCATGCACACACACCCACATGCAGAGATTTTTTTAAAAAGAGAGGAAAGAGAAAACCTTGATTTCTTTTGGAAGAGCAGCATGGAGAAGGGACCAGGTGGGCCTTCACCTTCTGCAGCTCTGCTTCCCGCACAGTGGCACTTAGGTTGTTAACTGCTGCTGGAGAATTTGCAAAACTAGGTGATGGGTATTTTATTTACATCAATGGTTTCCCATCTGGGCTGGAAACTCTGTTCTGAAATCTGTGTGTGTGTGTGTGTGTGTGCGCGCGCACACATGTGTACAGAAGCCTAGGGTGGGCATCAGTGTCTTCCTCAATTACTCTCTATCTTAAGTTTTGGGTCGGGGTCTCTCCCTGAACATGGAGTTCACTGGTTCAGTTAGACTGACTCAGCGCTGTGGTTACTGCTGTGCCTGGCTTTATCTGGGTGCCGGGATCAGACTCAGACAAATTATTGACTGAATTATCGTCTGAGCCTCATGTTCCTACTCCTTAAATAGAATTCAGTCCTTAGTGTCCTTTTCTTTCCCTTTACATACCTTTTTCTAGGCAATCTCATTATCTCTTTACACACAAATCTTATTTCCAGACTAGATCTTTTATCAGACTTCACCATCAAGTTCTTAAAATAGTTCTCCTGTGCCCAAATGTCATAATGTATCTCAAACTGAACAGAATCAGAATTCAACTTCCTGGCACCATGCTATTTGGCACTATGCCATCCTACCGCCTATCACACCATATGAATCCCCTAGCACACTGTGTCTTGCCTGCCTCCCTTTAACAGTTGGAAGTCAGGGCATGTGCTTTGCATTCCTCAAAAACTCTGTGCAATTCAAGAGGATGAAGCTTACTTATGTTCAAGTGTTACCAACAGCCAACAGAATTCACAAATACCTGGGAGACTGGCCTCTGGATTGAACCCAGTCTTGAAAGTTACTTGACAGATGAAGGACCAAAAATGTTCTTCTTATTGTAGGGTCCATTGTTAAAAACACCAAAAAGCCTTACAAGACCTCTTGAAGCAGATTTAGCTACAGCAAGTGTGTTTTTAAATCTAGTATTAAGGCCATTTAAGCTTTAAAGTATGGGATACTGAAGCCACAACATCTTCCTGAACAGAGTAAGAGGTTTAGTACTAAGCATCAAGTATTTTACATTAAACACTCAGCACACTTAAGATTATACCTGAGTTCTTTATGGGTTTTGTCACTTGATGGTGCTGAGAAGTCTTAAGTATAAAATGTTCTGACATCAAGTGTTCTTTTAAAAATTTTAAATCAGAGTACTAATTCTGGAGTGATACCTAGTGCCAAATATAAAATAAGCAGTAATAAAAACACTAGTCACATTGTATCAAGTAGAAAAATTGATTTCCAGAACCCAGGTTTGAGTTAATGATGTGGCAACCAGAAATCATAAAGAAGAGGTACACATGAAAATAAAACTAATTATCAGTCTTATAATTCTATAGTCTTAATCCTTTAAAAAGTCAAGCCCAGACTTTTGAAAATTTTAAAAATTATGGACATTAGATTAGTTCACTATTAACAGCAATACTTCTTCTATAACCAAGAGCATATGGAGTGGTAATTCTGTCTATAGCTAACATCATGTTTCTCTAATTTTCCTGAAAAATATTTTACTATAAAGGTTAGCATCTAAGATTTAATGCTTCCAAAATGTATATTAACTCAGAATTAGAGGATTCAGCCAAGGATGGCTGGGCATGCTCATAATCCCAGCACTTCGGAGGCTGAGGTAGGAAGATTGAGAGCCCGGGCTACCCTGGACTATGTGGAAACCCTGTCTCAAAGCAAACAAATACATGCAGTTTGTTTCTTCTCTCAGACTTCTTCCCCACTGAAGAACAGTAGAATTTGGGAAGATGAAGAAAATGGCATCAATAATTCCCCCGATTTCATACAGCTTTTTGCAGGAATACACACATAATTTTGTGCTCTTAAAACTCTTACCTTCATGGACATCTTTCTGTCATGTTGCTAAATAATTATGATTTTAGCCTTTGGAGAAACCTATTTCCACATAGTGGTATGTCATAGCTTAACCATTTATCCACTGGATAATTTAAATGGGATCCAGTTTTAAATGGGATCCCATTTAAGTTTATGAGTCCTTTCCCAAAATACCTTGTCTGTTTTCTTTGGGTAGATTTCTAAAAGTAAAATTGCTGAGCTTAAAGTCATACTTTTTGATCTGTAACATCTTAAAGGGATTCCAAAGGACCCTTCCATGTTAGTTCTCACTCTCAGTGCTAGTTCAGTAGGCTTTATGGAGAGTCATTAGTAACTTTTGTTTTAAGTGAATTGACTGTTTTGGGATACGCTTTAGATTTACAAGGAGATGTAGCAGAAAGTATAGGGGTTTTAGCTCCCTGTTGTTACTCTTGGCCTCTTCTCGTTTCCTTTATCATTAACATCTTGTCCTAGTGAAGTTTGCTTGTAATTGGTGGATGAACATTGATATATTATTATCAAATAAAGCTTACAGTTTATATTAGTGTATTCTTTGTGTTGTACTGCTATGAGTTTTTGAAAAATGTATGAAGTCATCTGTTATTGCAATTCCCTCCCTCCCTCACTCCCCCTTTCCTCCTCCAAATCTTGGGTACCCATTGATCTTTTACTGTCTCCTGAGTTTTGCTTCTTTCAGAATGTCATGTGCACTCATGTGCCATATAGACTGTAGATGCAGCGGTGACCCCCAAAGATTCTACTGCTCAGTGAGCTCATTGGCTGCCTTAGTTTGTGTAGGTGCCCTGGATGTTTGCACAGTAGCAAAGGCACCTAATGAGGCATTTCACAGGGCAGAGCCGATCCTCTTTGTTAAGTGACACATGAGTGTACAGCTTTTCAGGTTGGAGTCTTTTATTTAGCAATATACAATTACACTTCTGTCATGTCTTTTTGTTGTTTTAATAGCTCATTTCCTTGTATCACTAAATTACATTGTATTGTGTGGATGTACTGCAGGTCATTCAGTCACCTACCGATTCACGTCTTGATTATCTCTAGTTGAGCAGCTGCTGTTCATATTGTGTGCATGTTTTGTGTGGACATAGATTTCAACTCTTTTCAGGAATTCTGCCTCTTAATATATTATTACTGAAATAGCGTTAGGGTTTTTGTTTGTTTGTTTGTTTGTTTGTTTTTCTCCCTCCTGGAAGTCTCCGTTTCTCCAGGTTGCCTTTCATTTGTTTATTTTGGGCTCTGTCTTCCATGTCTGAGACATTTCTCAGAGCTTCGCTAATTTTGGCTCTATAAAGCTGGTCAGAAGCCTTGATTTCATGGTGAAGCTTGCCACCCGTGGGACGTTTCCCTGCCGAATCTTCAGTCAGCATAGTCTTGCACCTTAGCGTGATTACAGAGAAAAGTCTTCCAAAAGTTGACGGTGGAGGACTGGTCCCTCTTTCTGTGATCTGTGCTGGAGACGAGATCAGCTTGCAGTGTGCAAGTGTTCACCTAATTCCCCTGATTACAGAGAGGTCTTCCCACTGTGCTGCCCTGCTCTGTGCCTGCCTGCTTGTGGGGAAAGGATCCTGGGATTTAACTGATTCTTAACAGAGACATTGCCGTTAGTCCTCCTGCTTCTAACCTTCTTCCCCATGTGTGGAACCTAACTGGCTGCCTTGGGGTGAGGATGCATTTTTCTAGCTAACTCTGGCCATCCCCCTGTGGTTGAGTTGCATTTCGACTTTCTCTGTCCTGCAACCTTGTTACTGCTCCTTCATCGGCTCCGAGTTTGTAACCCTGCTGGTCCCTTTGCCTCTTTCTCATTTGCTCTTGAGATTTTCATGTCTTTAAGGAAACCTTTACTATACTTTTAGTTGGGTTTGATAAGAAGTAAAACCAAATGCTTCTGAGCACTGTGTTGTACTTATATGACACTCATATTTATTTTTAAGGAGAAAATTGAAAAAAACTCAGGGACGGCTCAGTGGATAAAGGTGCTTGCTACTAAGATGACCTAAGTTCAGTCTGTGGGATCCACAGGGTGCAAGGACAGAAGTATCTCCAGCAAGTTGTCCCTTCACCACGACACACAGGCTGCATCATGTGTGTGCACATGTAAATAAATAAATGCAAAAAAGGAAATGAAAATTTAACTTTCATAGGCAATAGAAGCCAATTGGCTAAAACCTCCAGAAACACGTTTCTATAATTTTAATATTATCTGTAAATGGACATGCATAAAATTTTGGTAAACACCTATTTTTATTTTAGTGTGTGAATACATAAATGTGTAATCCATTTTTTTCTGCCCAAAATACAATGACACCTCTAGTGACAGACACAGATCTGGGGGTATGGTATGAACTGACTGCACATCACAAGAGGTGACATGGTGGGTGGCAGAGACGTCCTGAAATGTGCTGTAGTGATGATTGTCACCTTTGCATACTTTTAAAAGCCACTGAAATGTACAATGACAATTGGTCTTACAGTTTATAAATTGTACAAACAGTAAAATTATCATTAAACTTTCTCAGTAACCATCCAAAATACCAGCTCTATCTTACCATATGCCACAGGTCTTTGTTCCCTTAAAAGTTTACTATGAACAGGTTTTATGTCAGTCAACCTAGACCTATAGTGCAGAAATCATGATTAACTGATTGTCCTATCTCCCCAAACTCTTGTCCTCATGTAATAAAGTGTCACATGGAGTTATACTTTGCTGATAGGTTTCTGACTTGCTTATTTCTAGTCTCTATGTGCTCACTCATCAATGCACAGCTACAAGTGTGTATAAATAAGAATTAGGGACAGAAAATCAGCATCCCAGCCTGGTGTGGTGTTATACACCTTTAACCCAGCACTCAGGAGGCAAAACTCTGTGAGTTTGAGGTGAGCCTGGCCTACAGAGTGAGTTCCAGGACAGCCAGAGCTACATAGTGAGACTCTCTCAAAAACAAAAATAAAACTAAAGAAAATGAGAGAGAGAGAGAGAGAGAGAGAGAGAGAGAGAGAGAGAGAGAGAGAGAGAGAGAAAGAGAGATCTTTATCGTGGTCATTTTTCTGTCATTATATGCTACTATCTAAAGTACACGTGTCCCATGTCCTATGTTCGTTACCTATTAGTCATGTGATAATTACCTATTTTCCTATGTTTGGCCATTTAGACAGTTTCAGATTTATGTAAATTTATTTGGGCAATGGTGGTGCACACCTTTAATCCCAGATTCCCAGCACTCAGGAGGCAGAGGCAGGCAGATCTCATGAGTTTGAGATCAGCCTGATCTACAGAGTGAGCTCTAGGACACCCAGGGCAACACAGAGAAACCTTGTCTTGGAAAAAAGGTACAGTAATTCAGTTAACTTCCCCCTTTCTATCTACTTAGGATAAATTCCTGGAAATCTTCTATTGCTCTTCAATTTAAACAAATCCAAAGAATATCTACTTATTCATTTGCTTTTTTTTTTTGAGACAGAAGTCTCACTTCATATGGTTCTGAACTGCCTGTATTGTCCTTCTGATCTCAAACTCCTGATCTTCCTGTCTCTGCCTCTCATGCAATGGAAATTTAGTTGTGTGCCACTATTTTTAATATATTTTGGAAAATTCAATGCATACTGAACCAACATAATTTGCTGATATCACCTTCTGAGTCATCCCACTTCATGGCTCCTGATAGTTGATTCAACATACTAATTGCCAGGTATACCTGTGGAAGAAGTGAAGAAAGGCATTAATTCCATGAAAATCCATAAGTATATTCTTTGAAAGGCAGTAGCTCCCCAGTGTTTTTACTCTGTAAACTTCCAAATGGAAGGGCTCCCATTTTAGGGTGGGGTATAATATACACTTGAGGCCGGGTCAGAATTCTAATGCTTGTTTATCTTAATTATATGTGTATCTTATCGTTGATTGGCAGTCGTTCTTTACTAGATACATCCTGGGGAACCATTTCCTCAACCTAACGCTCTCCCAACTGTGTTATTTCAACTGTGCTTTGGGGAACCGTTTCTTAAACCAAAAACAGAAACTTGAAGTCAGCATTAATAGCACTTGTTGGCTAAGTGACTGGGTATTCGAGACAAGGTGCCAGCTGTCCCAAATCTAGAAAACATACATCACCCAGGTCACTGAGTCAGGGAATCTGAGGGTTTTGTTCTGAAATGACTAGCAACTACACATCTGTGCTAATTGTTGCAGGGGTGGAAGAGCATGCCCAAGTATGTTGCTAGAGGCTCAAGGAGGTCATGCTCAAGGTAGTTCCTAAGACACACTGTGTACCCTGCAACCATCCCTGCTGGCTTCTGTGCTGCCACCAGGGCATGACAATTGAAGCCTCATCACCAACGTTTAGGAGACAATTTATAAATATCGTGCAGACTTCACAGTTATCTCTCTTTCCTTGGTAATCAGTGCCTTTCCTCTCGTAATAGCACAGGAAACCCAATGCTAGAGGCAGGAAGTGCTACTTCCCTCCTTGGACTGAGCGGTGCCTGCTGGCTTTCCCACACCCTGCTTCACCGGCTCCTTCAGTCAAAGGCATTCTTTCTTAAGCATCTTTATTGAGATATAGTTCACACACCATCAAATGTACCTATTTCTAATTTTCAGAGTTCTGTAATCATCACCACAATCAATGTAGAATGTGATCATCTCCCAGAAGTGAAACCTATTTCCATTTGTAATAACTCCCATTTCTCTTCAAACCTGCCTGTCTTGGACTCCTATATGCTTTTTAACTTTATAAATATGCTGATTCTAGATCTTGGTACAAATGGAATCACCCAATATGTGAGATTTTGACCTCTTTTCTTGAGCACAATGTTTTCTGGGGTCATCCATGGCGTAGGTTGTAACTGACTTTATTTTATGTTTAGTAAATACTTGAATATTTGATTCGTGCTCTTATAGCTACTAAATATGATTAAATATGCCTAGCACTGCTGCAAACATTCACGTTCAAATTTTTACGCACAACTGTCTTCTCAATCCTCTCAAGGTGGACTTTTAGGTCACACCAAAGCTCTGTTAACATGTGAGGGAGTACAAGACTGTTTCCCTTTCCTCCCACCCCCAAACTATTTTCTAAAATGGCTGTGCCTTTTGGGGGCCCCTCAGCAGTTCATGAGGGTTGTACTGTCCCCAAACTCTCGACACTTACTATTGTCTTTTTTATATTATGGGGTAGTGTCTCACTGTGGTGGTGGTTTGCATTCCCCTGATGCTAAATAATGCTGGATATGTTTGTGTTGCCTACTGCCCATTTGTGTGTCTCTTCTGCAGAAATGACTATTTAAATCCTTTGCCTGGTTTTTTTTTCTGTTGAGATGCTGTTTTATTATTACCTTTTAAGAATTCTTTTCCTATTTCAGATATAAGGCTTTTAACAGATGTGTGATTTACAAATGTTTTTCTCCCATTCCATGTGTCGTTTATTCATTTTCTTAAGGTATTTTTTGAAGCACAATTTTTAAATACTTTATTAACTTTATTTTATGTGCTTTCATGTAAGGATGCCAGATCCCCTGGAACTGTAGTTACAGGCAAGTGTGAGCTGCCATGTGGGTACTGGGAATAGAACCCGGCTCTTCTGGAAGAACAGTCAGTGCTCTTAATCACTGAGCCATCTCTCCAGCCCCCTTGAAGCACAATTTTTTAAAAAACTGACAGTGCCTGATTTACCTGCTTTATTTTGCCACTTAGTCCTTATGTTATTTTTATTCTTTTGCATTTCTCTATGAATTTTAGGCTGAGCATATCAATTTTTGCAAAAGCTCTATTTGTCTTTTTGATGGGGATTATATTGAGTTCATAGGTTTTCAATACCCACTTTATGTGGGTGCTTTGGACATCAAATAGCATGTCTTCACACTACCTTTCTTATCCCAGAAGATGGTGTGATTAACCTTGTTCTGAACAGTAACCACCTCATATTAATGATAGAGATTAACTGAGGGTGTTTTTTTCTGGCCTGTTTTCACATGTAAAGTGTGGTTAACAAATGTGACTGAGTCCCAGGGTTGTAAGAACATAGGAGAGCCTGTGTAGAACATACATAAGCACTCCCAGAACCTTTGTATCTAGACTGACTCTCCACATCCTACCTAACCTTGTCTTCCATTGCTCCCTCAGCCCTAACCCAAAAGCCCATGAATATGTATCATTTGATACTCAGCTTTCTTCAAACTGCATCAGCAGATGTTTCATATACTAACACATATAAATATAAAAGGTATATTTGTTATATATACTTCAGTGGGAAAGTATAATTTCTAAGCTCCAAAGGAGCAAAGAATAAAAAAATAAACTATTGGAATATACACATATAAAATCCTTCAGGAATTCTGTTTTCTGGTCTTGGTAGTTTCTCTGTCTCTGTATGCTCAGGACTTGTCTCTAGCCAGGAGCAGGTGCTAAAGTCTAGGAGAGACCTTAGGGGTCTGTCAGAGTGTGATTATGTGTGGGTTTATTTCATTGTGACTTGAACATCCATGTGCTCTTTAGCCTGTATGGAGAATCCCCTCTCTTTAATGCCCATGTCTGCAACCTAGTGTTGACATAGGCCAAGCACCTGCCAAGTTATCCTAACGTGTTCTGTTCTAGCTTTTCCTCTTGCTTTTGAGCATGGCACTGGCCCTCAGTATCTCTTGTCAACCTTGAGAAGTTGGAGTTAGGGGAGAATGGCTCCATCCTTCACCTGGGCAGCACAGTAGAACTAGCCCTGAGGGTGCAGGTACAGGGGAGCAGGTCATTTTATTTTTTGTTTCCTTTTGGGGAGAGGTTACAAGGGTGGAGGGTAGATATGAAAGGGCAGGTAGATGAATAGGATTGGGGTACATGATATGAAATTCACAAAGAAATAATCAAATGTTAACAAAAAGAACTTGGAGTTTATGGCTAAAGAATCTTGTCATTATAAATGTGAACTGAACTTTCTTTTCAGTCTACCATCCTTTTCCTAATGATTGCAATCTGCCTTTAAATTTTTTTATTAAAATGTTCTTAGTCTTGGAGAACTTCTAATATATACAATAAAATATAATCATTTCCACCTCCATATCCCTCTCTCTCTCTCTCTTTTTTTTTTTTTTTTTTTTTTTTTTTTTTAGTTTTTACGAGACAGGGTTTCTCTGTATTGTTTTGGAGGCTTTCGGTCCAGCCTGGCCTCGAACTCACAGAGATCCACCTGCCTCTGCCTCCCGAGTGCTGGGATTAAAGGCGTGCGCCACCACCGCCCGGCCCATATCCCTCTCTTGCTCCCTCCATGAACCCTAAACACATTCCCATTATCTTCCAACTTCATGGTTTGTTTTTTTTTCTGATAACCTACTGAATCCAGTTAGGCTTGGGTCTCTCTGACCCATAACTCATAGGGAGGTACCCCATGACTTACACTTGATTTTTGTGTAATTACACATGTCTTCTGGAAACATCATTGTTTACCCATGTAAGGTCACTCTGAACTTGCCTCAGGTTGTATTTTAAAGTTATCTTGCTAATTAGGGCATTTCCAGATGTTTTTTTTTTCATACACTCTTAGCTTTGGTTAAGCTGTCCACTGCCTTCTCTCTCCATCCTCCAGCCACCAGGAAAACTACTTTTTTATCTTAAAGACTGTATTTTATTTTTAATTATATGCATATGTGTGTTGGCGTTATATCCATGTGAGTGTAGTACCCAGAGAGTCCAGAAAGGGTTGCCAGATCCCCTGGTGCAGGAGTATGGACAGCTTAAAGCTCCCTGATACGTGTGTTAGGAACGGAACGTGCTTACTCTGCAATAACAGTATATGCTATTAAGAAATGGACACATCAACTAGAATCTCTTCACAATATTGTCCTTGAGACTATTATTTTCACTTATTAGGCACCTATAATTATAACTGTATGATATGTATTATCCCGTAAAAAGTGCTATCGATGGCTTTTCTTAATTTGGTCTGGTAAATAAAACTATATGTGTATACATATATGAATAAAAACCTATATTTTACTTACATACATGCTCATTAGTTGTGTGTATGTTTATATCTGTTTTGCATAACTAGTTCTCTAGTTCTCTATGCATGTAAGAACTTCAATCAGGGCATGAATGGGCTTTGGGACCCCATTCCCTATGGAGGGATACTCTCTCAGCCTCGATACATGGGGGAGGGTCTAGGTCCTGCCCCAAATGATGTGACAGACTTTGATGATTCCTCATGGGATGCCTCACACTCCCTGGGGAGTAGATGGGGGATGGGATGGGGAGCAGGTAGGGGGGCATGGAGGATGGGAAGGGAAGGGAACTGGGATTGATATGTAAAACAAGATTGTTTTTAATTTAAATAAAAATTTATTTTAAATCCATAAAATGTGTTTTAAAAAAAAGGTAGAGAATTGAAACCAACATCTTGAAATGTGTAAGGCTGCCTGGCTTTCTTTTCTGTTCCTGATTGCCTTCCCAGTAGCTCAAAATGAGATGCAGGTTTTTACATCACACCGTTTTGTTAGAGGCTGAACCACAGACTGTGCATTCAAGTAGTAGACTAAAAGGAAACCTTCAACTGTCATCGCCTTTTCTGTAGATTTTACAGCAAGGATCTTCAGTAGAGTATGTTATTTAGTCCTGTCTTTAAATCATGTACCTGTTGGAATAGGATTTAGCAACTTAATACTACCCCTTTAAATACTTATGTAGCGAGATGTCAGTTTATTTGCATCCAGTCTTGGTATTCAGTTAGTGTAGAATGGAGGATAGCAATTGTGATATCTGAACTGTTTTCTATATTATCCAGGCAGCTAAATCAGAATTGTGTGCTTATTCAAGGATGACTTTTGATGGTAGTACCTCATCACAATAAAAACAGATTGCATTCTTGGTTTCTACTACTTTCAGAATTAGCAGGACATAGGGGTTTCCTTGTTGAGAGTGCATTGGAGTTTGCTGTTTTGTTTGTGAATTGTAGGGTATTTTTGTGAGAGCTACAGTCAGTATTCAGAGTCAGCATCTCACTGGCTGTTGAAGGCTATTCAGATTGCTAGTAACTTACACCTGCCTCCCTTTGGGTGACTAACTAATGCTGTGCTGCTCCCTGTCTCCTGGGAAATGGGAAAGTGGAGAGTGCTATGACCTTGGAGTGTTTCCGTATAAAGTACAATGGTGTAAACACCTACCTTCCTCTTCTACTCTTATCATTTAATTCCAAAATGGATCATATTAATTACCTTCCAGATGTAGTTAAAAGAAGAGAGTAAGGGTTATCAAGGAATGCTAATATTGATATTATATATCTGGTGTGTGTGTGCGCGTGTGTGTGCGCGCGCGCGTGCTGATACACCCTGGTAAGATGAGATCATTGGTGATCCTCCTTCACTATCCCACTCTCTACCTCAGTGGTTGTCAACCTTCCTAATGTTTTGACCCACTAATACAGTTCCTTATGTTGTGGTGACCCCTAACCATAAAATTATTTTTTGTTGCTACTTCAGGAATGTAATTTTGCTACTATTGTCAGTTGCAATACAAATGTCTGGTATGTGACCCTGAAGGGATCAGGACCCACAAGTTGAGAACCACTACTTCATCTTCTTCCCCTTAGACAGAGTCTCTCCTTGACTGGAGCATAAGCAATTTTTTCCTGGAAGCCAACAAGCCCCAGAAGTCCTCCTGTGTTTGCCCAGTCTTTGTGCTAGGGCTATACAGGCGAGCACTGCCTCTCTGGCTTTTCACGTAGATGCTAGGGATCCAAACGCAGGCCTTCATCCTTGTGCAGCAAAGTGCTCTTCCCCACTAAGCCATTTCTTCACCCCTAGATTGTATACTTTTCAAAGTTAATTTCTTCATTCTTTGTTTTTCAAGCAGGTCAGTTTGCATTGTGTATAAAACAGATGAGTCATATTTTGGTATTTAAATAATTGCTTTATTTAAACATCACGATGCTCCAATAAAAATGTTACTTAAAAAACACAGTTTAGGATTGGTGAGACGACTCGGTAGGTTAAGGTGTTTGCCACCAAGCTTAATGACCTGAAAACTAGGGTTTCCCTAGGCCCTGCATGGTAGAAGGAGGAAAGCCACCCCCACAAGTTATCCCCTTCCTGTACACATGTGCTATGGCATAAGCACATTTACCCACCTGTCACATGCACATAAGTAAGTGTAAGTTTTAAACCACAGCTTATATACATGGTTACCAACTCTTTAACTACCGAGCAGGTCACTTTGTCCCTCTTGTATAATTTAGACTTTGGATTCTTTTTTCCCCCAAAGAAGTTCATTTAAAACAGACCACCTCATAGTGACTTTTACTACAGTCAGAGCATGTAACAGCAGACCTATACAAGCCACCATCATTAACTGCCACTTTGTCATGAGGCATTCTCTTTTAAAAGTAAGTGGGTTTATGCTGAGTTGACTTTTTAAAAGGTTGATTATATTTGGTTTTTGTCTAGCCAAATAGTTCTTATAACAATTGTACTGATATCATCCCTAAAAATAGTTTTTGACCAGTAGGCTCTCTGTCATGTTACACATCATGTTTGGCCCTGCTTTGTGTTTTTGTCACCTGCCCCCTGAGTCTTTAGAGGATTCCTCCCATTTCTCCTGAAACGCAGGGACATCACATTCTATGGTGTTGTCCCTCATGTGCTGTGCACACACACTGTCCTAATGAGTACCTGGCTCAGTTCACTTTTACTGTCACCTCCCTTGTGACACCTTCCCCAACTAACTGTTCTCTTTGTCACCCATGTTTCAAACAGCAGAGGCATCTCCAAGTTGGACACATATCCCCGGGTCACCACAACAAAATAAGTGCTTAAGGTGGAAAGAGAAATGGGCTGTGGGATTTCTTGGAACCTTAAGACTATCACTATACCTCATGTGTACATGTATCTATATGTATTGATGTCAAGGAGCTGAAAAATGAGTGCTTGCCAACATACATACTCCAATACAGAATATTTATGGAATATAATTATAAGGGATGCTGGATAGATTTTCTAAGCTCATAGTGAAATATTTTGTCCCTCATAGCCAACTTGCAAAGCCCTCTGGCTGGAGATCCCTCCCTTTTCTTGAGAGTGGTAGTTTCAAATCACAGAAATGTCACTGTATTTTACTTAGTAGGGTCTTAGACACTATTACACCTACTAGATTTAGTCCAGTATTGATTGTGCATGTCACCAGTTAAAGCTACTGTCATTTTGTACTTCTTTCTCTTCAGTGGAATCCTGGCCATTTTTCTCTGTAATCTAGGTATGCTTTATGCAATATTTAAAGCCTTTTCTTGGTGGTGGTGGAGGTATTACACTCATCTGTCACAGCAGTTGAAAAGGGTCCCCTAATACATAAACCTTCAATGTGTCCTGCTTGGCACCATCAGACCCACACAGGTCTGGAAGATTCCGAGAACCCCTCTTTAACTCCTCTGTACACTTGTTGGTATGTGGCTACAAGTCAGTCAGAGAAGCTGTAGTTATACATTGGCTTTAACTGTAAAATGATATTTGAAGAGTTGAAATTGGTAGACTTTGGTAAAAAGCGTAGAAGCAACAGAACGAGGAAGAAAAACAGTTGGGACAAATATAGAGGGACCAATGAAAGGATTTGCAGGATGCTGGGTGCCTCTGGTGTGTTCAGTCATGGTGTCTGATCAGCTGTTGAGCCTTGCTCTTTGATGGTTTTTGACATGTCTAAGGAGTCCCCATCAAAGGCAGACATATATGTTGTTTTTTTTAACTGGGGATAATTTATATACCCTTATAAGAAATATTTCCATAGAGCTTTGTACTTTTTAATATGTTTACAAAGTATACAACAATCACCAGTATGTAATGCAGGACATTTTTTGTCATTTAGTATAAGATACCTCTGTAGTAGGAAATAGAGTACTTTGGATATATGCTCAGTAGTGGTATAGCTGGGTCGTATGATAGATCTATTTCTAGGTTTTTTTTCTTTGACCACCACAGTGACTTCCATAGTGACTGTACCAATTTTACATTCCTATCAACAATGCATGAGGGCTCTTCCCTGTCCCCACAACCTTGCCAGCATTTATTGTGTTGTTTTTGTTTTGTTTGTTTCCTGCCCCCCATCTTCCAGGTCCCCCCAATGCACCGGCATCATCCACCATTTGG
Source organism: Mesocricetus auratus (assembly GCF_017639785.1). NCBI lineage: Eukaryota > Metazoa > Chordata > Mammalia > Rodentia > Cricetidae > Mesocricetus > Mesocricetus auratus. The sequence continues at coordinate 41,503,680 of NW_024429198.1, forward strand.
TGGTTTACCAAAGTAGAAGAAGCTGCCCTTTTTGTTTGTTTGTTTGTTTTTAAATCTTAGCTATTCTGACTAGAATGAAAGGAGGCTAAATGACATCTCATCATTTGCATTTCTCTTATGGCTAAGGATGGTGAACCTAAAAAAAAAAAGTACATTTCTTAGCCATTTGAACTTTGTCTTCTGAGAATACTGTTTAGTTGCATGACCTAACTTTTAATTGGTGACCAGTGGTCAGGAGGACTGGAGAAAACAGTGTCTTCTGGACATGACAGCTGCTGTGGTTGCCTGCACAAGATCAAGTCACCCCACATTCAGCCTGGAAGGGTGAGGGACTCGTGAGCACCCACTCCTATAGCTGTAGAGCTATTGACACTTGGCAGCTCCTAGGGGAGGTGATAGCTCTCTTTAAGAGCATGGCTTCTGATAGTTCTGCCATGCTCTAGTGGACACCCCCACATGTAGGGATGTATAGGCAACACAAAGTGGACTCAATGGGTTACTTAAAAAATGGACAAAGGCGTTTTGGGAAGGTGGGGCAGATATGGAAAGTTAGGGGTGAATATAATCAAAACACATTGTATGAAATTCCCAAACAATTATAAAATTATTTTTTTAATCCTCATACCCACTAGCAATCACTACCCGTTCCTGCCTTTCCTTAGCCCTTGGTAACCTTGATAGTTTCTTTCTGTTCTAGACATTCATTTGAAAGGCTTATGTTATACATAGTCTTTGGGGGTTGGCATCTTTCACTTAGCCTAATGTTTTCAAAATTCATGTATGTAGGCTGGATTTAGAAACAGTTCTGGGATTTGGGGATTTAACTCAGTCATAGAACTTGACTAGCAAGTGCAAGGCCCTTGGTTTGGTCTTCAGCTCCAAATGAGGAGGAGACTTCTTGTTACTTTCGGCTGTGGGGAGTTTTATGGAGTTAAATGATCACCATCACAGAGCAGAGACTAAAGTCTGATCACAGAGGAACACCTTAGGAGTGCCTTAGTCACTGATAGGTTTGTTAAGTTGAGGACCCAGGAGAAAGGAGACAGTGGGGTCACAAAGAGCTCCTCAGCATGACAGTGTGCCTGGTGAGATTTGGACCCACACTGATGCTTCTAATCGGATACAGGGAGGAGAAGATCAGCACAAAACAGGTACAGAAGTAACTGAGTGTATCAACAGTCTGCTCTGCTCCTGGGGAAGCACAGACGACCTGGGGAAGTCATTGGCCAGAAAGCAAAGAGGGATTCCGTGGTCATGGAACGGCCATGGGAGAGTCACTCTTGCTGTTGGCCTCCTTCAGTCTGTTACAGACATTGCAGAGCTGAGCATCATGTTCTCATGTGACAGGGGCACAGTCTGCCTCTGGGTAAGGAACATCTGTGCACTCAATACAAACTGCTGAATAGAACTGGCCACTCACAACTGAGGGGCCACCTCAACAGAAAACTTTCATTGCCTTCCGGCAGAATATGAATTATCAGAGGACAAGGACTTCTCAATCCTGCCTGCCTCCTCTTGGGAATTGGAAGCAGGACTTTACACATGCTAGGCTTTACACATGCTAGGCATTCACTGTACTACTGAACTACATTCCCTCATCCTCAACTAACTTATTTATATGATTAAAAACTCATTATCCATTGCCTGATTTACCACGACCTTCATAGCATGTACCTTGTATATGTTGTGTATGTTTTCTCTTGAAGGTTCAAACAGGAATAGTTACTCTCCTTTCATTTAGACAAAAGAATGTGTATGAACATACCTATATTTGTCAATAGTCATTTGTTTAGTACAATTAGTGGAGGCTAAGGGTCCTGCCCAATTGATTAGAATGAGTGAGGTCCAATAGAACATCCTGTGATGGTGCAATGTTCTAGTCTTCATGATCCAGCATTGTATTCATGCATGTGGCTCACGAGTGTCTCAGATTTAGTTTGCATAGTTGAGGAATGCCACTCTTAGTTTTACTCCTTTTTTCTAATTTTCATACACAATGACTATCTTGTCCAACAGCCTGGTCCTAGATATTCTTAGTCAATGAGAAAAAACAAACAAACAAGAGGCTCTCAATTCAAGAGGTATTCTCTGATGCAAAATACTGTTGAAACTAAAGAGATAACCTCTGGTAATGGAGGTAACAGGGATGATACCCAAAGAGCAGAGGTAGCATGAAAGTGAAGTTTAACAACAAAATAGACATGTCTATGGGTGCATATGTGCATATGTGTGTGTGTGTATATGTGTGCATAATGTATGTGTTCAAGTGTGTATCAATACATGTGTGTATATGTATGTTTGTGTATGTATATATATATGTGTTTATGTGTTTGTGTGTTGTTTATGTGCATGTTTGTGAGTGTGCATGTGTGTATGTGTTTATGTGCATGAGTGTCTGTTTAATGTGTGTGTTAATGTGTGTGTATGCATATGTCTGTTTCTGTGTGTATATGTGTTTATGTGTGTGTATGCATATGTTTGTTTCTCTCTGTGTGTATATGTGTTTATGTGTGTGTATGCATATGCATATGTTTGTTTCTCTCTGTGTGTATATGTGTTTATGTGTGTGTATGCATATGCATATGTTTGTTTCTCTCTGTGTATATGTTTTTATGTGTGTGTATGTGTATGCATATGTCTGTTTCTCTCTGTGTGTATATGTGTTTATGTGTGTATATGTGTATGCATATGTTTGTTTCTCTCTGTGTGTATATGTGTTTATGTGTGTGTATGTGTATGCATATGTCTGTTTCTCTCTGTGTGTATATGTGTTTATGTGTATGTATGTGTATGCATATGTTTGTTTCTCTCTGTGTGTATATGTGTTTATGTGTGTGTATGTATGCTTCTTTCTCTCTGTGTATATGTGTTTATGTGTGTGTATGTGTATGTATATGTTTGTTTCTCTCTGTGTGTATGTGTTTATGTATATGTACATGTTTGTTTTTGTGTGTCTATGTTGTACTTCAGTGATAAAGTTCATATTTAATATGTGGAAGGCCCTGTGGAGCTCCCCATTGCCACACAATAACAGTACCAGAGAGGGAGAGGAAACAGAATGCTTACACAAGGCAAAGATATCGTATATAAAACCACTATGCTATTAAAAACTTTATAATGAAAGTTCAGGAAAAGGTACATGGCTCAGTAGGGTTAGCATGTAACCTACTGTAATATAACCACTATAGGAAATGACTCTTGGGATAAAGATTTATTGGGAAATATTAGAAACCAAGCCATTTATTATGTAGTATACATTGTTAGAGGAACTGTATTATTTATCATTTGAATTTGTTACAGAATTGTTATTATGATCCCCATTTTACAGAGAGAAAACTGAGGTCAGAATTCAAATGGAACCTGCTGGGTGTTAGAGTCCAGTCCCTCCCTCTCAGCATCTTCTAGTTTAAAAGTCTCTCAGCTCAGGATGGGGGCCACTGCCTGATCCATGTTCTTCTGTTGTTTGTCTCTGACATTTTCTATAGCTTCTTGCCTCTGATTTCACATTGGAAATGTTTTCTGGCCAAGTAACAGGTATTATAAGACAGTCTGTTTCATGAACTCAGGTTTTGGAAGTTACTGTTAATACCCTCCCTTCTTTATCTGTATATTTATAGTCCTTGTAGCCTCTTTTATCCTAAAATGGAGTAGTTAAGGAATTACTCAGTTGCTTCGGGTGGCCCACTCTACCCATCCCCAAGTTTGAATAGGCTCCTATGACCATGGTGTGGGAGAATTGGGAGTGGCTTGTTATTTGAGCTCCTCAGCATGCTAACTTAAGGTCATGACCCTGCCTCTCTTCTTTCACTCTTTTTATGCTTTCCTAAGAGTGCATCTTGGTGACTGATAGGTTCTTCTTTTTAATTCAGAGGAACTAGACCTTTGCACCTGACTGGGAGGTACAGTCAAGTCTTGAAAGTATAGGTTGAGTACTTGTTATGTGCGATGTTTGGAACCAGAAGTGTTTGAGGTTTTGAAGGGCTTTTTGTTTGTTTGCTTGGTTGGTTGGTTGGTTTTTGCTTTTGTTTCTTTTTTTAAAGGAAAAGTGGTGTTTTCTATTTTGGAATATTTGCATTTAGTGCTAACACTCATCATTAAAAATGTCTCTAACATTAGACTTTTGGATTAGGGATGCTAAAGCCTATATGGCCCTTCCTGGCTATGAAACTTGTGCTCTGTGAGGACTCTTGTTCTGTTTGTTTGGTTTCAGACACAAGAATGCCTTGTTTGCTATCATTTGCTGAATTTTCATAGCATTCTGTCTCAGAGTTATAGTAAGGCACGTTAAACATTTTTATTTGCCAGGCCTTGAGAGTATGAAGATGCATAGAAAACGGCACCTGGCTCCAGAGCACACACCCCCCCCCCTGCTGAGACAGGCAGAGACTAAAGGAAGGGTCTTCTGTGCCTTTTAAGTAGGCGGCCACACTGTCTGCAAACAAAGATAATTTGACTTCTTTATTTCCTATTTGTATCCCTTTTATTTCTTTATCTTGTCTTATAGTTCTAGCTAAGATATGTTGACTAAAAGTGGAGAGAGAGGGAGAGAGAGAGACAGAGAGAGACAGAAACAGAGACAGAGAGAGAGAAAACTAGACAGAGGATCATAAATGAGGAAGAAGAGATCTTAAGGAAGGGAAGGAAAAGGGAGGGTGATAGAATTAATGTGACATTATAGCTATGAGGCCAGGAAGAGGACCTGCAGGATGGGAGTAGGAAAGGCCATGATGGAGAGGGGAAATAAGCTATGTATGAATATGAATCCCATTTCTATGTATATGAGTGCAGGGCTGGGAAGAATGGAGGGAGTACCTAGGAAAAACTGGCCTTAAGTGTCACAGAGCCAGTAGCTCTAGCCCAGGGGAGAAAGCAGCCTCTGTGAGGCACTGGAGAGTAAGGTGGTTGGTGAATGTAGAGAACACAACTTAAGCTGTATATCAGCCTCACCTGGACAGCTTTAAAGCTGACTTCTGTAACCAGGAACCTTAGTTGCCCAGGTGGATTCTAATGGCCAGCCAGGATTAAGGACTATTGCTAGACCCTTTGTGCAATGAATACGGTCGCCAGACTGACAGAGTCAGTCTCACCTGGGTGGTTGTTTAAACTGCAGCCCCATCCCATACTGTGGAAATTAGAATTTACGTTTTCATAAGGTTTCTGGTAATCCCCATGTACATGTAAGTTTGAAAATCACTGCCTTAGGGAAAAGATGAGAAACTGGTGATATATAATTTATGATTTAATAAAGCTTGCCTGAGGGTTCAGGATGCAAAGCCAGCCACAAGCTATAGAGGTCAGGCAGTGGTGATACACACCTTTAATCCCAGCAGTCATAGAGCCAGGCAATGGTGGGCACTTATCTTTAATCCCAAAACTCAGGGGACAAGCACATGGATCTCTGTTAGTTCAAGGACACACTGAGCTACACAAAATTCATCCAGTCCTAAAAAGAAACAGCTCACACAAAGATGATCTCAGCACTTGGGATCACATGCCTTTAATCCCAGCACTAGGGGTCTCCTGTAGAGATCGATTCTCCAGCCACACTGAGGGGAGGCAGCAGTCTGAGACTTGGTGAGAGCTCATGGAGACAGGGTCACACCTTTCAGCCTGAGCTAGAGGTAAGATCTTGTGCCTGGCTGCTTTGCATTTCTGATCTTCAGCTTGAAGCTTGAACCCCAATATCTGTCTCTGGGTTTTTATTTTTCGTGTTACAAGAAATAGGGTAGAAGGGGCCAGATAACCTAATCAGATTTCCCAAGCATTTGTGCTAGTTGAAAAGGGGTAGCAGTCATGGATTGACAATGTTTTCCTTTCAAACCATTAGGATGCTTCTCTTTATCATCAAAGATTCCTCGGTGTGAGTGTGGTGGCATAAACCTAAAATCCCAACACTTGGGAGCTGAGGCAAGAAAATTGGTAGTTACAGACGTGTTTTAAAAAAAAACAGAACTAAAAGTTCCTAAGGTTATCCTGATGTGCTCCATAAATACTGCTCTGTTCTGCGTGTATGGCTTGAGGGCGAAAGCTGGGGAGCACCGATCAGAAACTTGGGCTTGTGTTGAGGATCTCTAAACAATTTTAATAGAAAGATGTATGTGACGACTGCCAAGATGTTTGCTATGTACAAGCACTTGCCGCCGGAGCTGATGGCCCTACATCGTGAAAGGAGAGAAAATGTTTGTGAACCATAGAGTGATGGAGGATGGAGTTGAATTTTAGATAAGGGTGCTCTATGTGTGGGAGACACATTAGGGGAAAGTACTAACAGTGATCATGTGTGTGAAAGAGGCCCAAACTGAGGGATCTGAAAAAGCTGAATATTAGGACAATGGTAGACCATTTACCTAAAGATGTATGAGGTCCTGGTTCAATTCCCAGTGCACTCTCCAAAATCTAAATAGCACATTTTCCCAAATCTTTAAGACAAAGCTAAGGATGAGTGGCCCTTTTTGTAGACTCCATGTGACATTTTGCATTGTTTTGTTTTATCTTTGGGTGGCATTTTATACTAGTGGGGAGAGTTTTTGATGGCTAAAACCTGCTTGGTATAAATAAGGTCATAAATATGCAGCTCCCATTTGCATGGTATCTTGGTGGATGGGATCATCTGACTTGAGGGCTATTGGTGATTTTAAAGGAGAAAAGAAAACAAAGCCTGTCATTATTTGGTGATGGGCAGAGGAGGAATCTGAGGAAAGTGAGAGGTGAAAACTCCAAGTATAAAAGGCTTGCAGCTTGGGGTGCTTTGGATAAATATGTACAAATTATGTACAAATAACAGTGATAGTCTTAGGGACTTGTTACTTTGTGAAATGGAGTTCTCAGGGAACTTGGAGTTGGATATAATCAATTTAAAGAATCTGCCAAATGCTTTTTAGGTTTTCCAAGTTTGTCGATGTTTTTAATGAGAAGTTAGAACAATGAGACTACAAACTAAAGAATCTTAAAAACCTTAGTAAAAATGAGATGTGTATCTTAAACTATGTGCTGCATTTAAATACGATACCAAATAATTATTTCTGTATCAGGTAAATATTGAGATATTTTGTGCTTCCAACCATTCATTTCAAAACAGGTTTTTTTTTTTTTTACAAGTTGTAAAAGAATGGAATCTTAAAAGTTACCCCCATCTTCCTGAGTTTTGATATGCTACCTATTTCCCTAGTTGTTTTGTTTTTTTACCTCTTACCATTTGGTTCTCAGTCTCTGTACTGAGCCGTTTCTTATATGAAAATGGCTGTTGCTGTTGTTGATGTCTGTGGTGGAGAGTGTCACCAGTCATCTGGACATGGCCCCTGAGATGTTTAAACTGTTAGGTTGTACTTTATGGATAATACATTGAACTTACCTTCTGTAACAATTTTACCTAATTTCAATCATGACATCCTAATTTCATGCCTTTTCTTGCAACTAGGAAACCTTCTATTATCTAAAACTTGAAGTATGGGTTTGGAAACTTGAGACTCAGAATGGTCAGTGACCTCAAAGTTTTTTGGTGAGGGGCAGAAATTGTTTAAATTATAGTCTCTTATGATATTGTTACATTCTGGTAAAGAAGCACTTATTTCATATCCAAAACAAGCTAGAGCCTGTGAAGAGTAAGAGTGCTTTACCAAGGTCACTCGCTAAAAAAAGAATACCTTAATGGGCCAATCAGTAGTTTATACTGTTAAAGAAATTTTTATGGTATAATAATGAACATTTATAACAGAGCAAAAACAAGCCATTTCCTAACATTAGCCTCTCCGCCTACGGAGGTCATAAAAATTGTTAGCCCCGATGAGGCTGCCTTCTGTTGTGCGATGCTAATAGGAAATGGATCATTGCGGTTTATGGGGTACTTAGCCATTTTGGTTCATGATAAATGGCTGACTTCAAGTGACATTCCTTCCCTGATTCCCACTATTCATCACCTGAAAGAATGGAAAACCCAAACATGAAGTTGATTTTGAAGTTGTCAAGAGTTTCACTGTGGTGTAAATCCATCATAAGCCAATGTTCTAATTGATTTAGGAAGAAATAATATGAATGAAAACACTTGTAAATGTTTTATGCCCCTATTTTCTTTGTTCAAAAGCCAGTTTTTTGGCTCTGGTGTTATCCTGCTCTGACTTCTGTTGCCTCTTCCTTACCCCTCCCCCTCTCCAAACATTCTCCGGTTTGAAGACTCCCTAGATTTTATCTTTGCAGATGCTTTGAAGTAATTGTGCTGTTCTGCTCTATAAAATCAGTGCCATAAGCACAAAGACTGGAAAAAAATTTCAACTCATATATGTTTCAATTCATACATGTCAGTTAAGCATACAGAAACTTCTCTCTGCTAATATTCTTACTATCCAACTTTCCTTTTTCATCATGCTTTTTTGAAACACAAAGCATACTTGCATAAAGAAGTGAAAGTCTGACTATCAGAATAAGATCACAGTATCATGGCTTTGTTCCTAGAAAATAGCTCCCCAGATTCTTTTCAAGCTCTCCAGTGCTTTGAGACTTGCCCAGGATGGAGTCATGTCTAATGGATGCCCAGGGGAAGTTTGAGTCTTTGCAGGGTTGTCTTGGTATTGGGAATGTTTATCTCTGAATTCATTAGCATGGTGCTATCCATGTAACCAGCATCTGGACAGGTGGTTATCTGCTATTAGTAAAAAGAAGATGTGAATGCTTCTGCAGATTATCTAGGAACCATTTAGTATAATCAAGATAATTTGATATGCACTTTGTTGGTTCTTTAAGATATTCAGGGCTGCCTTATCTGTATGCATTTGGGGATGACTGTGACAGCTGGTGATTTTGTTTGCTCTGTGGAACTGAGGAGACCCTGCCTACCTTTAGCTGAGGTGCTGCTGTCCTTTAAGGAAAGTGAAGGAACCGTCTTCCCAGTGTTTATCTCTGAGAGTATTTGGCAAAATCCATGTATATATTGCTCATGCGCTTTATGCTAATACACTGCAAGCATGTGTGTGTGTGTGTGTGTGTGTGTGTGAATCTTGCCATACTCTAAAACCCCAACACTAGAAAACTTTAGAAATATGCCTAAAAGTACTAGAAATTAAATACTAATTAAGTTTTTATTTGATCATTTTTCCTATAAAACTCTAGAAATAGCTCATGGGACACATTTGGCTACATGGTCTTAGATAAATTCCACCAGTCTTACACATGTGGTTGTGACAACTGCATAGAACAGTCCCATTATTTTTTTCAACGTTACTGAATGAGAATCATTCATCTTGAGTTACTCGGTTTAGTTAAAGCCCTTTAAAATGAGCGGTTCTAGCGCACTGTGCTGTTTCGTCCAGATTGTCAAAGCGCCTTTGTAGTTGAGTGTTTTGGCCCAGTGTCGCATGGTCTGCCTGTTGGTGACATTGAGTCTAGGGTTAGCAGGAACCTGCTGGGGGCAAGCAGAGGAGCCGAGTGGCAGAAAGCACTGGCGTCTGACGGAAGCCCCCACTCCTTAATCCGGGCCTTGCTGAGTGAACACTGGCTACGCTTTTACTTCTTCCTCTGCTTCGTTCTTTTCCCTTTCTCCTCACAATTGGTATCTGTGTATCGAAACCAAGGGGGAAAAGACTAAGCTCCAGATGTGTAGTTTTTATGAGGGGTTGTGTATGTGTGGGGGATGGTCAAAGACAGGAGAAAACAGGAAAACAGACTTCACAGTGCAAAGGCTGTGTGAGGAGCGAGTATGCCGGGGCTGTGGTTTCTGTTCTGTGGTCAGGGGGCTCTCAGGATTGCTCTTCATCCACATGGCCACGGTTGCCACGGGTTTTTGTTTGTTTGTCTTCTTTTCTTTTCTTTTGCTTTTTCTTTTCTTTTTTTTTTTTTTTTTTTTTTTTTTTTGAGACGGGGCTTCTCTGTGTAGCTTTGTAGACCAGGCTGGCCTCGAACTCACCTGACTCTGCCTGCCGAGTGCTGGGGTTAAGGGCGTGTGCCACCGACGACTGATGTGTCATGCTTTTCCACTGTATTCTTGTCTCCTCTGTCCTAGATAACCTCTTGTTATTTAGTAAAATCATGAAAGAATGTAATATCTTCCAAAGGAAAATTATTGTTCTTTGGAAATCTTTTTAAATTCTAAAAGTTATTGGAAATAAGCTTTTTATTGTTTGTTTGTTTGTTTGGCAAGGACTAAACTGTTAACAGTCATAGTGTGCTGGGTTGTATCCATACTCTGGTCTGTTGCCAGTTTCCTACTGGGCATGAGTAGGGACTTTGTAGTTCAGTGGGTCGCGACCCCTTTGGCAAACCTCTGTCTCCAAAAATATTTGCATTATGATTCATAACAGTAGCAGAATTACAGTTATAAAGTGGCAATGAAAATAACTTTATGGTTGGGGGTCATCACAGCATGAGGAACTGTCTTAGAGGGTCACAGCATTGGGAAGGCTGAGAAACACTTCTCTAGTCCGTTTTGAAGTTCTCACTGAAGAATCAGCTAGCTGTTAATGATTTTCTCCCTGCACTTACTGATTCAAAGGTGTGATGTTAGTTTTACCCTATAGGCTGTTACTTTGCTTCTTTGCACTTCAAAAAGATCTAAGGTCACTCTCTGATTATGACTTTGCCACTTCCTGTCCTATTGTCCTTACAAAAGGTTTTCTTTCTTTCTTTTTTTTTTTTTTTTTTTTTTTTTTGGTGTGGTTTTTAACTTCTATGTAAGGAGATTAGCCCAAGTGAAGATTCTCTAGACTAAGAAGCGTTTGCTTCGTTGTGTCATTTATAAAGTAATACTGAGAGTTCCTCTTATAGGCTCAAGATGCCTTCTGCTTCCCTTTTGTTGAACTGAATAAGCGGAGCAATCGAATAGAAGCAGGCCCACATGGAGGAGCCAGGTCTAAACTGTTCATATTTCTTAAGGGTCTCTTGACCTACAACCAGAACAACAAATCAGCCTTGTGTGTTGCCGATGCCTCTGTCTCATTGCATGTGTCTTGCCGGGGCAGTGTGGAGAAGCCCACCTGCATTGCCCTCCTTCTTTTCAGATGCCGCCCGTGAGTGACTGCTATGTTCAGGCTTGAACTAGCAAGCCCCCGGGTCTGTTCTCAGTCTGTGGAGTATCGAATTCATCTCCTTTCCAGTCCTCATTTGCTTAACTCATATTACTTTCTTTTTCTGATTGTGATGCAAGTAGTTGCAAATCATACAAATTTTTGATGGAGAAATAGTTGGACTAAGTTGTAAGAAAAAGAAACACATTTCCAGTTTTTATTTATCACTAATTCAGTGTCCTATGGGTTGGTTTTTGTTTGTTTATTTGTTTGTTTTTGCACTTCAGCGTGAGAAGCAACAGCCCACAAAGTAAAATTAAAGGCATAGCATATGTTTCTAGGCACACCTTTTCCATTTGGATTCTTTTTAAAGCATATCTAACCTCTTCCTGGAACTCCAGATTTATATGTGGTTAGTCTACACCTCCTTTGGGGTATTAACGGGTATCTCACATGTACTCAGTACCAAATCTAACTTTGGTTGTCTTATATAACCATCCACCTACCTCAGGCCTGCTTTCCTCCGTTCATCCGCTCCCCAACCCTCACAGGTAGGCACTGACCATGCCTCTGTGGTCACGTCAGGGACTGTGTTCTCTCTTCCCTTTCCCTACATACCACCTACTCAATCTGCCAGTGGGGTTCTGCAGACTGACTCCCCATCTTCTCCGTTTTCCTGCCTCCTTTTCAAGCACAAGTCAGGTCTCTCTAGCTCCAAACCCTAAGGCAACTGCTCCTCACTGGAAACAAAATGCAAATTCCTCAGTCTACACAGCCCTAACCAGGCTGGTGTCTGGCTAGCTCTCCTGTCTTATCTCTTGTCCCTTTCCTCTCACTGATTGGCCATTCTATTCCTTAAACATTCCCAGTTCATCCCCCACCTCAGGGCCTTTGTCTTAGCTGATCTTTGTCTTGAAATGACCTTTCCTATATTTTAACATGGCTCACTTTTTCGTTGCCTAAAATGTCAACTCTGTAGTGAAGCTTCACCAAAACATCTTGTCTATATTATGTCCTTCCCTCCAATGCTTATCTTCATTCTCACAGCTTTTATGATTGTATTTCTAACAAAGTTCATTGTCTGAAGTTCTTATTTACCTATCTCTGTTTCGTGGTTCACTATCCTGGGAGGGCAGGAACTTCTCTTTCTTTTTCCACTGAGATATTCCCTGTGTTTGTGTGTGTGTGTGTGTGTGTGTGTGTGTGTGTGTGTAGCAGGCACTGAATTATATATATATATATGTATATAATATATGTTATATATTTAAATATGGCAGACACTGAAGTATGTGTTTATGACTTAATTGGGGAACAATGCTATTTAGGCCCATGAGTATAAACTGATGAATCAGTAAAGAATAGTCTAGAATATGTATATTTACATATTTTGTTTTTCGAGACCAAGTATCTCTGCGTAGTCCCGGCTGTCCTGGAACTTGCTTTGTAGACAAGGCTGGCCTCAAATTCACAAAGAACCACGTGCTCCTGCCTCCCAAGTGCTAGGATTAAAGGCCTATACCACCATACCTAGCTTAAATTATATTTTAGTGATTTTAGTCCTCCAAATCTTCATGACAATTAGGTAGTCCACAGACTAGGTGATAGACCTATCTCTTCAGGTTATTCTATTAATTCACAGCAAAGAAAAAAATATGAGTTCTGATCAGTTGATATTTTTCTTGCAGATCTACACATATTAAATGGTGATTAGTTATCAGTTATGCATATCATTTAATTGTAACCTGGCATGAATATGAATGATTGAACCACAGGACAGTGTGTGCTCCTTGCAGATAAATAAAACTATAGCAAGCAGTCGTTCTTATGAGGAGAGCCTGCACTGAACAAGCAGTAGCCATCATACATCTCTCTCAAGAAAGAAAGCATTACATTGCGGAAGTAGTGTGGCAAACAGGAATTCATTTCACTGTGAAGTTTCTGATGATATAATGATTTCCTAAGAATAAATGACTATGACATAATGAAAACTGCAATTTATTTCATAACTGTAAATCTTCGTGAGTTGAGTTTAATAAACTGGGTGTACGCTGGTAATTAAGCCATAAAAGAAAACATGCCCTCTTTTCTTTCTCTTGTTATAATTTGCTGATAAATGGCAGTAATTTAGAACCCTAAGACATACCTAAATTTAGACAGTAATGACTTTTGTCTCCTTTATGTCTGAGATCACGCCAGAATTCTACATTCTTCTGTGTGGTATTCCTTCATATTATTTTCTGTCATTTAATAATGTTTTCCATTATACTATTTAAGGAATATAGCAGCCCTCCAAGTTAACTTTTCCCACCAGCATTGCTCATGGATTTCTTCCTCACCTGTCCCTTGTGTGCTCTGTAGTACTTATACCTCCCAAGTTTACTGACAAATTCCCAAGTCTGGCTTGTTTTGTAGTCTCTCACATTAAAAGCTTTGGTTATATATGGCCATCACCATTACTCATTTTTCAGTTCCCCTATGGGAACTAGCCAGGATCCAGAGTTGGTATATTTGTGGATAACCAATTTAGGTCTGGCTGAATTAAAGTTCCTTGTTTGTTATCTGAACTTAACTCTCTTCTTAATTGGGATATTTTTGTACTGGATGAAATCTTGTTTTTAAATCAGAGTGGTTTAAAAATTCTTGAGTAGAATTAGAGACTAAAGTGACTCTTTTTTGCTGGGTCAGTTGGCCATCAGTTGGCATTTTGAAGACCTCCAGATATCAATGCAAAGAGAGAGTGATGATCTACTGGTAAGGGTATCTATCTCCCTTTGCCCCAGGCTTTCTCCCTGGAAAGCTGCCATAAGGATGCCTGAGCTCTCAGCCTGACTTCTTCCGGCCTCTGGCAGAATCCCAGCAGGGTCTCCAAGCAAGGATGGGTGAGGGTTGGCTAATTATTCTCCTGACTCCCTCCTTGTGGGGTTGCCTTAGGCTGCTGGTGCCCTCAACCTAAGGTCATGGTTCTTCTCCACTAGACTTTCTCCTTTCAGGTTCCTGTAATCAATCCTTCCTCTCATCTTTTCTCCAAGGAATGGCAGCAGTTATGCTGTTAGCAGTGCTGAATTAGGGCAGACTCTCTCACAGTTCCCTGCACTGCAAACAGTCCCTTGTAGAGAAGTCCCCACAGATTATCTTGATTGCTGTCAGTCTTTTGTTGCTTCTGCCTGATACAACTATTGTTTCTTGAATTTTTGATGCTGTCAGTGATCTTTTCCCTAAATGCCCCTTATATACATATTACCTTGATGGAGGCCCTATTGCCTTCTGGGATTCTACCCTGTGGGATGTACAGAATTTTTTACCTTATTAAGTATTAAGATGGCATTTATGTATTGAGTAACTGCTAAGGCCAAGGCCTAGTATGGCATTAAGGTAAGTACAAAGGCAGGCCATTGTATATCCTTGTCTTAACGGTCTGTTTATACAACACTCTGAGTTCTTGTATGATTGTCAGTCATACTACTGGACCCAGCAGAGGTGAAGCCTTTTCACCTCAGTCTCACACATTTGTGGGATTAAACAAGAAAAAAAGACATCATTGCCACCATCATGAGTGGCCCATGATGAGCTGAATTTTGCCCATAGCGAAGGTTTGGGCTTGCCTTCTCTTTAAAATTTTAGCATCCTGTAGCACATAGATAGGCAAGGCCTTTCACCCATGTCTTCATTGAGGTGGTGGGATCATATCACTAAATCATTTGAACACCCAGTTCCCAAACTTCTGCCACTGCTCTTCGTGGTCCTGAACTGAGGAGACACACACCAACCTGATTTCTGTGTCTCTACAGCCTACGGTACTGTAGATTTCATTAGTCCTCATTCATTGCCAACACTGACAGCTTGGCAAGAAAGCAGAAAACCACCATCTCATGCCTTATGCCTGCTGTCTGTCTGGTCCAGCTCATCCATTGTGCCTCCTGTGCAGTCCCAGCCTGCTCAATTCTCCCTCAGCCCCATGCCTACTTCTGCTAGACTGTGACTTCTGTAGTTCTCAAGCACAACCCTTTCCTAAGCTCACAACAGGATGTCTTTTGTGCCCTGATCTTGTTGGGTGGAAATCTTCTAGAGTGTCAAGAAAATCCTCTAGGCAAATGGGAGATTTCAGTTTAGTACAAATCTTCTCTTTACTTTAGCATCAAGGAAAAACAAAAACAAAACCCAAACAAACAACAAAAGACATATCTAGTGAGTATAGTTTAGGAGAAAGATCCTAAATAATTTTGGCAATTGTCTTTTAAAAGTTTTTGCACCATAGGATATCATTTGGGCTCTTGATCACATTTTTGGAGAGGCTGCTTTGTATAGTTGAATTGTACCCACCCCACTAGAAACTTAGGCCATATGAAGATTTGTTTGTTTTTGCATTGCTCTTGATGCCCAACAGAGTCTCAGTGAGTCAAAAAAGGGTGTGACACTCTTTGTATTGTGTTGAGGGAGAGATGTGCTTGAAGGACCCTGTCCAGTTAAGTTAGTCATCTTTAGCATCATTGAGTAATGCTGGTATAGGCGGCTCTGAACTATCTGCTCTGCATGGGAGATGTTGTCAATCTATATTGCAGTAAAAATCCTGTTACATTTGCAGGGTTGGAGTGGGGACACTGCATCTCAAAATTATTTTAGGTTATTCTATAGGTCATGGGGGCAGAAGAAGAAAATTCATTGTATCTTACCTAATGACTCAGACCTGACCTCTTTTATTCACTTGATCCCCTGCACCTTGCAATGTCAGAAGACATTTTTGGTTGTCACACTGAGGGGTGCCACTGGTATGTCGTAGGTAGAAGACAGGGATGCACCTAAATATTCAATAGTACCCAGGATAGTGTCTCATTGCAAAGACTTACTTAGCCCTAAAATACCAATACTTCTAAGCTTGATTAACCCAAATCTATACCTTAATCTGTTCAAAGGAATTTTTTCTGTTCTAGCCCAGTCTATATACTGAGTTCCAAGATAGCTAAGGGTGTGGAGAGAGACCCTGTCTCAAGACAAAACAGAAAAACCCAAAAGAGAAAAGAACTTTCTGTGTTAACACAAATGTCCTATGTTGACATGCTTATATATGACTTTAAGCACTTGAAATGAGACTGGATGTCTAAGGAATTGAATTTTTAATTTTAGCTAAAAATGAACAGACATGATAGTTCTAGGAAATCATTAGATAATGCAAATCTGGACTATGGCTCCCCTGCCTCAATACCTTGGTTTATAACTAATGGGTAGAAGAGATTGGTACCTGAGAGAAGGGGGGTTGGGGTTGGCGAGGGAATTTTGAGGAAGCTGAAAGGGGTGTGTGCTTTCAAAACTCAGAGACACTGAAAGCAGTGTGGTTTTTAAACTGACTATTTTCTTAGAGAGTCTGTGGGTTAGTAATTCAAAGAGTGCAGACGACATTAACACTATCTCTGTCTTATGATGTCTGAGTCCCAGCCTGGAAGACAAATGGTGAGAGATAGAACTACCTAGAGTACTCCTGCAACAATGAGCTGAGGGCTGAGTCAGATGGAGTTGCTGATTGAGTAACCACTAATGGCCTCAACATGTGACTCAGGCTTTCTCACAGTGTAGAGGCTTAGGGATATTTTAAGTTCTTAAAGGAACAAGGCTTTCAGAGTAATGTTCCCAGTGCCATTGTGAAAGCCAGATGGCCTCCATGATCCAACCTCCAAAGTCATGTAGTCATAGTCTATTATAGTCTGTCATAGTCTTTTATACCATAGTCTGTTGTCTATGCAGCCACAATTGTGCCTAAATAAAGGTGATATTACATAGACTTTACTTCTCAAGCCATACCAGAAAAAAATACCAAGGAATCTGCAGCTATATTTTAAAAGCATTATCTGATCTTTAAAAAGTAATGTGTTTATAATGTGCAGGATGTTAAGTTAAAATGTGTTCATTAGAAGAGCTAATTGTTCTATTACCTCAAATATTTACCATTTTTATACTGAGAATACTTTTTTTCATCTGTTAACATGCTTGTACCCCAGGAGAAGGCATCAGACCTCATTATAGATGGTTGTGAGCCACCATGTGGTTGCTGAGAATTGAACTCATGACCTCTGGAAGAACATACAGTGCTCTTAACCTCTGAGCCATCTCTCCAGCCTGAGAATACTTTATAGCTGGAGTTTCTTGTCCCGCCTGGTACCACAGCCACCTTGCCCCAAATAAGCACACAAAGACTTATATTAATTATAAAACTGTTGGATGATAGGTAGGGCTCCTTATTGGCCAGTTCTGTCTTAATCATTAACCCATTTCTATAAATCTACGTATTTCCACATGGTCTTGGCTTTGTGGAGAATGCCCAGACCTGTTACTCCTTTGGCGACTACATGGCATCCCTTTCCGGTCTCTCTCTGCCTACCTTTCCCAGAATTCTCCTTGTCTCCTAGTCCTGCCTATCTTCCTGCCTCTATTGGCCAAGCAGTGTTTTGTTTATCAACCAATAAGAGAAACATATATACAGAAGGACATCCCCCATCAGAACACTATTATCTTTGTAACTTTCAAGGCTACGTTACTATTAACTATAGTCATTATACATTAGATTTTTTTAACCTCACTACTTCTTTCTCCTTCAAATTCTGTGTTCATTGAGTATCTCCCCCAATGCCTGGCCAGACTCCTAACATAGAGTAGGATGTACCTCAATTGATCATCCTCCCTCATCTACCTTCTCAATGATCCTACATTCAATTTTTCTCCTGTTGTTATTCAGACATCTTTTTTAACCCATTTTGTTTTTTTACAAATAAGACTTATTTTAAGTCCAACAAATGGCATGTCATATTGATATTAAAACTCTGTGAGATGATTTCTCAGTGTCTATGCTCTGCTTGCCTAAAAAGAGAGACTCTTGATCTCTTTATCTCTTTAGCATCCTTATAAAAAATGTTTATGCTATGTTCCAGCTTTCTTGTGGACTAGAGTCTATGTCTTCTACCTATCCTGATGTCAAGTGTCTCTGCTTTTCTCTGCTGGGAGCAGCCCTGTTTCTCACAGGGACAGAGGGAATAACCAATAGCCTCACAATAGTCTCCAAATGGCCATCTAAGAGTGTTGTAAACCTAACCTGCCAGCAGGTAACATTAGGAGTCATAGGGGCATGAAAAGTTATTGTTATAAATCAGTGAGCTTCTGAGTTTCTGGACATCCCTTACCAAAAGAATAAGAGTCAATAGGCTAGAAGTGGACAGAAGAGACGTGGGGTGAACTCGTAATGGGCTGGGAAGACCAGTGTTCTTGTTTAGTCACAGAGCAATCAAGAAGTCAAAGGTTAAAAATCACTTTATTAGTTCATTCCAAGTAATAAGGACAACTGTAGCATCATTAACTTGGGAAGAAACAACTGGTTGAATAGCAGTTTTGCTTCAGAAATAGTGGGTTATATCTAGGGCACATTGACAAGACAGTCTGTGAAAATGTTACAGGAGCATTTAAAGTATGCACCTAGAGCCCAAGAGAGTGGCTGAAGCTACAGAACCAAACAAACAAAAGAAGCATTTAAGAATATGGCATTGTATGAGACCTCCAAAGGAGAGGACATTAGGAGAGCCGCAGATTTAAGAACATTGGTCCAATAACCTCTGGCATTGACTGGTTACTTATACCTGCTGTTTGTAGATTTAGGGTGATGTACTTATTGTAGGAATAGTTAATGCTAATAACCACCCCCAGATAACTCTGATCTACTTTGAGAAGAACCATATTTTAGCAGAGAAAGGTCTGAGAGACTAAGGAAGGTAGTTGGTACTCTGTCGGGTTAGAGGAAACAGGAGGACTGAAGAACAAGGGTTAGATGTGCAGAAAGTGGCTGTCATGCCACAGTGCCAGGTCAGGGACAGGCAGACTCAGGGGTATAGAGATGGGGTATGGACTTGTGAGTGGAGTAACAACACTTAAAAGTGTGTAGTAAATTTGGGGCCATAGGGACTATTTACACTCCTAAAAATTGCAGAAGACCGGAAAGAATTTTAAAGTGAGTTGTATCCAGTGCTGTTCGCTTATATTAATTGTTCAAAACAAAAGCCCCAAGGCTGGAGAGATGCTCATCAGTTCAGAGCACTGGTTGTTCTCCCAGTCGACCAGGGTTCAATCCCCAGCATCCACATTGTGGCTCACAACCTTCTGTAACTCCAGAGGATCCAATGGCCACTGTATGTCATGGTGCACAGACACACATTCAGGTAAAACACCTATACACATAGAATAAAAATGAAGGTGTTTTTGTTTTGTTTTAAGTCAGGCCATGCTAGCACGCACCTTTAACCCCAGCACTCAAGAGGCAAAGGTAGGCTGATCTTTCTGAGTTTGAGGTCAGCCTGGTCTACAGAGTGAGTTCCAGGATAGCCAGAGTTATACACAGAAACCCTGTTTCTAAAACAAAAAACAAAAAAAGCAACTTTTTTAAAGGCCCCGATTGTGGTACTTCCTGATTATCATGTTGTAAACACCCCACTATAGAGTATTTTGAACTATGAATAGCTTTCTTGCAAACTAGAACAAGCTAGCTCTGACATACCACAGGATAACTACCAGTGTTTACCATACTATATTGAAAATTAAAACTTAGAATATTTATTTAATTTAAAATAGCAATAATTCTTCATATGTTGTCAGAAATAACACACTTTTATGAAAAACTTCTATGCTTTTCAAGTCCCTTTAAATATGTGGTTCAGCCGGGTGTTGGTGGCGCACGCCTTTAATCCCAGCACTCGGGAGGCAGAGGCAGGCGGATCTCTGTGAGTTCGAAACCAGCCTGGACTACCAAGTGAGTTCCAGGACAGCCTCCAAAGCCACAGAGAAACCCTGTCTCGAAAAACCAAAAAATAAAAAATAAAATAAAAAATAAATATGTGGTTCAACAGAAAACAACTAACTATATTCTCACAGTTGCTTCTAAACTCAATACTTTACAATATCCTTTGTCACTTAGGCCCCCAAAAACACCACTATTTATACTCATGAGAGAATGACCACAAAAGATAAATTCCATCTCATCATTATTATGGAAACTCTTGACACTTGACATCTGCATGTACCTCAGAACCCCTCTATGGACCTTAATAGCACGTTGTGAGAATTGCTGTTATACAGAACAGTGGACCACAACATTTTATCAATCTCATATGTATTGTTTTGATATCATACATATGGCAAAATGTGAAAAATAAAATAATCTCAGGGTTGAGATAAAGATGAATAGGATATAACATTATTCTTCTTGAATCCCAAGTGTTGCTTTGCATAATTCACATCTTAGACCTACCACAGTAGAGGATGAAGCTGAACAGAAGACCCTGGGGTTTAGTGTCAGACTTCAGAAAGCAATATCCATCATAAGACTAAAGCAGAAGTCATATAATTAAGAGTAAGATAATCCACTTGATCACTGGTGAGGGATGGAAGGACAACAAACAATTTTCTTGACCAGAAAAGCAGAAGAAAGAACATTTGAATCCAACTATGTTAAAAGATGCCCATTATCCAGAAAGAGCCAGAAGGCCAGGATATCTGATGGAATACTTCTAGATATGAAAGGGCAGCTGCACCCATGAAATCTCAGTAATATGTCTGATTAAACAATACCTGAACAGTGACAACACCAATTGGCATGCCGATCCAGCTCTAGGTGCAAAGCTGGTCTTCTCAGAGATGGGCACCCTGTATAATTACCCAGTGTTAAGTGGTCAGCCTAAAAAAATACATGTGCAAGTAACACTAAATAGACTCAACAGGTTGAGTTTATATTCAGACACACACACACACACACACACACACACACACACAGGTAACAATAATAAAGAATAGGAAGCCATGAGTTTGGAAGGGAGCAGGAGGAAGAAGTTGGGAGGTTGTTGAGGGAGAAGAGGGAGGGTGAAATGATGGAATTCTATTTTCATTAAGTATAAACTGGGAGACAGATGAGTTCAAAGTCAGCCTGGTCTATATAGCAAGTTCCAGAGCAGTCAAAGCTCCATAAACAAACAAACAAACAAATCCATTGTTAGTACAGACACTATTTATTTTTGACTTCTCTTCCAAGATCAAAATAAGCAAAGCAATAAAGTCCTTGGCAGACGCTTTGGAGAATGTTTTTGTAACAGCCAGGCATTATAAATAGTTAATAGTTGATGGGGTCTCTATGACCCTAGGTAAATCAGAGCAGTCATTCTTCTGATGGCTTTGAGTTGGCATGACCAGGTCCTTTTGCAGGTATGCACACTTCTTTACAAATGAACATATTTCCATAAGGGAACCATCAGAGATAATCCTTAGGAAACAAGTTGTGGCCATGATGACATCATCCACCTCTCCGATCAATACATTTTCCCCTTTTTTGGCACACATACTGCTCATCATGGGAACTGTGTTTTCTGAGGAATTGTACCACGCTTGCTTCTAGCTAATCCCCAAAGGGGCTTGGTTAGCACAGGTTAGGTGTAAAGCCTCTGGCGGTATATGTATTTTTGCCCATCAGTCTCAGTGGCAGGGAAAATTTCAAAAGCTTCAAATCTACTTCGAAAAAAAAAAACATCTCTAGCAGTAGAATTTTAATGAAGACAAAACAAAAATAGGAGCCAAATTAAAACAAAGAAAAATACAGTGAACCCCACTAATTCTGAAAAACCCAATTTAGGGGCTTTACCATGCGTCATATATTATGAGGAAGACAAAAAAAACATTTTGTCCATTATTTAATAACTACCAAAAACTGTTTGAATTAGTAACTCAGTTCACCTCATTCAGTCCTGGCCACCCAGCAAGGTAAATGACATCATCAGCCTTTTGTAGAGGATGAGGCTCTGGGGGTGAGAAAACTTGCAGAAAGCTGTCTCAAGAGTAAGAGACAGAGCAGTGCCAATCCACAGAGTTTCTGCCCCTCTTCTGGCACGGCTGTATGGAATTCCCACGCCAGTGACAATCCACAGACAACAGAGAGTTCTGGACCTCAGGGTGTTAGCTGGTTGTCTCTGATACAGCTGTGTTACAGACTGATGCCAACAAAAAGCAGGAAAGCATCTGTGCTATGTGTGCTGTTTTTCCTTTTGTTTTCTCAGTGAAACTACAAAAACCTCCTGAATGTGGATTCAGAAGATATCCTTAGAAGCCTCTGAAACACTGGGTCCAGTTCGTGTTCTTTCTGCAAACCAAAACACATGCTTATCTCTCCATCTTCATGTGGAATGAAATACCAGTGTGTTATTTAATTTTCTTTCTTCATTGAGACCCTGTGGGCTTTTTAACTCATAAATATTAATTTTGACTTTTTCCCCCTTGGATTGAACACAAACATTCATCCTGACACTAAATTAGATCTCCAATGTATTGTATTTTTAAAATAAAATAGCCGCTTACCAACTCATTGCTTATCCTGGTATTAAAATGTGGGTGATTCTTCACCTCAAAAACTGGCTAAAGCAGAAACAGTGTCTGCAGGGTCACAGTAGTGACATCCTTCCTGTGTGCTGGCCAGCCCTGTGTCTGCTGTCAGTGACTGCTTTTGCAAAGGTGGCCCAGGCTGTGAAGCTGCCGTGGTAAACACGTGCCTGCCCTTTGCCACTGTCTGTTATTCTCTGTATACTCATTCTCACTCTCACATTCTCACGATTGTCTAAGTCTAAGAAGACTGGAAAGATCTCTTGGCTTTATGAAAGATTAGAAACAGAAACTTTAAAAAAAAATGAGTATATTCTCAGCGCCCCTCCCCACCAAGAACAATAACAAAAACCCCATAGAACTGCACTTCCATAGACCATTAGCAGCTGGATGCACTTGACAAATATCTCTTACATAGGAAATGATGGTATTTTGATTAATGTCAGTAGGAGTACCAGAACAGCATTATGCTAGTTCCAGTTCACATTTGTTTGTTTGTTTGTTTGTTTGTTGTGCTTTGTTGCCTAGGCTGGTCTCCATCTCCTGGGTTCTAGATATCTTTCAGCTATCCCCTCATGAGCAGCTGGGGCCTGTGCCTAGTTTATGGTTTCTATTTTGTGATAATTTTAGATCAGCATTTGGCAAATGCTTTCTCTAATGGGCCAAATAGAGAGCATTTAAGAACTGTAGGTCAGCCATATAAGGCATCTGTTGCAGTTGCTCAACTCTGCAGTTGTAGCATGAAAGCAACATGGAAACTTACAGCACAATGTGATTTGCAAATGAAGGCAGTGTACAATTGTGTATAAATATTCAACACACATTTAAAATATTAGCAACAAGATTGAAGACACAGCTCAGCGGTTAAGATCTGGCATGGCTCTTCCAAGAGGAGTCTGGTTCAATTCCCAGCACCTGCATCAGGCAGCTGAAGAGTCTGTAACTGTAGCTCCAGAAGACACATCACCTCTGAACTCCATGGGTACCCACTATGCTTGGGGTGCACAAGCATGCACACTCAAACATACACACACACACACACACACACACACACACACACACACAATCAAAGGAAGCCAGGAGAGGTGGGGAGGGAGAGGAGCAAGCCAGTGGCATCTCCATATTAAACTTTCATTCATCACCAGCCTTTCCCACCTTCAGCACTTTTGAAGCCCAGGGCTAGGGGACAAAGGCAATCCCTTATAAACGTGTGTGACTGGATATTTCAAAGTTATGACCAGTGAACAGACTGCCACCCTCCTACTTTGATACCTTCTTCATGGTTTTTACTTCCTCTGGAACACCATGCTGGTATGTGATGGCTTGGGGACAGATAGCTCCTTATTCCTTCCAATTTTGTTTCAACTCAGCACCAAGAGGAGTCTTACACACACTGGGGGAGACACCCAACCCTCCACATCCAAGTCCATCAATGCCCTCTAGTCCTTTTTGTCCCCTTAGGCCTGGGGTGCTATGTGTTTTGCCCTCAGGGAATAGCCTGGGGTCTAAGCAAGGCTTTTGGTCCTGGTCTCTTAGGATTACAAGTATCTTGAGAATAGCCCAGAAGAGCACAGCCTCTGTGGCTGTACCTGCTTTCCTCTGTGTACCCTTCATCTTGGGGAGTAATGCGGTCACTGTCTAAGAAGGGGTTCATCTGGGGAGTAATGCGGTCACTGTCTAAGACAGGGCTCCTGTAGAACAGTACCCAGGAGGGCGGAGGAACATTGGATTGGCCAAGGGTTAATAATGCCCATTACAAGGGCTAATAAATGGTTTGATAATATGAAATACCCTTTTTTCTTTTAGTTTTTAGAAAAATTTTATTTCTTCTTCACCCCTTCTCTCTAACCCCCCCGTGTGTGTGTGTGTGTGTGTGTGTGTGCGTGTGTGTGTGTGTGTGTGTGTGTGTGTGTGTGTTGTATGGATACAAGCACACATATGCCATGGTATGTATATAGGGGTTAGAGGACAGCTTGCAGGAAGCAGAACTTTCTACCATGGGATTGGGGATGAAACTCGGGTCTTTTGAGTCATCTGGCCTGCCTGAAACTCTTTACAATGATTTTATAAATGAGCTTTAGAAGTGTGAAGTTGGACATAGTAGCACGCGTTGGTAATCCTAGTACCTGGAAGGCTGCAGCAAAAGGATTTCAAATTCAAGGCTAGCATGGAGCTCATGGGAAGACCCCAACCCACCCTAAAAGAAAAGTAATTTTAGAGACTGACCACTGTGAAGGAAAACACAAACAAAAGAACTGGCAGGAAAAAAATCAGGACGAGAAGGTATTGGTTTCTATTTGTTTCTTTATATTTGGTTATTTATTTTGTGTGTGAAGGGGACTGTGTGTGACATGGAATGGTGTGGAAGTCAGAAGACATCTTCCGGGAGTTGATTCTCTTCTCTGGTACTAGAGTCTTTTGTTTTATTTAAAGATTCTTTAACTTTTCCCTACTCATCAAATTTTCTGTGGTAAGCATGCATTGTGTTAGTAACTGAACAGAAACAACACAAAGCTCTGTGTTGGGATTTCTATTGCTGTGAAGAGATACCATGCCCATGACAACTCTTATAAAGGAAAACATTTAATTGAGGTGACTCACAGTTTCAGAGGTTTAGTCTATTATCATCACGGAGAGAAGTATGGTTCGTGCAGGCAGACGTGCCAGAGCTAATTCTTACATCTTGCCTCATAGGCAACAGGAAGTGGTCTGAGACATTGAGTATGACTGGAGCATATATGAGGCCTCAAAGTCTACCTCCACAGTGACACACTTCCTCCAACAAGGTCACACCTACTCCAACAAAGCTACACCTCCTAACAGTGACACTCCCTTTGGGGGCCATTTTCTGTGAAACTACCACAAGCTGCACCTAGTATCTTGGCTAAATGATCATAGTATGTACCATAGCAGTTCAAGGTGCTTGGGAAATACTACTTTTCACTCTTTTTTTTATTCTCTTTAAAGTTGAGTGCATATTGTAAGATTCATATGAAGGTGTTTTGAAGATATACAAAAGAAGGAAGGCATTGTGGGATAGTGGGTAGAGGGGCCATATCTCTATTTGGATCTTGTTCTGACTGCTCACTAGCTGTGTGTAGCAAAGGAATCTCTCTCTCTCTCTCTCTCTCTCTCTCTCTCTCTCTCTCTCTCTCTCTCTCTCTCTCTCGGGAATAGGGAATACCAACGTTTATGGAAAGTCATTGTGGTCACATGCAAAGACAACTTGACCCATAGGCCATTCGTGTTACTTGCAGATCCCTCCCAGCAACTCTCCTGGTCTACATCTTGACTAAGAACAGAAACAGGAATTTCTTGTCTCTCAGGAACTCTACATTTAATGAGAACGATACACAAAAAGCATATGATGATGAACTTGAGATCAGTGCTCAAAGAAAATCAAATTCAAGGAGGATGACTAAGTATTAGGGACCATAATAATTAATTTCTCCCTGACTTTTGAGAATTTCACACATGTGGCCAGTGTGTTCTGGGTGTGGTGTTTAGAATAACACAGACTTATAGGTTCACACCCAGCATTTCCCTGGCCCTATGACTGAAATTCCTACCATCTTGGATGCATTTTTTAACTGTATAGGAGATATACAATGGCAATAACTTCAGAATTCATTTGGAGGCTCAGAGGGGGGGTGTGGCTATTAATTTTACTATTCAGTGAGTTGCTAACTGTAGTGAACAGCTGGCTGCTTAATTCAGTAAACCAGGGAAGCAAGAATCTGTGACAAGCAAGAGCTAATCTGCTACCTTTAGCTTTTGCATTAGTTAAAGCGTCAGTAAAACTAGGGCACAAGCAGTTTCCTTCTGTTCCAGCCTGTGACTAAGTGCTAGTAGAGGAAGATCTGGCTCAAATTATAGAAGGCAAAAAGAGTGTAATATCACATTAGAATACTCTGGAGATGACGGCTGAAATTTCTCTCCTAGATCTTCTTGTCTCTGCCCAATGTCAGTGACTCATTTTGAAAGCGTCTAGAGACAGATGTAGGATTAATGGGCAGAGCCCAGGGCACATACCCTCCTCTGTGTGCATGCTTTTGTGCTCCCAGTACTTTCTGAGCTTGCTTTCTCTCATGCTACATGGCAGAAAAAAATACTTACTTGATACTGGGCTATTGTAAACTGTGTAGGCAACATTTTCAGAAGTTGTTTTATGAAGCTTATAAAAACATTGTTTCCATATTCAAAGTTGAACTGCCACTACTGTTACCATCACTAATTACTATGACTTACACAATGACCTCGTCATTTTCTCAGAAATTAAATGTAAAGATCATTGAGATAGGCTGCCCCTTCCCCTGTGTGTGTGGTACATATGGGTATGTACACATGTGTGCATGCATTTGCTCACCAGTATGATTGCATGTGGATGCTGGAGGCTGACATAAAGATGTCTTTCCTCCTTGTGCTCCACCTCATTTTTTGAGACAGGATCTCATGAAACCAAGAAAAGGCAGCAGCAGAAATGAGTCCATCTAAGTGCAACTTGGTAAGCCAAGCTTAGGGTAACTCACAGGAGAATGAGTGATGACTGCTTCCAGGAGCATGGGAGTCTCAGGCACTTAGAGCATTGAAAAGCCCAAGCAGCATGGGTGAAAAACCCAAAAGCTGTGTCTTTGGAGTTTCCAGTGCAACGTGCAGCAGGCAGCTGTATCATGGAGCAGTACCCTCCACAGCAATTGTTTGCTGTCTGTGTTAATCCAGGAAGGGTCCTTACAAGTGTTATAAGGGTTGTTGTCTGTTTGTTTTGCCAGCTTGGAGTGCCTTCCTCATTCTTCCAGGAGGGAATGCTTTGATACACAAGAAAACAGCTACCCAACAACCCCCACACTTCCTCTGCTCTTTCCATCCCCTCTTCCTTGCTTTTCTCTGAGCCTTGGGAGCTCGTATATAGATGTGTGATTATTTTGTTCCATTAACTGATGGGCATTAGAGCACTATGGGACACAGTGATAGCAACAGTGTCTTGTTTTACAGTCAACTACTTCATTTTTATAGTAACTGTCACCCACTGCAAAAAGATCATCCTTTCATGGTCATGAATGACAGCAGTGGCAATCCATAATTAAATACAAAAATATTGAAAAGGCAATTTCACAGATATATTCCATCCATATTAACAAAGCAACAGTAATAGTCTCCCAACTGCTTCTTCTAGTCTCCTCAGGCACGGGCTTTTGCCCGGTTTATGGTACCAAATGTGGGTTCCCTCCTCTAGAAGGCTTCAACCCAATGGGAGAGTGATTAGTTATACCAATAGGCATATCTTGTCTGAGGTGTTGAAAATGTAACCATCTACTGCACAAACTTCTCCGGTGAGCTGTGCTCATCTATAAGTAGAGGGATTTGAATTTGGACAGTGGTTTAATAGTGTCCATTTAGCAAAATAACACTAGTATTCACTCCTGGGCCTAAGAGTCTAAGAACTATGAGTTCTTGCCCAGAATTAAAGTACCAGGCATGCTTCCTCCTGTGGAGTGAACTTTAAGTCCAATCAGAAAGCAGCTTTGGAGATGGAAAGATGGCTCATCAGCTCGGAGCACCCAGGTTCAATTCCATCATCCACATGTCAGCTTACAACCATCCGTAATTCTAATTCTAGAGGATTGTACACCCCCTCTGACACTCCTGGGTATTAGGCATGCACATAGTGCACAGACCTACATTTGTGGTACATTGCAAAACATTGATGCCCAGAGAATAAAAAAATATACTAAGGCAAATTTTAAAGCAAGCAGTTGGCTACCCCCATAATACTGGTTCCGCTAGTGTATCCATGGGCGTGTCTCAGCACAGCAGTTGTTGCTGTAGCTCGTGAGGTTCACGGCAGGGTGAGGTTATTGATGACTTTCCCTTCCAGTAACCTTCATAGCACCTTCTGGTACTGTGAAAGCCAGCCAGTGTCGAGCAAGCTTGCAGAGACCTCTAACACAGATCTAATTCGTACTCTTTTCTTCATGCTCCACAGACTATAGGAAATAGCGAGCCAACACCTCTATTTCATCCTCTCTTTTTTCCACTCCTCCTGCCAAGTAAGAGGTCAACACAGAAGACAGCATCGGTGTGTTTTTTTTCTGCTGTAATTCTTCCTTTTTGCAGATAAGGTATTTCTGGGCAAGCAGCTCAGCCTCCTCTGAATGTCTTACTGCACTCACGGCAGTGGCCATATAGCTGCCTCCATAACCTTCCTACTGTTGGGTCCTATACATACAATGTCCAGGGACTGCAGTCTACTCTAATCCATCAGCCATTCTGGGCATCCTCATACTCACATGGTGGACTCCGTTCATTAAGGAGGTATACCACCCCTTATTACACAGAGGGACACAGCTACCCTGAGACTATTCCCAAGGATGCTTTACTCTGACAGCTCAGCCTTGATTACATACATTATACCCATAACAGAGGCCATGCAACTGCCTCTATAGCAATGTGGTACACTGTGCCATACCATACCATGTGGGGAAGGTGCCTTATTGGGATTGTCTCTGGGGATGCTCCAACTCAGAAGGATTAACCCCAGTTTCATGTCTTATTACCCATAGTACAGGCCATGCAGTGGTACTCCCAGACTTATCTTTGGGTCTATTAATCCCTGTCTGGGTCCCAGTTATATTGTCCTACTTTTCTTGGGGAGTCTATTTCTATTCACCCAGATAGACCAACAGCCAAGGAAATGATTCCATCCAAGGTGAGCTTTCTGAGTCGGTGAGTTCCCTGGGGTTACTTAGGAGCATGGTGAACTCAGGCAGATGCATCAGCTAAGAGACTACCCTATCATTGGTGACAGCTCAAGAAATATGAGTCACTAGAGTTCTATGGACAGCTTGTAGCAGGCAGCTACCCTGCTGAATAATCCCTTCTTCCCAGCAATTGTACATGGGTTATTTATCTGCAAGAAGGGACCTGGTGAGTTTTGTAAGTGTTGGATGTTCCATGAGCCTCAAAACCGTCCCTGATATCTCTCCCCAACTTCCATCCCTCCAGAAAGGGATATTTCTATTGGAGGAAACAATTAAACAGCATAGCCAGTGATCAAAATATACAAGTTGAACCTGATAAACACAGGGGTAAAAACAGAGGCATAATGCTAACTGTTAAGGTGAAAAGTTAGAAACAGTAGCATCAACTAAAATCAGGTGGAAAAGCAAAGAATGCAAACAAACCACAGAAATATACTGAATTACTAGTATTCAATATTGGAGAAGTAGATAACACATAAAATGGAAGATTAAATATAACCTACAATAACAGCTTACAAACAAGTCAGGCATGATGCTGTACACCTTTAGTTCCAGCACTCAGCAGGCAGAGGCAGGCAGATCTCTGTGAGTTCGAGGCCAGCCTAGTCTACAGAGCAAGTTCCAGGACAGCTTCCAAAACAACACAGAGAAACTCTGTCTCGAAAAAAACAAAAACAAAACAAAACAAAAAACAACACAGAGAAACTCTGTCTCGAAAAAAAACAAAAAAACAAAACAAAACAAAAAACCAACCAAACAAACAAAAAAACAGCAAGGAAGTAACAAAAATAAAGCATAATGAGAAATGTGTTTAAATGAAATACTTCCATCGTGTAATTAATTCATTCATTTTAAGCTCCTACTGTGTGCCAGGCATAGTTATAGGCATTGGCCTATTTAATCCTCATGGTAACTATTTAGTATTGGCTGACTTATAGATGAGTCCAAGCAGCAGAACTCTACTGATGACATTTCTAACAACCATACATATACAGCACAATCTTAAATACAGCTGTAGCAGCATTCAGTAAACAGCTACTGTCCAAAGCATATCATTTAGTAAATACAACAGAATGAAAATAGATGAATTAAGTAACGTGCTAAAGAACTTAGAATCATGTTGGTAATATAAATCTAGGGAACACTAACAAAGTGACTAATAATAGTAAAAGTGTTACAGCATGTATGAGGAGGAATTGTAGATAAATCCTAATGTAAGGAAAACAAAGTAAGAAATGCTAATGAGGAAGCCATGCAAACTCTTCGGGGCCTCCCCCCTTACCTGAGTGGTAGGTGGGCGGGGCGCACAGAGCACGTGGACAGGTGGAGGCAGACACTCAATGCTACCCTAGGCTACATAATGAAACTATCTTAAAAAAAAGAGTTTTATGAAATGGTCCTGGCTAAACACACAGGTAAGTTTTAGAATGTGAATAAAAATAAAACATGTTTAGGGAAACACAATCATCAGAACTGATCTCAGAAAACATAGATTCACAATTTCAATAAATTAAACAAAAATTTGAGCCACTTCCCCAAACAAAAATTCCAGATGTTTACTTGGGGACAATTATTAAACTTCTAAGAGACAAGATTTAAAATTGAAAGAAAGAAAGTTCTGAAACTCCGTTTGTGAGGCTACAGTGACATGGTTAGCAAGCCTGACAAAGATCATGCAAAGCAGCTTCGGAGAATTGGGAAATGTTGGGAAAGAACGCTATACTGTTACCTAGTAGGGCTTCTTCTAGGAATTCTGAAATTGCCCGATTTCCTACAGCAATGGAAAAAAAGACATGACTATCTCATAGACGTTTAAAAGGCACTTGACAAATACAACTGCTTTTAGTAAAAAGCTCAAGATTGTGTGTGTGAGAGAGAGACAGAGATAGACACAGAGAGAGAGAGAGAGAGAGAGAGAGAGAGAGAGAGAGAGAGAGAGAGAGAGAGAGACAGCCTAGCCCTAACAAAGCATCATTGAACAAGAAACATTCAACATAAGAATGTTCAAATTGGGTTTTTTTTCTCCTTCTCTTAGAAGTGTCATGGACACAATTTGGGAGAGGAGCAGATACACAGATACACAACCCCCCTGCTACAAGACACCTGAAACTTAAGTAAAATAAATGTGCCAAAAAACAAACGGTGAAGATAAGACTAGGACCTACTCGGGCCTACTGGGCCAGAGAGAATGCCCCCTCTCTAGGTCTGAGCCAAGTTGGCAAGACAGTTATCAAAGTCAGTGAAGAGCTTAGGAACAAACTTTCAGTTTTAAAACTAAAATGGAATGTTAATTACTTAAACACATAGCAATTAAAATTGTAGGACAATATAATTTGAAGTCAAAACATAAAAATAAACAAAAAATAGTGGTGACTCATCACGGACAACAAGCTCATTTCCGAGTTTATACAAGGCTTCTACATCAAACAGCAACAGAATGAAAGGAAAGTGGCCAGGAATGGCCACCATTCCACAGAAAGGAGAGCGGCAGCTCACTTTTTACCTTTCCTTGTGGTGGTTGTGATGACTCGGGGCCTGGCAAGCACTCTACCAGCTGAGATACATCGTTAGTCCACAGCAGGCTGTTAAGCCGGAAAAGATAACAGCATTGGAAATAAAAGAAACAGAAATCAAAACTGCACGAGCTACAGTTTTCCTCTGAATAAATAATCTGAGTTCTAAACGTTACAGTGACATTCCAGGAAGGTAAAACAGGCACTGAGCTGCGTTGTTGGTGGGAAAGCGAAGTTTTTATGGAGAACAGTTAAGCGATGTAAAAGCTGGATGCAGTCTGCTGCCTGTAACCTCGGAGGCAGGAGGATCGCTAGGGCTTGCTGTCTGCCAGCCTAGCCGGAAGTCATGAGCTTCAGGAGCAGCGAGACACCTGCGCTTCAGAGGACCAACACCAAGACTGATAGGAGAGCACATCCAGTGCTTTCTGGAGCCTCTGTGAGCGTATGCAGATGAGCATGCACACGCACATACGCAGACACTCAGCGCAAGCACGCACGCATGAACACACAAAGCACGCGCACACACACACACAACCCACGCATGCACATAAATGCAGACACAACACAGGCACACACGCATGACATGCACACACACGCGTACATACACACAAAACATGCAGGGCTGACTACAGTATTACCCTGTTAAATCAACGGAATACTATGTAATAATGAAAGAATATGAACCTCTCCCCCATATTTTGATAAGTAAAAACTTTCCAGGTATATCGTAAAAAGTCAAAAATATAAGATACAAAGGAATGTGTATATGTTAAAGATTCTATATATCTATATATCTGACATTATACCCATATATAAAATAACACCATTTTCTTGCAGATAAAGAAACAAAAACTAGTGTTAGCAGTCGTTTTCCAGGAGAGGTATTGACTGGAAAAAAAACTGACTTGTGGGGTATGTGTATATATGCTGCTTACCAAAATATTAATTCTGAAGTTAATATTTTCAGTTATATGTATATATCCCACCTCATTAAGGATTGAAGAGCTCCTGATTTTTTTCAATAGAGAGTATTTGAGTTATATAAGATCTGTAGACTTTATTGTGTTCAGTTTTTTTAATCTTTTAGATTTATTTTATTATTTTATGTATATGAGAATTTTGCCTATATTCCTGTGCACTACATGTGTGTTTTACCTGGTACCATGAAGGTCAGAAGAGGGTTTCAGATTCCCTGAAACTGGAGGGACAGATGACTGTGAGCCACCATGTAGGTCCTGGGAATCAAACTCAGATTCCCTGTGCTCTGCTGTCTCTTAAATGCTGAGCCATCTTTCCAGCTAAGTGCTCAGCTTTTTTTTAATTTTTGCTGGTTTTGTTTATATTTTGGATTGGGAGGGTTGTTTGTGTGTTTGCTTGTTTCTAGACACATTTCTCTGTGTAACCCTAGCTATCCTGGAACTATGCTTTGTAGATAAGAGTTCTCAAACTCGCCTGCCTCTGCCTTCTAAGTGCTGGAATTAGTGTGCCACCATACACAGTTAAGTGTTCAGCTTCTTAAAACTAAATGTTTTATAGAAAGTTTCCCGGGGTATATTAATTACTTAAGCGCTTGGCTTTTCCTTGGTGACTTACGTTATTTTTGTCCCATTAGCTTTGGGCCAGGCTGTAGACTGTAGGCAGGGCTTTCTAGACTAGACTGCTGGTCTATGCTGTTGTAATTGCAGCTCCTTCCTTCTTTTTAAAGATTCCATTTCTCTCTTTACTGTTAACGTCAAATTAAATGCTTCCTCATTTTTCTCAATGTCACTGTCCCTACCCTTATGGTCCTGCTCTTTTGGTATGCCAAAGATAGGGACTGTATAAGCAAACATCTTCAAACTGTATCTAAAATGAGAGGAGGTGAGTTTGGGCCAGTACTAGATGGAGAACAACTCCCTGTTGAGTATGAACTTTGTGCTGTTTGTTGGCTCTGTTTGACCTACTTATTTACTTTCTTTCAGACATTTTCCAGTAGTGTAGGATTGTGGGTCAATGACCCCTAGTGAGTAAAGTTGTTACTGTACTTGAGTGGACAAAAGCTGCAGAACGCACTTATGCTCTTTAACTAGAAATGCGTGATGAAGTGATCACATTGTGCTCAGCACACAGACATCCAATTCACTTTTACTGAAGAACTACTCTATACCATTGTCCTGTGGGGAGCCTCTAGGAATACAAGCCTAGCTGGAAAGTGGGGGGGGGGAGGTGGGATTGATCCAGCTACATTGCTTTTCCTATGGGGAAATTTGACTCAGGAGGTGGGTAAGATAGGTTCTCTATTAAATATAGAAGGAACTTAATATTATCTGTTATTCAATAAAATAACAGATCGTTGACATTCTAAGTGGCTGGCAACGTGGCGCTAAAAGTCCACCAGAAAGTTCATTTTGTTTTCACCTTTATCATTGGAAGTGTTTCTAAGAGGAATGACTATTTGCATACATTGAGGACACCATGTTTTGGCATAGGTTAGTTGATGGGTTCCAACTCTTAGTCGCAGTTACTCAACTGACAATGCACACAGGCCACTCTGTGCCCTCAGCACACTCACTGAACTTTTGCGAAATTCCTAAGAAGATAACTTGGAAAAGTGTGCTTTGTTAGTATTTTTCTTATTTGCTGACAAGCCTAGATGTAATCTATAGGTTTTGAGTTTCTCAGTGGCATCAAACTCTCTTTAGAAGAGAATCCTACCTAAGTCTTACGTTTGAGCCTAATTAGACTAAGCTACCATGAAACTTATAAAGATAATTTTTATATATGGGGGATAGAAATTTCTTAGCTGAAGCTTTTCTTAAAAAATAATCATTATAGCAGATGTTAACAGACTGCAACATTATCTGACTTTCTCTTCTACCTTAGATAGACAAATAGCCAAACACCTGCTAAGCTCCCCTTGGGCCTGTCTGGAATCCTGAGGAAGGAGAGCTGAATGAAAAGAATGTCTCATTACCTGGCACCAGATGGCAGAGAACATTCGCACAGTTATTGCTGTTATCATGTTATTGCGAAAATATAGCAGTATAATTTTTTACCCTGGAAAATTATAGTAAGTTGGAGAGGTCCGTCGAGAGGTGAAGCTACTTACTAAATATTGCCAAATGGAGGAGTGTTTATGTAAATAATGGCACATTCTGTCATTGACATAACAAGACATATATGTGTCCCTTCCACTGTCCAGAAGTCCCAAGAGAGTGAAACTGCCTGAGATGTGGTGCATGGGTTAGGCATTGTCTTTCCCAAGAGAATAAAACTGCCTGAGATGTGGTGCATGGGTTTTTCCATGTCCCCAAAGATACGTTAGGCTCAAGCAAGTGGTCTTCTCCCCGTGGTCCTTCCCTCACTAACGGCACTTATTTCATATTCTTGTGGTGGTGAATGTGCTGGATAACCAGGTAGTTGCTTTTCCTCAATATATTTACTTTAGTTGACTGTTGATAGAATCGCCCTTTAATCTGATCAAATACGTGTTAAACAGCAGCATGAGACTAAGGCTGCTATGGCCTCTAAAGTCCCTTTCCACTGGGAGCACTGACTATGGAACTCATCAATAAACCAGGTCTTCCCACCTAGAAGTTCCCCTGGCAGTAAAACCCAGGTGTCTGAGCCTGTTGTTGCTTCCTCCACTGCTACTCTTGCGTCTCCCACCATTTGGTACATGTGGCCTTTTGGCACATGTCTGCTTTTCTTTTTTTTCTTTTTTCACCTCGCTGTCTCATACCAAAAAAGTGGTCTAGACACACACACACACACACACACACACACACACACACGCACGCACGCACGCACACACACACGCACGCACGCACACACACGCACACACGCACACACGCACGCACACACACACGCACGCACACACACACACACACACACAATCCATCAAGCTATTTCGTTTATGAAATCAACCATGGAACTGAATTTCTTTAGCAGTTGTTGATTAGCATCAGTAGTGGGTATTGTTTTGGAGGGAGGGAATAAAATTTTATTAAAAAGCATTTGAAAAGTGTTAAATTCCTGTTTTGACCTACACTCTAGTTCCCTCCTGTGGAGTCTAGGAGTCAGTAAAGCAAGTATACAAATGCACAGGACAACTTTCCCCTCCTAAGTTAGCCTCGGGATATTTATTGGAATGTTCAGACTGGAAACTTCCCGGTTACCCAGCGTCCCCTCCGAGCTCATGCCCCATGTCCTCAACCCATTCCACTCAACATTTCAGCAAACATTTGGTCACCACTTTCCTCGGTCCTCCCCTGTCTCTCAAAACATCTTATGCATCTCCTCACCAAGCTCTAAGCTTTTCAGCTATGTTCTTTTCCTTTTGGTCCCTCGAATTTCTCCTAGGAGAATAAATTGGAATGTATTCCAAATTTGTTCATGGCCTTCAAGTGCTTCCCTTTGACTGTAAAGGAAAAAAAAAAGTAGACTGGACTTGGTGGCACTTTTGATCCCAGCACTCATGAGGCAGAGACAGGCAGATCCTTGATTTGAAGGCCAGCCTGGTCTACATAGTGAGTTCCAGGATAGCCAGAGCTATGTAGAGAGACTATCTCAAGCAAAAACAACAAAATTCCAGTTGCATTTGTGACCTATCTCTACTCTGCACCCTGACTTTGCAAACACATACAAAGCGACTTCTAGAACTTCTTTGTCCCCCTGTCCTTTGAGTGGGCCATCTTCAGCCTCACTCCTTCCAAGTAACGCCAACTGCGGCTCATCTTTCAAGCCCCCATTTAGTATCACACCCACCTTCCCAGATGGGCCCTGTGACGCTTTGTGAGAGCCCTGATGATTTCCTATAGGAAGGTAATTTGGTCCTTCTGTCCAGTCGGATCTTGTGTAGGTGCTGATACTTGGCAGCTGTAGTAAGAAATGAGACAGAATGAAGTAAAACCAAGATGGAACATACTTTGTGTAACCCTTGCTTTCTTGGAGATGCATACCCTGAAAACAATGCTACAATGGCAGGGAAACTGGGTGGTGCAGGAGCCCTGTGAGGAAGGAGACACACGTGGTCTGCTCGAGTTCATATCACGCTGAGGAGCAAGCTGCTTCCATTCCTTGTGTCGCCCTGGCCTGGTCTTGTGTTTGTTGGTTCTGCCTGATTTCCCCATTCTTTCCTCTTGATTGCTCAGGGAGCCATGGAGTTCAACTTGGAGCCCCTGCTCCTTTCTCAACACTAAAGGCTATGTTATATATTTTGTATATACTTGTGAGTACTCATATATATGTGTCTTGACCTCAATCCCTAGTAGTAGAATGGGAAATGCAACTAAGAATTGTGTAAATAAGAACAGAGGGTCAGTTATTACACACTGCTAGGTTTTATACTTAACCCTTCTGATCACACTTTGAAGGACAGACACCATTACTGTTATTATCCTGACTTTATAGGCAAGTTAAGTGAGGCAAATAGAAAACAAATATACTCTTGAGACTTGGGAGAATTAGGATCCAGTCAACATGTGACTTACTCCAAAGCTGGCAGAGTAAATGTAATTAATCTTAAAATATTATAATAAACCACACCCAAACCAATCCCCAAAGCCAGCCCCCCCCACCCCCGCCATGGCCTACACTTGTAATCCCAGCACTTAAGTCGGAGGCAGAAGGACTAATGTGAGTTTGTGGCTAGGCTGGGCTACATAGTGAGTTCCAGGCCAGCGTAGGCTACTCCATAGGAAGGACCTGTTCCA
Source organism: Mesocricetus auratus (assembly GCF_017639785.1). NCBI lineage: Eukaryota > Metazoa > Chordata > Mammalia > Rodentia > Cricetidae > Mesocricetus > Mesocricetus auratus. The sequence goes on from NW_024429198.1 coordinate 41,541,023, forward strand.
ACAACAAAAAACTAGTTCTGTGTTAAGAGCAGATCTCTAAAGGGCCAGAGAATTGAATGGTTCGCCCTGATTTTTGTGTGAGTTCTGGTAGGTTTTTCTTGTCAAGATTTTAAGTCCAAGATCACTGCAAGCAGCATGTTCTTTTTGGACTTGGCTTTTAATCTCAAGGACTTGGTTGTTTCTCCACACACTGTGTCTAGGAAGATTTGCCTGTTCCCATCCCAGATTTTACACACATGGCCTTGGACAGGGCTAATAAATATCCTGTTGCTCAAGTTCTCACCTAGCCGGTTCCAGCTAGTAAGGGTTTCTTGCTCTCCTTGACTAAATGCTGCCCTATGCATCATGGACAAACCAAAACGATAAGGGTTGGTTCCTGCCCCCACCCCCACCCCAAAGAAAAACAATCCCCACAATCCTGGTAGGAAGGCAAGCTATTTACAAAAGAACCGATTAACCAACAATGGAGCTGTTGGTGACCAGAGCCTCTGGGAGCTTTCAGGTCCTCTGCTGGGGAAGAACACCCCTCCCCCCACTCTCCACCACTACTTGTGCTGGCTTCTTTCAGCTAGCTCTCTCTTGCATTTACTACCAGCTCACCCACTATTCTGCTTCTCAAATCTAATGTCTGAGGAACAGCCTTCACTTCAACTAATCTAGTCTCTTTAATGACAGGGGTTTCTGCATCTTAGATTTCCTTGCTTGTCCTATCTTTGTAATTTAAGAAAAACTGAAACCAAGCTACCCATTGGATACCACATGAGTCCTACTTGGTCCTCTTGCTGAGGAGACTCTTCTGTTGGAGAGGAAGCCCCACGTGAGGCAGGAACTGACAATCTGTCCTTTATGTCAACGAGAACACCAACAAGCAGAGCCCCTGGCCTGTGAGTGTTGGCCTCAGTATTTGGGAGTTGGAAGGATAAGTGAATGTTTTCACAGTGTCCAGAACTGAGTTGTCAAGGTTACTGTGGTGCAAACAGAATGTATGGTGTCAGTGTGTCCTGGTGTCTGGGCTCAAGTGGCCTTTCTTGGCAGCATCTATAAAGAATACAGGGCATGTTGTAATCTCTTCTGCTGATACTGGGGGTGCTCTCTCAGCAGTTTAGTGAAACGTCTCATTCTGTTTCCATTTTGTGGTCATTGCTTTGAAACTGAAGCTGGACTTGCAATCTCTGGACCTTTGCCCAGAGTGCTTCCCTCCTTCAGTTGAACTGACCTATATTGCCCTGAGTCATTAGTCCCACCCAAAGAAGCAGCGGGTACTCAGGGAATTCAGGGGGCCTTTCGAATTTCTTTTACAGATGGTGCTAAAAGCACAAAGACTTACCTACATCTCTCTTTGGAAACAGATCACTATGATGAAAGTAGCAGTTCGTTCTGTAGCCTAGCTGGCCATTTTATGTGGTGACACTGCAGCCCTTCCCACAAAGAGCTGCAGTGTAGATGTGAAGGATTAAAATGATGGTTGGAATTTTTCTAAAGGTCACGATATTATACTAGCATTATGTTCTTCTTGTTTTAAATGACTGTTCATGATTCTCCAGTACAGCATTCTGTACCTTCACTTATACAGACACTGTTCCTTGGCTTTGAGAATGTCCTTTTTTGTAAGTGGACATTAGGCTAATTTATCTGCAGAGTCTTTATCTAGCTTCAAAACCAGTGCCTGTCATTAGCAAACTTCTCGTAGGAGTTTTAGTCAAGTCTGGGCTACACAATGGTTGAATTGGTGACCATTATATTTGTTTAACTGCTGTAAAGTAAGTTTGCAACAATGGATTCTCGCACTTAAATAGGCCTGCAGAGCATTAGGGCCCTATCAGTCATGCAGAGATTTCTCTCCTCCTGCCTCCTCTGATGGACCGTTCTGCTGATGTGAATATTCAAAACGAAGGTTCAGGAAGAGCAGGTGATGGATAAAGACAACCTTCTGTCTTGTGAGGAAATCGGAGAAATCCTTTTAAGAAATTTCTTTGTTATGGTGTCAGAAGATTAATTATGCTCATGTGAGAACAACTTTCTCATTTGGTGAAAAGAGACATTATCTTTCTGACTTGTGACAGATTTTCAAAGAAAGGGAGTTAAAGACCTCCTCTAGTCTGAACTCTTATTCTATTGTCTTTGTGGACTCTTCTAAGACGCTTGGATTACATCAGGGCATTGTGATGCTCAAGAAGTCATTAATAGACCAGGAAGTTCTATTTCAAGCAGTCCCTCCCGCTCTTCCTCCTGCAGGTCCCCTCAGGTCTTAATACCTGGATTTGTGCATCATAGGTGATGGCTTGTTCCCAGCCTATTTTAGAAGAGACATTGTGTGTTACTAAAAACTTACAGCAGCTCAAAAAGCACAATTTTGAGTAGAACAGATAATTTTATGACTTAAGATACTGTTTTAAAAATTCAATATTTGATTGTAATCCTGTTAAAACAGGTACAAAGCACTGACAATATATGCACTCCTCACAGGCACTCTGAGCACGACTCAGACTCAGAATCACCTTTGACATTTACAGACAAAATACATGGAATAAAACAAAAACAATGAAGTTGTGTCAGATGAGTTTCTTTTTCAGTATCTGAATTTCAAATTTCAAAAACAAAATAGCCATTTTAGTTAAAAAATAAAGAAGCAAAAAGCACAACTTCCTAAATGCTTCATTTCATACTGTCCTTTTTTTTCAAGACAGGGTTTCTCTGTGTAATCCTGGCTGTCCTGGAACTCACTCTGTAGACCAGGCTGGTCTCACATAGCTCTTCACAGATATCTGCCTGCCTCTACCTCCTCAGTGCTGGGATTAAAGGCATGTACTACCACCACCCAGTCATACTCTGCCTTTTAAATAATGCACACTAGGTGACTCAGGGTCTACGGAACAGAACAAAATGAAACTGTGTCTTCAGGGACTGTTGATGTATTTAGCGGAAGGTTATTTATCTCTACATTAAATCACCTATGCAGCTATAGCTTTATTTTTGTTGTCAATTTTTTATTAAAAAAATAAGTCTCTTCCTGCTAGGTGAATTATCACTTCTAGATTTCATCATGGCAAACTGCCATTTTGTTTTTTCCATAAAAGAGAGCCTGCATCTGCAGTAAAACCTATTTCATCTCTTGACTTAGTTCACTATAATCATTCATTTTTCTTTTACGACCAAGTACTTATGTAGGTAGTTAAGATTTCCCAGAACTCAGATGTTTAGGAGACAATCACACATGAGCACACACACAACTAGGATTATATACTAGAATATTCAGCAATAGCACTATGTATATTATTTCAGCAACTCTTAGTTTCTTAGTATACGATACCAGTTGCATGCTTTTCCACTAGGTCTGAGATTAGATTTTCAGTATCTATTACTGATTTAGACGTTTCTACCCTGCCTATTCTGGAACCCCACCAACTTTAAGGACAGATTAACTATCATGTTACACAGGAAACAATCATTAAGACAGACATTAATATTAGCTGATATTAGTAATAGTTTTGCAGTTAATTATAGCACTTGTATGGCCAGATTCAGGTTGTGAGTGTGTGTGTGTGTGTGTGTGTGTGTGTGTGTGTGTGTGAGAGAGAGAGAGAGAGAGAGACAGAGACAGACAGAGACAGAGACAGACAGAGACAGAGACAGAGACAGGGAGAGACAGAGAATGTGTATAGACCAAAGATCCATGTCAGTTGTTTTCTTCAATTGCTCTCCACCTATCTTTTGAGATAGGGTCTCTCACAGAACCTGGAGTTCACCAGTTGGCTATATTAGCTGTTCAGTGAGTCCCAGGGGCTCCACCTGTCTCCATCCCTACTATCCTAGGAATACAGGGATATGAACCTAACAGCCTGGCTTTTTTATGTGGGTGCTAAGAATCTGAACTTGGGTCTTCACGCTTGTAGCTAGCCCTTCACTGAGCCGTCTCCCCAGTCCAGAGAGTGTTGACATAGCCAAGATCAACTGAGATGGTTTTGGCTTTCTTGTTTGTTTGCCTTTGAGATAAACTCATGCTGTGTTGCTCTAACTGATTTGGGTCTCCTTCTGCCTCAGCCTCCCAGAAACTGGATAGGGAGTGTTACCAGGATGCCCAGCTGAAAGTCTCGCTTCACCTCTGAGAGCAATAATTGGGTTAATAAACTTCAGCACTTGAGTTTTGGGAAGTATCAAAACTTTAATATACTTTCCATTCTATTTTTAATGTTGGGTGTTTGAAGATAATAAATCAAAGTGATAATTTTTGTGGAATATGTCACAACTTTCTAAAATTTAATTGCAGAAAAGTAAAAGTCCAGGGTAAATGACTGCACCCCCTTCTCCCCCTTCCTTTATCAGGAGGGAAGTGATGGTTCTGTCTTGCTAAAGGAAAAACGCCCCATTATATTCCTCTTGTGCCCTCCTTTAGCTGACCTTTGCGAGGACTGCAATGAGAACTGAAGATAATTCATCTTGGTGACACAGAAATGTGAGGAAGAGACAGTTTACTAATTAATAAAAATATAGCCAGTTAGCGAAAATGTTTCTCTTTGTCTTTCTGACCCTGTTCTCAAAAGCGAGTGATCAGTTCATTGCCCACCAGCTGAATGGGTTCAATAGAGGAGCATTTGGGTTTTCTCCTTTCTAGACTCTTGCTGACTTTTTGCCATTACATAAAAGTGGGTCATTTGTACCTAAAATACTTTACTGATACTCCATTAATCTTGGTGATGGTGTCCTCACTTCTCTGTGATAAGCAGGACAATTGAGGGTAGAAGAGGACATTGCATTTTAAAAATGGGTATATAGATATGCAATGGGGAGGGTAATGTAATAGTCTGTAGACTGGACTGTTGAGTGAATACCTGGTTGAAATGCCAGTGATTGGTGTGTTCTACATACAGGACAGTGTGCTTTACTATATGCTACCCTTAGCATTCAGAGGAATGTTTCCATAATGGGTTTTTTTTTCCATAATGGGTTTTAAAAATTGTTTTAAAGATTGTGTAGGTCTCGCAGAGGCAGGCGGATCTCTGTGAGTTCGAGGCCAGCCTGGTCTACAGAGTGAGTTCCAGGACAGCCTCCAAAACAATACAGAGAAACCCTGTCTCGAAAAACCAAAAAACAAAACAAAACAAAGATTGTGTAGGTCTCTGAACATATACCAAGAAGGCTGTCATTCTAGAAGCAAATGATCTGCTAGTCTAAAATAACATGAGAAAAGATGGTCCAACGGGAACCGTGAGTGGGGGACCATGGGGGATTCCATGGACGGAGGAGTGAAACAAAAATGCCAGGCAGGCAGAGCTTAAGTGAGAAGTTTTATTAGAAAGGGGAGGGAGGGGGAAGGAAAGAGAAAAGAGGTAAAGAGACACAGAGACAGAGAGAGAGGACAGAAGAGAAGAGGGAGACAGGGAAAGTCCTGTCTGCCCCAGGGGAACAGCAGGAAAGAGGGAGGGCAGGAAAGAGATGGTAAGTGTGTGTGTGTGGGGGGGGGGGGAGTCCCTTGCACTTGCAAGCAGACTAGGCAACCTCAGAACCCTGGTGTGACCAGAGTACTGCCTGAGTGCATTCTGCCAGTTGACAGTGGCAGGCCAGCATAATGCCTGAATCCTTACTTCAAGGACAAATGATGTTTTTCTTTATTAAGTACGAAGCCCTACCACTCGGCTCTTCACAGTGATTAAAAGGAAAACAAGTTAACTTAAGACGGGAGGGCTTCTCAGCTACTTGATGTGGAAATGAATTATTTCAAGACCTTGAGTGTTTGTAGTCCCTATAGCATGTTTTTTGTGTCACAAAATAATCTCCCTGATGCATTATTCTCCATCTGAACAGGGCGAGAATGTATGAAGGGCCAGGCTACATTGACCTCTCCTGCTCACCCCGCGACTGGCAGGTTTCAAAGGTTAAACTAACTACAGGCAAAATGTAATCATTAGTGCCTTGCTACCTTCTAGATCCCTCTGAAAGCCACACTAGCTGACTTTGCTTGTGAAGAAGAGAAAAGTCATTACTGTACATTTCCGGATGGCAAGCAGCTGGCTTTCTTTCTAGCAGAAACAAGTCAAATTGGGGAAAGTAAGGTTTGACTCTTGAGATCTGCTACACACCTTCCTCTGCTGGGAGCTTGCATGCTCGTCTTGCTATACTGGGCTGTGTGCATCAGCAGTCTCCTTCCTGCAACCAGTAGTCCAAATATGTCATCATAAAGGAACAAGCAAAATAACGCCCTTAGCACATGAAAAACATATGGCAGTCAACCCAGCCTTCCTCTTACCTTTCAGACATAAAGCAAGAGAATCCCTGACAATAATGCAGTCAGAAAATGTGAATGAACAAATTAATCTACCTGTGTCCCCTTTCACTGAGTGAAGTAATGCTTATTTGTGTATTTATTCCTGTGTGTCACTCTGGGTGACTAAATTTTCAGTTTATTCATTTAGTGATATCTTCTATGGCTTACAGTAATTTTGGCAACTCAGAACAGACAGTAACGTCATGGTTTCAAACGCACACTATTTACTAAAGACGGGAACACGACTTGCAGTTATACTTAACCTCCACAGACTCCCCATATATCTTTCTATTCTCACATCTACGCTTCTATGCTGCTGGACCACTGTCCTTAACTGCCCCACCCCATTTCCACTCTCCCCTTCTTTAGAAAAGTAATTCAGTACCTAGTATTTAGTGATGTTGTGAGTGCTTCCCTCAGTCTCTCCATGAATGAGGATGCCTAGTGTCTTGTAAAGCATCCTCTACTTCAGAATTTCAGACTTGATGCTTCTTTTCATACTGCTGAACAGTCTACTGGTGCCCTTGGCAACACACACCCTTCGTGTAAAGTCAGATCTAGTTATGACTCCTGAGGGCATCCAACAGAGCCTGGGCATCATGTTTTATCCAGTAACCAACAAAGATGCTTGATCTCATGAAGCCATTATTTGTCTTTCACATGCCAGTGGGTTGCTTTAGGTTTTATGGCTGAAAGCCTAGTTGATATGTAATATTTAATGGTGTTTAAACTAGCACAGGTTGATAATAGGAATCTTGGACTGGGAGTTACTGCTGTTACTGCTCAGTGGTCTTAGATGACTCTCCTGTGCTCTTGGGACCTCCCCTTCAGAACTCTGAACAGAATAGAGGGGTGGCAGGGAGCTTAGCAAGCACTGTAACTAAAATATCTCCATTTTCTAAGTTGGAATGTTGAAGTACAACTTGGTCTAATTTAAATATTGAGGATTTTTATTTTTTATTTCCGTTTTTCCTCCCTTCTTATTGATGTGCTTAGATAATCCTTACAAATGAGCAGCCTATTGAAAAACCACAGATAGTTTTGAATTCTTCATTTTTTTCAATCCAAATATACACCTTTTGAACTTTTAGAATGCCACTTTCTCTGGGGCTTCCAAAACACTCGGGTGCCCAAGGCCTTCCTCAACCTGCTGACCAATAAGGAGTCTGTATAGAGATTGTTCTGCGGATGTTCTGAGGCAGTTTTTGAACTAGAGTTTGTGAGAAACACTGACTGAACTGACTCACAGTTTAAAGGGTGACTCACTGACACTTTGATCTCATGAGAAAAAAATCAGTAAGGATTCCAACTAGATCTTCTGTTTTGTTACAATGAAGCTGATGCGTGCCGTAGTTGCTAGGACAAACGAGAGCATAGGTTCTATTCTTTGTTGCTATAGTCGTTGATAGGTCACTCACTCACTGCTTCCTACCACCACCTCCACACCAGCAAAGGATCATTTAGGGTCCGTCCACAAACGCCCAGTCTGCGGTGGCCCACCCACCCACTGCTGAGTGGCTTCTCTAACTGTGACCACTCGTCTCCCTGTGTTCTTCCTTCCTCCGATTTCCCCTCATTTCTTCACTTTGTGCTAGACACTAAAGATTGCCATCAGCCCATGCATTTTGTTGATCTAAGAGGTTCCTTGTGTTTCACTTCTCAGCAATGACTTTCCAGGGTAGGTAACAGAATGAAAGATTTCAAAGGAGAATCCAGGTCGTGTCGGTGGGTGAAAAATTGTCATTCGAAGTTAAGTTTTTATTTGTTTGTTTTATATGCTAAGGATTGTACCTGAAGCTTCACCAATCCAAATTAGGTTCTAGATTTCTCAGAAAATTGGGAAGCTGGAGGTGTAGTTCAGTGGTGATGTGTGCTTTGCATGTATGTAGTCCTGGGATTCATCCTGAGAAGGAAGAGAGGGAGGAAGGAAGGAAAGAAGGAAGAAAAATTTGAGGTTGAAATGGTGAATTGTAGAGTCAGAATTTACTTAGTCATATACAATCATATATTGGAGAAGACTGAGGATAAGTTATTCTTGTCTGGCAATCTAAACTCAGAAAACTTCAATATTTGTAGAAATGAACTCACACATTTATCCAACATGACATTTGTTGGTCACCTCTTACTTTAATTCACAATATTGGTGACAATTTGGATGACTTCAGGTGCTTTTTTTTTAAATTAAAAAACAAAGAGAACCCTGGTTTAGCTGGGGAGCACAAGACAGCGTTTAAGCAGGTGGGCTTGACTCCTAGCACTACCTTCCTGAGCATGTCCTCACCCTTCTGTTTCTCGTGTATTGAAGCAGTGACACCCCCAGATGTCACTGTATGTATGAATGCTCTCATGCTGCTTTGGGGTGCTCTTTGGGAAGTTTCGGTCACCTCCAGTGACCATCAGGAACTCTTTCTCGGCTTTAGACCAAGGTCGTTGGTAAGTTTATAAGTTTATTGTTTTCCTAAGTTTTTCTTTGCTCAGCTGAGATTATCTTGTTTTTATAAAGTGCTACAACCCAGGATGCTCTCATTGTATCTTCCCTTTCGTTCCCATTGCAGCGGACAGTTTTCTCTCATTGTGTGGTCACTTATTCTTACGTTACAGTAGACACTTGGTTGACAAGCCCCAAGTACAGCTTATCTCTGAAGTGGTCTGAGTTATTTGTTTGCTTATGTATGTAGTTTTGCTTCCTCTGTGCAAGCCAAACTCTTGACCCCCACTTGCAGCATCTGCACTGTAGGAAGGTAGCTATAGCCCCACCACAACAGCCACTCACATAGCAGGGGACAGAAAAACAAACAAATAAACAGAGAGTCACCATGTGGTTGCTGGGAATCGAACTCAGGACCTCTGGAAGAACAGCCAGTGCTCTTAACTGCTGAGACACCTCTCCAGCCCAGCTTTGAGGATTCTTTACATTGTCAGGCACGGAGATGAGGAGAGGCCTCAGTGGTTAACAGCACAGGATGCTCTTGCAGAGGACTCTGGTTCCGTGTGCAGCATCCACACAGCAGCTCATGACCATGTGCAACTCCAGTTCCGGGGGCCTAACACCCTATTCTGGCTTCCACAGGCACTAAGCACACATACATACATGCAGGCAAAACACACATACATATAAAAATAAAATAAGTCTTGAAAGAATTCAAATTATCAGACTAGTTTTGTCTGTGTTCTTATGGGGAGGTCTCCCAATAAATTTATCAAGTTTCACAGTGAATGATGGTCTAAGTGCCTGAAAACAGTGAATGAAGGGCTATTTGACCTAATATTACACATCTTCAAATTGTCATTGAAGAAGTCTGAACTTTTTCTAATCTGTGTTTAAAACAGCACTATTGAGTAGTGTGGGCACAAACTAAAATATGCATACCCCTGATTTTAAGTCACTACAGACTATTAAAAGTTAGGCATACTAAAAGAGGAAAGCAGCCTGGCAGTGGTGGTGCACGCCTGTATTCCCAGCAGAGGCAGGCAGAACTTTGTGAGTTCGAGGCCAGCCTGGTCTACAGAGTGAGTTCCAGGACAGCCTGGGCTATACAGTGAAAACCTCTGTCTCAGAAGGAAAAAAAAGGTGTGCGTGTGGCTGGGAGGCAGAGTCTAGTTAGTGAATTTCAGTCATGAACATGTTACGTTCAGTAGAACATCGTCAGGCTCCTCCTCTAGGTCTCATCTCAGGCACAACTTAGAATTAAAAATAATGACGACCACATTTAGACACCTGGGCATCTAATTAAGATCATGTCCTAATGGGTCAAAAAGGCTTTTTTGTCTCTTGACTCTTCTGTGGCTTTAAGCTGATCTGTTTTGGGACCTCAGATCCCGGCTTTTACAGAGCCGGCTCCAGCAATGGCATTCACATGGAATGCTGCCTTTTGTCTCTCAGGCTCGCTGCAGCCTTCACTCTTCTAGTGTCTTTACTAATGTGATTTGTGCTCCTTGGCTCTGCAGGTAGCTCTGTGCCTTTATGAGAGGCAGACTCACAATGGGACTTGACACCCTGGCTGCTAATGAGGAGAGCCACAGGGATTTTTTTTTGTCTTGCAAAAGAATAAGGGAAAAGGTCCTCTAGGTTTGCTAATATCTTTGTTTCCATTTACTTTAATTTTAACACTTGCTTTACTAACTGTGGCTCGAGAACACAAATATTTTTGTTGAAGGGTTAGAATGTTTCATCTGCCAGCCCTTCATGCTAATCACTAGAGTTGTTTATTATTGGACCACAACCCCCCACCCCCAAGAAAAGTGAAAGCACTGTTGAAACTCAACCAATAACCAATTGGCGTTTCACCTTCATCTGCTTTTGCCTTTCAAGAGATTTTTTTTTCCCTCATCATTTTGGTTGTTTAAAAAAAGTATGAGGCTGGGAGCCTTGGCTTCTGGTACCCAATCCTGGTATTTAGTATTTAAATAGTCTTGAGTTTCTAATTTGAAAAAAGGGGGGGGGGCATTGTGTTAACAGGATCCCTCTCTACAAGACCACAAGGATGTTTTGGTTTTCCTGGTTGCTTTTTACTATCTAAATGAACTAAAGTACACATTCAGTGGATTTTTTTAAAAAGAAACTTGCATCTAATACAATTATTTTAACTAGCAGACAAAACAATAATTAAATATTAAACAAGTCCTCACGCAAGTGATGGTGTTTTGCACAAAGAGAATTTGATCATTTCTAATAGAACAAAGAACTTGTGTTTTAATTGTGGATCAGAAGGCAGTGGTCATCCAAGACTCATGGAATCAGCAGCTATTGGGCTCAAGACCTTGAATTTTGCGAGTGAAGATTCAGGAGGCCCACAAGTACAATTATCCCCGGTCACTGCCATGCGCTGTGTGGTGGAGCCCTCCCTGACTCAGAGAGAGAGGCAGAATGAAAGGCTGATAGTAGTGGACAATTGGTGAGTTTCTTTGCTATAGCCACCAAAATAATACCAACACAATACCACAGATGTTTAGAGATAGCACTCTGTAAGCAAGCCACACTGAAATGGAGTGTGACCACTATGAAGGGTATGGAACTACAGCTCCCCTTGTAAAAGTCTCCAGTATAACCTGGAGACAGGACAGGGGTATATGCACGGTGTGAGTTTGCTGGGGCTACAACAATAAAAACTAAAAACAGAAGTCAGGCACATGCCTTCAACCCCAGCACCCAGGAGGCAGAGGCAGGCAGATATCTGAGTTCAGGGACAGCCTGGTCTACAGAGTGACTTCCAGGACAGCAAGAAAACCCTGTTCCAAAAAACAAGCAAACAAACAAACACCAACACAAACAGGATTTCTAACTACAAAGGGAAGATGGGTTTAGGTAGAAGCCTGTAGTTTGAGCATTTCTATGAAAACTCGGGGTGCTCTGGGAACTCACAGACAATTAAATCACATGAAGGGGAGAGAAATAAACTAGTAAAAGAGATAGCCGTCACATTTGGGCAAGTGTTCCTACTCCTGAGTTGTGCTCACAGTTAGAGAAGAGTCCCTGTCCTTACAGATTGATAGCATCGCGAATTGTCCCTAGCCTTACATCCTACTAAATCTTATCTTTGAGTTTGGTTGATGTTCTCCCTTTTCCTAATCACTTACTCAACCCAGCTGCCCATTTCTCAGCAGGCCGCTCTTCTCACTTCACAGAGTCCCTGAAGAGTCTCAGTAATTGCCTCGACTTGGACACCAAACTATTCATCTCTAACCTTGCCCTTGCCTTAAACCTCAGATTAATCAAAAGACTCCTGGGTGTCTCCATGTGGATGCCTCACAGCCATCTCAAAGCCAGTGCGTCTAAGCTGAACCCCAACTTCTTCCCCAGAGTCCCCTTTATCAGAAAAGGCACCTTCCTCCACCTCAGTTTGCATGTAAATAAAACCACACTGGCTGGAATGTGACAAATTCCGGAAAGTGTAGAGCTGGCAGACTGTAACCACCTGAGACAGTGTGCTTTTTTTTTTTTAAAGATTTTATTTATTTATTAATATGTATACAATGTTCTGCCTGCACGCCAGAAGAGGGGACCAGATCTTATTACAGATGGTTGTGAGCCACCATGTGGTTGCTGGGAATTGAACTCAGGACCTCTGGAAGAGCAGCCAGTGCTCTTAACCTCTGAGCCATCTCTCCAGCCCGAGACAGTGTGCTTTTTGTTGCGTTTCTTAAAAACACATTTGAGATATTTACATGAGAGATAGTATAGTGGAGCAGTTAAACATGATTTTGAAGAAGGATGAGTGTGTCCACCTGGCTCCACCATGAATCAGTCAGCTATGAACAAATTATTAAACTTTCTAAAACTGGGTCTTCTCATCCAAAAACTAGAAACAATAAGAGTTCTTAAATCATTAGGTATCCTGGGCATGAAATAAGATACCCCACATAACACAGTAGTCATTGCTTCCCCTAAGATCTAGGAGACAGAAATCATTTCCAGTTATTCACATTTGCGTCTCAGGACCTGATACAGTGCTAAGGAAGTACGCGTTGAAGGAGTAATTGATGTAGTGGTCCAGTGTAAATTAAAGCGATAGCCATGGGGATGGAGAAAACAAACAGCACAAGACAGAGAGAGAAAGGCTTCCTTATCCCTGGTTTCCTATTGCTTTAAGTCCTAAATATTTCTCAGGTCTACCCAGCCTCCATATACTAACTGTGCCCATACTGGTATAGTCAGTGGGGTTCCTTCTCCTTTTCCTCTGCTGTTTGCAGACGGACGGGGCAGAAAGCAGCCTCCTGCCCTTTCCTTAAATAGTGAGAGACAATGAGCAGGAGAGAACCACACACTTTATCCACCTCGTGAATTTCCAGTAAACTGACACAAATTCGAAGCTTTCTTTTAGTCAGATGTGGTAAAAATGCATATATAATTCCAGCACTGGGGAGGCTGACACAGGAGTATGACTTAGAAGCCAGCTTGGGCTCTGTAGGAAAGTTCTGTCTCAAGAAGCAAGCAACAAACAAGCAAAAAAGAACTTCTTGTTGATTTTTTTCTTAAAACCTTTTCTCCTGGGCGTAGTGTTGCATGTCTTTAATTCCAGCACTTGGGAGGCAGAGGCAGGAGGAAGAGGAGGAAGCAGAACCTGCCTAAGTATCTTGTATGGCCTTTGAAATTGCACATCATATCTGGTTCAGTATTTTGATCATTGCGTTAGTCAGGCCTGATTCAGTGGGAGAGGGGCTTGCAGCAGGAGGTGTAAATGAATAAGACCCCTCAAAGACAGCTTCCACAGACGAAATTGCATGCAACTTCATCACTTTCTTCCTGCATAGTGAATGAAAAGGAAATTGAGAACCAGCCTACAAATGGAGGAAAAATAGAAATGTAATCACAGGAAAATTCAGAAGAAGAGAGTTAAACTTCGGAAATCTATCAAGGCCTGGAAAGAGGGCTCCCTGGGAAAGGCACCTGCTGCCAGCATTTAACCCACATAGTGGAAGGAGAGAACCAACTCCAGGAAGTTGTCCCCTGAGATTCATAGTCCTTCTGAGACATGTGTATATCCACATGTGTGTAGTAGCATGCACGTATGCACATGTATATGCATGTGCACACACACGTGCACACTAATTTATTATATACAAAAAGAAGTCAAAAGGAAATATGAAAGGAGAACAAGAGATGCTTATTGAACTTTACTGACACAGATTTTAGTAGCCAAAAGCTCTTTCTTTACAACGTGGTTTAATATGGAGCTGACTCATCTCCCCTACAACCTGTTTTGTTTTTTCTTAAGGTTTATTTTATTTTTGCCAACCTGTATATCAGTGAACCTTGTGTGTATAGTGCCCGATGGACCCTCTGGAACTGAGGTTACAGATGGCTGTGATCTACCACATGGGTGCTGGGAACCAAACGTGGGTCCTCTGTAAGGCAGCCAGTGCTTAACGACTGAACAATCCATCTCTCCAGCTCCATAAATTGTTTTTGAAGAGAGTGTTCTCTGTCTTTCCCTTGGCAATGTTAATTTACTCACAGATGTTAGTAAAGTTGTACAGCTCCACTGATAGTTTAACTAGAATTACATTATTGTTTTGTTTGGGAAATGTACAACTTTATAGTGATTAGGCTTCTCTTTAAGGAATGTAATATGCTCCTTTGTACAGAAACTTTCACTTAAATGATCTAATAAAGCCTGATAATTTTAAAAAGTTGCAGCGTGTCTGCCATTACCTCGACTCCTACATATCATTTTTCTGGTTGTTGTTGTTGTTGTGAATGGGGTTTCTGCCCTGCCTCTGTGGCACCATATTTTTTTCATTGATTTTTTTGACTAACAAAACATGTATTTATTTACCTTTTATGTTGCATAACTTGATGTCCTAATATATGTATACATTGTGAAATGACTAAATCAAGCAAATTAGCTTAGACTTACCTTATGGCGAAAACTTAAAATCTCTTTTAGCCGTGTTCAAATATTAGAATTCGTTGTTACTAACTGTAATCAATAGATATCTAGCGCTTATTTTCTCCCTTGCTGAAATCATTTGTACGTGTGTCTGCGTGTGTGTGTGCATGGGTGCTTCATAGGGCAGAGGGTTAGATGCCCCTGGAGCTGGAGTTACAGGCATCTTTCAAGCTGTCCAGTGTGGGTACTGGGAATTGATCTCTGTCCCTCTGTAAGAGCAGTACAAGCGCTTAATCACCGAGCCGTCTTTCCAGCCCCAACCTAGTCCTTGGTAGGCAATAGTTTATACTCTGCTTCTGTGAACTTGACAGGTTTATATTTTGCATGTAAGTGAGATGATATAACATGTTCTTTGTCTGTTTCATGTGATATAATGTGTTCCAGAGTCATCTCATGTCACAGTGGCAGGGTTTCTTTCTTTTTTTAATTTTGTATATGTACATGCATTATATAGTATGCAACTCTATGTATATGTGTTAACATGTATGTGTGCACATGTGTTTGTACAGGTATGTGTGCATGTATGAGGCCGCAGGTTGATGTCAAACCTATGTCAATTCTCTACTGCACTCCACCTTGATTTATTGAGGTGGCATCTCTCATTTGAACCTAGAATTTGCCTGTCTGCCTCCCAAGCACTGGATGACAGGCTGGTTACCATGCTGCCAATTTCCATGGCTCCTGGGGAATCTGAACTCAAGTCCTCCTGCTTCTGTGGCAAGCACAATACCAGCTGAGCCATCTCCCCAGCTGATTTCCTTGGCGTGTGTGTGTGTGTGTGTGTGTGTGTGTAAAACATTTTTCTTTATCCATTTAGTCACTAGTGAACATTTAGGGTTATTTCATGTCTTAGTTACTGGGAACAATGCTGTAACAAACATGGGTGTGCAGATACTAAGTTTCATTTCAAATGGATATATAATAATTTCCTCATTTATCCACAATGGACACATTCTAAGTCCCCTAATAAATGCTTGAAAGTGAGATAGTGCTGAACTCTATAAAGACACTCCTTAACCTATCATGGGGTCATGTCAATAAAATATTGTAACTTAGATATGCACTGAATGCACATAACCTACCAAGCATTGTGCTCAACAGTGCAGTACTCTGTACAGTATGTGTCATTTACCCTTGTGACGGCTAACTAACTGGAAGCAATACCTCCCTGCCTCTGCTCAGTATCACAACCGAGTTTTACATCACCCCTTGCTATCCCAAAAAAGACAAAAAATTTAAAGTCTGAAATGCAGTTACTGGGGGCTGGAGAGATGGCCCAGAGGTTCAGAGTGCTGGCTGCTCTTCCAGAGGACCCAGGTTCAATTCCCAGCACGCACATGGCAGTTCACAACTATCTATAGCTCCAGTTCCAGAGGATCCAGGACCCTCACACAGACATATATGTAGGCAAAACATCAATGCACATAAAATAAAAATTAATAATTATTTTTAAAAGAAAAGAAACTCAGTCACTGGTGCATAAATTGTTTTTGTACCTTTGTAAGGTAGAAATAAAGTTGTAAGTTCAGCCGTCATAAATTGGAGGCCAATGTGCTTACTGTCTTCCCTCTGCAGACCTACCTAAAGGGAAGGTTAAGTTATACATGAAGCACAGTGGAAGCCTAGCAGCCTCATTATAAGGGGCAATTACAATGCCATGTGTGATCACAGTTAGTCATTTGAGGAGCTCTGAGTAATGGAACCACAAGAAACAACACCATAGTGAAGTGCACTTCCAAACATCTGGTTGGGATTGTGGATGTGAGTTTCTGTCCCTCCAGGTCCTGCAGCCATTTAGTTCCAAATAAATACACCAAGACTAATATTAATTATAAATTGTTTGGTCGATGGCTCAGGTGTCTTATTGACTAGCTCTCTCTTAATTATTAACCCATTTCTTTCAATCTGTGTATCTCCATATAGTCTTGGCTTACTGGTGATGCCCAGGTCTCTTTCTTCTTCAGCAGGTACACGACATCTCTTCCAGGATTTCTCTTCCGAGAATTCTCCTAGTCTGGTAGCACTCTGCCTATACTTCCTGCCTGGCTACATCCTTCCTGTCCATTGGCTGAAACAGCTTTATTCATTAACCAATAAGATAAACATGTATTTGCAGCGTACAGAAGGACTTATCTCATCATGGGATGGATGCTACATTAAATTTCTAGAGAGCTGCCATACTATTTTCTACAATGTCCCCCTGCTAACTTACATTCCCACTAACAGCAAGTGTTCCCCTTTCTCATGTCCTCTCTAGAGCTTGTCATCTTTTATATTTTGGAAAACAACCATTTTAACAGGTGTGAGGTTTCCTCTTTCTACAGTTTTGATTCACACTTCCCAGGTGGTTAGTTGTGCAGGTAATTCATACACTTTGAACCATTTGTCCATCTTTTTTTTTTTAAGTTTTCTGAGACAAAGTTTCTCTGTTTCCCTGACTGTTCCCTGCCTCCAAAGTGCTGGGATTAAAGGCATGTGTCACCACACCGGGCTTGCACAACTTTTGTTAAAATGCATCTTTAAGTATATTTGTCTGTCTTTGTCACTGTATATGTTTTCACTTTTCTGATGAAATTTATTCCTAATTGTTTTTTTAATTTATTTTTATATTCCAATCCCAGTTCCTCCTCCCTCCTCTCCTCACCCTAATTGTTTTTTCTTTTTTTGCCTTTGTAGGAGTTGAAAATTGGATTTTTGTGACAGTTTATTTTGTTGTTTGAGATCCTTACATGTTTGGGGTTTAACTCCTTATTTAAAGTATGATTTAGGAATATTTCCTCCCATTCTCTCAAGTTGTCTTCATTCTCTCATTCCATTTTGCTATGCAAAATCTTTATAATACGACATAATCCCTTTTGCCAATTTTTGCTTTTATTGTCTATGCTTTTGGAGTCATATAAAAAAATCATAACTCAGACCCATGTCGTTAAGATTTTCCCTAACGCTGTCTCCGAGCAAGTATTTTGTTGTTGTTATTTGATTTTATTTTGTTTTGTTTTTCTAATATGAGGTCTCAATATGTAGCCCTAGCTGCCCTGGAACTTGCTATATAGACCGGGCTGGCATCCAACTCACAGAAGCCCACCCGCCTCTCCCACCTGACTGCAGAGATTAAAGGGACATGCTACCAGACCTGGCTAGGAAGTAGTTTTGTAAGTTTCAGGTCTTATATTAACAATTTAGAAAACCATTTTGAATTGCTGCTGTAAATAGTGCGAGATAAGTTTGTGATTTCATTGCATGTTGAACGTCCAATTCCCCCAACAGTTTACAGTGAGTTCTTGGCATCTTTGTAGAGGATCAATAGAGAGTGTGTGAATTTTATATCAGTGTGGAGTCCTCCTGTTTTGGTCACCACAGTTCTGAAGTCAGTTTTGAAACCTGATGGTCTGATTCCTTCAGAGATTTTTGTTTTTTTGCTTAGTGGAGGGCTTTTTATGAAATCTGACTATTCCGTGTCTATTGTGACTCCGTACAAATGTTAGGATTCATTTTCTATTTTAATGAAAAATATTGTTGGAATTCTAATTGTGGTTGCATTAAATGTGTTGATTTTTTGAGTAATGTGGGTATTTTAATAATACAATTTTTCTAATCTTTGAAAATCAGCTATTTCCTAATTAAAGCATCAGTTTAATTCACCAATATGTTATATTTTCCAGTAGATTTTCTTTTTACTTCATTGGTTGAATTTACTTTGTGGGGTTGTAAGTTGAATTGTATTATTACTGGCAATATACTGTTAGCCATACGGATACTGCTCACTTTATATGTTGATTTTTTATTAGCTTTATTATACTTGTTAGTTCTAAAAATTTTTGTGGAATGCTAGATTATTCCATATAAAAGATCATGTCATCTACAAACAGAGTCTCTCATTTTGTATTTAGTCTAGAAACGTGTTGCTTTTGATTCCCTCCCTCCAGAGAAGACAGGTGTGTGACCAAGTGTCAGAGCTGGACCTGGCTCCTGACACAGATGCTTTGGGCATCTGACTGCAAAACCCAGTCAAACCTGCGGTACTCATCCCTAGCACTTTCTTTGGTCATTTCAAAGTAACAATTTATATTTTATAACATGTCTTCAGTTGTTTGTATTTTGGCTGTGTTTGGTTGGTTAGTAGGCTTGGCTTTGTTTTTCTTTCTTTCTTTTTTCTTTTTTGAGACAGATTCCAGTTGTGTAGCCCTGCAGGTTTCAAATTTGTAATGATATTTCAGCCCAGTTCCCCATGTGCTGGGACCATCCATCATCAAGCTTAGCATAGCTTCAGTTTTTAGGATGGTCATTTTGAAATGTGGTGTCACTATTTGAGGAATTGTCTCATCTCTGGTCAAATCTAAGCCACAATTCCTACCAAACAGGAAACAGGACCTTTTTTTTTTCTTTGAGGTCCAAATAGCACCAAACAGACTATTGCACTAAATAAATATTTAATGGAGATTGAATGTTTCCTGTCTGGTAAATCAATTACATTTGTCAATTCTCTGAGGAAAACATTTTTTTATTTATGTCCTACACTAGGCTAAGAAATTTGCTTTCCTAAATATTATTATTTATACAAGGTTATTTTTCAGTGATATGAAATTTCATGACCCTTAGGCTTTAAGTTACTTTTTCTTACTCAATATCATAGTATGTATGGTTTTAATTTTTATGTCATAGAAAATATAAATCTCAGAATCATTGGTCTGGTAGCACACAATAAAATTATTTCCTAAAAGAATTGAGTTTTCTAAAATTATTGATATTTAAGGGTATGAAAATGAAAACATTTGTTCATGAGATAAAAAGATGTTTGCAGTAGAATTTTAACAGAAGAAATTAAAACTCTCACAACAAATTATTCTTTACTGTTAGTTGACAAATATTTGTATTTATTGAATTAAACACATTTTTCTCCTTGGGGTCTCCATGAATTTAGTGAAAGAACCTGCCAAGTTCCAATTTGTAGGTGTTCTACAAACGCTGTTTTCTGGATGAGGCACGGTGGACAAAATAACCAACATGCAGCAAATCTGACCAACTGCCCAAGACCTGTACAAAAAAAGAGACACAAGGTCATCACAAAGGAACCCACAGAGACAATAAGCCTGGGTTCATAGAAACGCACAGACGCTGCACCCACAGACAGCTAAGGAGCCCGCAGGGGACCAACAGAGGCCCCCCACATACGGGAGACTTGTGGGACTTGTAGCAGTGAGAGCGGGGCCTGTCCCTGACACTGTGGCAGGCTTTGGGGAACCTATTCCTCATACTGGGTTGCCTTACCAAGCCTTAATGTAACTGGAGGAGCTTGGTACAACCTCAACTTGATATGCCATTGACACCCGTGGGAGACCTGTCCCTTTCTGAACAGAAGCAGAGGAAGAGTGGGTGGGGTGGAGGGAACAGAGGCGAGGTGAAGGAAGGGAATGGGAGGGGAGGAGGCAGGGGAAACAGATCCAGATATAAAATAAATGAATTAATTAAATAAAAAAAAGACACAAGCCGGGTAGTGGTGGTGCACACCTTTAATCCCAGAACTAAGAAGACAGAGGCAGGTGAATCTCTGAGTTCGAGGCCAGCCTGGTCTATAGAGGGAGCTACAGAACAGCCAGGACTACACAGAGAAACCCTATCTTCAAAAACCAATAGACAACAAACAAACAAATGAATAAATAAATGGACACAAGCAGGAAAGGAACTAGCTGTGAAGAAAAAAAATCAGCAGTAATGAGAGATATATAAGAAAGTGGGTATAACAATATATTCTATACATGCATGAAATTATTAAAATAAATAAATTTAAATAAATAAAAAGTTCAGTTTGCAAGACTTTGATCACTACAGGAGATACCCTGTGCATGTTGTTGATATGGTGTTCGGGTGGAACCTATCAATATCAGTTAGAAAACTGAAGTCATTTAAATGAAACAGAAAAATGAACAGACAGAAAAAGTATATAAATGCCTTTTATTGTCTTTTCTGAGAAGCACATTAAACATAATTGTGAAATGAGTAAGTCATACCTGGTGACAAAATGTCCTCTATTTGTAAGGAATAATTCCTCTGCAGTTAACACGTGGCAACCTGTTTTTAAAACCATTACTGATGTCCAGAGCTCATTCGATTGGCTGGCTGGCTGGCTTTTACTTTGCTCGAGGATGATTGTGAGTTGACATGTTTGGTAAGAAGGCGGCATAAATCAGCTGAGTCATAATAATCTCTTATCTGTTTTTGGTCTTTTTGACCCAGGAGTTTGTGGCCTATGACATCTCTACTTTTGGGGATTTGCTAAAACAGTTTACAGTGCATAGATTTTAATTGATACCATACTGCTGGAAGTTGGCTAGCCCTGCCCAAAGGGGAGAGATGTGTTGGGATAAATTGGAAAGAGTTTAAGAAGTTATGCTAACATTTGATGCAAGAGAGAGGGGAGGCTACCGTTGGGAAGCCCCTTCACTTCTCAGCCTAGAACAAGGAGAACCTTTCCTTCACCCTAGTGTTTGCAGTGCTCCTGTTACTTACTGGCCTTCCATTTCACGACATCATCGCCAAGAAATATGCCCACGTGAGTTTTGCGTGTTGTTGTGTGCGGTTGAAGAAGCCTGTGGGTTGTTTATAAGGTATTGCATACCCAAGGCTGCAGAAGTGACAGTGAGGACTTGGGGGAGTGCTCTTGTCTGGGAAGGGAAGCTTGCTAGACATTACAACTCTTGTCCAGAAGCCAAATGGAAGATAGATCACCACTGGCCACCTCTCTTATTATTGAAATGGTTCAGCCCTGGCTTTTAACTGGAGGACTCACAGTGTTTTGAAGTGCAAATAAGATGGTGAAGGGTAAAACCTTTTAGGACTTCATGTTGATGGATTTTTTCCCCCCAGTGTGTGTTTCTAGCCCTGACTGTGATCTGGAATCGACCTTCACAGAAAGAAAAGTCTTGTTTTGTTTTTGATCAGCCAAGCAATAAGAACTTTCCATAGGGTGTGCTTTCCACGAATGCAGATGGAGCCGTGATAGGCTTTCCACACATTCATATGGACCCATTGTGTTCAGAAGAAGATAATTTAATTGGATCTATTGGGAGCCCTTTGCAGGGGTGCTGTCATTTCAAGGTCACATCTCTCTTGCTATTAATGCCCAAGTTTGAGAGCACTCACGGATGTGCTATTTTGTGCTCAGTAGTTTAGGAGAATTACTTGGAGCCAGCTCTTCTACAAGATGATAGTCATTCTGTAATTATTTAATCTTTTCCTATTGAGTTACCAAATTGTACACATTCATTTCATTATCTTGTGTATTTTGCCAGCCTTAAAAATAAAATGAGAAATTTTGAGATTATAAAAAAATGTATTTTGGGATTTATAAATATGCCAAAGTAAGGAAGTAAAGAAGACAGAAGCATTTAAATAAGAGATTTTAGTTTATGGAGCTAATTTTTAATCCCTCAAATAATTTAAACACAACAGGTAAAACATCTTTTAAATTTCATGGTGATTTTTGGAATATAAAGATGAGAGGAGTCATTATGGACTACAAAGTCATGCCAATTTTAGCATAACTTAAAGGTTTTCTATGTGCAAAATTTTAAAGAAAAATTAAAATTTTTACTAGGCAAATATCATTTGTGCTGCTCATAGTTCATAGAAATCCTGTTGCTGAGACTCTCCTTGGCCATTCTAGAGTCTTTAGATGTACCATATATATTTGTAATATTTGTACTTTTTGAAAATGATAATGTATTTCTCTACAACAGAGGTTTATCTCTGTGACTCTTGGCATTTGTTATAAAAATGGTTGTTAATCTCCATAACTGACATTGATCACAGTGTTTTAATTTAACCTCCAGGTTGGTTTTTGCTTATTTATTCTTCAGAATTCCCCCCTCCTGCTGTTTACATGTTAGAAGAATTTTCCCCTCCTGCTATTTAAATGTTAGAATTGCGCTTATTTCCCATTGGATTTGAAATAAGGGACAAAACTCCAAATTCTAGATCAGCAGAATCTTCTGCATGTAGCTTCCTGGCACTGGTTTGTTGCTGGGAGATGTTCACATGACCTCTCCTTTGTTAGAAGGGAGTCCGAGGCCCTTCCCAGGATGCTCTCCTGGTCTCTGTCTTTTAAGCCCGAGTTGGAGGTTGTCTAATTAATGAATGGTGAGCTTTTCTACTCTGAGCCACGCATATTGTTGACATTGTATCACACGCTGCTTTTTAATTTCTGATGTGCTTAATGGATTTTTAATTTGCAAAGCATGGCTGTTCCTTTCACAGCAGTAGAATAGAGTCAGCGTTTCTGAGTCCAGATATTGCTTTATGCAAACAAGAAGGGGCAGGGTGAAGAGGGCTGAACTGAATGAGGCCTTGGGTTTCCTGCAACACACAAGTCAATGAATTTCACTTTGAATATTGTTCAATAAAGGGAGGCACTTGAGAAGGGCTTTTCTTCCCAAGAGCATCTCTTGCCTCTTGGCTAGTGAATTGCCCCAATATAAAAGCTCTGGGAGGAAAGTGAGTCACAGAGTGAAAGGCAATCCACAAATGATCACTCTTTGCTGCCTTTGATTGTGTCAGATTTTGTTGTGTGTGTGGCAATTGTTTTCTTTTTCACTTAGGAGAGGTTTATGGTCCAGTGTCTGTCAAGTCAGACCCTGCACGAAGGTTTCGGTTGTATTTCTCTCTGAGTTCCTGGAGGTGATGTTATCTTTTGTTCACTCAGCAGTGTGGATGCTCTGGAGAGCATCTGTCACTCTAGGCATTCCAAGATGGATGGGTCTCCAGTGAACTGCTGGGTGAAGCAAATGGTGAAAACAAGAAAAGACAAGAGGTTTCTGGGTCTGCGGGGGACAGACAACAGGGCAACACTTAGAACTCAAGAGTACGCGAGGGCAAGGATGGGCCGTGTCGGTTTATAAACATCCTGCGGCTCACAGTCTTTTGGTGACTTGTTGTGGTCTGAGGGAGTGATCTACATCATGGTAACAGCTTTGTGCTTCTGATTTCCAAAGTGTGTATGTGTGTACATATATGTGTATGTATATGTGGAGATGTTAGGGAATAACAATAATGGTAGAGATGGTTTATGACAATTTTGCTTTAAAATGTTTTAAAGATTAAAGCTAAAAATTGAACATTTAACCATTTCAGTTTACTCTCTCTTTCTTCCTTTTCTCTCCTTTCTTTTTTATAAGCAACGGGCAACTAGTAGATGTTAAGACACTTGAAACGTTTTGGCCATGTAAGGAATATTCTCATTGTTCCCTAAATGCTTTTTGGCACTTCTGCCGGGGAGTTGGGGTACTGAGAGTTCTGTGCTTTAACAGAGGGCGGGTTTTAAGTTATTTTAAATTATCTCCAATTTCATTTAATGGGTTCTCTGATGGAAGAAAATATATAATTTTTATTGATGTCAGACGTTGGAGGTTTGTATTGTACTCGTTTTTGTTGGTAATGGTCACAGTGTGTAAATCCTTACTCATATAAAGTCCCTCCTGTGGGACAGAGAGGGAAGGAGGTTGCCTAGGGATAGAATAAGGGAAAGGAGAGGGCAATGTAACTGGGGAAAAAATGATTTTGGCAAACGTTTTGGCATCTGTCGACGAAAAAGCCCATCGGTTGAAAGACAAAGAAATTGAGATGGTTTAAAGCGTTACGCTGTATAAACGGTGGAGTATCTCCTTCTCTGCGGGCGTAAATAATAAATGAAAGAGGAAGAATGACAACAAAGGATTGGGTCCTTTAAGAAAATGTGTGCAGCCTGAATAGGGGTCTGTGGCCCAGGGCCAAAGGTCTTAGCTTTGAGTGTAATTAGAAGAAAATACAAAAATGTCATTATTAGCAGGTGAAGTGTGCAGCACGTGGCTAAAAATTAGCAATTTTAGACTCCAAAGCTATTGGAATTGGATTATTGACCTTTTTAAAAATCATTAAGGTACTTGCAGAGTCAGACAGTTCTCATCAGCAGTAATGCAGTTTGACCTTATTGACCATCTGGGGTAATCTTGGGTTTGGATTAGGTAGGAAGGTTCCTGATTCCAAAAGATGCTGTTTGTGTATGTGTGCGTGGGAAGTGTATGAGCTCGGAAACCCAGGGCCTGTATTTTTCACTATTCTTTTGTGAGAAGGCATTCTTCCAATAATGAGAGGGTAAGAGAAATGTTTTTTATCCCCAAATCTGAAATGTTTCTTTTCTCTC
Source organism: Mesocricetus auratus (assembly GCF_017639785.1). NCBI lineage: Eukaryota > Metazoa > Chordata > Mammalia > Rodentia > Cricetidae > Mesocricetus > Mesocricetus auratus. The sequence goes on from NW_024429198.1 coordinate 41,565,849, forward strand.
TTTCAAGTTGACATAGAAAAGGAAGTATGAAAACCTTTTCTTTAACATGACTTCAAGTATTTTAGTGTTATAAATATTCATATTGCACTTAATACATTCTTACAAAACTGAGAATTTTTAGTTTACTTTTTAAAAACATTAAGAATTACTTCTAAGTTATGTATAAAAATGAATGAGAAGTTGCTTTAATTCATTTAAGGCTTTATCAATTTATCATATTTTTCATGCAATAATTTACATCGACCATAATCTACTTAGTGCAGAGAATAATAGGCAGACTATTCAATCAACTATAGATAATTATAATCAATATCTCCTAGAAATGCACTGCTCAGAAAGATAGGAAACATTTCCTTCTCTTCTTGTGGTTTTTCTTCCTGGAAGTCATTTTGGAATTTCAAAAAGCACAAAAATAATATTTCAGTGTTAGTTATATGTGACCTTATTATATTTCTTTGAATAAATTAATTTTAGACAAGTATCAGGGATTGTAAAATTCCCAAATGCCCCCAAATAAGGAAATTATCTTACACTAATTCTATTCCAAAATAGTAGCAGTCTGTGAACTTTTACTGTTATGGTGACCTGTCCAGCTTGCACTGAGGGAAGGGCTGGGGCTTAAGAGAAACAGAAGTCACTTTGGATGTATATGCAGAATTTTAGATATGTAGATTATTATATTGTAGAATAATTAGAAATAACTTGTGGTTTTTGTGTGTTATATGTTGTTACAGGTGCTGAAGAACATTGTGATTACAGGCAAGCTCCCTGAGATGGTGACTGCCTAGCTTAACCATGAACACGATTCAAAAATGTTAATGTATGAACCAAGGTATTGTATGATTGCATTCCTGTTCTCAGACTTTCCATTGTCGAATTGTTCTTGTTCAGTTAGTCTACAGTTTAAATAACACTGCCGGGTTTGGTCCTTAAGCTAACTAAGCAGGCGTCATATGCGCTCCACACTGTTCTTCCCCACCCAGCGTGACTGCTCTCCATCTTCCCAACTCCCCCAGTTACGCTTACTCAGAAGCACGTTTTCCTCCCAACCCGCCCTGCATTTCCTGTCTACATAAACTGCAAAACTATGAATTCCAGGGCTAAAGAGAAGGCTCACCGCTTCTCAGAGGACTGGAGTTTTCCCATCACCCACGCCAGGTGCCCCACCTGAAACGCCAGCTCCTACAGATCCAAGGATTTCTTATGGCCTCCTAGGCACCCATACGCATGGCATCCCACACTCAGACATGCACACACATGCACATAGCTAAAAATAAATCTCTTTCAACTTTTTTATTTTTCACATCTTGGTTTGTTTTTTTTTCCTTTTTTAAAGTATTATTCTTTGAAATTTCCATTATGTCATACTCACCCTCACTCCCTCCAAGAATGCACTTTTTGGTTCCTCTTTGGTGACTATAATTTTCTTTCCAGTTGTCTGATAAGAGACTTCAAGGCCCTTGGTCATACAGAAAAATCCAACCTGTATTTAGTGATCACATATGTTTAAAATTCACGATACGTTGTTACAGGGGTTTAGTAAGATGTTTCCGGCTTTATTTTTAGAAGACTTTTAATTCAGAGGGGAAAGGGTGATACTGGTTCACCCTCTTCCGATATCAAGGGGAAATTTTGTTAGGAATTGAGGATTTGGAATGACTGCTTTGGGTGACTTGGCTTTTAGAAGGAACGTACCGCGGGATCTCCACTTCGGAAGCTGCAGTGTGTTTGAATGGCCCGGTGTTTTCAGGGCAGGCCAAAGATCTTTTCCTTTTTATGACCTGTTGTATCCTTTCGAGACCAGAGAGAACAAGAGGGTCATTGCCACTTCAGCCCAGTCCCTGTTTGTTCCTTAGTGATGACCACGAAGACACTGAAACCCAGTATTGGCTTAACATCTGGGAAATGGTCAGAGAGAGGGGAGGAGGCAGAAGGGAGAGGAGAACTGTTGCATTTTGTTTCACCAGGTGCTAGGAGGAAGCAACATTAGCCTTTTTGATATGGGAGGCAAAATCTGTGGGCCCTGGCGTTAGGCTGCAACAATTGAAAAGGTCAAAGGACAGCTGAGTGGGGTCAGCGAGACACCATGGGGTGTATTTTGTTACTTAGTAAAAGGAGTAGCCTCCTAAAACCTTAAAGGCTTCCCTTGGAAATCTGTGTTGTGAAAAGGTTTTATGAGTCTCATGGCAATAACTCCTGATTTATCTAAGGAGCGCTAGCTTTTGTCTAATGGAAGGATAACCCTCACCAAATGTTGGTGAGGACTGTTAGACTCAGCATAGGTCTGAAAGAGTAGTTAGGATTGGAAGTGTACTTCGCCTTCCAGAACATTTATCATTTTAATGTTTCTGTCACAACGAACAATTTTGCACTGTTGAAATACCGCCTTTTTCTTTTCTTGGAACAGAAAGCAGGGGAGGGAGCTGGTCACATTAATTAAAAATTATTCTACATGCTTCAGATCTTTCTTGTACACAGAAAACTGTTATTAAACCTTTTCCAAATACCAAAACTTGCTAACTCTAGAAAGTTATCTTTTAATTTATTTTTAACTTATTTATAAAGGGCCTACATGAAACACGCAGTATGTTCTGGCTCACAGGTTTTTTTTTTTTATTCTTATTATTTTGTGTGTATATATGTGGCTCTGGGGATTGAATCTTACACGTTCTAGGCAAGCATTCAGTCACTGAGCTACAGCCCTGGCTTACAGACTTTTAGTTCTAACTGTTAATGTTTGATGGGAGAAGACTATAAGCCGATGAGTAACTGTAAATCCTACACTTCTTCCTGAATGCTTTTCTTTTTCTCATATATGTTGTATCAGGAAGAAAAAACTCAATGTCAAAGCCAAGAATAAAAATGTTCTGTTGCATAGTCCAGTGGTGGAGCGCTTGCCCAGCATGTGAGGCCTTGGGTTCTGTCCCAACACCGACAAAGAATGGCCGTAAATAAGGGATGGATGCTGTCTTTGGAAGGAGTTGGAGAATCTGGGGGTGGACATCTGCAGGTTGGGAGAGGTCTACTTGCTTCAGCAGTGACCCCAGAGAGCACTGGATGATCTGTGAATACCTTCAAAGATAGCTAATACCTCCTGGCAGCTAGGTAATGGCAGAGTGGCGTGGGGCTTTGGCAGTATCTTGATATTCCACTTTCTACATTATGCATATGTACAGATGTAGAAAGAAAGTATATGTGTCAACATGCATAATAAAGAAAAGTCATGTGTATGATAAGCCTTGTTAAATTGGTTACTTTTGTAAATTAGTGTTGCAATTAACGTATTTATTAGCTACAGGCATGTGACTTTTTTTTCAGTAATTACAACTCCCGTTCAAGGAACACATACACGAGTGTCTATTTTCTCAAGGTTAAAGCCCCTTTCAACAGCTAATTTAGAAACCTGAGTGTGGTGACTGATAATTGCCTGGAGAAAACGCACAGCTGTTTAAGCAGCATTGAAATCGTGGCAAATCTGACAAGTGCAATCAGCAGAGTTAATAAGATAACGAAAGACTGATGGCTGGGTGGGGGGCGGGGGCGGGGACGGAACAGACTAAGCAGGCGCTCCACACACACACTGATGGGGCTTCCCTTGCTCCTCCTCTGCGAAGCTGTGTCCTCCCCCTTTTCATATTCCCCAAATTACAGCCCAGTGTGTTGCTTCACACCTGCAGGATGGAGGTAAAAAGCCCCAAACTCACATCTGATTGTAAAAAGCAGCTGTCTGATGACAGTATTTCAGGAAAAAAAAATCAAATATTGCTGAGTCTGAAGCACACTTTGATTTGCTAGCCTTAGATGTGCGTGTATTTTACTATTCTTGCTTTGAACCTAGATTTCTTTAGCCTTCTATGCAGTTTTTTTTAAAAGATTTTATTTATTATGTATACACCACTTCATGCATGCCTGCAGGCCAGAAGAGGCCACCAGATCTCATTATAGATGGTTGTGAGCCACCATGTGGTTGCTGGGAATTGAACTCAGGACCTCTGGAAGAGCAGCCAGTGCTCTTAACCTCTGAGCCATCTCTCCAGCCCCCTTCTATGCAGTTTTAATTCTTACTCAAGTGCAGGATAAGGGAACCCTGTTTCTAGATTAGATAACCCACCATCACTTCAAACCAAACAAACTGTAGGAATCTTTAATAATGTGTCCCTGCTTACACATCTAGTGGGTTAATGCTCATAACTCCCTTTCTAAACAATCTTTAAAAAAAAAAAAAGCAGTTGGAGCCGGGCGGTGGTGGCGCACGCCTTTAATCCCAGCACTCGGGAGGCAGAGGCAGGCGGATCTCTGTGAGTTCGAGGCCGGGCTGGACCGATAGCCTCCAAAACAATACAGAGAAACCCTGTCTCATAAAAAAAAAAAAAAAAAAAAAAACAGTTGGAGATAGTTAAATAAGAGAAATTAAGAAAAATTATCATTATCTATGCCTTTGCTGCTATGCTTTCAAAGTTACCATTGACATTTAAAAAGTTGTTTTAGGAGCATCTTTTAAAATTGCCTTTGCAGTGGGAAGTTAGCTTTTTCCTCTAGCGCCTTATGCAAATCTTAGCCCCCTCTCCAGAGTCCCAGCAGCTCTGAAGTCATGGCCATCCTCATGGATGTGGTGACCACACTTTGGAAGCTTTTCTCATTATTTAATGTTTTCTGCTCTCAGTTATTGACTTTCCTCCCTATTGAAAAATTGGTCTCTGGTGACATGGTGGGGGTCATGCAGGAATTAAGCCAGTTCCAGAGAGTCCTGACAAAATACATTTGTTTTACAGGAAGGTTCCCAGTTGGAACACTGTGTCCCTTTGTTACAGAGTGAAGCAGCATCCTGCTTCATCTTCCTATGGCAATGAATTTGCTGGGCATATCACAGTGATTATTTCTGTAATTACTGCAGATATTGTGTATCTGCTGAAAATGTTGGAATTAAAAATTTAGAATTAAGTTACTAAGGCTTCTTAAAAAAAATCCAGTGCTTTTGGCTTCAAAACCTGTCAAAACAGACATTTCCCAATCTCAAAGAGACATACAAAGAGGCTGAAGAGTTGTCTTCAGTTTTGTTTTGTTTTTTTTTGGGGGGGGTTGAGGCAGGGTTTTATTGTGTAGCCCTGGCTGTGCTGGAACTCACTCTGTAGACCAGACTGGCCATGAACTCAGAGATCTGCCTGCCTTTGCCTCCTGAGTGCTGGGATTAAAATCATATGCCACCACCACCCAGCTTTAAAAAAAAAAAAGATGATTGCCTTTTCAGATCTTTAGCAAGGAGGATAGATAAAAATGCAATAAAACATGTTTATTTTGAATGTGTGCTTAGCTTTGTCCATTATTGGAATGTGCTTAGAAAGAAATAGCATTGCTTCAGATCTGCTTAACAAATAATTGGATAAGACACACAAAAATTCAGTCTTCCCCCTCTCTCTTTCACTTAATTCTGGTTTTACAAAATATCTACCCCTTTCAAAAACCCACCATCAAATAAGGGAGTTAAACAAATACTAAGCTCAGCTAATACAAATAATTAAGGGTAGCAAATGTCTATTTAAAAGAATAAGCAGAGCTGAAATTTAGCTCAGTAGCAAAGCACATGCCTAGCATACAGAAGGACTGGGGTTCAATCCCCAGAATCAGTAAATAAGTAGAAAGTAAAATGCCAAGAAAGCAAACTGTGAATGTGTATTTGTCTTTAGTTTGGGGTGGAAAGCTCCATATGAACCTCTAAGAATTGAACTTGGTGTGTTCGTCTGAGATCCGCACATTATCACTCCCAGTGCTAGCCACAGAACCCATGGTCTCTGCCTGCTGAGAACACGATCTGGCACTGAGCTGTAGCCCCATGTGTGGCAAGAAAGAGCATAGAATCTAACGCGCAACACCGATTCCTCTTCTGCCAAATCAAAGAATTGTATTGATGGAAGAGCCTGAGAAAGATGAAGTGACACGTTCAAGGTCACCTCACTAGGGCATCACCAGGCCTTTTGAACCTAAGAACTAACTGTCTCCCAACCATCGCATGTCTAGTAAGATGGCTACTTGGCACAGTCGCCATTTAAGTTGGGTACAGTTAGATAAGATGTTTGACCGTCACATGTGGCTGATGGATATCAGGTCACAGCAGCCACATGTCAGGTGCTCGACCATCACATGTGGTTTAGAGACACAGAACAGCTCTCCCACTTCTGGAGAAGTCTGTTGTGTACCACTTGGTGTCACTGGTTATTCAGGATTTGTTTATCTGATATAAAATATTTTAATGAATTGTGCATGATGGCAAGGTAAAAGCAGCTGCGGAGCTTTCATATTGATAGTTATGTGTGAGTGGCTCATGACCTAGCATCTACTGCCACACCCAACCTGCTCAAAGGAAACAGTTTGTCTTCTCTTAATAATCTTAGTGTAGCAAATGCTGAGACACCAATGTACTAGCCCCTTATGCACACGATGCTATACAGGCCCTATTTTAACTTTATCTATTCAAAGTCTCAGTTATTCTCATAAAAGCTAGGAGATGAAGTGACCAGTACCAGCCAGGAGACTGTAGGACAGGAATTGATTTCAGAGCCTGTGTGTTTGACTGCATGGCTCTTTAATGACAGCTGCCTGGTGTGTGGGGAGAGTGTGACAATGTCTGTAAGGACAGAGGTAACAAAAATCTAGTAAGCTGCACAAAGTTGTCTCCTTTTCTACACTGGGTCCACCACACAGTCAGTAAAATCTGCTTTTAAAACATCTCAAAACAGAAACAACAACAAAAACCTCACATGTCACCCCAGTCAAACGGACATACCGTCTTCTCCAGTCTTACCGTAATAACCTAAGCTACCCTGGAATCCAGAGTGCTGTGATTATATAGGTGTGCACTACTACATGCAACTACTCTCACCATTTTTCTGTTTCAAACAGCATGTTGAAACAGAAAAAACCCGACATTTTTTAAAGTTGAAATTTGAATCTTAATTTAAAAATGGGATGACTCTGGCCTTTTGCAGAAATCAGGTCCTGATTCTGTTTGTTCCCTGTAGTTTTATGTGCCTCATCCATTACACAGCTCCTCTGAGACCTGACTAGATCTGCCACATGTCTTGGCTGGATACTTCCTGGGTGGCATGTGTGCTTCGTTTATGTTGTCACCTTGGGGAGGTCAACAATGTCGCACTACCTCACATCAGGATTCTGCTTAATCCATGGGTTCAAGAGGTGACAGCTGATTTTTTTCATTATAAAGCTCCCCTCAACCTTCTACTTCATGGTTTCATCCATTACCATTGCCTACAGGAATACCGAATTAGTAGTTGCAAGGTGATTATTCTATGCTTCTAGTATTCATTGCACACTTATTAGCTAGAAATCTTCATTTACAGCAAAAATTACATGAAAGACAGCAGGAGCACTGTATCCTGACCCTCCTTCCTTTTCTTCTAACAGGGCTCAGTTCATTAGGTGTTTCCCTTCAGTTTTTGTTTGTTTTGTTAAGAGGAACTCCGCTTTTCTTCTTGAGTAGCAAAAATTGTAAATATGCTTTGATCAATGTTTATGTTTTATGTTTCATTCCTCTGACCTTTGGCCCGTGGGAGCCATTCATGGGGCCTCCTTTATCTTTTGACGTGGCCTGTTTGTTCTTGGCAGTATGCTATATTCCTTTGCATTTGCAGGAGAGAAAAATTAGGATGTCTGGAAGAATAGCTGAAACTGTTCCCATCTTTTCTTTTCTTCACCACCTGTGCCAGCTACCAGACAATACACTGCCCTCACTTCCCAGCCTTCCTTTCTATGGAAAAGGAAAAGGCAGAGCAGGCAGCATCCAACCGTGGTTGCAGGCTTTCTATTGGGTTCCATCTGCACTTCAAGGAGTTAATTAGTGGTACAGAAAGGCTCACATTGTCTGCCATCCCTTTCTTAGACAGTTCCTCAGTATCACAAAAATAACCCCTTAGTACCAGAGAGGTCTGGAATACGGAAATCAATGTCATGTCTGCTTTTTCGTTGCATTTGATTTAATGACTAATTTTGCAAAGTGTTTATCCATCTCCTTTTTTGTTGTTATTTTTTGTTTTTGTTTTTGTTTTGTTTTGTTGTTGTTTTGAGACAGGGTTTCTCTGTGTAGTTTTGCAGACCAGGCTGGCCTCGAACTCACAGAAATCCACCTGCCTCTGCCTACTGAGTACTAGGATTAAAGGCGTGCACCACCAATGCCTACATACATTCATTCAGGCAAAACACGCACACTAAAGACAATGTAAAGATTAGGTAACTTTTATTACTTCACTGAAAATACCTTCTGGACAATGTAGGTTTCCAAGATAGGCAACATCAGATAATTTGTCAGACTGGCGTTGGGCTGAGAGGAGATGAGAGTTCCAGACACTTTGTGCTCTGGAGAAAGGCCTTAGTTACTCCATCGACCCTGGGTAAGACATCCCTGTAGCTGACGCGGTGTTAGTTCCTGGTAGTTTTCTCTTGTTAGCAAAGAAGAAAGGTAAATTAGCTGTTGGCTTAAGACCAAAATAGACTAGGGACACAGCACATTTCTCTCCCAGCACCCATCTTGTTTTGATCAAGTGTTGCTATTAAAAAACAAATTTCTTTGAGTTTTAGACAATTTAAATGTTTAAGGCACTTATAATGATGCCATAAAGGCTTGGCCAAAAACTCAAGTGATTCACAAAATTTTCTTTTGACAGACTGTAGGTTATGTTCCACTTAACATTTTTAATTGGATAGCATATATGCACCGAACTTTTGGTCAAATGTTACATGTTTTAGGTATATCCTCTTTGTAAAAAATGAAACTGATTAAAATTAATAGATATTAACTACTTTTTTTTTTTTTGGTTTTTACGAGACAGGGTTTCTCTGTATTGTTTTGGAGGCTGTCGGTCCAGCCTGGCCTCGAACTCACAGAGATCCGCCTGCCTCTGCCTCCCGAGTGCTGGGATTAAAGGCGGGCGCCACCACCGCCCGGCGATATTAACATTTTTTAAATCCATAGTAACTGTTCTTTAATTAGCTACTATAAAAGAGGTTCTTGGGGCTAAAGAGGTGGCTATCCTATCAGTTAAGAGCACTGACTGTTCTTTCAGAGGACCTGGTTCTGATTCCTAGCACCCACCGGGTGGCTCACAGCCATCTGTAACTTCAGCTCCAGAACTGACAGCCTGGGGCACCAGGCAAACATGTGGTGAATGGACACACATGCAGATAAAACATTTATACATATGAAACCAAAATAATTTTTAAAGGAAGGTTGGCAAATAGTGCCTGACTTTTCCTCCAAATCACAGGAGTATGTAAGAAGTTTGGGAAGTTCACGGGCTCACTGGAGCTCACACTGCACACTGCTGTGGTTACAGGGGCTGTGTACTTTCTCTGCTGTCCTTCAGCAGCTCAGGGACAGCTCAGGGTGCTGTGGAGCTCTTGAAATCTGAGAGACGCTGGGATTGTGTTGTGCATCACCCTTCTGGACTCCGAGTTGGCACAATGGATTATGGCTGCCTTTCCTACCCATAATGTACTTCCCAGTTCATTCTTCAGGTACTCCCCATAAGAAGTCTATCTGAGTTGTCATCACAGATGAGAATAAAAGCCGTCTCTCTCCTTAATGGAGGAAATGGAACTAAAATAGTACCAAACTTATCTATCTTGAAATGAGAGAAGCTGGGTGTGGCGGTGCACACCTTTAATCCTAGCACTTGGGGGGCAGAGGCAGGTGGATCTCTGGGAGTTTGAAGCCAGCCTGGTCTACACAGTGAGTTCCAGGAGCCAGAGCTACATAATGGAGAGATACTGGTCTGGGGGAGGCCAGAAGAGCATCACTCCCCCTAGAGCTAGATTTGCTGTCATTGAGAACCTCCCAAGGAGTACGCTGAGACCCTAACTTAAGTGCTCTGAACTGAGCTCATGTTTAGGTAATTTTATCTGCACTAAAATAACTCTTTTTGGCTAGGAAATTATCTTCGGATCATAAGTAACTTCTTATATAGGGGAGGAAGTTAGGGCTTGGAGAAAGTAATCATTGTATTTAAAGTTTTTTTTTTTTGAGACCAGCTTCATCTAAATAAGAAAGTACAGCAGTTAAAACGTTTAAAAACGTTCATTACTTAGCAGTCAATTTGGTTCATTACTTAGCAAGTTTTAGATGTTTCTGGATCGATAGCATTATTAGATGCCTGTTTGTGACCTGAAAAGAGGTCACACTTCCTTCAGCACCCTGAAGAGTAAGCATTTTTTTTTTTTTTGGGACAGAGTTTCTTTGTGTAGCCTTGGCTGTCCTGGAACTCACTCTGTAGACCAGGCTGGCCTCAAGCTCATGAGATCTGCCTGCCTCTGCCTACCGAGAGCTAGGACTAAAGGGGTGCACCACCACCTCCTGGTGGACGAAGTGATTTTTTTTGTTTTTGTTTGTTTTTCGAGACAGGGTTTCTCTATATTGTTTTGGAGCCTGTCCTGGAACTGCTTTGTAGACTAGACTCGTCTCGAATTCACAGAGATCTGCCTGCCTCTGCTTCCCGAGTGCTGGGATTAAAGGTGTGCGCCACCACCGCCCGGCCTAAGTAATTTTTATATAGCACTCAGTCTGCTGTCTAGCCCAATACTTCTTGACTTTTTATCTCAGCACTTTTTGTATTCCTGAGAGCTATTGAGGACCCCACCGAGGTTCTATCTAGATAGGTTATGGAAACTAAAACTGACCAACTTTGTATTTATTTTCAAAAATTAATAACCAACAGTTCACTATATTAACAAGTGTGTGTGTGTGTGTGTGAAAAATAACATTTTTCCTTTTTAGTAATTTTTGTTAGGTTGGGCAAACACATTCTCCAGTAATAGTTTGAAAACATTTAGTGTTCATTTTATCTTATATGTCTGGGTATTTTGTCTGCATACCACATGTGTGCCTGCCAGAAGAGGGTGTCAGAGCCCCTGGAGCTGGAGTTACAGATGGTTGTAAGCCATCATGTGGATGCTGGGAATTGAACCTGGGTCTTCTGCAAGAGTGCTCTTAACCCCTCAGCCATCCCCCCAGCCCTGAAATGTTTTTACTTCATGGACCACTGAAAGGGTCATGAGGGCCCCTGGACCATTTGGAAATTTATTGGTCAAACCATTAGTTAGCACTCAATAAATTGTGATTATTACTATACATCACTTTTTTGTGACTAAAGAGCACTACACAAATACTAATGATGAGAAGAATGTGTAGGCTGTGGCGCCAAACTTATTATTGTTCACTTGACTGAAGGATACAAGGAAGACATTCAGGTGAGACCAAAGAAACAATGCTTTTTTTTTGTTTTTTTGTTTTTACGAGACAGGGTTTCTCTGTATTGTTTTGGAGGCTGTCGGTCCAGCCTGGCCTCGAACTCACAGAGATCCGCCTGCCTCTGCCTCCCAAGTGCTGGGATTAAAGGCGTGCGCCACCACCGCCGGGCAAAACAATGCTTTTTATATGGATGAATGGTAGCATCACAGAAATAAGTTCTTTGGATAAGTGACACAGAGCTTGCTTTCAGGGGTTGGTTAATTAAGCACATTATCATGAGACTTTCATTTTGTTTCTCCAGGAGTTCTTTCCTCCCCTAGGTCTTAGAGGGAGCAGTGATTAAATATTTACTCAGATGCTGAGGGAAGAGCTGATCTGAGGGTGTGGTAGCCCAGCTGTGAGAGGAAGGTGTGTTCCCATTGTTCAGCAGGCTAGGCTTCATAATTGACAGGGTAATGTTGCCTGACTGGTGGGAGAGGCTGGGTCATGAGGTCTTCTGGAGGGGCTCTCAGGTAGGCCTTGACTGTCAAGCAATGTAACAGATGACTTGCACTAGATTTCCCTTTCTTTAATGTAGACGCTTTTCTTTTTCTGTGTGTGCTTTTACATGCGTTTGCACTGTGTGCTGCCATGTGTATGACACAGTATACATGCGGAAGTCTGAGGACAACTTGGTTCCTTGGTTCTTTCCTGTGGCAGAAACCAGCTTTACCCACTGAACCGTTTTGACGGATAGATTAAGAATGTATTTCACGACGGCAGTGGTGGTGCATGTCTTTAATCCCAGCACTCAGGAGGCAGAGGCAGGAGGGTCTCTGTGAGTTCAAGGCCAGCCTGGTCTACAAGAGCTAGTTCCAGGACAGCCAGATCTACACAGAGAAACCCTGTCTCGGAAAACAAAACAAAAAAAAGAAAATATTTCATACATTTCACATAACTATATGGATATAGATTATATTTGCCAGACATACACTTAAATTTTCTTTTGACTATTTTTATTTTGTGTATGAGTATTTTACCTGCACGAATGTGTGTGCAATACCCATAGAGACCAAAAGAGGGCATCACATCCTCAGAGCTGGAGCTACAGATGGTCATGAGCCACCATGTGGGTGCTGGGAAATAAAGCTGGGTCCTCTGCAAGAGCACCCAGTGCCCTTTAACAGCTAAGCCATCTCTCTAGCCCCCATACATGTAGTTTTAGGACATAAATATCAACGCAATTTTTCCCTTCCTCTTTTTCTTTGGGATGTGCTGGTACAGACCATGGGGAACTCATACGCTGGGCAACTGAAATCTGCTAGATTTGAAGAAGCTCTACACAACTCCATAGAAGCCTCACTCAGATGTAGCAGTGTAGTCCCACGGCCAATCTTTTCCCAGCTTTACTTGGACCCGGATCAACACCCTTTCTCGTCTGCAGGTAAGTTTCTTAATTGCGTACATTTTTAGATCCCCTTTCAAAAGAAGTGGGAACTCCAAATCCTGGGAACTCAAATGCTAAAAATGCCAGTCTCCCCCACCTCAAAAAATATCTTTCAGGATTCCTCCTGTAATCTTTTTTTCCATAAGCGTCCTTTCAAAAACTAAATTTGCATTGGTTTCTGTGCTTACCCAGATGTCAAACCCAAAGTGGAAGACCTAGATAAAGATCTAGTACACCGCTACACTCAGAATGGCAGCCTGGATTTTTCTAATAATGTAGCAATTAATGAAATGGAAGATGATGAAGATGAAGAAGAAATGTCCGACTCAAACAGCCCACCAATTCCCTATTCACAAAAACCTGCCCCAGAAGGATCTTGTACTACAGATGGTAGGTTTGCACTTTTGAGTTCTTTTCACCTTTGTATTGTAATTTTCATTTGGCCTGTTTCCAATCATTCCATGTGGTTTTCAAGACTGGACACCAGTCATTGTTGGAAGGAATGAGTTCTATATGCTGATGCGTTTATCTAATTATTCTTTATCAATAAAAACTTGGGAGTCAGATATTGGGGTAAAAACCTGAATGGACAGAGAACCAACCAGTGACCTCCTGTTTCTGTCATTTCTCCATTAAAAAGAGTTGAGACTCTCTCTAAACCCCACCCTACTACTTGCTGTCTCTTTATCTTCAGTCCTCCAAAACCTCTATGGTTAATTTTGGTCAGCTAATAGCTAGCTCTGCCCTCTGATTCAAAGCAAACTTTATTGTCAGAACGCGATCAAAATATCACACAACAATATCCTCACCCCTATGGACTCAAGGGCTCACAACAGATGTCTACAGGAACCACAAGTCCCACCCCTTCTTGTAGATAAGGAGACTAAGGTTCACGGTTAAACCAATTCAGTGAGAGCATCTGTGCAAACACAAGTTCAGACAAAGGTCAAGGCTTCTCCACTGTTCTGTAAGAATTTACTCTCTCATGAGCTTTTTATTAAAACAATGTTTCATCTTTCTTGCCCTTTTAGTCACCACCAAGATAGTAATAGAAATCCAGATGGCCTGACTCCACATCTACCTAGAACAGTATTACATTTAGGTCGTGTGTGTGTGTGTGTGTGTGTGTGTGTGTGTGTGTGTGTGTGTTACACACGTGGGTGGGTGCTCATGAACCATGGCGCACACATGGATCAAAGGACAACTTGCGGGAGTAAGTTCTCTCCTTCCACCCTGGGGAATGTCAGGGTCATGCTTACTGGTAAGCACCTTTGGCTAATTAGCCATCTTGCTGTCCCTACAGCTATACTCACTGAGTATAGAGATAAAATATAAATCTTTTATAAACATTATAAGTATAAAATTTGGTTCTAGAACATAAAAATGTGGGCTGGGGAGATGGCTCGGCAGTTAAGAGCACTGGCTGCTCTTCCAGAAGTCCTGAGTTCAATTCCCAGCAACCACATGGTGGCTCACAACCATCTATAATGAGATCGTGTGCCCTCTTCTGATGTGCAGGCATGCATGCAGCAGAACACTGTATACATAACAAATGAATAAATCCTTTTTAAAAAAAATAATACAAGAAATATAAGTAATTAGATTCTCCCTCTCTTCCTCCCCCCTCTTCCCACTCAGTTTTTTGAGACTGGGTATCATGTAGTGTGGGCTGACCTGGAATTCACTACATAGAACTTACTGGCCTCCAACTCGCAGAGATTTATTTGCCTGCCTCTGCCTCCCTAGTGCTGTGATTAAAGGTGTACACCACCATGCCAGCTGATGAGCTCATTCTACTCGTTTGTGTCAGCTGTATTTCCTGCCACACTTTGAACCACATTTTAAATAAGGAAATCCTGGTTTCTAACATTTTCATTGTTTTGTGGTTTCAGTGATTTCCGAACTTAAAGTCTATTTTCTTCCCTTTACCTAGCTGCTGTGTTCTGATCCCCATTTAATTGGTATGTGGGTGTGGTTTTTATATTCTGGTTGACTGACATTAACCTGCATGGTATTAGAGCATGAAAACCTTGAGGAGACATGGGGGAGGAGGAAAAAGAAGGGTCCAGCTCTCAGGACAATTTCCTGACAAAGCTTGGAGAACGAGTAATTTGATGTAAATTAAAGTCTTATCCAGGGGAAGCCAGAAAAATAGTTGCCCTTGTTTGGGAGTTCATTTTCTTTTGATTTCCTACTTCCCCAAGAATTTGGCAACCCACAGAAGGATTCAGATCCTCTAGCTAGAGGGAAAAAGACCTGAATAATGCTCCAGTAGTTCACAAGTGTCCCTGGAAGGGATCTGCACTAGTGTTCTTCATGTCAGGCCTGCCCACAGCACATCATCCTATGGATTTGCTTCCACATATGACTGAGTCTTTTCCCAGACTTACTATAGTGTACACTGTTTACTCATTACTGTTGTATCATAAGCCTTTAAACCCATGGAGATGCCGATAGTGACAGCATTGTGTTGCTGCTTACTTGATTTATTCTTGTTAAATCTTTTCTTCAACTGAGCAGTCACCTCATCAAGTAACAAACGACATTGAACAGTGCTTAAAGTGGTGGTATCTGGTTGAGAATCTAATTACATGTGAATAATTAAACAGAACCAGAGTAAAAGCTTCAGGGGATGATTTGTGAAATGACAAAATTTTTTTCCAAAGTGTGGGAGAGAGTTTTCCCTGTCCTTCTGTACTTGGGGGTGTGTTTCCAATTTGGTAATGGCGTTATTTATAACCAGGTATTTTGAAAAGTTATTTTGTAGCTACCAAGATATCCTGAAAACAACAAGATATCTTTAATCCCAGCACTTGGGAGGCAGAGGGGGGTGGATCTCGGTGAGTTTGAGGATACCTTGACATACACAGTGACTTCCAGGACAGACACAGCTGCACAGTGAGACCCTGACTCAAAGAATACAAGCAAACAAAGCAATAGCAATGGAAACCCCCACGAAGTTAGGATCTGTTTTGTCTATTTATGCCAGGATCTCACTCTAACCCAGGCTGACCTTTAACTCACACTGTAGCTATAGAATTTGAGGTGGCCCTTTCACCTCAGCCCCAAAAGGGCAATGGTGATTTTGCTTTATTTTATCTCATTATTTCATTATTTATTATTTTTTATATTCCGATCCCAGTTCCCCCTCCTTCCTCTCCCCCTGCTCTCCTCTTCTTCTCCCATCCCGCCTCCCATCCTCTCCTCAGAGAGGGTCAGGCCTCCCCTAGGATGTCAACTAAGTCTATCCCTCACATCGTTGAGTCAGGACCAAGGTGCACAACCTCCATGTCTAGGCTGGGCAAGTTGTCTCTCCATAGAGAATGGACTCCACTAAATCAGTCTATGCATTAGAGTTAGATCTTGGTTCCACTGCCATTGGCCTCATATACTGCCCAAGCCTCACCACTATCACCTGTATTCAAGGGTCCTAGTTCAGTCCTATGCTGATTCCCCAGTTGACAGGGTGGAGTTAGTGATGCTGTAGAGGATGTGGAGAAAGGGGAACACTCCTCCATTGCTGGTGGAACTACAAACTTCTACCGCCACTGTGGAAATCAGTGGCAATTTCTCAGAAAATTAGGAATCCATCTACCTCAAGACCCCGCAATACCACTTTTGGGCATATACCCAAATGAGGCACACTCACATCACAAAGACATTTGTTCAACTATGTTCATAGCAGCATTATCATAATAGCCAGATCTTGGAAACAACCTAGATGCCCCTCAACCAAAAAATGAATAAAGAAAATGTGGTGTATTTACACAATGGAGGACTACTCAGTGGTAAGAAACAATGACATCTTTAAATTTGCGGGCAAATAGACAGAACTAGAAAAAAAAATCCTCGGTGAGGTAGCCCAGACCCAGAAAGACAAATATAGTATGTACTCACTCATAAGTGGATACCAGACATAAGGCAAAAGATACACAGCCTACAATTCATGTCCCCAGAGAAGCTAGAACCCTCTTTCAGAAACAGATGGAAACAGATGCAGAGATCTATAACCAACTCATCAGTCTGACCTCCTGCAGTACAATCGAAGTGAGGGAGGAGCGATAATATGAGTAAAGGGGTCAAGACCTACGTCTGCTGCTTCCGGTTCTCATAACTACTGGCCGTTGTCCATGTCCTGTGCTTAACTCTCCCCTGAGACGGCGTTTAAAATGAAAAAGTCGTTTATAGCTTGGTATTTGAGGTTTCACGTGGTGTTATCAGTTCTGCTCACTGGGAGATCTAAGAATCTTCCTGCTCAAATGGAAAGCAGCCCTGAAGTCGTGCTCACAACGCAGCAATGAAACTGCGCACTAGAATGGCGGCGGCCTTGTTTGAGAATGCCAACTTCAGGTTCCTGGGGAATCCTCTGTTTGCCTAAGGCTTAAAGCCGTGAAGTTATTTTTAGAGGCAATTTAGATAAGCAGATACTTAACATCTGACCGGCTGCCATTCATAGGCAAATTTCGGTTGCTAATTTCTTATGTAAATTATTGGACTAGAGTGGGTTCCTACCCTGCTGGGAGGCAGCTGATTGTCTACGCAGGTGAAGAGCAACCGGGTTTTAGACCTCTGGAAGCTGCTTTCATTACTCTAGTTGGGTTTACTGCTGTGTCAGTAAACGTTCCTTTCCCCCTTTCTATTGACTCTGGTGCCTTCAAGTTGGAGATAATTGGAGAATGCAAATCCCCTTCTATGAAGTGAAAACCTTTGCTATTTTCTTAAGAAAATGCAGATGAAGTTTATAAAGAAGAGCCCTCAGCTATCACCACCACAGTGTTTTAATTAAAATCATTTGTCTCAAAAGAGTGTGGCAGGAGAGCAGCCTTCCCTTATTGCCCTCAGAAGTGAAGTGAGTCCCGGAGCAAGTTTGCAAAACAAGTTGCTCACCCATATAAGCAACTGTCTTCCCTTCCTGAGTACAGCAGCAGCCGCCTAGATCCTCCCGTGGGGTGCTCTGAGGTGTTCTAGTAGTCTCTAAAGAGGAGTCATCTCCCTGCCATGAGGGATACTGGGATCGTTTTGGTCTGGAAATCCAGCCACATGTCATGGATACTGTAGCTAACCACTCCTTACAGGCACAGCTTATTTGCAGTTAAAAAAAACAAACCATAAACATTGCTCTTAATATTTTTTCATCCTTTGGGGATCTCTGATCTATGATGTGTTAACTAGCTGTGCTAACCCCTGACAATTTGACTTTAGGGGAAATAGTCAGAAAAAGAGCACCAGGCGCTTGAGAGGTGAACTTTGAATTTTTAGGATCAGCACAAACTGAATTTAGTAACTTTCCTTTGCTTCTGTGGCCATCTTTGGCCATGAGCTGCGTCCCTCCTGAGTGTGCCAGCCTCAGGGCTGCTTTCTCTTTCCACCCCGATCTTTCTTGTTAATTAAATTGCCTGAGGCTGTGTTGGCAAGTAACTAGAAGAAATGGATTTAAAGACTATTTTTAGGAGCAGCTTTACAGTTCTAGAAAATGCAAGTCAGAAGATCCATTTCTATGTGTACGCAATTTCTTCTATGAACAGTGTGGTATAAGAAGCACATGTGTTACAATTAGGGAGCTAATACTTATTTGTTTTTATTAACTTTAACAATTCCTTGCTTTTATCTAATGTCCTTTTCTGAGTAAGGATCCTATCAAGAATACTATACCAGATTTTATTATATTATCTCCTTAGGTGTCCTCTTAGCTGTGACATTGTTAGATTTTTCCCCCCCTGGTTTTAATGGCTCTATAAAGAAATCCCTTTATAGAAGGTTTTGGGGGGTGTGTGTGTTTGTGTGTGTGTGTGTGTGTGTGTGTGTGTGTGTGTTTCCTGAAGACTCAGTGACTGTGGTCTGAATGAAGGTCACAGAGGTGGAATGTCATGTCCATCACATTATTCCAAGAATGCCCAGCATCAGTACCTCATATTAATGACTGGGTGCTGAACTTAGTTACCTGAAGTGGTGCCTTCTTGGTGCTCCCAGTCCCCCGTGCTGTGGAAGAAATGCACACAGTCGGTCGTTATGCACCACATCCTATGGGCAAAGTAACATATCTAGATATGCTTATTTGAAGTTTTACCTTACAGAGATTCATTTCTTCTCCACCATGTTGCATCATTTATGTCTATCCTTGTGGATATTTCCTTTGTTTTGTGCTACACACGCTGCTGAACGTTACTTAAAGAGTCCCCGATTTAGACACGGAAGCTCTTTCTATTGGTCCTTGAACCCATTTCACAGACCTTCCCCCACGTTTATCTTTTCGTTGTCTCGGGTACAGCGCTTTTAAGAAAAGAAGTCTAGGAAGCATGCTTCTTCCACAATCCATTCATTGTTTAATGATTATCACCTTTGTCGTCTATCCTCCCACCCGAGTGGAAATCCCCAAGTCTACCTTACTGGAAACTGTTCTTGCTTCTTCACTTAAGTGAATTATGTAGTTTTCATTTTGCCCCAGAGAAAACTCTGAAATAACAGTTCTTTCATTTTAAGGAAAATCATGCTTTTCTGTGGGCACTCTCCATGCTGTGCCCTCTCGATTGTGTTTAGTCAGGAACCAAAATAGTAGTTTCCCCTTACCCCACCTCTGCCATGAGAGAAATCTCATCAGAAGTGTCAGTCTTTGGACTGGGGAGGTGGTTCAGTTAGTGAAGTGTCAACTGTATGCAGGAAGACCCAAGTTCAGATTCTCAGCACTTAGAAGAAAAAGCCAGGCTTAGATAGGTACACATTTCTGCAACCCTGGGAATCACTGGCCAGCCAGCCTAGCTAATTAGTGAACTCCAGGTTCTGTGAGAGACTCTGTCTCAAAAGAATAGGGTGGACAGCAATTGAAGAAGACAGCTGACATGGACCTTTGGCCTACAGGGGGTGGGAAGAATGGGGGGAGAGGGAGAGAAGAAAAGAGAAACATATTCTAAACATAGATCATTT
This sequence comes from Mesocricetus auratus, assembly GCF_017639785.1. NCBI lineage: Eukaryota > Metazoa > Chordata > Mammalia > Rodentia > Cricetidae > Mesocricetus > Mesocricetus auratus. The sequence goes on from NW_024429198.1 coordinate 41,585,450, forward strand.
TGTGGTTTGTAAAAACTTTCCAGACTAACAAACTCTTGACCTCACAATCCTCAGCCTCCTCATTAGCTGGCATGATGGGTGGATGCCAGCACTCATAGCTAAAACCTTGCATTTTAAGGATTTGTCAGTGCATATGAGATGGGTAGATGCTGACATAGTCATGGTTGACAAGGAATGTTATATCCAATGCCCCACAGAATTCAGCTTAAAAGGGCACAATGAAATCACGTGTTAGGACTGAAAAAACAAGCAAGGAAGGGGTTATAGTGTGGCACCTGTTTTGTACCGGGGTTGGGGAAAGCATAGACAGGTCAGAAGCACTTATGTTGTTGTTGTTTGTTTGTTTTTGTTTTTTTCGAGACAGTGTTTCTCTGTATTGTTTTGGAGCCTGTCCTAGAACTCACTCGTTAGACCAGGCTGGTCTCTAACTCACAGAGATCCACCTGCCTCTGCCTCCCGAGTGCTGGGATTAAAGGCGTGCGCCACCAATGCCCGGTTGTTGTTGGTTTTTAAGATCTATTTATTTTTTATTTATGTGTGTGTGTGTGTGTTTATATGTGTGTGTGAGAGAGAGAGAGACCAACCACATGAGTGCCCAATACCCAAAGAGGCCAGAAGAAGGCATCAGATTCCCCCCAGGAGCTGGTGTTGTGGGCAGTAATGAGCTGGGGTCCTCTGGAAGAGCAGCCAGTGCTCTTAACAACTGAGTCAACTCTTCAGCCCACTTTTTTTCTGTGTTTTTTTTGTTGTTGTTGTTGTTGTTGTTTTGTTTTTTTGTGGGTTTTTTTTTTGGTGGTGGTATTATTAATGCTTTTAGTTTTAGTCTTTTTTTTTATTTGGCTCTGAGATCGATTCTCAGGCTGGTCTTGAGTTCAAGGTCTTGCTGCCTTAGTATCCAGAGTTGTAGAGTTTTTAGTCATGTTCCTTTTCAGTCAGCAAGAGGTGGAGAGGCTGAGGGAGCACCTCATTTGGAGTTAGAGATCTGGGTCATGGTGTCCTCTTGGTTGGTTTATGGCCATTTGGCCTTAGGACATTTGGTTAACCTTCCTGGACCTTTCTCTCATTGACATATTGAAGAGATTAGAGTATTTTAGTGTCCCCCAATCTTCCAAGTCACAAATCTCTTTTAGTAAGACACTTTTGAACTCCTCAAGCATTTTGAAATAATTCTGTCATTGCATGACATATGATAAAAATGTTAACTTTAATTTTTTAAATTTTATAAATTTTATTTAAGAGACAATATTATTTTACATATCAGTCCCAGTTCCCTCTCCCTCCCATCCTCCTGTGCCACCCCCACTGACACCCCATCCCATTCCCATGCTCTCCCCAGGGAGGGTGAGGCCTTCCATGAGGGATCATCAAAATCTGTCAAGTCATTTGGGTCAGGGAGTAGGCCCTCCCCTGTGTATCTAGGCTAAGAGAGTATCCCTCCATGGGAAATGGGCTCCAGAAGTTCGTTTGTGCACTAGGGATAAATACTGGTTCTACTACCAGAGGCTCCATAGACTTCCCAGTGCTACTAGCTGACACCCATGTTCAGGGAGCCTGGTTTTGGACCTATGTTGATTCCCCAGCTGTCAGACTCGGGTCCATGAGTTCCCACTTGCTCAGGTCAGCTGTTTCTGTGGGTTTTCCCAGCATGGTCTTAAAGCACTTAATCTGGACTGACTGGTATATTAACATAGTCTTTGATATTTATGCTATACAAAAACTATCTACAGTTTATGACTTAAGAGTTGTAGTTTAACTTTAAGTTGGATGTATAAAAAGAGAGTATGAGAATTCAAAAGTAAAAGATTAAACTTTGTTTCAGGAGTTTTAAATGTTTTCAACATTTAAAAAACAGTCTAAACTCTACTACTTTCCTCCTACCCCCTTTCTGGCTATAGAACTCTCAAGCATACTAGGCGAACACTCCTCCATCTTCCACTGAACTATATTCCTAGCTCCTAATCAACATCAAATGCCCAAGTTATGGAATTTCTATATTTGGGGATTAAAGGAATATAGAAATTATATAGTTTTTTTTATTTTTAAATTTAAATTAGAAACCAGGTTGCTTCACATGTCAATTCCAGGTCCCTCTCCATTTCCCTCCCCTCCTCCTGTGCCCTCCCACCAACCCTCCCAATATCCCATCCCCTCATTTCCCCAGGGAGGGTGAGGCAAACCCTGATATTAACCCACACATGTATGAACATCTGATCTTTGACAAAGAAGCTAAAACTATACAATGGAAAAAAAGAAAAAAAAGGAATATAGAAATTTATTCCCATAATTTTATATTTTTGCTTTGTGATAAAATTTAGTCTGGATCATAATTAATCATAATTACTATTTTTTAATCTTTATAACATTAATTTCCAGTGCTTGGGAGGCAGACAGGTGGATCTTTGTGAGTTCAAGGCCCGCCTGATCTATGTAGAGAGTTCTAGGCCAGCCAGAACAATATAGTGATCTCCAAATAAAAGAAAGCAAGCATTAATTTTTGGTGTCTAAAACTCACATTGATGCATTTTATATAATCTTACTGATGTGTATGTGTGTATGTGTGTTTATGTGTGTGTGTGTGAATGTTTGTGTATGTGTCTGTGTGTTTCTAAGAATTGAACTAGGGCCTGCCTGCACACGTTAGGTCACTCTACTACTAAAGTACATTCCCATTTCTAATATTATCATTTTAAAATTATAGATTACTTTATTCATGAGAATTTCACACATATGTACAATGAGATATAATTATATCCACTCTCCTTTTCCCTCCTCCAAATTTTCCAATGTGTCCTACTCCCAACTTCATGTCTTTTTTTTCTGATAACCCACTAAATCCAGTAAGTGCACGGAGCCACTGGAGCATGGGAAGCCTACCAATGAGAACACATTCACAAAAGAAAGACTCTCCCAGCCCCAGGAGCTATCAGTTGCCAGTGGCTCCATATTAAGGGAGATGTCTGAGTGAGTAAGGATGAGAAATTCAACTTTATATGCCCAAGGAGCATATTTGGGTGCATTAGTAAAATTACAGTCCTATAATTACCTGAGCTTCCCAACTTTAAACAGCAGCCCGTTACATATATGAATTAAGCAACGTATCATTGTAGCTGAAAACAATGTGAAATTGTATAATAGTAAAGACTACCCACTGATAACAGGCTTTGTCTAAATGAACTGTGAGCTCACTTGATGGGTTTTACTCACTTTGCACATGTTGGAAGAAGGCTATATACTGTTTTTAAAGTAGGGAATTATAATGAACAGGTTTTAGGAAATGGTAATGATGCCTATTTAAATTTCACTTATACAAAATTAGTAGGGCAGTGAGATGGTTCCTCAGGTACAAGTGCTTGCCACAGAAGTCTTGCTGACTTGAGTGTTGGATCCCTAGAACTGGAGTTTACAGGCAGTTGTGAGCCACCCAGATGAGTGCTGGGAACCAAACTGTGATCCTCTGAAAGAGCAGCAAATGCTCACAAGCACTGAACCATCCAATACAGAGTCACACTTGCAGAGACTCGCTGTTCCAGCCTCGGCAACAGAGGAAGCTCCCAGACATAGCTCAGTGAATAGCCAGTCAAAAGCTTCTCATCAGTGGTTAATCCATGCTGGTTAGTAAGGTGGTTCATGTCCCAATTCTTGAAGCAGGTCATACTTAAGGGTAAGGATGCCGATGGCGCTTCCTAGGGGAATTGTGTTCTACCTTTATTGTCAATTAGTAATCTCTTTGATGAGCAATCTTGACACTTCTTTCAATACTTTCAAGTGCTTCCTGATTTAGTGTTTTATAATTTAAAATTTTTTCATTTTATTTTAAATTGTATATTCTCTATATCTGTGTGGTGTTATGTATGCTTGAGTCTAGAAGATGGTGTCAAATCCCTGGAGCTGGAGTTACAGGTGGTGGTGAGCTAGTCCCATGGGGTGTGGGGGGGCTGGGAAATAAGCTAGGGAGATGAATCATTGGTAAAGCAGTGTGCTGCAAGCATGAGGACCTGAGTTCAGATCCCAGGCACCTACAAAAAAAGACAAGCGAGGGTCTGTAACTGCCATACTGGTGGGGAGTAAGAGAAGACATACAGATCCCTGGAACTAATCACCACCGTCCTATCCAAAGTGATGAGCTCCAGATTCAATGGTAGAGCAGAGCTGAAGAAGACAGCTAACATTACCTCTAGCTTCTGCAGGATCCCGAACACACACATTGACACTCACATGTAATACACCACACACACACACACACACACACACACACAGAGAGAGAGAGAGAGAGAGAGAGAGAGAGAACGTAAAAACCTTACAATATGCATATAAAATGTATAGGCTATATATTTATGATGCCTTACTTATGGGCCTGAAAACCTGAGTTGTCATCTTGACGGAACCAGAGAGGAGAGGATAGATTAGTTTTCTTGTTGGGGTACATGGGCTTTGAGTCCTTAGAAGTGATTCCCATAGGTAACTAACTCTACTTTCCCAATGGAGGATAAGGAGATGTTGTCTTTCCTAAAGTTCTACTGTGTTCTTCTTACTGTTTTTCAGGGTTTTGTCAAGCAGGAAAGGATTTGCGTTTGGTATCACTGTGTATGGAACAAATTGACATCCCAGCAGGATTCCTCCTGGTAGGGGCCAAGTCTCCCAATCTCCCCGAACATATCCTAGTTTGTGCTGTGGACAAGCGATTTCTACCAGACGACCATGGGAAAAATGCACTTTTAGGTGAGTGTTTAACGTCTATAAAACTTCGTCCAGAAGGAGGGAATTGAAATACATGTTTATTGAAAATTACCAGAAAATGTTGTATGTATGTCACTGAATTTAGTTAGAGTTTGAATGGTTTAGTTTCAAACAGCAAATAATCTTCTCTCATTAACTTAAATATATTTTACATTTTTATTATTAATGTAATAGTTTAGGCATGCAAAACTTTTTGAGACAATTAGAAAGCATGCAATTTATCAAAATTTAGTATTTTAGGACTAAAAGTAGAGTATTTATTTAGCACATGAAATGATCTCAATTTCATCCTTAGCCATGTAAAATGTTTTTTGAATTTTTTTCAATAAAGTGAAGTTTATTCTGCATAGTCACTGATCTTAACCTGATGTCAATTCTCAGTTGTTTGCGAATTATTCACTTTGTAAAGTATTTGCAAATTTTCAATACTACCTAATGCCTTATAGATATGATTAGTTTGCATGTAAAATGTCTCCAAAGGAGGGAGACTAGAGAGGGGTTTAATATTCATCATGCACATTATACATATGAAATTGTCAAGGAACCCAGTAAAAGTTATATTAAAATGTCACCGCCAGGCTCTTGTGTTTGACCACTGGTTCCTACCTGGTAGTGCTGTCCTGAAGGTGTGTAACCTTCAGGAGGTGGAGCCTGGCTAGAGGTTGCTACAATGTAACCAGTTGCCTCACTGATCTCCAGTTAGGAGCTGATCCAGCCTACCCCTTCCTGTCATGATGAGTCGCACCTCTTGAACCATAGCCAGAATAAACCATTCCTAGCTTATGCTATTTCTGTCACCAGTCTATCACGGTAACAAGAAAGGTAACTAACAGATACTTCTCATGTTATCAATTCTCCTAAAATAACTAAGGATACATAAATGCTACGAAACATATAACAATATCTCAGGATTATTTTACTTTCTGGGATGGCTTAGAATCTTGGCTTTTCCACAACATAACTACACTACATCAGGAGAAAAGAGAGTGGGTCTGGTGTTTTGGTTGTTTTTGTTGCTGTCTTGTTTTCAGACAGTGTGCTGGATAGTTTTATGTCAACTTGACTCAAGCTAGAGTCATCTGAAAGGACAGACCCTCAATTGAAAGAAATGCCACCATAAGATCATTGGAAAGAGCATTTTCTTAATCAGGGATTGAGAGGGGGAGGGCCCAGCCCTTTGTAGATGGTGCCTTCCCTTGTATATACAGGAAAGCAGGCTGAGCAAGCCAGGGAGAGCAAGCCAGTGAGCAGCACCCCTCCAGGGCCTCTGCATCAGCCCCTGCCTCCAGGGCCCTGCCCTGCTTGTGATGAACCATGGTGCAGAAATGTAACTTGCTTTTGGTCATGGTGTTTCACTGCAGTAATAGTAACCCTAACTAAGACAGGCAGGATCTCACCATGGAGACTTGCATGTCCTGGAGCTCGATACGGAGAACAGGCTGGTCTCAGACTCATCAAGATCTGCTTTTGCCTCCATAGGCTTGACTAAAGGTGTGCACCACCACACCTATCTGGTTTTTTATTTGTTTTGTAATAAAAAGAAAACTAGGTATATAAGCTTTGTTGTTCTTTTGCTGCTGTGTTTTTTCTAGAGGTTTTGCTTCTCAGAATTCCTTTTATTTAGATGGAACCATATCTTTAAAATACAAATATCAGTAAAAGGAAGAGGACAAAGAATTAGTCTTCTGTATTGATTGTGAGTTTATGTTTTGTTTTAGTTTTGTGCAGAAAGTCTTAAAGAACATCAGTCAATACCTTGAGTCATAAAATGACCCTAAACATGCTAGACAGAGGTCCCTTCTCTCCCCACAGCCTTTATTTCTTTCTTGACAAGATCTTCACCCTGACTGGCCTTAAACTCGTTATGTAGGCCTTGAGTTCACAAGAGATCCACTTGCCTCTGCTTCCCAAGGGCTAGGATTATATGAAGGCTTCTTAAATTATAGTTCAGAGCCATGTATTGGTTAACATCTCTTGGTCATTTTCATGTTCCACAAGTGCCAAAGATACATACTGGGCACAGTTGAGACAAACCACATATGGGCTCCAATTTTTACAAACTCTTGCAAATCTAGGGTCCAGTACCATCTAGATAATATTTTAGAAGGGAGATTCTAAGTGTTCCATATTGGGTCAGACACTTGTCATACACTCACACATTCACAGGCTGTGGGTCTCTGGGGACGAGCTGCTGTGTTGAGGTGTGCAGAAAACCAACAGTAGGACTCCCGGGCTCTTAAAATTTTTTTAAATAATAAATAGCAGGTATTTAACGATTAAATAGTTTTTTAAGTAATGAAAAATTGAACGGTAAAACTTTAAGTTAAAATTTTATTATTCTTTATTCATTATATAAAGAGACAGGTTTTCATAAGGCTGTTTTCGTTAGGTATATGATGTTCTCTGACATTCACCCATTATTCTTTCCTCAGCAGGTTCTTAAGGAACAAACTGAAAAGATTTAAAGACAAAATTTTCTTTCTCTTCATTTTCCCCTCCCTTCCCTCCCTCCTCCTTTTCTCTCTCCCTCTCCTCCCTCCCTCTCTCCCTTTTTCCCTCGCTCCCTCTCTCTCTCCCTCTCCCCTTTCTCCCTCCTTCTTCCCCTGTCCCTCCTTTCTCCCTCTCCCCTCCCTCCCTTCCCCTCCCCTCTCTCCCTCCCTCTCCCCTCCTTTCTTTCCCTTCCCAGTGCTGGAACTCTGGGCTTTGTGCAGCTAGGGGTTCCCTTACTGCGTTATACTTCCCCAGCCCCCAGACAGTCTTCCTGTCTTTCTGTACTATGTAAATTCTGCCACCTGACACTTTTTACTCCATTTTATTAGCCACTGTCCTGTTAACTTAGTCCCAGTCTTCTACTGTTATAAAAATGACTCTGCTGTTGTTATAATTTGACTGTTTATTAACTGCATTGAAGCAATATTAAATTGCCTGATTCTTTTGAACATAAAGTTCCAGTTAACAAGCACTGATTCTTTGCCATTGTATATGAAGAATTTAAAATTAAAGAAGAAAGATGGGGTGAAAGTGGGGATTGGGGCTCTATTAAAACTCTATCCTTGCTTTTTCCCACCCTTCTGAAGTATTTCCTAAAAGTTGGGGCACTGTTGGCTCATAGACTATGAATATTTTTATACTTTTTACATTTAGAAGTAGTGTGTTAGCTTACAAGGACACTAGTAACACTGGCTTTCCCCATTTCAGGGTTCTCTGGAAACTGTATTGGTTGTGGAGAAAGAGGATTTCGATATTTCACGGAATTTTCCAACCACATCAACTTGAAGCTCACCACCCAGCCAAAGAAGCAGAAGCACTTGAAGTACTACCTAGTCAGAACCTCCCAGGGTGTGTTATCAAAGGGGCCGCTCATCTGCTGGAAAGGTAATTGGATTCCAGAGGGGGAGGGGAAGGAGATTCTGGGGTGGTGACTGGTGACCCTTGCAGGGTTCAGAGTACAGGTGTGGGGTAGATAAATAGCTCAAGTTCAAAAGGCTGCTCAAAAATGTGAAGCCCTTTGGGAGGCTGTATGAACTGTCCCTTGTTAGAATTAACTGAAGCATTTGAGCGTTAGGAAAGTGCAAGTCTCTAGATCTGTCAACAGAGAAAGCATGTGGCTCTGGGGCTGGGAAACTTCTGGTAACTTTTCATTTCTGAGTGTAAAATGTGCTCTTTGCTTTATTCCAGTTTGTTAGTAATTCTCAACAACCTACATTTTTCTATTTTATTTTACCAAAAAACACACCCCAAATAAGCCATCCAGCCGTTCTGGGTGTCTAGGGGAGTGAGCGAGTTGGCAGTTTTGTTTCTTTGGAATTAGCAGCAATTTAGCCCTCTACTCTGCAGGAAGTAACATCCTCAGGAACCTAGTGGGAATCACCATGGTTTTAGCCACTGTCCTAAAGCAGTTTCTTCTGACACTGAGAACTTATCTCTATAGAATAATTGTCTTTACCCTTCTTGCTTACATAAGAGTTTTGCTGACTATGGAATAGCATAATACATCTGAATTGCAATAGCACATTTGTCTCTGAGTCCTCCACCATAGTTACTCTTGGCAGCATTTGAGGTGGCATTATATAACACCTCAGGAAATGATGCTGTGTGTCCCAAGCCACTGTCATCAGAGCTTGAAACCACTGAATTCTTAGGAATTTCATTCATAGCTCTTTATCCTGGTTAAGGATAAAGAATTTCCTCCAGAAAGTATTCTTGAATACCGTAAACCCTAATGAGAGACTAAAAAACTTGATAAGTATCATCTCTCTACCTTTTAATTTTTTTACCTTACCTTTTGTTTTGCTTGTGTAAATACACTTAACTTTCTGGTGCTAAGAGAGTTCATCTTTGTAGCATTGATTGATTGATTGATTGATTGATTGATTGATTGATTGATTGATTGACTGGTGTGTGTGTGTGTGTGTGGGTAGCACACACACATGTGAAAGTCAGAGATCTATGGGAATCTGTTGTCTCTCTTCACTGTGCAAATTCAGGGACTGAATTTGTGTGTCAGGCTTGGTGGTGATCACCTTTGCCCTCTGAGCCACCTCATGGGTCATTTTTTAAAGTAGCCTATATAAAATTATGTATTATCAATATGCACATATACATATAATATACATAAGGTGAAGTTAAATTTATGCCAAAACACAACCACTTTTCAGAAAGTCATAGCATAGCAGGCTTCAGAAAACTGCTTTCAACCTTTGCAAATTTCTCATTCCCACGGGAACTTTCTTTAGAACTCATAACCTGTCATACCACCATTTCTATTTCACGCGATACCTTTTGAGATTAGTAATAGTATAATTTAGTTAGACCTTGAAGTCCAAGAGACTATCACAGTGTTCACTGAGTCAGTACCCAATGTAATTAGTCATTAACATCAGATACTTAATGCAAACATTGCCACTGCATTGTCAATAATCGCTTTGAATACCACGTACATATTACCTTTACTAGGGACTGAGAATAGGCTGGGAGTTGCTCAGTCGTTAAAGGCTAGGCTCGCAACCAAAAATACAAGAACTGAGAATAATAACAATTTGCTTCTAATTTTTATCTTTATCTATAGAGTTTTTATTTCTCTGATGTTTGAATATTCGTTCAGATTGAGTAGAAAAGTCTGGAAGCAAACTAGAAGGATTAAAGTTACCATTGCACATTTAAATAAATTATGAACAAGAAGTTACCTGGTATCCTAAAAGCTCAACATGTTTTTATAAATATTGACATTTTAGCCTCTGTCTTCCCCATAAAACTAGCAGACTGTGTTGGTTATTGCACTTTTCATGTGGGACCTGATCATAAAATTGTGATTGTTCATAAGCGTAACATCTGGCTTAGGAAAAACTGTTCACCAGCCTGAACAGGCTGCTCGAGACAGTAATTAGGAAAGCTGCTGTCACTCAAGAAGCAGAAACCGTTATGGAGACCTTGTGGGTCGTGTGCCATTGCCAGATAAAATATAAACCAGCTTTTTCATACCATGTTTCTACTCCCTTCTAGAATGTAGAAGCCGTCAGTCCTCTGCTGTTTGCCACTCCGCTAAGCCCATTTCTTCAGTGTCGTCAACTGTGACTCCAGAGACTGGGACAGCTAACGGATACAAAGCAGGCTTCACTCAGACAGGTACGAAATGGCTTCGTGTTAGTGCAAGGACAGATGTGTGCTTAAGGAAGCATCTTTAAGTTTGCTTAGCTGGTTTGCGTGAGATGTTTTCAAATGAAATACTATCTGGGTGTTGCTAAGATACCATTTGAGTTAACGTTATAATTAGAACCCAGCATTGAGGCAATAAGTCTCTGCAGGACTGGGACTGACGTCTCAAAAGTCCACCATATTAGACAGTGAATGGAGAAAAGAACTGACAGTTGGCAGAAAACTTAGCTTTGGCATAAAATGCAATGCCAGGGACTCAGACAGCAGAGAGTGTGTGGAAATCAGACACCACAGCAAGGGGTAGCACACACTGGAACACACTCATGAAGACTAGAATTCTAGGATGGACCTCCTTTTAAACCCTGAGATGACTCAAATACCTCCCCTCAGAGTTCAGGGAGCCCCAAAGAAGAGGCAAAAGAGTTTAAGAGCCAGAGAAGATGGAGGACACCAGGAAAACAAAGCCCTCTAAAGAAAAAAAAAACTGCAGAAATAAAAAACCCTAAGATGACTCAAGAGAGCAGCACACTACCTGGATATGAGACAAGGCTTCTGGGTGGATTGTGTATCACAATGGATGAATCCAGGATGGAGTTTTCAAGGCTAGGAGCTCAGTTGCAAATAACTAGATAAAAATCTTAGTACTTGAAACCTTGAGTACATTATCAAAGCTGGGCCAGCAGAATGGTTGACTGATCTGATGGGGGAACAAACTGGCTACCAGGCCAGCTTTCTGAATCTCGTCATTATGCAGCCCTGGCAAGAACCTGGGATGAGGTTAGATTCAGGTAGAGCCCAGTGGCCCGTGCTGCAGGTTGATGAGTTGTTGATTATTTGAGAAAAATCACTCAGAATTGACATGGTTAGGTCTTAGGCAAGAAGTATATTAAGGAGAATATGAATTCTTTTTGTCAGTTTCCCTTGTTTGCAGCATTTTATCAACTGATATGTAAACTTCATGTGTGTTTTACCCATGTCTGCTCTACCGCAGGTTAAAAAACAAAAACAGAACAAGGAGTCTCCATTAGCTATGTACCTTGCTGCTTTCAAAATTTATACAAACTTTTCATGAGCTACTAAGCTGTACTTTTTACAAGATGGAAGTATTAGAATATGTCAACAGCAGTGCAAGTATGAGACAAGTTGCAGCAGAATGTATCTTGCCCTATGCTCATATTCAGCAAAGTCTGCCTGATCCTGAATAAAGATGTCTAACTTTCAAGTTGTCCAAGATACTGAGATAGAGCCCATTACCTAAGACGGCAGAGTGTTTCTTTCTAAAATAAACGAAATAGCATTCTGTTACTAGCAGTTCAGGAAAAGGAAAAAGTTGGTGTCTTGTTCTAGGCACTGAAAGGCCAACCTTCGTTGCGTCAGCAATGTGCCTACATGGCTGTCCTAGAATATTATTTTAGTGATTTGATGGGTTTATGGTGTGTTATCTGTCCTTAGACCTTGGAGATAATAAAATATTAAGACTATAGTGTTAAAATTGACATTTACTTCATTCCAATAAATCCATATCAAGTAGTTCCAAGAACCTTATCAAATGTTATGAGGCAGAGTTCCAATACCTGACTAATAACTCCCATGATTTAAAACCACTAACAGAAGGGATTAAGAAACAATAAACCATGCTATCTTTACTACAAGGTAAGCTAGATGTATAAATAACAAGTTGTCCCCGAAAATAATGAAAAATATTAAAACGTCATAAGCACTAATATAATCTTAATCATACCATTTATTTTGAAAACATATTTTTGTTATGAAAGAAGATATCTGTCTTTTGCAAAGATTCAGGCTTTAGCAAAGGATCCCCCAGTGCCATGGGAAGACGTAAGCAAGCAAGGGAGAGAAGGTCGCTGACTGACTCAGAGTAAGCACGTGACCAAATGTTGTTTCGGTATTCCCGTGTGGGGGTGTGAGAGGTAATTTGACCATGAAGTTGTTAGCAGATTTAGAGACAATCAGATAGTTTACTAGAAGAAAATGCTTTTCTATAAGGTGTCATAGAAAAGATTTTCATACGGTCCATTTATGTGTGTAGATGTACCAACTGTTACTCCTTCTGACACAGACTGAATGGGATAGGCTGTAAGAACTTCCTGTTAGCATGATTGTATCATGGCAAACATTAGGTATAGACTAAGACTCACCTCCCTAATAACTGGACTGCTGTCAGTCAAGGTTTCTTAGCCTGAAATGTGAGTTGTCAGGGTGTAATATTGGAGGAAGGGATCAATTTACCACCTATGTCTTGATTTCTACCTGCAAAGCTTTGGCTGTTCTGGCTTGCTGCTGCTCATCCCCTGCATATTTTCATGCAACATTTTTGTGTCACTGACTATTTGGATGCTAGTCACCAATCCTAGTAGATTATTTTGCCATTGAAAGAGGCTATGTCTTTGGTTCCCTACATTTATATACACATGTCCCCCTAGCCGCCCATACAAACGTTATAATCAAGACAAGAATTCAAGAACAGACAAAGAGGCATTTTCTAACCTAAAGTCTTGAAATTCCCATGCTTCTAAAAACTTAGTGGCTATAGCTCCTGCAGTTCTGTCAAGGAGACATTTGAGTTAATTTTTTGTGTATGGTATGAGGTAAAATTCTAAGCTGATCTTTTTATATTTGGCTTCCCAGTTGCTCCAGACTTTTATTTAAGGGAGGAAGGGTTTGTTTTGGCTCATGGTTTCAAGGGGCTTTATCTGCGATTGATTGGCCCCGTATGGCTAGAAAGACAATCACAGCAGCAGGAATGTGTGGACAAAGAGAGCTGTTTATTGTGTGACCAACCAGGAAACAGAGAGTATGGCCTACTTCCCTTACCAAGTCTCTCTTCCAAAGTTCCCATGCCTCCCTCCAACAGTGTCACCAACTTGGGAAGCCCAAGCCATGAACCTATGGGGGACATTTCAAATTCAAGTCCTGCCACTGGCCTCTCCCCCAGAATGGTTCATGGCCATCTCTTAATATAAAATACATTTAGTGCAGTTCAAAAGTCCCCATAAGTGTAACAGTTCTAAAGTTGTTCAGAAGTATGTGTAAGTCTAAAGTCCCTACTGTAATTCAAGCTAATCGGCCATGTGCCCCTCTAAAATCAAAATAAAATTTCATGCCCTTAAATATTCAGTGATACAGAGAGAATATTCCTCTGGGCATAGAAAGAAGAAAAGTGGCCAACGAGAGGGTGAAACACAGTAGGGCAAACGCCAAACCCTGCAGTTCCATGTCTGGCATGCAATGCTGTCATTAAGCTCCAGAAGATCTGTGTGGCCCTGCCTTGCCGTTTGCGTGCCATATAGCTTTTCTCACAGACTGGGTCCACTTGTTGCTTTCAGCTTTCCTAAGCAGACATTCTGTGTGTTTGGCATTTCTAACATCCTGGTGTGACTAGGGATTTTTACCCTAATAGCTTTCTATATCATCATCTCAGAGGCTTCCTACAGGGAATCCAACTCTGCTACCCATTACCTAGCCTTTCTATGGACTCTTAGTAGAATTACTATGACCCCAGTAACCCTTGCATTCTTTATGCATAAAAAGCAACACTATATGGATGACAACATTTCCACTAGCTTAGGTAAGTAGCAGCTAACTGGATCCCTTGAAGCATGGTAACAGTGGCCTCTGGGTACCCAGGCAACAGAACCCAGGACAACACTGCCCTGGGAAGCCCTTTGGGGGCAGGGCATCCCAGAAGAAATTTCTTCCCAAAAGAGTCTTTCAAATGAGTTTATAATTATATACTTTGGAGCCTGGCTGACTCCTGAGACAAGCTTAAAGCACCTTCCTTGTTGCTGTAGTATTAGATGCTTGGCTCCTCTTTAATGGCACTAATCTCTTTTTAAAACACATACACAAATACACATTCATTCATATAGACACACATGTACACATACAAACAGACACAGACACAGCATACACATACATACTCATACATACATACTCACACACAAACACACACACACATACACATAATCTCTCTCACACACACATACACACAATATCTCTCTCACTCACACACACACACACACACACACACATACACACACACTTTTCTTATTTATAACTTTCAGTTTGTTCCTTTTCTGTCCAGACTACATGCTTTTCAAATACTCTTCTCTGCTTTTGATTTTTAATTCTCATTGTAAGTCTAACTAAAAGCTACCAGCAATAACCATGCCATAGTCTGAATGCTAATCCTTCTTGAGATTTCCTCGCCAAATTGAGAAGTCTGTTACCACCTTTAAGCTAAGCCTTTCAGTTCTGAAACATACAGAAAATGTAGACAAATTCTTTGACAGAATGTAGCACCTGTGGCCTTCAGTAATTTCCAGTAGAAACCTTCTTTCCATTTTAAGCTTTATTAGCACAGACTCTGCTGCCCACGTTTCAGCCGCTGGCCCTCTGAGCTCCCATGCCAGTTGCCCCTGGACTCTGCTTATAGCATTCCAGGGCCTCTTAGCCCAAATCTCCAAATTTCTCATTTTGATTTTCTACTTATTCCAATACCTGAAAGATTTATAAGATACAGGTGATTTGAATTTCATTTTTATTTAAATTTTATATTGGCCCTGGGAGAGCATTATTTTATTGGTGTGTACCATTTCTTCCAAATAAAGAAGATGTATTTATCCATCATTAGGCCAAAGGTGAGCTACCTAAGGCCTGCCAAGACCAGTAATACAATAGCTTTAAAGGAAATTTTCAGAAGGGCTATTGTATGATTTTGTGGGATGGCTCAATTTTTTGTCTCTATAGGCCATTTCTCCATGAAAAACACTGTGATTATGTTATATGATGAATACGTTAAAATCATACATCAAATCACTTTCTTGGCCTGGAATGTAGCTCAGTCATATAGCACTTGCCTTCCATGTGTTGGGACCTGGATTTGATCCCCAGCCCCACAATAAACTGAAGCATTTCCTTCAGTTTCCCCCTTCTGATTTTAAATAAGTAACGGAAACATTCACACGAACATTCACAGGCACTGTGTCTTTTGTGTATAATGAAGTCATCCCTGTTATTAGAATTAAAGACACTGTATGTGAAGTGGGATTTTCCTCTCTGTGAGCCACAGCAGGTAACTTCCTTGCTGTTGTAGCCTTGGGTATTAGAGAAGTAAGATGAACATCAGATGAAGGCTTGACTCATCATAGGCCTGGCACGGGGAGACTTACCGACAAAAATGGACGTTGCACAGGCACAGACACAGGGCAGCCCAGAGAAAACCCAAGGCCAGATTCACATGCCAGGTGTAAGTTTCAGACTCAGCAGGAGCAGCCTGCTGACCAGTGGGGCACCTCTGTCAATGGGACGCAGGAGTTAGAGACCCTGCTCAGAAGTGGGACTGATACCTTCTTTTATTCCCTACACCAAGGTAAACCCCAGGTCCCCGGGAGATAGAAGCGTAACCATGCATGACACTTTTAGGAGATAGTTAAAATGTGACTGCAGGTCCAGGAACGATGTCTCACAAAGAGAAACACGAGGTGTTGTTTGTAAAAGGAAAGACCCGAATTTCACTATGTTACAGTTATAACCTCATATTATTGAGAAGCACCAGAAGAGAAGTAAAACAAAATCTATAAATTAGGAAGCAATGGGGATATGTAAATTTAGTGGAGAGCTAGTTCCAAGGGGAAAATGATACCCATGAATTCCTAAGAAAAAGACAAATCAATATAAAGATATGAGTAATTATGTTAACAGGCACCTCATAAAACAAGAAACCTGAATCGTTATCAAACACATGGAAAGATAATCACCTACCGCATTAATTAGGAACACTAGATTAAAAAGTAAGAGAAGCTGCTGGGCATGATGGCTCACACCTTTAATTCCAGCACTTGGGAGGCAGAGGCAGATGGATCTCTGAGTTCAAGACCAGCATGGTCTACAAAGCAAGTTCCCGGACAGCCAGGGCTACACAGAGAAACCCAGTGTCAGAGAGGCAAGGGGGGGAGGAAGGGAGAGAGGAGAGAGAAAAAAGAGAGAGAAAGACACACACACACACACACACACACACACACACACACACACACACACACGGGGGGGGGGGAGGGGAAGGAGGGGAGAAAAGAAAATAGAAGCCATTATATATCCATCAAATTTCAAGCATGCCAATAGTAAAATGTTGGCAAAATTTCAAACACCAAAGGAAAAAACCCACTGTTGGTAAAAGTTTAATTATGAGATTGGAGAGATGGTTCAGGAGTATTTACCAATCTTGCAGAGGATCCAGATTCAATTCCCAGCACCTAGAGGCAGGTGGCTAACATCCACCCATTACTCCAGTCTGATGGGGTCTGACGCCCTTGTCTGGTTTCCACAGGCACCTACATGCACATACACACAAGCAAAAGTTTTCAGTATTTAAAAAATCTAAATTAAAGAATGGTACTTGACAGTGCCACTTTGCAAGTAACTTGTGTAGAGCAGAAAGTGTATTCTATAATCTAGCTACTCCCTAAAGAAATTCTTGGAAAAGATATGTGCGTGGCTTCTTCTTCACAAATGTTCCTCACGAGTGACTAAACTGGAAGCAGCCCAGCTGCTCATCAGCAATGCGGTGGAGAAGAAAACTGCAGGTTCTTATACAATGCCGTATGTGGGATGATGGGGATGAGCAAACAGCTCCCTGTATCCAGCACCACACCTGAGTCTCATAGCCACGATGAATGCACAAGAAAGTCATTCACAAAGGACTCTCCCAACACTGTTCCTTAGAAAAGTGACAGACCTAAATGATTCATGGTGCATTAAGGCACGCAGAGTAGAGCAGAGGGAAGGAGGTTCTTCAAGTGTGGTTACACTTTGCCTAGCATATTTGCCTACTGCTTACCAGATACTGAAACCATATGGCCTCTTTCATTTTTTTTTCTGTAAACAACTTAGGGGTAGGTTTGTGTCTTTGTATTTTTTTGGCATTATATCTCATTGCCAAGCACCTAGCATTTTGAAAATGTTTGATAGTTCACACTGAAATACTTAATTATTTTTATTATATCATTTCAAAAGATGATCCGGCTCAATGGTTCCCAACCTGTGGGTCTCTATCCCTTTCGGGCCAATGACCTTTTCACAGGGGTCACATATCAGATATTGTGCATATCAGATGTTTATATTGCAATTCATAACAGTTGCAAAATTACAATTATGAAGTAGCAATGAAAATAACTTTGGGGGGCACCACAACATGAGGAACTGTATTAAAGGGTCACATCATTAGGAAAGTTGGGAACCGCTGGTCTAGATGAACACAAACCAGTGTATGCTTAAGAAAAAGTCAAAGTTTTTTCATGAAAAGGTGCGATTTTGGTACATGTTTCTGTTTTTTTTTACCACATATTTTCATAGTTTAAAATACATAGATGTCTGCATTTTACTGATTTCGTCTCAGCATTCACCATATATGTAGGAAGGATAGTGAACAGCCTTGAGTGTTTTTGAGACAGGGTTTCTTGCTGGCCTGGCGTTATCTGTGCAGGCCATTCTGCCCAAGCTCTGGGGATCTGTTTGACAACGAGAAAACAGGAGGGAGGGGTTATAAAGAGACACCAGTGAGAAAACAGAGAGGGAGGGGTTATAAAGAGGCACCAATGAGAAAATAGGAGGGAGGAGTTATACAAAGGCACCAATGAGAAAATAGGAGGGAGGGGTTATAAAGAGACAACAGGAAGGGCTGGAGAGATGGCTCAGAGGTTAAGAGCACTGCCTGCTCTCCTGAGTTTAATTCCCAGTAACCACATGGTGGCTCACAACCATCTGCAATTCAGACTGGTGCCCTCTTCTGACATTTGGGAAGAACACTGTATCCATAATAAATAAATTAATTAAAAAAAGAAAAAAGAGGCACCAGGAAACTTGAGGATGATAAACAAGTGTGGTTCTTCTTTTCCTCCCTTTTAAAAAGTATTCTTTTCTCATACAGTATATCCTGATTACAGTTTCCCCTCCCTCTACTCCTCCTGGTTCCTTCCCATCTTCCCTGCTACTTGGATCTGTTCCCTTTGTGTCTCTCATTAGAAAAGAACAGGCTTCTGAGAGGGAACAACCAAACATGATATAATAAGCTAAAAACAAAACCCATCAAATCGAAGTTGGACAATGCAAAGCAACAAAGGGAAAAGAGCCCAAGAGAAGGCACAAGAATCAGGGACCCACTTGTTCACACTCAGGAGTCCCATAAACACACTAAGCTGAGCGCTGTAATATATATGGAGAAGACCTGTGCAGACCTGTGCATGCTGCCTCAGCCTGTGTGAGCTCACTAACCTTTGCTCAGTTTACCTAGAGGACCTTGCTCTCCTGGTGTCCTCCATCCTCTCTGGCTCTTAAACTCTTTCTGCCTCCTCGTTTGTGAAGTTTCCTGAGCTCTGAGGGAAGGGGTTTGATGAAGACATCCCATTTAGAGCTATGTATTCCGAGTTCTCTCTCTCTCTGTGTAAAGTCTGGCTGTGGCTCTCTTATGTATGGAGTAAGGTTCTGTGTTTGCTGTTTACACATGGACCCTAGCAACCCGTGAGAGAGCTCAAAACACAATTGTTCCAGTAAACAAATAGAGGCTGAACAGTAGTGGCTCACACCTTTAATCCCAACACTCAAAAGAGAGGCAGAAGCAGGCGGGTCACTGAGTTCAAGGCCAGCCTGGTCTACAGAGTGAGTGCCAGGACAGCCAGGGCTACCCAGAGAAACTCTGTCTTGGGGGTGAGGGAACAAATAGAGGCAGCAGTGGGATTCAGGGTGATAAGGACCAGAACTTGTCTCTTGGAGTTGGGAATTAGCTCACTGACAACTTTACCAAAGCAGTTATATTGGAATGGAAACTTACCTTTTAAGATCACGGTGTTGTAAGATGGCTCAGCCAGCGACAGAGCTTGCTGTCCAGCCTGAGCCTGACAATCGGGATGACTGACTCCTACACGCTGTCCTTGGGCCTCCTCCACATGCACGCTATGGCGTGTGCCCATGTGTGTGCAACACAGAATAAACAATAAATTGATTAATATATGTCAGGAAACTAAAATCAGAGGCTAGAGAGATGGCTCAGCAGTTAGAAAGCACATAATAGTCTTCCAGGAGTCTAGGGTTTGGTTCCCAGTACCCACACTAGGCAGCTCACAATCAACTGTAACTCGAGTTATCTGGATTCCTCTTCTGGCTTCCTCCAGCACCAGCATACACATGGCATGCAAACATACATGTAGGCATGCACATACACATAAAATAAAAATAAATCTTTTTTGAAAAAACCTGTGTAACTCAATATTGAAGTAAACTTTCACTTTGTATATTTAATAAGCACCTCTGATATCAGTTGTCAACTTATATATAAGCATTTTTATCATTATTTATTAAGACAATTTATTTTTCTGTTTAGAAACTTTACCATTTTGAAGAAAACCTATAGCTCTGGATGGTTTTTGGCAACTTGACACAAGCTAGAGTCATCAGAGAGTAGGGAGCCTCAACTGAGAAATGCCTCTACGAGATCAGGCTGTGGGTAGGCCTGCAGGACATTTTCTTAACTAGCGACCAATGGGAAGGGCCCAGACCATTGTGGGTGGTGCCATCCTTGTGCTGGTGGCCCTAGGTTCTATAAGAAAGCAGGCTGAACCAGCCAGCAAGGAGCTTCCTCCCATGGCCTCTGCATCAGCTCCTGCTCCAGGTTCCTGCCCCGTTTGAGTTCCTGTCCTGACTTCTTTTGATGAATGAACTGTGATGTAGACGCGTAAGCTGAATGAACTCATTCCTCCCCAACTTGCTTTGGGCTTTGGGCACGGAGTTTCATCACAGCAATAGAAACTCTTACTAAGACACCTGTGTGCATGTGTCTATACATGTGTACATGTAAAGAGAGGCTTTTTCCTTGAGTGAAGCCTTCCCGCCAGCCTGGTTCTAGAGCCGCATCAGTCCCAAATAAACACACAGGAGACTATATTAATTATGAAGCTGTTGGCCTTGCTTGTTTCTTACTGGCTAGCTCTGACTTAAGTAATTACCCCATAATTGTTAATCTAAGTATTTCTCTTACCGGAGAATAGTTCTGGGCTTCCTACCCCATGGCGTTACATCTCGACTCTCCGTCTTTCTCTTTCCCAGAGTCCTCCTGGACTACCTAGTCCCACCTATCTAGATTCCTATTGGCCAGCAGTGCTTTATTGACAAAGGACTTCCCCAACATATATGATATGTTCATATGTGTATAGTAAGTTTCTCTTCCATACCACCTGGTTTCTACATGCCTGGCTGCAAGCAGATAATCACAGAATTCGTTTCTTATATACCTGTTATGGCTGGAGCATGATGGACTGAACCCATGAGTCAAAAGAACCCTTTTCCTCCTTAAGTTGCTCCGGTGAGGAGTTTTTCCACACTGATACAAAAGGAGTAAGATATCTTTCTAGAAGTTCTTTATGTATATTTAATCAAGCACAAATACAGAATCTTCTTGACACACTTTGCTTGCTCTAAAGGCAGAAGATTTTACACATTGCCTGCATCTCTTACTTTCATGTTGCTTTGTCTAAGAGGTCTTTCCAGATAGAGAGCTTCCCCACTAGTTTTTAGTGTAATGTATTCTCATGCTCCCCAAGCATATCATAATTATTTAGCCTGACCTAGTACTTCAGGGTGTTTACATTGTTTCCTGATGATTCAGCAATGAATAACGTCAACACATGTCATTTCTTTTTTGTGTATCGATGTCCAGAAATTCCTGGGCTAAATATGTACTCATCCAAAATTTCCACAGATCCAGTCTCCAGGGCATCAGGATTTATTATGGAAACCTTTAGTTTTTTTGTGCCACTCTGATAGGGAACAATGATATCTGAGTGTGGCTTTGACTTAACATTTCCCTTATGATCAACATTGAATTTCTTAAACTATTTAACTTTTCTATGAACTCTACTTGTATACTGTTGCCTTTTTTTTAAATTGTTGCTGTGGTTTGGATCCCAATAGAATCAGAGCCTAAGATAAGAACTTGAGTATTGTATTTTATTTGGGAAGTGACCCCTGGAAGCAGGAGTAAGCCAGCGTGTGAGAGTGTTTTTCTATGTGATTGTCATAACCCAGGGAAGTCTGAGTCTTGCAGATTCACTGAGAAGCATGCAGAAGGCCTTCCAGAATGACCTCCTAAGGAGGGGAGGCTTCTGTTCCCTGAGGCAGTTACTATCTGAGGGCTGCTTCTGAAGCATTATACTCCATCATGTTTACAGGGTTCAGGGATCTTGAAGGCCTTGGAGAAGGCTCAGAGACAAAAAGCTGGAAAAGCCATGTGTGAACTTGTAGGAGTCTTTCCCCAAGAGAGTGAGTTCACAGGGCACTGCCCATTGGAGCCCCGCTGACATTAACGGTGAACCAGTGAGATTCAGGGCAACAAGCAGTAGCCATTTTCTTTCTGGATTCTATTGACTGGGCAGTCACTTACTTGGGTTTCATTTGCCTTATAATTTTACTTACAGCCATTACAAGTTTGCAAGCCAATGGATGTAGTGAGTTACTGGTACTTGATCTCACATAAAGCTCAGGCTTGTCTGAAACTTTTAATCCTCCTGCCTCAGTGCACCACCGTGTCCAGTAGAGTGTGTCAGCACCCTGAGGAGAACCCTCACAGTCCTTACTTAACCCCGCTTCACCCACAAGCAGCTCCAAGTCTGCCTTATGTTTCTGCTGATTCTCTACGCTGGGTATTGTATTGACATTTACCAACTGGCTTCTTTCATTTGTAACATATACCGGCGATGCACCCCTTCCCTGATGAATAGTATTCTGTTGTCTAAACAAACTGAAATGTGTTCATCCATTTATCAGTTAGTGGGCATTTACTTTAATGTGGAGTCTCATAGGAATAGCAGTGGGGCTCACTGGAGGACTTTATGTGCAGCATGTTCAATCCCCAGTCAACAATCAATCAACCAATAAAATGAAGGGAATTCTTCTGTGAACATTTGTGGACAGTCTCTTTGTATAGTCATGGTTTTCACTTTCTTTCATTTCATGCCCGGGAGAGTTCTGTGTCCTACATTAGTGCTGCAGAATGGAGGAACCATTTGCTAACAAGGCTGTCCCACTTTGTACTATGATAGCAATGACCAAGGGGTCCAGTGTTTCCAGGTCCTTGCCAATTCTTTTTCCTTCTCCTTTTATCACAGTGTTTTTGGATGAAGTAGTATCTCATTGTAACTTTGATTTGTATGCCTCTAGTTTCTAATTATGTTTAGAAGGTCTCTTTCTTTCTTTCTCTATTTCTTTTCTTTTCCTCCCCGAGACAGGGTTTCTCTGTGTGGCCCTGGTTGTCCTAAACTCACTCTGTAGACCTGTCTGGCCTGTAACTCAAAGATCCACCTGCCTCTGCCTTCCAAGTGCTGGGATTAAAGGTGTGCACCGCCACCACCCAGCTTAGCAGTTTTTCATATGTTTATTGACTGTATATGTGTTTTAAGAAATGTTTATATAATTCATTTGGCCACTTTTTAGCTGGCTGTTTATGTTTTTATAGATTTATGAGGACTTTATATATTTGGAGCATAAATCTTTTTGCAAAGGTTTTCTCCCATTCTCCCTCTCCCTCTCCCTCTCCCTCACCCCTCACCCCTCCCTTTCCCTCTCCCACTCCCCACTCCCCACTTCCTCTCCACTCCCCCTCTCCCTCTACTCCAGAGTACCGAGACTAAAGGTTTGCACTAGGACACACAGATCTCTCACTCATGATTACATCCTTTGAAGCACAAAGGTTTTTTTTTTTCTGTTTTGATGAAATCCAACTCATTTATGTTTTCTTTTGTCACGTATGGTCTTGGTTCATACCTAAGAAACTGTTGCCTAATTCAAGGTCATGAGCATCGCTTCTATGTTTTCTAAGAGTGTTATAGCTTTAGCTATTACATGTAGCTTTTATATATGTTTAGAAACAGGATCCCACTATGTCACCCTAGTAGGCCTGGAACCCACAGAGATACTAGCTATTACATTCAAATACACTTTAGGTTAATTTTTGTGTGTGGTGTGGCAATTGAGGACTATTGTATAGGGCTATACGGGTGTCCCCAAACTAATGGCTGAAAAAAATGTTTTCTTACCCGATGACTTTTCCTAACACTCTTGTCAACAGTCATTTGGTCATAAGATCAAAGAGTTTATGTGAAGACTTTAAATGGGATTTTCTTATCTGTGTGTATCCTGTACCAATACCACATGTATAATGTTATATGAGGTTCTGACATGGGAAAAGTACGTTCTCTAGCTTTGCTATTTTTTTTATAAATTATTATGATTTCCTTGAGTCCCCTGTGTCCCAGATTAGAATATTTGGTTCGGCTTGAAGGAAATCTTAAGAACACTTGGGCAAAAGTCGGGTGGTGGTGGCGCACGCCTTTAATCCCAGCACTCAGGAGGCAGAGGCAGGCGGATCTCTGTGAGTTCGAGGCCAGGCTGGACCGACAGCCTCCAAAACAATACAGAGAAACCCTGTCTCATAAAAACGAAAAAAAAAAAAAAAAGAACACTTGGGCAATAGTACCATCTCATCATTACTAAGTCTTCTGGTTCCAGAGCACATGATATCTTTCCATTTACTAGTTTTGGGTTTTGGGTTGTTTGTTTGTTTGTTTGTTTGTTTGAGATGTTTTTTCTGTGTAACCCTGGCTATCCTGGAACTCACAATGTAGACCAGGCTGGCCTTGAACTCACAGAGATCCAATTGCCTCTGCCTCCCGAGTGCTGGGATTAAATGTGTGGGCCACCAACTACTTAGTTTCCTTTAACAATTCATAGTGTAAGTTTTTACTTCTCTTGTACTGTTTATTCATAATTATAATTTTAATATTTTTATAAATAATTTAATACTGAATGATCATATTAAATACAATCAACCAATTCAGATATTACATACTTTATAACAATTTACTGCATTCTATTGTATGCATGCCAACAAGCTAAGCTTTTTACATGGGTACTAGAGATCTGAGCCCATGAACCCAGGTCTTCATGGCTGTCATTGTCTACTTTATCTGCTGAGCCATCCCCCTGCTCCCACACCCTTTTAAAATACCATATTAATTAATTATTTGAGAATTTAGTATATACATGCAATTCATTTTGATCGTTTTCATCCTCCACTCTTCCCCTTACCCCACTGGCTACTCCCAACTTCATATCCTCTTTTTATTTTTTATTTTTTTCTTAATAACCCACTAAATCCAATTTGCTCTGCCCATATGCTCATGGCTATCCTCCATAGTATGGTAAATGTTCCAATGACCACACCCTTAAAGAAAACTGACTTTCCCTCTGCTAGCAGCCATCAATTACCCATAGTTCCTCAGTTAGAGTGGGAGCTCATGGAGCCCCTCCCCATACGTGGTGTTCTTAAGCAGGTCTTTGTGGCTACAGCTGCTGTGAGTTCAAGAGTCCTGCAACCCTAGAAGGCAGCCCTCATCATCACCCAGGCCTGCCCAGCCTCTGGCACTATTGTCTTTCCATCCCTTCTTCCATGATAGTCCCTGGGCCTCGAGGAGAGGCATGGGGCATAGTCGTCCCATTGTTGACCGACGTTGTGAGTTTCTGTGTTAACCGCAATCCACTGCACAAAGAGGGTTCTCTGATACGGACTGGTCTATGAGCAGAAAGATACAAGTGTAGAGAGCGGTTTGATTCTATCTCCACTTACCAAAATAAATAATAATAGGTTCACAGTTAGGGCCTATGAGCTCCCTAGCCATGGATCTTTGTCAGATTTGCAGTACCATGCAATTCCTTCCTATGGAGTGGCCTTAAATCTACTCAGAAAGCAGACAATATTCCCATAGCATTCATGTTGCTATTGCACTCCCTCAGCCGCCAGCTTAGCACCTCCGACAGTATGAAAGCCAGGCGTTAGGAAAGCCCACCATTTTTATTTTTTGAGTTATCTTCTATCCCAGGCTGACCTTGAACTTGTAACTCTTGTGTGTCATCCTGGCACATGCTTGGATACAAACAAGCATCACAACGCTTGTAAATTCAGTGTTGGGAAATGACAGATGGGAGGATCTACTACCTAGCCGGCTTTACCAAATCGATGAGCTCCAGAGTCAGTGAAACCATGTCTCAAAAACTAGAGTGGAAAGCAATTGAAGTAGATGCCTGACATGACTTCTGATCTCCACACATATGTACAAACATGATCACATACACATACTTCTGCACATATGTATTCATACACATATGACTGCATATAAACACAAGCATGTACAAACACACGACATTTATCTGTACAGAGATAGATATAGCTCATCTTTGAAGGAACTGTGGACATAATTTGGATACGGAGCATAGATGCCCCAATGACAGGTCGTCTGACTTTGACCAACTACCACGACATAAAGTACTAAAGTATTACATGGATCAAGTGAATTAATATACTTGAAGTACCTACAGTAGCACCTAACACCTAGTACATGTTTGTTAAATAAAAACTAATTGACCTGAACGCATACACAATGACCTTTCTAAAGCATCTGAATAGATCCAGGAAGAAGCTAAACCATCCTTCCTGCTTTTCCTCAGCTCACCCCTGCCATAGTAACTTTCTTCCTGCATATATAAATGCTTCCTAATTTAAACAACCTCTCTCATTTTCAAGATTCGCCGACTCTCAGTCCAGCTAATTCTTCAATCAATTTAAGTGGCGCTCAGGACCTGACCTGGAATAAGAATGTTGTGAAACCACTGCCTTTATCTTTGCAGGTTGTAGGAAAGACTTTTGTTTCAGGTGATGTTTTCCTTCCTTCTTTCCTTCCTTCCCTCCTTCCTTTTTTTTTTTACATATACCAAATGACTTGTGTGAGATTTAATTGACAAATTAGTGTTTGAAAACAGACGCCCCTTCTACCTGGCAGTCTAAGAGGGCCATGAAATTGCCTAAAATAATGCAATAACGAACAAAGCTTGGCTCTGTCTGTGTTCCAAACAGAAAAGTCAAAATGGCATTTAGTGCACACAGGGCTAGAGTTTGATTCTGCTCAACAAACATTTCATGCTCTCCTGCTGTGACTAGCACCTGAGGTTATAAAAACAAATAATGCCTGACCCCAGATGTCTCAAATCCAGTGAAGGTGACAGGCTTACAAGATCTTTTTGAAGTGCTGTAGCCAGCATTTCAGGACTAACTGGGAGAAGATCGGTCTTAAGAGTGAAGAGGTAGATTCTGTCCAAAGGGATGGGGGAAGATAGTTCATATTCCAATAAGAGCAGAAATGAGTGACAACAAGAAGCCAGGAGCTGGTGTGGTAGCACTCACCTCTAATCCCAGCACTCAGGAGGCAGTCACAGGGCTCTACAGAGAAACTCTGTCTTGAAAAATAAACGAACAAATAAATAAAAACCAAACAAGAGAAGGGGTCCTGGGAGAAGGAACAATTATAAGATGTGTAAGAGCTTTCTTACATTTTGGGCTTGAAATATAAAATGTATAACTCCAAGTGGCAGGAGGCAGTCACAGGAAGGCAGGCTGAGAAACATGGATTTTACCATGAATTTGAGGAGCAGAGAACTGACCTATTCTGGTTTGAATTTGAACCAGACAAGAGACAAGAGGAAGAAATACTTCTTTGAGGTCATGTCATTAGTTTACGTGAGAGGTGCTGAGGTACTTAGCCAGAGTGTTAACAAAATGGAGAGCTGGGCAGCGGTGACTCACACCTTAATCCCAGCACTCGGGAGGCAGAGGCAGGCAGATCCCTGTGAGTTCGACACCAGCCTGGTCTACAGAGCGAGTTCCAGGACAGCCTCCAAAGCCACAGAGAAACCCTCTCTCGGAAAAAAAAAATGGAGAGCTACTCAGGAAATGAAATCACATGGACCTGGCAGATTAATGTGTGCCTGAAGGAGAAAGTACCTCAGCCAACATTCATCTTTCTGTTCTAATGATGCCATTACCTGAGACAGGGACTGTGGAAGGGGGAACAGTCTCTCCCAGAGGCGATCACATGGACATGTGGAGTCCCAATAAGTGGAGCTGTCCATCACTCATTTATTGATGGATGGATAGAGGGGAGCTACCAAAATGTCTAAAGCCATCAAGGTTAACATTTGTCATGAAAGATATATGATGAGGCAGGCTATGAATGAAGGGTGGAATCCTAGGAAAGTTCAGTGCTTAAGAAAAGTTAAGACAGAAAGCCTATCGTTTTGGGACATGATCGAAAAGTTAGACATCACAGTTTATAAAACCCATCTTGTTTTTTTATCTAACCCAGCTACTTATCTCCTAGTTAGATTTTAAATATGAACAAACTAAAGGCAAGTTTTCACAATGATGAAAAAACTAATGAAGTAATAGATTACTAACCAAAGCTGTTACTAAAATCATCCAGGTGACTTCATAATGCAAGATTTATGCTCAGTAGTTAAGGATGCATGCTGCTAGCCAGGCAATGGTGGCACACATCTTTAATCCCAGCACTCGGAGGCAGAGGCAGGCAGATTTCTGGTGCATTCGCAGCCTGTCTGGTCTACAGAGCTAGTTTCAAGACAATCAGGACTACACAGAGAAACTCTGTCTCAAAAAAACCAAACTAAACCAAACAAGCAAAAAGAATATGTGCTGCTTCTGGCAAAGGATGGGAGTTTGGTTCCCAGTACCTACCTCAGTCTGCTCACAACTGCCTGTAACTCCAGGGCCAGGGCATCTGATGGCTTCTTCTAGACTGTGGCTACACATGCATATGCACAAACCCACATGTAACCACATATAAACACACATGTAAACACACATGCATACACTTAATTGAAACTGAAAATTCATTTATTCACTTTTTTTAAAAGACAGGGTTCTTCTGTGTAACAGTCCTGGTTGTCCTAGAACTCGATTTGTAGACCAGGGTGGCCTCAAACTCACAGTGATTCACCTGTCTTTGCCTCCTGAGTGCTGGGATTAAAGGCAAGTGCCACTGCACATGGACCCTAAAAATGAAATTTTAAAAAGAAAAACAGGCTGACAAATTCTGAATCCCCACTAATCATTCCTAATATCCTCAGGAGAGAGAAAACTGTCCACTTTTTGCCTCCTAGTGGACATTTACAGCTGTCTTTGAGGTACTTTTGCAAAAAAAAATGGAATATGAATTTGACCAGGCCTCTAACAATTAGTTTATTAAAAATACAGTGGACACAGGGATGTTGATTGATACTAGAAACATTGAACCAGCAAATTCTTCAAGATTTTTCAAAAGAAAAATAATCATAAGAAACATTTTTAAAAAATAAATTACTGGCCGGGCGGTGGTGGCGCACGCCTTTAATCCCAGCACTCGGGAGGCAGAGGCAGGCGGATCTCTGTGAGTTCGAGGCCGGGCTGGACCGATAGCCTCCGAAACAACACAGAGAAACCCTGTCTCGAAAAAACAAACAAAAACAAAAAAAAAAACAAAAAAAATAAATTACTGTAGATTAAAGGAAACCTAAAATGGCTGGAGAGATGGCTCAGTGGTTAAGAGTGTGCACTAAATCTAAACGATTTCTCAGGGTCCCAGGAAATGATTTGTGGGTACATCTACTTTTTAAATGTATTCTAGTCATTGACATGCCTGAAGGTAACTGCTCTGATAGTTATAGTTGGTTTTATGCAACTGGGTTAAGTCCTGTCTGTGAAGTTTCCCTGAATCCTCAAGCATGAGGTTTACCAGATGTCTAGTGCTTCACTAACAGTACACTCCAAACCTCTGTTCTACAGAAGCAGCAAATGGGACCAGTAGCCATGGAGGAAAGAGTGGCACCTCCAGTTCCACTCCATCCCGCCCAGGGAACTACTCTTTGTCACCAAGACCTAGCTACACATCCATAGACCAAGGTACAGTGTGTGTGTGTGTGTGTGAGAGAGACAGACAGACAGACAGACAGACAGACAGACAGACAGACAGACAGACAGAGACAGAGAGAAAGAGAGACAGAGGAGAGAGAGAGGAGCTATGCGCATTTGTACATATGGGAGGAGCCAAAAGTCCACATTAGTTGTCTTCCCCTATAGCTCTCCACATTGTCCTTTGAGACAGGGTCTCTCACCGAACCCAGAGTCCACAGATGGAGTAGACTGGCTGATCAGTGATCCTAGGATCCTCTTGTTTGCACGGCATTGATTTTAAAGGCATATGCCTCTGTGCCTGGCTTTTTTACATGAATTCTGAAGACTGTCCTCAGGCCCTCATGTTTGTGTGGCACTTTCACCAACTGAACCATCCCCTTAACCCGGGATTAATTTTGAACAATTTTCTGAACACACACTGTAGAGCCTTGCCTTTGCTTGAAACACAACATTTTGAAATTTTATGGTTGATGTGAACAGTAACTGTTAAATGTCTTGGGGATTCTACATGAATAAACCTAACTGGGAAATAAGTGTTTAATCAAAATTACAGTGAAGAACCCTGAAAACTCATATCTGTCTTTTACTTACCAAAGTACAGAACTCTATCTGAGCATGACCAAGAATTGTCCCACAATTTAACAGAGATGTCAATGGAATCAAATGATATAATCTGTTTAAAACTGTAAAGTGTAAAACAGCATGGGGTTACAATTGTTAGTGTGGTGTTGGATTGTGAGTGTGACTTTTCCCAACTCCATCATTGCCCATAGGACAGTGACTCAGACAAAGGAAATGCCATTGATCCCTTGGTATTATTTCTCTCTCCCCACTGACGCGGACAAAGCTGCTTTCCCTTTTTGTTTTCAGCTAACATGTTCATTTCTGGCCCACCTAAGAAACGACACCGGGGATGGTATCCTGGGTCACCTGTCTCCCAATCTTCTCTAGTTGTGCCTGTTCCCACAGTCCGTCCTCTTTCAAGAACTGGTGAGATTTTAACTGAAGATGTATTTCAAAGTTTTTCTTTAATTAGCTGAGATAGTTCTGCTGCTACCCGTATCCTTTGAAGATAAATGCCGTCAATCAGTCATTGTGATTAGTAGTATTCTGTAAGGGTACTGATAGTAGTTAATATTTTGTCTCTATAACATAGTCCTTCCCTATAAGTTCATGTGCTATTACAACTGATCTTAGTTTTAACCATGTAATTGATAAGTTATTTGTTGCACAAGGCCTGATGCTAACAACTCAACCAGTACAGGGCACATACGTACTTGCTTTGTCAGCAATGGTCTTAGAGTTGACCTTCTAGATTTGTTCTCTGTGTGATACGTCTTGGTACTTTGGCTTTCATGGTTGAGTCTGCAACTACACTATTAAAAGTTACCTGGCCCTCCTTCATGCTACCCAGAACTGTGTCCAAAGGTATCCACAGCTAAGTGTTCAAACATTTGTCTACCTGTTCTACTAGGTAGACAATAACAAGTGTCCCAACCCCCAAGAACTACGTAGGGGGTCTTTAAAATTTTTAATTTGCTTAGTTTTAAAGACTGATAGAAATCTAATATATGCAAAGAACTATGACTATATTTATCACAGGTGATTCCAGGTAGAAATGATTAATGGTGTTTCTGTTTTCCATTTTATGTAATAGAAAACCACATTTTGGTTACTAGGGCATGGTAACTATGAAACACAAAGCTAAGTCCATAAGATGGCTTAGAAGATGCCACCAGATCATCAGTGGTCATTATCCACAGTGAAATGATTGTGGTTGATTTGATTCTTACCTCTGTTTTTCTTCTAGTTTTCTTCAATGCATATATTAATGAAAAAGAAACCACACACAGTAAACTATTAGACTTCTAAAGTATGAAAACTGCAGTTTTCCTGAAGTTTTTCAGTTAGCCCATGTCTAATCTTTCTTGTCTAACAACTTTTTTTCTTTCCAGAGCCCCTCTTATCTACCCCAGTTCCACAGACCCCCTTAACTGGAATTCTCCAGCCTCGGCCTGTCCCTGCAGGGGAAACGGTGATTGTTCCTGAAAACCTGCTGAGTAACTCAGGAGTCAGACCAGTGATCCTGATAGGTAAGGTAGAGGAATTCCATCGTCTAGACTCCTGTGTCTCCAGCCCCTGGTCTGTGGGCTCGTTCTCACACTCATGAGTCTATATATTTGTCCTTATTGATTGTATCAGCTTCCATTGCCAGTCCCTTCATGCAGTATTAAGCACATGGTTTGAAGCTGAGAGTAACACTCTGAACCCCAAGGAATCTCTCCAGTGGGGGATTCAGGAAACAACAGTTACCACACACTAGGATAACATCATGACACACTGGAATAGGAGAGCTGTCAGAGGCTCACAGCCAAGAGCTTCGAGACGTCTTGGGAGACAGGGTTTACCTCCGTCTGGAAGGATCTTAGAAATCCTTCAGACCCTGAGATTCAAGCTGTGTACCGAAGCCTGCTCAAAGTGGTCAGGCTGAGGAAGCAGACAGTCCAGCCATAGGAAGCCAAACCCCAGAGCAAAAAAGACAAGCTAAGCCAACCCACAGGTCTCCCCAACGAACCAGGCACCCCTGGGGCATTGGTCTCTATGAGCCAGCATCTTTGTAGAGCCAATCCTCCCCTCCCCGGCTGCTGAATGCCAGTGAAAGCAAAAGTTGCTTAGGTGTCTAAATTCTAGGATTCCAGCTCTTAATTGAGTACCTTTCATACCCATATCTGAAGGCAGGGTGTGTTAACATTAGTCATTATCTGCTCCTGTGGTGGCCTGACTCTGTTGACTTGGGTGTTTTCACTTCAAGCTTTATCAGGTCACTTTGTCCACTGATCTTGGGTCTGGAGATGTTGGGGGAATCCCAGTGATTTAGATTCCACGTGGCTCAGAGAGATCTTAACATCAGCATAAAGCAGCTAAGTCTTAGGATGAGGAGGAATGTGGGGGCCCTTCGTTCTTTTGACATGTGACTTTCAGAAAGTCTCACAGAGGCCAAGTATGGTGGCACATGCCCTTAGTCCCAGCATAGGAGATCTCTGTGAGTTCAAGGCTAACCTGGTCTACATATTGAGGTCTATCCAGAGCTACTTAGTGGGACCCTGTCTCAAAGGAAAGTGTCACAGAAAGGGATAGTTCTCTTTACTGCACCACCAAAGCAGGGTACCTTTTCAATGTATTTCTAAAGCATCCCCTGGCTTTCAGAAAAACTAACAAAAATATCAATATGGAACTGAAGTGATGGGTGAGTTGTTGAGAACACTTGCTGCTCTTGCAGAGAACCAAGGGTCAGTTCCTAGCTCCCATGTGATGGCTCATAACTACCCTTAGCTTCAGTTTCAGGAGATCCAACACCTTTTTCTGAACTCTGTGGACACCAGATACACACACAGTGCACAGACACATATGCAGGCAAATACTCACGCACATAAAAATCTGAAGGAAAAAACCCAAAACACACTAATATGGTAAAACGAGTAGGAAATCTCTAAGCACTTGCTACTAGTTAGTAGAATATTGTTACTAGTTAGCTTAACTCCCCCCACCTCCCAGAACACTGGGAAACTGAAATGTTTTTTTGTTTTTTTTTTAAGATTTTTTTTATTTATTACATATACACCAAACTGAATTGTAGATGGTTGTCAGCCACCATGTGGTTGCTGGGAATTGAACTCAAGACCTCTGGAAGAGCAGTCAGTGCTCTTAACCTCTGAGCCATCTCTCCAGCCCCCGGGAAACTGAAATGTTATAGTCCGCTTTCTCATCTGAAAAGAAAGTTGATCAGGAACTATTTATCACCGCATCGATCCTCTGTGACACAACTATAGTGTTCACAGAAGCCCTCCTGTGGGAAACGTGATATAACTGGAGTGGCCCCCCTCAGCTTCTGTAGAACATGTAACATGCAGGTGAATTCCTGACGGTGGCTGTCTAACAGGGCACAGGGTTTCTGAGCATGTCGCTGAGGTGGTGTGCCTGACTGGAATTCAGAAGTGCTTACTGACTTGTTTCTTTGGGGGCAGGCTACGGAACTTTACCCTATTTCTATGGAAATGTTGGTGACATTGTTGTGAGTCCTCTGCTGGTGAATTGCTACAAGATTCCACAGTTGGAAAACAAAGATCTGGAGCAATTAGGGTTGACTAGCACCCAACCCCTGAGTGTGGAAAATATGATCCTTCTGACTATACAGTATCTTGTGCGGTTAGGTAAGTTGCTCTCCAGAGGGCTAGGAGCCTTTTAATTTATATTTTTTAATTATTTGAGTGTGCTGTGTACTCGTTCTATTCTTCTGCCTGCCCGGCTCATATGTTCTTTCTAAGTTTCTCCTTCTACCCAGTCTTCAGACTTTTTGCCTTCCTCTCCACAGCTTTGCTTTTTCCCTTTCCGCCACGCTTGTCATAAAAGAGGCAGATTGCTCCCTCTAGTGCACAGGTTCATGATGCCCTAGCCCATGTGGGAAGGAAGGCCTTAGGGAAAGAGGGACACAAAGGTCATGAACCCTTCACTTCCTCTGAACCTACAGTGAGTACTGGCAGGTGTCCTGACAACAGTGTGGTGGCTCAGCAACATTTACATTGAAATGTCCTTTATTTTGCAAACTGCAGTGAGTCATCAAATATACAGCCTAATTACACATTCTCTCTGGGATTCACACCATTGATTTGTTTGGGAAAATGTTTGAGGTGCAAATTTTCATATACTTTTTTTTGTTTGTGCTCATGAGGGTTTTTTTTTATGTTACAAAGTTCTATGGTGTTAAGAAACCACAAAAATACTGAGATACGATTTTTTTTTTAAGCAAAAGTTTCAGCAAACCAGACAGCCTTCCAGTGTAGCAACACTAGCAAGGACATTTAATTTCCTAGGAGACTCCTTGATATGGGCTCCACCCTATGTGAGCTCTGCCCTAACAGGGTTTTTTTTAAGCCACATTTTTCAGTGGAACCCACTTTCATAATAAATCTGTAACTTAAACTGTACTTGTTATAAAATCACCTCGTAAACTTAAATCTCCACACTTTGGACTGTGGACTGTCTTCTAGGCCTGGAAACACACCCAGATGCTCCCGAAAGCAGTGCAAACAGTGTCAGGGTGTGCTCTCAGGAAGGCAAGCAGGCCAGTCCGTCTGTCTTTTCTTTTCAATGCTAATAACCTTCCAAGAAAACCAGGGTCCTACTTAATTAAATGAAAAAAAAATCTTCTTTCAAGTTATTAAAAACCTCTTAACTTAGAGATTTCTGATTTAATTAAACTCCTATTTTGCTCTTCAGGGTCAATTATCTGCAGAATTTTACTTCCAGTCGTTAGGTCTGTTGGTATATAGTATAAATAGCTCACCCATTCCTGCCTCCCCTCCCTCCCTCTCTCCCTCCCTCCTACCCTCCCTCCCTACTTCCTTTTTTCCTTCTTTCCTTCCTTCCTTCCTTCCTTTTTTTCACCTAGATTTGTGAATTTGGACTTCTCTGTCTCCCAATAAGCTGTTCTGGTATGCATGAAAAAAAATTGTTCTGTCCCTCTAGGTTTGAGAAGCAACAAGAATATTTTGACATAGGCATAGATTATAGACATTTTAAAAAGTCATACAAACTTCTAAAATGACAACTTTAATACTTCTTTCTCTGAGCACTGACAGGGAAAAAGAAAAGCAATATTCTTCAGAAAGAAAGGGCCTTTCTATGGCAGTCCCTTACAACGTTTTTCTGTTACTTCACAAGCTGCAAACCTTTTGAAGTAGATAATGGAACCATCGAATCCAGGTGGGCTCCAGGCCTGCTGGAAACATGTTCCTTCCTATTGTGGTGGCTCCATCTGGAAAGCCATCAGAGCTGATGTCCCAGGAGATAGCTCTCAGAGGGAAAATTACCGTCACAGAGCTGGGGAGAAGTGGGGAAAAGAATCCTAGAATCCAGTCAGGACTGGGAGTGGTAGTGGAATGGGAATCGTGTGTGGTTCTAACCTGAGTGCACGCACCCCCCCACTTTGCTTTTTTTTTTTAATTTTATTTTCCAGTTTAAATTTAGATAAGAAATGAGGTTGCTTCACAAGTCAGCTCCAGGTCCCTCTCCCATTCCCTCCCCTCCTCCCGTGCCCTCCCCCCAACCCCCCCCCATTATCCCCTCATTTCCCCAGGGAGGGTGAGGCCCTCCATGGGGGTGTGCATAGTCTGTCATTTCATATAGGGCAGGGCCTAAACCCTTCCCCAAGAGTTCAGGGTGAGAGTGCACCTCACAATGTTCTATGGGAGTCCAAAGTCCGTGTGTATACTTGGGATGGGTACTGATCTGCTGCCCAAGGCTCAATAGATTCCCTAGGCCTCCTCACTGATACCCCCCCCCTTTGCTTTTAACAGTGATTCAATCAAAATTTTAAGATTACAAAGAATTCTGGGAACATGCTATACCACTTTATTTTCCCAAATGCCTTTGCATGGATTCATTGCGTGTCCAAGAGAACGTGTTGCTGGCTCCTGGTCTGTCCTGGGTCTCTCACAACTATGAACTGGGCCACTGAACATTTCAGGTTTTCAGTGAAAGACACTGGGAAATGGAGACAGGGCCTCCTGCATTTCCTTTATCATGTGCTCCAGCAGAAGAAAGTTATAAAAGAAACGACCACTTTACCTTCATTTCATTGTACGAATTAAGCTAGTTTGCACTCGCTACACAGCATGAATGGGGAATACAAACCATGATGCTAATTTTTTGAAGCTGAGTGAGGATCAGAGGTCGAGTGACTCCCAACTGATTTAAAAGCAAATCCAACCACTCACTACTACCTAGCAAGGGATAGGGGTGGCAAGGATATGAGAAACCCATGTTTTAGGCTGGGTGGGTAGAGTCCTGGGGATCCAACCCAGAGCCTCACACATCTGCCAGGTTATAGAAAGTGCCAGGCTATAATCCCTCTAGCTCCAGAAACAAACTTAATGTAAGCAACAGGGCTTTCTTGTTTCTGTGTACAGAAAACAAGCACCTGTCTATGAGGTTCCATTCTCCCTAGCCCTCAACCAGCCCTTGCTTCTCCAATATAATTTACTTATTTGTTGGAATGTGTTCTATCTTTAATGATATATATTGTATTATCCCACCTGTCTTTTAAAAAATAATAATTAAAGCCCCGATTTTCTTACTGCCATCAGAGGGAGGATAGTTTCTGACTCTTGGAGTTGCCTTCCAGACAGAGGTCCCCTACCCTTACCTCTGTGCTGTAGCCTGGGGTTAAAGCCAGGACTGAGCCTCAGATCAGAGATACTGAAAGGTCTGTTCCAGCTGACAGGAGCCCTTGAGTCTCAAGTCTCAGATTCACGCAGGGAAAAACCGGCAGAACAAGTCAACAAGTCCCCTAGGTTTTAATTTAAAATAAGGGTAGAAATATTAGTTACTTTGCACCACTTGGATGCTGGCTGATTTTGTTCTGAAGACTGGTTAAGTTTCTAATGACAATAAGAAACAAAACCCTCTAATTCCAGGGTCACAGGTCATCAGTGTAAGCTTAGCTCAATTATGTCAGGAGAAAGAGGCCAGATGTCATATTCAGCAATCTAGAGGACAGGGGAAAGTTGGAGGCTGCGTAACATGGAGATTGGGAAAAATACTTAATTGTCCTGTGGAGAATGTCAAAATTAGGTGAGGACAGCACATTAAAGGATTTTTAAAGTATCTGCATAAAACGAAAATTGATTATACACCAGTGTGTTGGCTCATTTTCTTAGTCATTAGCAGAATCTCATGGTGAGGTTGGGAAGTGATCACCTCCCAGGACATGCAACAGAATTGGTCTTGCCCCTTATCATATCTTCCTTGAAAGAGAGCATCCATAAAAATATAGGAGAACAGAGCCTGAGGTTTAGAAATTGAGGCCAGAGACAGGTGAAGAGGGAATTTCCCATTTGTAGGTGGTTGGCAGGAGCTGTGACTTGGGACCACTGTGAGATAAAGGCACAAACTTGCTGATTGGAGTGTGGTGGGTTAGAGGAGATTTTGGATGCTAGGTGCTGTGTGTTTTCTCTCTTCTCTGATCATCTAAATTCTGGTTGTAATTCTCCTTGATATAGGTCATGACCAGATACCTCTCAGGGAAGAATTTGAGCAAATCATACTGAAAGCTATGCAAGAATTCACTGTGAGAGAACGGGTCCTGCAGATGGGTGCTCCGTGTGCACCCGTGTCACCGGGACAGCTCCCCTGGCTCGCTAGGTTAGCTGCCAGCGTGTCTCAAGACACGGTTCATGTCATTGTGACCCAAAACTCTCTGGCAGAGGGCATTTCAGAGACACTGAGGCTCCTCAGTGAAATCAAACACTATCAGAGGCTGCCGGATTATGTTGTAGCAATCTGTGCATCGAAAATCAGAGGGAATGAATTTTGTGTGGTGGTATTAGGTAAGTACGGTTGGGACTCAGTCTTGTCGCTTGTTAAATGCATTCGTTCTGTTGTGTGCATTTGAAAAGTAGCCACTGGGTGTTTCCAGCATCCACCTGATTAGTCTCTGGCTAATGGCTGTGGCTTGGGTTTCTCCTCCCAATTTTAATTTCCCTGTCTTTCTCAGATGAATTGTTAAAGCCTCAGTGTGGGCACCTGGTTCTGCAAACATTCTTTTAAAGCTAACTCTTGAAACAGTTTCCCTCATCTCATGTAACTTCTGTCCTTCAAAGGTTTTGCGAGTGTTGGGGCTGGACAGATGGCTCCAAAGTTAAAAGCACTGGCTGCTCTTGCAGAGAGGACCTGGGTTTAATTCCCAGCACCCACATGACAGCGCACAGCTGTCTGTAACTCCAGTTCTGTGGGATCCAACACCCTATTCTGATTTTCAGGATCCTACAATGCATTTGTGGCACATCTCTCTCTCTCTCTCTCTCTCTCTCTCTCTCTCTCTCTCTCTCTCACACACACACACACACACACACACACACACTAAATTGTAAAGGCTTTGCAAGTGCCTGTGCCAGCCAGTCCCATTTGCCAAGAACTCTCCACACTGAAGAGCCTACTCTACAACAGCCCATAAGAAAATAGAGAAATGACAAAATGTGCTCTGTGCTGACTCTGCCAGGTGCCATCTCTCAGAACCATCAGCACTCGGACTGTCATTTCTCCTGTCTTCACTGGATGGTTCCCACTACTTTCTAACAAAAAGATCAAATCCCATCCACACTCACAAACATGCCCTGACCAAACTCTCCACCCATGCATGCTTCTGTGTTTCCTGGCTGTGTGATCATTCGTATGTTTAATTCTAAAAATAGTTCCGCATAAGTTTTTAAAGCTGGGCGGTGGTGACGCACGCCTTTAATCCCAGCACTCGGGAGGCAGAGGCAGGCGGATCTCTGTGAGTTCGAGGCCGGGCTGGACTGACAGCCTCCGAAACAATACAGAGAAACCCTGTCTTGTAAAAACCAAAAAAAAAAAAGTTTGTTTTTAAGATAACTACACACAACAACCATGTAAACACACTGTTGTGTTTTCCATGGACTTCTCTGGCCTTTACATATATGCATGTATACATTTTTTTCAATTACAATCTTCAAATTGATGTTTCCAATAGATCTTTCGACATTCCATGGCCTTCTTAATCAAGTCCCTGTAGTTATAGGCTTCTGTCATTTCTGTGTTTATCAGCTAATGTTGCAGCAAGCATGCGCTCCAGCCATGGGTCATCACCCTACTCTCTTGTCCTTCAGGGCAGCGTCAGTCCCGGGCTCTGGCAGAAAGCATGCTTACCACAAGTGAGTTTTTGAAAGAAATTAGTTATGAGCTCATCACAGGAAAGGTCAGTTTCCTGGCATCGCATTTCAAAACCACCTCATTAGGTAAGTGGTTTTAAGATGGGCCACCCTGCCAGCCCTCGTTGCGTGATTGTCTGAATTTAATTCTTAGCCTGTCGGGGATGAAGGTGGGGCTTAAGCTTGCTGGCTGAGCTCTCCTTTGGAGTGGCTTATCCTTACTCATGGTGACTAACACCACAGGAAGCCATGTGAGGTCCAGAGGAAGGACAGGGAGTACAGCCTCAGCTCAGCTGTGACTACGTGACCTCAGGCTGTTTTCTCTGTCTCTCCCTGGACCTGAGATTTCTCATATGTCAGATAGAAACAAAGCCGGTCCATTCTGCCTGTTTTTGTACATGATTCAAGCCAAAAGAGAGCCGTGCTGAAAGTATGCTGTTTGTAAGCATGTACCCACAGGGTGGATGCCACTGAGAATAGCTCTTACTACAGATGGCCAGAGAGATGGCCAGGTAGGAATTCTGACATAATTGCAGGCCAGCTTACAAATCTGGATGAGAACCCAGCCCACCTGTCTCATCTGATACTGATAAGAATCACTCAGGCACATTGCTTATTATAACCTTCTTAAATCCACTGTATTTTGACATAGGTGACGACCTGGACAAGCTGCTAGAAAAAATACAACAAAGAAGAGGAGACAGTGTGGTCACCCCTTTTAACGGTGACCTTAATGAGTGTGTGTCACCTCAGGAGGCTGCTGCTATGATCCCCACACAAAACCTGGGTAATGTGGCCTGAGGCTGAAGGAAGGAATCAGTCCTTGGGACAGATACTGTAGAAGCTAAAACAAAGCACAAAACAACTCAGGGTTTTGAGGAGTCCCCAAACCATAGGTTACAAAAGGGTTTTCATTGTCCTGGGTGGTAAACTGAGTCCAGACTTTGCTGTGTGGTCTTCTCCTTGGAGTCTTTTTCCTGACAGGTTCCTGTTCATCTGCACTGTCTGGCATTAAATTTGGTATCTTCTTGCCTCAGGGAGTTCCTCTTTTTTAATTTTAATTAATTTATTTTTTATGTGTGTGTGTGTCTTTTCTGGCTTTATTTCTTTTGGGTTTTCAAGACAAGGTTTCTCCATGTAGTCCTGGCTGTCCTGGAACTCACTCTGTAGACAAGGCTAGCCTAGAACTCATTATGTAGCTGAGTCTAGTCTTAACCTTCTAACGTCTATCTCCAAAACTCTGGGATTACAGGCATGTGTCTGTACACTTGGCTGGATCCTCAGAGTTTTTTCCTGTTCTTACCCAGAGAATTGTCATGCTTGCTGGGGGCCTCAAATAGCTTCATGAAACATGTAGGCTGCAGGTTATGCAG
The DNA here is from genome assembly GCF_017639785.1 of Mesocricetus auratus. NCBI lineage: Eukaryota > Metazoa > Chordata > Mammalia > Rodentia > Cricetidae > Mesocricetus > Mesocricetus auratus. Next base: position 41,625,805 of record NW_024429198.1, read on the forward strand.
AACTGACTCACTTTTCCCTGAGTCCCTGACTTGTCCCTTCCAGGCAGACAGAACAATGTCACCTCATATCATCTGTGCTGCAGGAGTCAGGGGCCCCAGTGGTAGGCAGTGGCTGGCCGGGGAGGAGGAAACAGATTATTAGATTGTGTGCCTTGGTATTAAAGATTCCTTCCCCAGTTCACTCATTATAGGGATATCATAAGACAGAATAGGAAAACAAACAGAAAGGAAACATTACCCCCTGCCCCATAAGCTGCTAATGATGGCCATCTGGCCTCCTCTGCCTAGGAATGCATCACTTATATAGAGGATCACTCAGGCAACGAAGGTCGAAGCAGGCCTTGGCTTCACCTTCCTGTAAAAGCAAATATGAATATGGGCCACCAAGTATCTTGGCTTCTGAGCAGTATTTTGTAATACAGCAATCATTCAGCAAATCTAAAGTGGATTTATAGTAACTGTTTTGAATTGTTAATAAGTTTAGAATTTGCTCCGCAGGTACAGGTTGCTTGTAGCCCAGGCAAGTGGCCTGATTTAGAGTCCCAGAACCCATGTAAAAGTGGAAGAAGAGAACCAACTCCTTTGACCTCCACACATATACTCCCGCACGCCATATATATTATGCGTGCATATGTAATAATAATAAACTAATTATTCTTAATTCCCAGAATGCATATAAATCTCCAAGTACAGCCTTGGTTCACTGTTTAAGAAATGTTGCGCTAAGTGACTAGAGAAATGGCCAAGCAGTTGAGAGCACTGACTGCCTTGCAGAGGACCAAGGTTTCATTCCAGCACCCGCACGACAGCTCATAACGATCTGTAACTCCACTCCCAGGGGATCCAACACTCCTCTGGCCTCTGAGGGAACCAGGCACGTACATGCAACCAAAACACTATACACATTTTAAAATTTTTTTATTTTAAAAAGAAATGTCAGCCAGGCATGATGGTACATGCCTTTAATCCCAGCACTCGGGAGGCAGAGATGGGTGGACCTCTGTGAGTTCAAGGCCACTCTGGTCTGCATATTGAGTTCTAGGTCAGCCAGGGCTACATAGTGAGACCCTGTCTCAAAATTAGTTAATCAATTAAAAAGAATTGTTTGAAGCCAGAAAGATGGCTCCATAGGTACAGGTAATTATCACCAAGCCTGATGACCTGAGTTCAAAACCCAGGGCTTACATGGTAGAATGAGGAAACCAAGTCCTGCAGGCACCCTACAATTTCTGCATGTATGTTATGGCATATGGACACATGCACACCTACAAACACATGCACGCACACTAAAACTTAAAATAATTTTTATAAAGAAATGGTCCTTGGATAAATGTTGTCTTGTATTTCATCAAACTTCAGAGTTTGCTGACTTAAATTATACATACAAATCTCTATATACATTTGGTTCCCAGCCAGCCAGTCAGCCGGCCAGCCTGTGAACTAAGGAACAAGTAACCTATTTATGTTGGAAGACAGGTGTGTTTCATTAGTACTTTTTTTCAGTTCTACTTATGTGTATGTATGTGTTTGTGTGAATGTAAACCAGGCGTGTTCAGGCGTCCACAGGGATCAGAAGAGGGTATTAGATCACCCAAGGTTGTGAGACATGGGTGCTGGAAACCAAACTCTGGTTCTTTGCAAGGACAATGTTTGCTCTTAACCACTGAGTCATCTCTTCAGCCCCTTCATTGGAAGTCTTTGTGGGTAAACATATGTATATATTCATGCACGCTAGATAGATGGCCCAGTGGTTAAAAGCACTGAATGCTCTTCCAGAGGACCCAGTTCAGTTCCCAGCATCCACATGTCCACTGACAGACATCTATAGCACCAGTTCCAGGAGGTCCAGTGTGCTCTTCTGGCCTCTTTGGGCACTGGGTATACACATAGTACACAGACAGACATGCAGACAAAATACTCATATGCATAATTTAAAAACTATTGGTGCTAGTATTGCCTTTTCTTTCCTGGTGCTGGGAATCAAACTCAAGGCCCCACATACCTGGAGGTGTGCCCCTACCTCTGAGCTGTTCACCCAGCTCTACTGTTGAGACTTACAGCATTAAGCTCTGTCGACAAGGATACCTCTGTATCAGGCTCCACCTCAGTCAGTGTCCAGTGGAGCTAGGGTATTATGAGTACTGGCTACCTCAGCTACACCTCAGTTGGCTTTATACAACTTTAATTAGCACTGGTTAATTAGGGCCTTGTGGTTTGTTTCAAACTGCCAGCCCGTGTCCCTGATACAAAGCAACCCTTCCAAGAAGGCGTGGCAGTTGCCCGCCCTGGCAGTTTGCTCATTTACTCTTGGACCTTGTATTGTCTGTGGGGAGGGCTGATGTCTTGGTAAGAACTTGTAGTAATACTGACATTCATAGAGTATCTGGAAAGTGCGGCACATCACCCATTGAGAGGCCAGCTGGCTGTGTCACAAGGCCTGTCTCTGGATAGTCCTGGCGTCAGCACTGGCCGTGACTTCACCTCCTAGGCCTGCCAGGTCACAAGTGCTGGCAAAGCCAAGCCAAATAGGAAGAAAGGTGAAGGATGTGTCTCTGGTCCATGTTGTCTAGTCAGAGAGGGGAGATTTCAGTGTTGCAGCTGACTTGCTGAAGAAGAAATGGTTACTTTGGTACCACCCAGAGAAACTTAAAGGAATCCCACAGTATTAGAGCTACAGCATTGCCTCCCTCCCTAGACAGGGCCTGGGCTTGAGCACTCGGCAGTGCTGAGAGTCTTAGAGAACTGAATATTGCCTTTCTGCAGCTGAGTCCTAGTCCAGCTGTGACGGTATGATCTGTCTCCACTATTAGGAAAAGAATTGTAAGATAATCCACCAGTTTTTAAGTAATGCACTTGTAAAACTGCCATATCCAATTCTCTAGTATATCTTCTCAATCAGGTTTTAGGGTGGAAATAGGCAAATCCATAAAACTCCATATTAAATGAGAATAGCAAGTGAGAATTCTTGATCATGAGACATTGCTTTTCCCTTGTGTTTTATGTCTCCGTATGGATTCATAATGCCTGTCAAAGAACTGAATTAATATTGTTCTTATAACTTTTTTTAATTTTAGATGTAGATAACGAAACCTTCCAAATTTATCAACCACAGCTCACAGTTGCCAGAAGACTCTTGTCCCAGGTGTGTGCAATCGCGGACAGTGGCAGCCAGAGCCTGGACCTTGGCCACTTTAGCAAAGTGGACTTCATCATCATCGTCCCACGATCAGAGGTTCTGGTCCAGCAAACTCTCCAACGAGTTCGACAATCAGGTGAGAGTGAACTTTTCTATAGTTTAGTTCTAGCATTGGAGCCCTTCATCCCTTCCTCTCACTGAGTCCAAATGTTTAGAAGGCATTTGTTTGTTTATTTATTTACTTACTTACTTACTTACTTATTTACTTACTTATTGGTTTTTCGAGACAGGGTTTCTCTGTATTGTTTTGGAGGCTGTCCTGGAACTGGCTCTGTAGAGCAGGCTGTCCTCGAACTCACAGAGATCTGCCTGCCTCTGCCTCCTGAGTGCTGGAATTAAAGGCGTGCGCCACCAACGCCCGGCTTTAGAAGACATTTAAAACATTCTTTAGTAATAAAAAAATAGTTGAAGGAATGTATAATCTATCTGTAAGCTTTCTCCCAGACCTGTGGCCCTTGGAGGCCAATGCTAAATTGATGCGTGTGTTTGCCGGATGCTGTAAGTTTGTGATGCCATGCGCTGGACTGCAATCTGGTCATTCACAGTTTAGGGAGGCGTAGCCTCTTGGGACGCTGAGTCAATACCACTTGAATTCTTCCGGTGCCCAGGCAGCTCATTTCTCGGTGTGAGTTTTCAAACATTCAGCAGGTTGCCGGCACATTTTCAATGCAGACACCAAAACACCACCTTCATCAGTAACAAGAAGCCTAGTTAAAATTATTTCCAGGAACAAGGAAGCATTTCCCTCTAGAACATAGAAATGGCAGAAAGCAAAAATTTTATAAGCCTGAGATAAATATATCTCTTCATGAAAATAAAATTTGACTTGAGTTATAAAAGACTACGAACAATTTAGGAAATTGGGATAGCTAAGAAAATGCTGACTTTTCTATAAACTAGGCTTTTATTAGGTGTTTGTTTGTTTGGTTGGTTGGTTGGTTGGTTGGGTTTGGGGTTTTTTTGTTTTTGTTTTTGTGTTTTGAGACAGAGTTTCTCGTGTAGCCCTGACACTTGCTCTGTGGACTATGCTGGCCTCTACCTTCTGAGTGCTGGGATTAAAGGTCTGTGCCACCCACTGCCTGACAGAAACCGGGTTTAAAAAGAAAATTTTAAGTGTCAAATTCCTTCTGGTTATCTTACCTGGGGGAAAGACACAGAGCTTAGATGGAGAATTAATCTTTTTGCCACATTAAAGAATTTTATTGTCATTATAGTTGAAAACAGAAAATTGAATGAATTCAAAGTCCTAAAAGTGTATGTAGCTTGCAGATTCTACACCAGTAGAGATTGTCTGTCAAACTTTATACAGATTTCCAGGGAATCTTTTAAAATGCAGATTTCCCCCCAGTAGTCTAGGGAGCCCCCAGACTGTACTTTGCCCAAGCTTCTGGGTGCTATTGGTCAAAGGAAAACACTTTGAACAGCATGACCGTATATGAAATCTTCCCTTATGAGTTCCAGGGGCTAACAGTAGGTTTTCACCTATCTCCCTGGCTGCGGCTGACACATGGGACGTGTTGTCTACAGCTTCAAGAGGCCTCAGTGCAATTTGCTTTAATTCTCTGAATGCCAAACTACACAATGGCCGTTTGGAGATAAGGAAAAGGAGGGAAACCTTTCTTGATGGCTGTTCTAGAGGCTCCCTCAACTCTGATCACTGTTTTCGTCCCTCCCCTCCACGCTGGGGAACGAATGGGCCTCCATACTACCAAGTAACTGTCCTGTTACACCTCCAGAGGGAGTACCTTCCCCTGTAGGCTGTTTACTTACACCATTTGGCATTTGCTGCCTCCCTTGGTTTGTGATCTGATATCCTGAGTCATGCTTCAGCAAACACATCATAGCACCTATTCCAAGTGAATGTCATTTGCAGAGCCTTCTTGGGGAATGACTCTCAGGGACCTGCCTTTCCTTCCCTCTACTTGGGGCTCAGGAGATTTTGTCATATATTTTAAGATTGTCATTCTTTAGAAAGATACTAGAATCTGACAGGCTTATAAATCTGGGGTGAGGGGATCCATGTTATAGGCAGATTTGCAAAACTCAAGGCAAATTACAATTTTGACATTATTCACTCTGAGCTTTGGCACACAAAATTTCTTTACAGAATTCTATTTTCATTACATTTGAAAACAGAAAATTTAATGAATTCAAAGTTCTAAAAATGGCTGGAGAGATGGCTCAGAGGTTAAGAGCACTGGTTGCTCTTACAGAGATCCTGAGTTCAATTCCCAGCAACAACATGGAGGCTTCACAACCATCTATAATAAGATCTGGTTCCCTCCTTTGGCCTGCAGGTATATATGCAGACAGAACACAGTATACATAATAAATAAATAAGGATGTTTTAATGCTGGGAGGTAGTGGCACATGCCTTTAATACAAGCACTTGGGAAGCAGAGGCAGGGGGATCTCTGTGAGTTTGAGGCCAACCTCATTTACAGAGCAAGTTCCAGGACAGACTCCAAAAAAGCTACACAGAGAAACCCTGTCTCAATCCCCCCCCCAAAAAAGTGTTCTAAAATGTGGCTTATAGATTCTATACATATAGACAGTGTCTGTCAAAATTCTTACAGACTTACAGGGGATCTTTTAAAATGTAAATAAAATTATTATAGTAACAATCACTTTTATATACTTTAAAATAACTTTCCTTTTTAATTATAGAAAAACATGATCGCGGTGTGTGTGTGTGTGTGTGTGTGTGTGTGTGTGTGTGTGTGTGTTGGAACATGACACAGAACATACATAGAAGTCAAAGAGCAACTTTTGGAAGTCAGTTTTCTGTTTCCACTGTGGGGCCCAGGGGTCACACTCAGGACAGCAAGCATGTTTGCCCTCTGAGTCATCTTTCTGGCCCTATGGTGTTATTTTGGAAAATGAAAGTAACAAAATAGAAAAATGTAAATATTTGTGGACTGAGGTTATAGTTTAGTGGTAGGATATGTACTTAGTATGTACTTAGCATGTTTGAGGCTCTGGGTTCAATTCCCACAAAATTAAACATGTGTAATCATCCCACAGTCAAGAATACCACTATAAAAACTTGGTTGCTGGCAAATTCCCTACCATCCAGGGTTGTACCTCTTCCTGCATGCATCTGTTCCTGCTGCTGATGTCAGTGTGCATATGTTTCCTGGCCATGAAACACTTTTGGAAGGAACATTCTTAATGAATGTACAGTATCTCCTATTATACTCCAAAATGTGTCTTCATATTTAAGTACCTTCACATTTTTGTAACACAACTGGTTAACAGGAAAGTCCATATAAATGCTGCTGTGTAAAGAGCAGTTGTCCAGAATGGACAACTCATTAAAACACTACTTAACTGTCATAGCCATGAAAACAAAAGGTTCCCCAGAAACCATCTGACTCGGTTTCCTCCTATTTCACCATGAAAATGTAGAGCTGAACTTGCCTGGGGACACAGAAGGCAGACCCTCAAGAGAAAACCGTGCCTCCATTGTTGAATGCCTAGAACCTCATTCATGCCTCTCTACCAAGCACCTACACAACTCACGTCATCATGGAGGAAGAGAGGGCAGGATCGGGGGAGGAAGGGTTGACTCCATGGTCTTCTTCCTGCCCATGCTGCCTGTTTCCCTAAAGACCACACTGAGCAGCCAGCTGCTGGGGAGAGGCGCAGACAGGAGGAATGCCCAGGACACTCAGAAAGGGCTGTCCTTGCAGCTTATTTGTTACTGGAAGTAGAAAGATAAAAATAGAACACATTGTGTTGCTCCGACCCAGCACCGGGGTGAAACACGTGTCTCATAACTCACATGCTGATTAGGGCAAGAGGGTATGGAGAACGAAGGAAGGGCAGACAAAACAATACAAAGATATCCAAAGGTGAAAAGAGAAAAGAAATGGGGTCAACCTTCTCAGATTTGCCCAGTAATCTGAAATTGTAACAACTCAGGAAAGTCCACATTCTGTCATTTAGAACACTGAGATCTAGCCACGCTCGGTTCAAAGTGGGTGGGATGAATACTAGTGACTGTTCTTAGTTGGAAGCAGGTATGGTGATACTGATGGAGGACGTGTCTTACTGATGAGGTCAATGAAGCTAACCCAGAGCTTGCACACGTTCACGATAATGAAGAAACTAGAGCTATCTGTTGGTTACGAGTAGATTATCTGGCCCAAGTGTATAAGTCTCCCAAAGGTCTTAGGAAGCCACTCTGACCCAGAACAAAGAGACAAACTCTGGAAATTCCCCCGTGCAAACAGAACTGACTGTGTCTGCTCCTCTCCAGGTGTGCGACCCAGAGAGTGTCCTACTTTGGGAACTGTCAGTTCCTTGTGGACCTTTCTCCTCTGCAGCCACACGTCAAACAGCATATCCATGTCCCTGCTAGATGCTGGAATCATCCACTCAACAGTTCCCAGATGGGGACCACAAATTCCTTCGCTACATAATTAAAGTGTTGGATGCTGTGAGTGGAGAGTCCATTTTTCCAGTTATCTCCATAATTAATTGTTTCCTTTTGTTTAATGATGAGATCTCTCTCCGCTCTCCGCACTGGCTGTTGCAACTTGGGTGTCTGGTCTCCCCTTCTCTCTTAGCAATGCTCCTGCCACCCTTTTCTCCTCTATCCCTAAGGGAAAAAACACTTCAGACTAAAACTGTCTTGCCTCCACCTAGAAACACGTTTATTCACCTATCTCCTGGCCTTCCTTCTGATTGACAGGTTTCCCTCCTGTCTCAGTTCTGCTGCCCTGCCTCTACTCACCTGCTCCCATCCTGCTCCCATTCCCAAAGGCCAGACAACCCTGCCCAGCTCCCTCTTCCAACTACTAAACCAGGAGAGCTTCACTGAGCTCCTGCCCGCTCCCCACCTCTTACCCCCGCCCTTAGCACCCTGCTCCCTGGCTACCAAGCCACTGTGACCACTGAGCTTTTCAGCTTTAACTGAATCTAGATTTTTGGCTTCCAGAAACTTCCCAGCTTTTCTTCCACCCTTACTACTCAGATGTACCCTTAAGGTTCCCTAGCCATGAAGGTGCCTCTAGAACTTTCTCTTCAGCCACAAAGTGAACATTCAAGGAACACGTCTATCTAGCCATTGGTAAACACATCATAAATATTTGCTAAACCAAATTTTTATAGTATTTCTTAAATTGATTTTGTTAAGTGAAAATGTGTTTTAGAAGAAAGAGGTAAGAGCAATAGATAAGATTTGGAATTCCTCTCAAATTAGGTCATTGGAAACACATTCTAGAAATTACCATTGGTCAAGAGTAGAGAGGTCTTCAGTACACAAGCCCAACAGGTGTACCCATCAGGCAGACAGGACCATGGAACTGAATGCTGGTTTTGTGCCTAGAATGCTATTCTTGTGCAGGCCAAGAGCTATTTCCCTGGCAACCCAAGCAACCCCATAGTTTTTTCATAGTCTCTCAAACACAGATTAAAGGACTCTCCCCCAGTGAGAGGACAGAAGGGAGCCAGGATGAAACCACCTAGACAAAAAAGGACCACAAATTCAATGGACTCTGAAAGCAACTAGCAGGATTTTAACCAACTTTTACGGTTTGGATTTTGTTTGTTTTTGTTCCGTACAAAGAGACTACAGAGGGTAAACGAACTGTGTGCTGGCTAGTTTCTGTTACCATGACACCAGCTAGAGTATTTGGGAAGAGGATCCCTCAACTGAGAGAATGTCCTACGAGATCGGCCTGTGGTATATTTTCTTGATTGATAATTGATGTAAGAGGACCCAGCTCATTTGAGAGCAGTGCCGCCCCTGGGCAGCTGGTCCTGGATAGTATAAGGAAGGAGGCTGAGCAAGCTGTAAGAAAAAACCAGTTCCCACCCCCAGGTTCCTCCCAGGACGTCCATCAGTGATGGACTGAGATGTGGAACTGTGATGAAATAAACCCTTTCCTCCCAGGTTGCTCTTGGTCATGGTGTTTATCACAACAAGAGAAACCCTGACTAAGACAAAAGTTGAAATAAATCTTAAAAACTGAGATTTTGGTTTTTGAGACAGGGTTTCTCTGTGTAGCCCTGGATGGCCTGGAATTCACTCTGTAGACCAGGCTGGCCTTGAACTCACAAGAGATCCGCCTGCCTCTGCCTCCCAAATGCTGGGATTAAAGGCATGCACCACCACAGAATACTTTAATAATTTAATATTTTCTTAATATTTATGTGTCATATGATGGGGAGGAAAGTGGGACAATGGAACTCAAGGCCTCCTGGATACTAGGTGAGAATTCTATCCTGAACTATTGCCTGGCCCAAGTTTTACCTCTTTAAAAACTAGTTTCTGTTTTGTTTTGTTTTGTTTTTGTATACCAGAACTTAACAGAAATCTGTCTAATCCACAGATTAATGGGTAAAACTGAAAGTTTTTGTTTTGGTTTGTTGTTGTTATTGGTTTTTTGTTTGATATCTCTTTGATGGGAAAGGCAAGGAATAAAAATCAGGAACATTAAAAAAAAGAAAATTCTTGTTAAAAAATTTAAGAGTAAGGATGTATGTCAGAAAATACTATTTTCTCCAAATAGCAAATGGGGCATTGGGACAGTCCCAGGTCATCCTCGCTGGCACCTGAACATCCAAGAGGTCTCTGATTATCAACATCTCCAATGGTACTGGCCACGTGTTCTGGTCACCATGTGTGATCTGTGGTGCCTGTAAACATTTAGCATGCGTTCTGGGCTTCATTTCCCGTGCAGCCCCATACACAGTAGCGAACTTGCCCAAGGGAGATAATATTTTTCTCCTTCACAAAGAGGACCCTAAGTTAATGTTCAAGTTTTCCTTCAACACATCTAGATTCTGCATTCTCCAATAATGAAAAAAGAACACACACATTCCTCCATTGTAGCCTCTTGGTACCCTTGGATGTCCAAGAAGATTCCTCACTCAAGATGTTTAGTCATTCATTTCTTCAGGGATGCCATGACTAGGGTACCACCTGGTGTCAGTTCCCAGAGAATCAGGTTAATACCATTTAGAAAAGACAGTGGTTCCTAGATACTTCCCTTTTAACTCAGTGAGTAGCAACTTCCTAAGTTCCCACTCATGCCAAAAACAGTTAAGAAGACAGATGAGCAAAGGTGGCTTTTCTCAGAGCCATTTGTAAGCACTTGTTACCATTTCCAGACACTAAGTGTCCGCATTTATTTTTGGGAAACAAAACATGAAGGCTAAAGACAGAAACTAATGAAAATGTTTCTCTTTATGAGATAGAAGAGCTAGGTACAAAAGGGTTATACTTTTCATGCTTAGAACGACTTACATACTTAACACTTCTTATTGCACAAAATGACAGGTTTCATCAGATTTTCACACACATGTTTATAACCTGTGCTCTAATTGTGTCTGCCTTACTGCCCACTCTTTCCCCTGCTACAGCTGGTCCACTTCCTCATCCCAGATATCCTCCCCTCTACTTTCATGTCTCATTTTTGTGGTTAACATATTTAAAAATAATTAAAATGATGAAAGTGAACAAAATTGAATATTAACATAAATAAACACATATATATATTACATATAATACTGATAATACAATTATACAACAAAAAGAATTAGTTCAAACAATCTTTTGATATTGGGTCTCTCTTTGTAACCTTGGCTGTCCTAGAACTTAATATGTATACCAGGTTGGCCTCCAACTTATGGAAATCTGCCTTCCAAGATGGTAATCAAAGGTATATGCCCCATAACCAGTTAAATTAGTTCAAACTTTTTAAAATTTAACTTTATTTTTATGTGCATTCGTGTGAAGATGTCAGATCCCCTGGAACTAGAATTATAGACAGTTATGAGCAGCCATGTGAGTGCTGGGAATTGAACCTGGGTCCTCTGGAAGAGCAGCCAGTACTCTTAACCGATGAGCCATCTCTCCAGCCCCAGTTCAAACTTTTTTTAACACAGTTTTCTTACTGTACATTTGTAATGTGATGTATTTCTTAATTAGTGAAAACAATGAGAAACAACAGACAAAATTTCATAGGGACAAAAATAAACTCACCAAATTACATATTATATTGATAATATAACAGTACAACAACAAAAAAACTAGTTCAGATAAACTTTTTTTAAGATTTATTTTATGTATATGGGTGTTTTGTCTGTGTGTACTTCTAACCACCAGAAAAGGGCATTGGATCCCATAGGACTTCAGTTATAGATGGTTGTGAGTCTCTATGTGGGTGCTGGGAATTGAACTTGGGACCTGTGGGAGAGCAGCCAGTACTCTTCTTATTCACTGGGACATCGCTCCAGCCCTAGTTCAAATACATTTTGATTCTCAATGTGATATATCTTAAAAACAATATGGTTACAAACAAACGTTGAGTTGCAATCAGTATATTTGTGATGGGGAATAGCAATAATTTAAGAAGTGTTTTGTGCATATCATAGAAACAGCAGAAGGGTAAGTATTTTAACATAGAGGACCAGGACGCTCACATGGAAGAACAGCCTTAAGTAAAGAGTGAGCTTAGAATTTGGGAAAAAAATGTGCTTTGTGTCTATCCACAGGAAGCTCTTGTAAACTGTGGTGACCACACACCAGTGAGCACATTTGTCATCCAGATCTTTGCTGATACATACCATGTCCCACTATCCTAGCTCGAAAATGGGAAACCTGAAATACTTTGTTGTAACAGAGGGATAAGACCCAAAGATTGCTAGAACATATTAAAAGGGCGTAGAAGCCTAACAATTTTGAGTGTCTAACAGAATGTGTATTGTATACGGTAACCTGTTGAAGTGTTTTTAAGTTCAAAGATGTAAAATAATGTTAAAAAATAAAAAGACAGTGCTGGCTCAGTGATTAAGGTCACAGTCTGGCTCTCCAGCAACCATTCCAGGCAGCTCACACCCCTTAACTACAGCGCCAGGGAATCCAATGCTCTCTTCTGGCCTCTGTGGGCACCTGTGCTCAGGTACACAGACCCATAGGTAGACACTCATGTACACATAGTTAAAAATAAAAAACAAATCATTAAGCAAACAAGAAGTGAGAGGGTTACATCTGTACAGAGACAGAGAGAGAGAGAGAGAGAGAGACAGAGAGAGAGAGAGAGAGAGAGAGAGAGAGAGAGAGAGAGAGAGAATGACGAACACATGAAAAGACAGTCAATGCCATTAGTTTTGGGTAAAATGACAATGGCAAATGTGGTAAAGATATTTCTGTAAACCTGCTATAGTAACAGAAAAGGCTGGCAGTGACTACTCTTGGCCAGGAGTTAAGGTACCACATACATGGAGAAATAGACACTCAGTCACTCATGCTGGGTGTAGAGTAGCAATTGTAGCCACTTGAGGAAAGTCCAGCACGTGCTCAGGTGGTTAAATGTGGAGTTACCGTAGGATCTAGCAATTCAGCTCCAGTATGTGAAAGGTGAAAATAAATGTCCATACAAAAGCCTGTCTATAAATGGTCCTGGTGATATTGTTAACAAGGGCAGAAAGGTGGAAACGACCTGAACTACTATGCCTGTGTGAGGGAAGTTGCTAAGCAACAGAAGAAATAGGAGTGAAGATGCTCCAAGTTGGGTGAGCATGAATACGCTATGAAACATGAAAGAAGGCAGTCATCTATGATTGTCAAGCTATTGTCGTCCCTGCATCATGGATTGACTCTGGAACTGTGCTAATGTACACTTGTATCTTCAACATTTCACCCATTGGTGGACCTCCCTGAATAGTGTGATATTTGCATAACAGTGATTTCATCACTTCCAAGCTTTTATTGGCATTTCCTAGGAGTCTATTAACTGAATTGGGGGGGGGACATTCCCCCTCTTTCCTGCCTTCCTGCCTCCTTCTCTCCCTCCCTCCCCTTCCCTTCTTTCCTTCCTTTTACCAGTATGATTTGTGGAAATTAATTTTATCCTCTAGATTGTTTCTATCAGTGTTGTTTTTTGTTGTTGCTCAAAATTTCCAGCATTGGCTATCAGAATCTCTTGTGTGTGCGTGTGTGAGTGTGAGTATGTGTGTGAGTGTGTGTGTGTGAGAGAGTGAGTGTGTGCGTGTGTGCCTGTGTGTGTAGGTCAGAGGACAACTTTTGGGAGTTGGTCCTCTCCTTCTACCTCACTGAGGCAGGTAGGTTTCATTTTATTTTCTGTGTGTGGGTGTTTGTCCATGGAGGTCAGAAGAAGGCATTGCACCCCTGGAACGATAGTAAATGGATGCTTATAAGCCACATGTGGGTCCTGGGAACTGAACTCAGGTCCTTTGCAAGAGCAGCAGGTGCTCTTCACCACTGAGCCACCTCCCCAGCCCCACGGTAGTGTGTCTCTAGATGTTTCTGCCATGCATACTCCAGGTTAGCCGGCTTGCAAGTTTACTGGCGATTCTTTGTACCCTGCCTCCCATCTCACGTGAGCAGTTCTGGGGCTACAAATGCGAGCCACATAGCCAGCTTTTTGTGGACTCCAGGATCAACACCGTGTCAGGTTTGCCGTCCTACTAACCCCGAGATTGTGTTCTATTTCCCCGCCCTTGCTGTGAGACTAACTTTTTTCCCAAAAGCGTTAATTCTTTTATTGAAAATGATATCTGAAAGCCCAGATCTGGGCATTGCCACCCTCGTTGCTACGATGGTGTCATTTCGGGCACACATGACAGACAGGTCTAGGAAGTTTGAGTGTGCATGTTAACCCACAAAGCACTCATCCCCCTTCGTTTCTCTGTGTACATTTAAATAAGGAGCTCATTTGAGACCTCTAATCTAAAACAAACCCAGCTTCACCTTGGCCTTTCCCCTTCCCCTGCATGTGACTTCTGTTTCTAACAGGAAGAAACCGCTTCTTAGCTAGCACACATTCTCCTGGGCTCTTTGGTTGGTTATTGTAATCACAGGACCACATCCCTCTAAGAAACTGCTTTGCTGGCTGAAGCTTTTGTATGTGGTCCTTTGTCTTCAAATTTAGATGCAGCAGCCAAATTCTAGTTTGTTTCACCTAAGAGTCCCTCTCAGCCACGCGTTGGTGGCGCACGCCTTTAACCCCAGCACTCGGGAGGCAGAGGCAGGCGGATCTCTGTGAGTTCGAGGCCATCCTGGTCTACAGAGCAAGTCCCATGACAGCCTCCAAAACAATACAGAGAAACCCTGTCTCGGAAAAAAAAGAAAGAAAGAAAGAGTCCCTCTCTTCCGCCTTGAGCGGTGGTGTGTTCAGAGACCTGAATGTCTCTCCTGGTCGCCATTCTGTCCACAGACTTCCCAAACCCATATACCTGTAGTTATATAACCAGGCTTCTCCTGGCTTCTCCTGTGTTTGTTAGTTTGTGGGTTTTATAGAAATGAGAACCATGTTTTTCCCACCTACTTTTCCTTACTATTTTAAGTTTTTTTCCCCTGTGGTTCCATTTCATTGTGGATTTCTTTTGTGCCCGTCCTTTTATCCTTGGTCCTGAACCTTGTCCTCCTGCAATGTTGTAGCTGCGGCTGCTTCTTTGCTAACCTGGCTGGACTCTTCCCCACTTTCCAGACAAGAGCAAAAGGCTCCTGTAGATCCCCTCCGCTTTGCTGGCTTCCTCTGCCCCAAGCCACCAGCCGCCCATCGTGGCGCTGCCTTGTCCTACTCCTCTGTATGATCTCAGCCTGGTGTAGCCCCAGATAATCACCTCACAGGTTTGCAATAAATGGCAACTGAATGGTGAATGACTTTCAAAAGACTTCCCAGAGCCCACATGTTGGTTAATGAGCTCTGGAAACATTCACAATGAAATCTGACTACTTTCAGGTAGAAACTGGAAACAATCTCTGAGGTAAAGGCTCCTCAGTAAAAGCTATTCTAGGGGATCTGGAGAGACAGTGCATCAGTTTAGAGCACTGGCTGCTCTTGCTGAGGAGTCAGGATTCAATGCCCAGCACCCTAGTGGCTCAAAAATGTCTGCAACTCCAGTTCCAGGAGAGCCTGCGCCCTCTTCTGGCCTCCACGGGCACTGAACACACATGCATATAGCCACATATACCCACGCATACAAATAAAAATCAAATTAAAAAGAAAACTTTTAGGATACGCACCATTGATCCCAGCACTCAGGAAGTAGAGGCAGGTGGACTTCTGTGAGTTTCAGGCCATCCAAGGTTACATAAGGAGACCCTGTCTCAAAAAAACATTTCTTTAAAATTAGTTTTATGTTTTTCTTTGTTGGTATAAGTTTTCATACTATAAAGTGTTTTTCACCTCTTATTTTGATTCAGGCTATTGTTATAATTTGTAGATGCTAACTGTATGTAGTTGTTAACTGGGTTGTGTCATTTTCTTAAAAAAGAAAATTAAATCAATATAAGTCAATGAACATCTCTTTCTTTCAAAGGAGCCAGGTGCATTATGTCCCAGCAACAGCTTCATGCACCTAGAACAACTTCAGACGTTTATGTTTCAAACAGTGCCACACAGTCTAATGTCTTGAGAATGCAGCAATCATGGGTAATCCCATTGGTTTTGTTAATTTGAAAATAAACTAACATTCATCAAGGGCTTCCCATGCACTGTATATGTGTATCCCTATTTAAAAATGTTTATAGTAGGGACTGGCTATTTGATTTGGTGAAAGAGTGTCTGCCTGGCATATGTAAAGCCCTGGATTTGTATTTTTTCTTTTCTATGCTAAATTTGGGGAGATAAGGTTTATATATTATATTAATTTACTAAGATCTGTAAATCAAGGCTTCCCTTTCTCCCGTGGCCTTTGGTAGACATCAGCATGGCATTCTACTTACCAAAAGGAGTTAAATGAAATGGGTCTCAAGCATTCAACAGCGCTTACTCCAGAAATTAACAGCCCTGGGTCTGTTCAGTAAGCTGGGTGTGGTGGCCCAAACCTCTAATCTTCACTGTCTAATTCTGGGGGCCAGTGCGGGCTCATGAAACCCTGAAAACACAAAACAGCAGAAATGTATTTCTTGTTCTTTATATAAGGAAATGATACCTGGATGGAATGAGATGTTCTAAAGAAAAGGAAATCTGGTATTCCCTCCTCAAAACCGGTATAGACTATGCAAAGAAAAAAGTGTTGCTCTCTAAATTTCTGTGTGGTTAGTGCCCAGTATTGGTCAGCACTGAGCTTGTGTGTGTGTGTGTGTGTGTGTTTGTGTGTCTGTGTGTCTGTGTGTATGGAGTGTGTGGTATGTATGTTTGTGTCTCTGTGTATGTGTGAGTGTGTGGTGTGTTCTTTGTGTCTATATGTGGGTGTGTGCGTGGTGTATGTGTATGTTTGTGTATGTGTGTGTGTATATGTCTGTGTGTGTGTATGTGGTGTATATGTGTGTGTTTGTATGTGTGAGTGTGGTGTGTGTGTTTGTGTGTATGTGTGGTGTATGTGTATGTTTGTGTATGTGTGTGTGTTTGTGTGTGTGAGTGTGTGGTGTGTGTGTTTGTGTTATATATAAAAGTGTGTAAAAAGAGAAACTTTTTTTTTTGGCAGGTGTCCTTGTAGACCTGGGTCTGGAGGAAAATGGGATGGCTCATCAGAGAGCAGAAAAATATGTTGTTCGCCTGGACAATGACATTCAAAGCAAGTTTGAAGCTTTTATGAGAAGGGTGAAACAGAATCCATACACACTGTTTGTGCTGGTCCATGACAACTCGCATGTGGAGCTAACGAGGTGATTGCTTGTGTGTGAGCAGACCTAGTGTCTCTTCCATAGCTGTATTGGTACCTAAGGAAACCCTTTACAGGCATGCCGTGAAGGCCCAGGACCCTCACCTTTGGTGTCTTCCCGTTGGTAACTTCCTCCTAGTCATTCCTTGACCCCTCAACTGCTCTGTCCCATTTACACTGATTTTCATGTTTTGTCACTATTGATTTGTTTTATGCATGTCCATTCATGTAGCACTCATGCTCTCTTAGAGGTCAGAGGACAACTTGTGGAAATCAGTTCTCTCTTCCACCATGTTAGTTCCTGAAATTGAACACACACACACACACACACACACACACACACACAATTACACAACAAAATGAAAAGAAAATAGAATAAAATGTATGGTTTTGAGTTTGCATGATAACCTGGCATACCTAAATTGAACAGTACTGAGGAAACTTCTAGAGGCATGACTATCTGGGTCGTGGGGTTGGAAAGGCCTCCCAGCCCTCCTCCTAGCCCTCCCCCAGCCCTTCCCCCAGCCCTCCTCCCAGGGGAGAAGCTGAGGAGGGAAGGAGACTACTGTGGGTGAAGGTCATTTCAGGGCTGGAAGCTTCCACAGTAAAACAATACTACTCAACACAGATGAGCTACTGCGGGCCGTGTGACTGAGTTTGCACTTAGAATAGCTTAGGAACAAACTGAAAAGCCAGGAAGCGGGGAGTCCCCAAAAAATCTGTCTATAAGAATATAATTTTTTTATCTTTTAAATCACATTTGTTTTAAAATGTGATTTAAAGATCTCATTATATAGCCCAGGGTGGCCTTGAACTACCAATCTTCCTGCCTCGGCTTCTCCTGTGCTTTCTGATTACAGGTGTACATCCCCACACCCAACTCTCAAATCCCATTCTGACTGTATCTACTCCGTGCTGTCACCTGCGCCTGTATCCAGTCAGCTGGGTAAGGAGGCACTGACGTGGCTCTCGCTCTCTCTGCAGTGTGGTGTCAGGCTCTCTGTCACACGGTGAGCCGACTCACGGACTAGCAGATCGAGTCATTAACTGCAGAGAAGTTCTCGAAGCTTTCAACCTCCTGGTGCTCCAGGTGAGCTCCTTCCCCTACACCCTGCAGACCCAGCAGTCTCAGATCAGCTCCAGCAATGAGGTCCACTGGGTCCAACCAGACACGACGGTGAGTCCTCCATGTCCAGCCTTCCTCAGTTCCCCATGAGGCGGGACCCGGGACTAAACACGGCCATGACTTGGCAAAAATACAGGTCAAATGGGTCAAGACATCTGACTAACATAATGCTGCATTTTTTGTGTGGACACAATTAGTTTGGAATGGGATCTTGCTCTTTTGCCCTGTGTGGCCCTGGCCTCCTAGCCCTTCCTTATTCTTCTGAGTGCTGGGACTATGAACACTATGCCTTCATGTGCTAACTGCAGTTACACGACACTAGACAGCTGCTGAATAGTGTCCTATAGAAATCCATTGCATGGCTAGTCTTTAGGTATGTGTGCATGCTGTAGATACAAAATCAATCATACTATGTAGATTTAGTATCCAGGTGTGGTGATGCGGCCCTGACATCCCAGTTCTTGAGATTCTGAAGCAGAAGGTCTGCAAGTTTGAAGCCAGTCTGGGTTGTATACAGAGTGATGCCCTATTTCCAAACAAACAAAGAACAGTACACCAGAGCATCATTAAAATCCTGCGTGAATTCAAATGGTTAATTTCAAAGTACAGGGGTGGTAGCCCGTCGGCAAAGCCCCTGTCTAGCAAGGATGAGGCACACGGTTCAATCTTCATACTGAAGAAGACAAACTAAGACTGGCTTTTACACTGAGACCCGAAGGCTTTGTTGTTTTCTTGAGTAGACTAATAGGCTGACTGATATGTACCTCCAATAATTACCCTCCCCCTCCAACATCTGGATTTTCCATTTCAGTGGTCCTTAGTCTTCGGGTTGATACTAGAGTGACCATGCTGGTACCTTCAGTAGGATTGACTGTTGGGAGTAATCCTCTCAACACCGCACATACCAGACAGTCCTTTATGATTTGGGCTCTAGTCCCTAATATCTGAAAATATTTTCTCCAGTCTATAAGCTGCATGGTAAATATGTTATCAAAAAATAAGTTTCATTAAAAATAATAAACCTGAGCCGGACATTGGTGGCACACGCCTTTAATCCCAGCACTGGGGAGGCAGAGGCAGGTAGATCTTTGTGAGTTCGAGGCCAGCCTGGTCTACAAGAGCTAATTTCAGGACAGCTTCCAAAGCCACAGAGAAAGCCTGTCTCTAAAAACCAATAATAATAATAATAATAATAAACCTTAGCCAGTGTACTGTGGATCCCTTGTGTAAAGATATTGAATGCTTTGGGTATTTAAAAAAAAGTGTGTTTAAGTCAGAAGTAAGTGCATCTCACTGCTGTGAAGCGGGGACAGTGTTGTTGGAACCCTGAGCCTTCAGCGGTTCCCTCACTCTGTTCACATACCAGAGACTATTCCAGGTTGTGGCTTTACCTGGGATCCTTTTGGTGCCAACTACACCCATCCGTTGACTTGTGAAATTAGGATGGGATGGTGTTTTCTCCCTTTGAAGCACAGACTGAGCCTGTGGGCTGTTTGGACACAAATTTGGATTGCCAGTACAACAGACATAAGGGAGAATTATCTTTTGAAACTAGCGAGAGTGTGTGATCCTGGTGACCCTGTAATGTCTCTGGTGCATAGCTCCGTACTTCTACATGGAAGTCTGTGCGTTGGAGACTCCTGCACATGCGTGTTTACTACAGCAATGCTCACAGACTGCAACATGGAATCAACACAACTGTCTGCCAACTAATCAGCAGACAGTGCATGGATACAATGGAACATTGTTCCGCCGTGAAAACAGATGGAGTCTGCCATTTGCAGCAGTATGGGTGGGGCTAGAGAGCACTAGAGAAACTGGGATCATCAAGCACAGGAAACACAAACGCACCTGAAGCTAGAAAGAGGTCTCCAAGAAATAGAGTGGAATGATGCTTACCGCGACCTAAAAAGAAAGCTAGAGACAGGGTGACGAAAGATACAGGTGCAGTAGACACACAAGAGGGAGGACTGCCCTGTTCCATACGCAATAAGGGAACCGTCGATGAAAATAACTAAGTGAATATTGCAAAACGCCTAAGAAAATAGTGAATGTTCTCAACACAAAGAACTACAGGTGACAACTATGCCAGCTACTCTCATTGTGTCATTTACATTATATACACCTACTGAGATGTCACCTGAATGCCACAAGTGTGCACAACTACTGTACGTCAATTAAGGATAAAGATGTTTTTTAAAACCTTTTTTTGCTCTAAAAAGTTCTATTATATTCATGCCTTTACTATGCTTTTTGGCCACAATGAACTCGTTTCTCGTTTGGCCAATCTTTTGCAGAAGGAATCACCCCATGATGGGGAGAAAGGCTTATTTCTCCTGATACGAAATGGCTTAACGTGATTTTCTGTGACTCATCCCTGTGGTTATGGTGAACATTTTAGGTATAATAGTGGTATTGGGGTCATATTTTTAAAAAAGAGTAGTGATATCTGCTAATGAACTTACAAACATGTGATTCTGGGGTTTGTTAAAAATAACTGGGGCCGGGGAGCTGTTATACTCTTTTGCAAATGAAAGCTTAACATCTCAGACTATGGAGCTGGCTTCTCGGGCCCGACAACCTGAGTGTGACCCCTGGGCCACACTTGTGTGAAAGGAGGGAGCCAACTCCATGTAGTTATGTATCACCCTCACGTGTGCACCATAGCGTGTGCACATTAACTACTCACTGTGTGCACGTGTGACATTAACAACTCACTGTACACACCGTACACACAACGATAATAAAGTGCTTAAATGTAAGTTTGAAAAGATTATCCTTGTATTCAGACATGACAATTAGAGACATAACATAATATAATAATAGACACACCTTTGTCCCAGCTGCTTGGGGAACTGAGGCAGAAGGATTACTTGAGCCCAGATTCCACCTTTTAAAAATAATACATTTTTTGTTTTGTTTTTGTCCTTGAGACAGGGTTTCTCTGTGCATCTCTGACTGTCCTAGAACTTGCCAGACTGGCTTTGAACTCAAAGATCTGCCTGCCTCCGCTTCCTGAGTGCTGGGATTAAAGGCATGTGTCACCAAGGGCCTGGCAAAACCAAAATAATAATTTTAAAATAAATCATCCCTAAGGAACTGAGGTTAACAGAGACAAAGGAAAGTGTTGTATTTATCTGCACATGTCACACTGAGTCACCTAGCACCATGTAGGATAAAGGGCCTCACGATTCACTTCTTTTGACTATTCAGACACCCATGTCCGTTGGGGGAAGAAACTGGAGTGTAATAAAGTACTTCGATTCAAAAACCATTGTCAGCAATTGCAGGTCTGTGCCCAGCTTTCCTAGAACACCCACAGGGCTGACAGTGGCGAGGGGAAGCAAAACATTCAGGGACTGAACTCGGGTTGCTCAGTGGAGGTGCCTTTGCCTGATGAGCCATCTCAACCCTGGCTGTCTTTCCCCAAGCCAGCCAGCACCACGGCCGAGAAGGAAAGGGGAGAAGTTAGTACACACAGTAGGGCTCGTCTGCATAACTGTGTTGCAGTCCAGATGAAGGTGGAAGTGGAAATGGGTGGGGGGTTTTCTTCCAAAGTGACCAGTGCAACACACAAGTCCACCGAAAAAGAAGAGTGCATCTTTGCAACTCTCAAATAAGACCTGTGCCAGCAAGCAGGGTTTTTCTCATTTGAAGGAGGGATAAAGTTAGTAACCTTGGAAATGCATGCCCGAAATCTATGCATGATTTGTTAGAAGTGGCTATAATGCTCAGCTTTTCTTCTCTTTTTGAGACAGTACCTCATGTAGCCCTGGCTGGCCTTGAACTTGATATGTGGCTGAAGATGGTCTTGAGTTTCTGATCCTCCTGCCTCCATCTCACAGGTGCTGGCACCACAGGTATGCGTCACCATGCCTGGTTCTATGTAGTGATGGGCTTCCAACCCTGGGCCTCATTTGTGCTAAGCAAGCATTCTCCCAAGTGAACTACATCCCCAGCCCCAGAGGCATTGGATAACCATCTTATACAAGTTCGTGATTATTTAGAGTCTATAAAATAAATACAGGGGTAGCTCGTGAGACGGCTCAATGGCTAGGAGTGCTACTTGCTCTTGCACAGGACCGGAGTTCAGTTTCTGATACTCATGTGGTGACTCACAGCTGCCTGTAACGGAAGCTCCATGGCCTCTGGTGCCCTCTTCTGGCCGTTGTGTGCACCCACATGCATGTGTACCTACTAACATGCGCGCACGCGACACACACACACACACACACACACACACCCTGTCTTCATCGGGGATCTGCTTTGTCTTCAATCAGGAGGATGTGGGCTACGAGAAGCTGTACTTTGGCTTGAATGAGTACAGCAAGTCCCTGCAGTGGGGGATCACCAGCCCACTCCTGAGATGCGATGAGACCTTCGAGAAGATGGTGAGCACGCTCTTGGAGAGGTAAGGAAAGAGCTGCCGCTTGCTTTAGCATAGGCAAAAGCCCGTTTGGCCACGTCACAGTGAGTGCGATGGTGCTTGTACACAAGACACGCGAAGGCCAAAGAGAACTGTCTTTCTCGGGGTGACCTTCTGCTCCCCCGGGTTTACATGACCTTCCAAGAAGAACAAGTGCAAAGCGGCCTAAGTGGGAGACCCAGGTCCCGTTTCACAGGTGTCTCCTTGCGAGCCTCATTGCAGGGGGTCTGGGTGTTGAAGGCCACTCCCGAGTCCTGCCCGGTCTCTTGACATTATGCCAGCTTTGTCCCTGTTTGTTGGTCACTGCGGGCAAGGATCCCTGGGCAGCTCCCTCGGAGCAAAGGCTTTCTTTGAACACCGTGGCTGTGTACTGAAGGGTTCCAGCATCTTCTATCCTGGGGATCCATCCTCGGGTCCCGACCTTCAAGGCTGAGGTCTTAATTCTTCTGCTTTAGGGATAACTCTTCCTGCATACCCAGCCTTCCTTTTATTCCTCTGTTCCAGGTCAAACTCTGGAAGGCTGGACTCTTGGTTTTCTCAGAACCTGATTCATAGGTTCAAAGAGAGTAACCTCCCTTCCTGCCCTCTGGCCCAGTACTGTGTGACCCTCCCACTCTCTGGCGATATACGGATTGCCACTAGGGGGTGCTCTTTCTCCACCTAGCTCCTATTTCCCCCTGCACCAACTCATTTTGGGGGAAAAGATATAGTTCTGCTTCCCATACAGATGACCTCAAATTAGCAACAATCCGTGTGTTGATGTATTTTTTGCTAGTTGTTTTGTTGTTGTAACAGCATCCCATTATATAGCCCGGCTTGCCTGGAATTTGCTGTGTAGTCCAGATTGGGTTTGAATTTTCTATCTTCCTGCCTCTGGCTCACAGGTGCTGGGTAAGACGCGTGCTCTACCACCCCAGCTTCAGTTATCGTTTTTTTAACGCCTGACACGCCAAAAATAATGACAGCAGTGTCTGTTTCCCTGCTGGTGCCTGAGTACTGAGCCGGTAATGCTGCCAGGCAGCACCATGAGTTCAGATCTGGGGACTGGAACTCGTTCACAATTAACCTGCACCCACCAGTGTGTCTCAGTGTTTCATGAGCCCAATTGCCGGTGGGGGAGGGGTTGCTGAGCTGCAGGGCTTGCTTCCGTAAGTCTGGCGTGGGTGGTCTGGCAATTCTGACTTCCGGGGCTGGATCGCTTTGAGAAGGCGGGGCCTCTAGGCCAGCCCCCAAACTCTAATTTACTCCATTTGTTCCGACAGGTTATACCTGCTTTGGAGGTGCAACCGCTTGTAGTAGTGTGGGATCCAAGGTTATTCGGCTCTGTAGTCCCTTGCTCCAGTGTTCCATCTGCATCTTACTGCGCATGCCCGGCTGTCCCAGCCAGCTGAGCAGTAGCTGCCTGTGTTCTGTCGTAGGTACCCCAGGCTGCATAGCATGGTCGTACGCTGCTACCTTCTCATCCAGCAGTACTCAGAGGCCCTGATGGCTCTCACCACCGTGGCGTCACTCCGAGAACACAGCACCCCAGAAACGCTCAGCATTATGGATGACCTTCTCAGCTGCCCGGGAAAAAACAAAAGCGGGAAGGGACACATGCTCATCATCAGGGTGCCCTCCGTGCAGCTGGCGATGCTGGCCAAAGAGCGTCTGCAGGAGGTGCGAGACAAGCTTGGTCTGCAGTACCGCTTTGAGATCATCCTGGGGAACCCGGCCTCTGAACTCCATGTCGCAACTCACTTTGTGGCACGATTAAAGGTTAGCAAAGGACAGGCTTTGTTTCTGTTTTCTAGGACTCTTGGATAAGTAGATCACCCAGATAACTGAGTCGCGTACATTTTCACACACGAGTGTGACCTCCCTGACCAGGCCAAGGTTAAAACTAAAGGATGCACTTGCTTTTCTTAGTTGAAATCAGTCTTAATGATCCCATCAAATCCTTCTTCGTATGTATGCATAGTTGATCTCCACGCTCTTCAAGTGCAAAAAATGAATGACCCAATTTGCCCGCACCTTTCTCTCGACCTTGCTAGAGACACATCTGGCCACTGCCTTCTGCTTTCTCAGGGAGAGGGGAGCGGCTCCCTCCAGCTTTCGCCTCACTGATTCCTCTCTGTGCATCTGGCCTATGTCAGCTGGTGGCTGGCCTGTAAAGTCTAGATGACGTCACCCAGCTCCGGGCATGTGGATTTCCCCGCTTGCTTCTTTGTATTCTGTTTGTCCCTCAGTGCCAGGCTTTGGCTGGATCCACCGCCAGGGCCCCACAGAGGGAGGCAGTGCATGATCCAGCCCCTGGCTACTCCCGTGTAGCCAGGTACTGACTGCCTGTCCCCCATACGGCCTGTCAGGCATGAACCAGCTGTCCTCATGCCTGGCCCAGGCCTCCCTGAGAACTTTTATAATCTTACTTGTCTTGGCCGTTAGAAAGCATTTAGTCAAATGCCCGCGTTTGCATTGATGTGGGGCTGAGCTGGCTGCTGCATGTCTGAGTTAGACTAACATGATGTCCCCACTGTCCATTAAATCCCGAGCTAAACTAAAGCACGTGGTCTTGAAGGATTTGAACCGCATGATTTCCTCAAGCTCCAACTTGGAGATTTTCATTTGTTATTCATAAATAACTTTGCAAATGTTAGATTTCCTGTTGTATTATCTAACCTAAACGGAACAACCCCAAATCCTTGGTAAGCAACTAGAACAAATAAGATTATCCCCAAACTGAAACTCATGTTCAGCAGCCATTACAGCATCTCTGTTTTAGATGTAGATGTAGGCTCACAACTTCTGGGAGAGTGGATTTTCAGAGGTCAGATCTGCAGCTTTTCACCGGAGAAGTTTCTCCCAATGTGTAGGGGGAATCAAAGCATTCATGCCTAGCATGAGGCTGGCTCTTGGTGTTGTTTCTATGCAACTGCCATTTGTCACAGGAGGGCTGGGGGAGAAAATGAAGCCTGAGGTGTTCTCTTTGTCACTGAAGCATCTTCTACTGCCTGAGGGTTGTGAGACGTGGTCAGGTGGCCTTCAAACCTGGACTTTCTTTTGTTCTTCTTTTTTTTATTAATTTATTTTTTACATTCCAACCCCAGTTCCCCCTCTCTCCTCTCCTCCTGCTCCTTCCACCCCTTCCCTTCTGCTCCTCAGAGAAGGTAAGACCTCCCCTAGGAAGTTTTCTAAGTCTGTCCCACCATCTAGTTGAGGCAGGACCAAGGCACCTCTCCACCCCCA
Source organism: Mesocricetus auratus (assembly GCF_017639785.1). Taxonomy (NCBI): domain Eukaryota; kingdom Metazoa; phylum Chordata; class Mammalia; order Rodentia; family Cricetidae; genus Mesocricetus; species Mesocricetus auratus. The sequence goes on from NW_024429198.1 coordinate 41,651,362, forward strand.
CACCCTGTGTCTAGGCTGGGCATGGTGTCTCTCCAAATAGAATGAGCTCATACCTGGACTTTCTCGTGAGTGGATGTGTCATTAAGGTTCGTATGAGGAGAAAAACAAAGTTATGGTCAAAGACCACCTTATAGAAAATTCCTTAGGTGAATCACCATGCCCCTGAAGCCATCCTCGTGTTGCTGCTGAGACATGGGGTTGAGGCAGTCTGAAAACACTAAAGACAGAAACAACAGACATACTGGAGCACTCCGGGGAATCACACACCTGTGGTCCAGCTAGGCCTCCAGGGTGTCCTTGGGTTGATCCTCCTTATCTAGCTCCCGACAGTCTTGGGCCGTTTGTCTAGGTCAGTATATACCAGTGGGTTATAAAAGACCTGCCCCTCCGGGCCACTCTTTAAAAAAACATCATGACAGTGTTCCTCGTTCATCTCTGAGCACTAGCTGTGTGTGTATCCTAGGTGAGGGACACTGCTCTGAGAGTGTGCCATATGTGACGGGCTTCCTGAGTGACTAGTCCCCACGGCAGTGAGCATCTCCTTCATTTATCTGAGTAGCTGCTAGACAGACACGTGAGAGAGAGTCCCAGATTCTCAGAACCTCTGTTCCCCAGTCTCTCTAATCCTGTACCACCAGTGTGAGAGTGAAAATGTGAACTCCTGTGAAATGCTCATGTCTAAGCAAGACCCTCTCACCAGCTGGATGCCCCTAACGCTCTTTACCCTTCTCAGAAGACAGGAGTGCCTACTGGGTAAAATGAAACACTACTCCCACTATATGACCTTATGCATGATGGTTAATTGACAATTCCCAGCAACCACGTGGTGGCTCACAAAATATCTGACGTTTACCCCTGCCCCAAATCCTCCCAGAACTGCCCTCACCTTCTTACCCACCCAATTTTATGTTTTTCTCTGTCTTTCAAAACAAAACCCACAAAAGTACAAACTGAAACAGGTAAGCAAAAGGCCAATAAAGACAAGAAGTCCACAAAAGAGAAGGGTCTGTCTTATGTCAGCCAGCTACTCCATGGAACCTGCCTGGAGGTTCCACACGCTGGTTGACCTACCCAGTAACACTCTATGGGAGAAAACTGACTTTCCACGCTCCAGCAAGCACCAATGGCAAACAGCTTCCGGGCTGAGAGCTGGGCCCGCTGTGCACTTTGCTCTCGCGATGCTGCAGGTTTTTGTCTGCCTTGAGCCTGGGTGGGTCAGTGTGTGCTGCCTTAGTCTGAGTTCACGCGTGCGTGCATCGGTCCTGTTCCCCTGGAGTCCTCGCCTCTGCTCCTTACGCTCCTGCTGCCTCCTCTCACTTTGACCGTCGTCCAATTGCGGGTCTCTGTGTTGATTCCCATCCGCTGCAGGAAGCTTCTCTGCTGAGTGCTGAGTGAGCCACTGGCATATGGGTCAGTACTATGTTCCTCTAACAGAATAATAGTAGTAGGTTCCCCTCAGCCTTGGCCTAGCTAGTCTCAGCTTCTTGGCCTTTTTGGCAATGCGGGCTGTGAATTCCATCTCATAGAGTGGGCATTAAACGCAATCAAAAAGTGGTTGTTCACTCAGCTGTTAAGAAGAATTAAGTGATGGAGGCTGGAGAGACGGCTCAGCATTTAGGAGCTCTTGCTGCTCTTCAGAGGACCGGGGTTCAAGTCTCAGCAACCGCGTGGCATCTCACACCTGTCTAACACAGTCCCAGGGGATCCAGTGAGCTCTGTGCACACTGTAGTACACAGACATTCATGCAGGCAAAGCCTCCATATAGGTACAATTTTAAAAAGAAAGATGAACTATGAAATTTGCAGATAAATAGATGGAGATAGGAAAAAAAAATTCATCCCGAGTAAGGTAGGCCAAACCCAGGATTCTCTCTTGTACGTGGATGTCAGCTTGTGAGCTTTCAGTAGGTGCGATACCGTCAGAGTAACCACAGAGGTTAGGTCCCATGTAAGGAACAGTAGGGACAAGAGGCTCTCCCAAGGGGAGGGAAATAGAATACACTGGAGATAAAGGGGAGAGGGGGATGGGAGAGAAGCACAAAGGAGGAGTAGAAGGAGGACAACTAACACTAAGGAGGAGTAGAGGGAGGACAACTAACATTTGAAAAGTCACATGGGCTGGGCAGTGGCGACGCACGCCTATAATCCCAGCACTTGGGAGACAGAGGCAGGTGGATCTCTGGGTTTGAGGCCAGCCTGGTCTACAGAGTGAGTTCCAGGACAGCCAAGGCCACACAGAGAAACCCTGTCTCTAAAAAAGAAAAGAAAAGAAAAGGCGGGGGAAGCTACATGGAAACCTACTCCCGTAGAGATTTCCGCCTTAATTTTCAAAAACACAAAAAAAACTCTCAAGCTATGAACAGGTGTGTGTGTGTGTGTGTGTGTGTGTGTGTTCGCAGAGAGAAAGGAAATTAAAAAACTGGACAATAAGTAAAGCGTAAGAATAGTTTGGGTCCTTTGGGGCTCTAGTTGTTTTTAACAGCCTTCATTTTATTCCCTCTTCTTCCCCCTTCCCCCGGGGTCTCACTGTGTAGTCCAGGCTGACTTTGAACTCAGTGCTCCTGCTTCAGTGTCTTGAGTTCTGGGGTTACAGGTGTGCACTACAATGCCAGCTCTCATTAGGTATTTTCCAGATCCCAATAAAACATTAACTGAACCATTATATTACCTCTTGCCTAAGCTATATTTTGAGCTTAGCAAAGGAAATGTTTGGAAAAAATGTGTTACTTAATAATCATAATTATTTATAAAAAACAAATATTAACAGTATTTTTAAATTAAATATGAATTATTAAAATTATTATAACATATTAAAATATTTATTTATTTGAGATGGGTGCTCACTATAAGCCCTGACTGACCTGGAATTCACTGTGTAGACCAGACTGGTCTTGAACTCAGAGATCCACGCACCTCTGCCTCTTGAGTACCGGAATTAAAGGGGTGGGCCAACACACCGAACAACTGACTTCTTAGTCCTTGTTAAAATCTTCTCAACAGTGCCAGTAACCCCTGCTGGAAAGTGACACAGATCTGTCTTACATACTACACATGTAATAAATAATTATCATAAAACCTATCTACCTATCTACCTAGAGTTGGAATTATTATAAAACCTATCTACCTAGAGTTGGCCTGTTTTCTTTCTGTTATAAACTAGAAAGGTCTGGGTGCTGTGACTGGAACTCAGCTGCCGCCATGCTTGCCTGGCACACTTGTGAAGCAAGTGTGCTGATGTAAAACTCAAATCTCCCACCTTGGGAGGTGGAGGCCGGAAGGTCAGATGCTGCAGTCCGGAAGATCGGATGCTGCAGTCCGTCTTCAACTACACTCGAAGTTTAAGGACAGCCTGGAGCACACAAGACCTGTCTCAGGCAAAAACGAAACGAACTTATAGATCCCTGTCTTAGGCAAAAATGAAACGAACTATAGATCCCTTTATGCTTGAACAGTTTTCAAAAAGTGGGTTTTTGCTCTTTCGCTGATTTGGTCATATTTCCAAGATTGATGTCTAAGTTATTAAGGATACTACACAGATGTGTATGTGCTCTGTGGGCACTTTGTGAACTCAGGAGCAAATCACATCACTCTTCAAATACAGGCCGTTGGTTTTTCCTTTTGACACAGCCTGGCCAGGCTTGTAAGACTTGGGAGGCGTCGTGCCAATTATTCCCTGTAATGGTTGGCAGGGAACTGACTTACAATGCTGTACCCAACAAGCTCTACCACCTACTCACACTCCCCGGTCCTCTTTTACCTGGTTTTTTTGTTTGTTTGTTTGTTTTTTGAGACATGTCTCATTAGGATGCCCACATGGTGGCCTTGAACTTGGGAGCTTCTCCCCCAGCCTGGTGAATAGCTGAGATTACAGACCTGCACCTCCAGGAAAGTTATTTTTAAAGTCAGTAAAGGGAGAAAGAGAAAAATAGCCACCATCATTGGGGCTGTCTTCATTGTTTGCTTGATTAAAATGTTTTGGATGAGCTTTGAGATTCTTTCTCAAGTCCCTGTCTCAAAAATCAAAAATAAAAAAACAACCATTCCAACACATGGTCTGCACACTCAGTGGAGAAGATTAGAAAGCTTGGTGCATCGGAAGCCTGTATCCAGAAACCTTTTAAAAAGATACACATTTGAATGGGGAGGATTAACGATTTCTTCTGTTTCTCTTGTACAGGTCTGGAGAGGAATCGATCAGGAAGAGTGGATTCCCAGAACATACCAAGACTTGGAAGGTCTGCCCTGCATAGTGATATTAACCGGCAAGGACCCTCTAGGAGAAACTTTTCCCGGGTAAGACGTGAATCTCTGGTTCTGCAGCACCACAGTGCCCCAGCTGAACTGCCAAATTATTGGTGAGCCAGTTTGAGTTGTCTGGCAGTAAGTGCTCCGTGCAGGGACGAAAGAAATCGAGCCTCACTCATTCTGCCTTTCAGATTTCCACTTCTGGAATAGGACTGAGCTACAGGTGAAAAGTGGCTTTGCCCCAGAGCAAGGCAGACAGAGAGGCTGAGAGGAAAGGCAGGAAGTGATAGATGATACACAGATAGACAGAGGACAGACAGACAGACAGACAGATAGGTATTCAGATAGATGGATGATAGATAGATAGATAGATAGATTATAGACAAATGATAGGTAAGTACATTAGACAGACAGATGATAGGTAGGTAGATGATTTAGATAAAGCACTTTGTTAACCTGATGTAACTCCCCCGAGGATCTAGGTCTAAGTATTCTGTGCTGGAGTGACGTGCCCCTAATATAGTTCCTCTGTGCAGGTCTCTAAAGTACTGTGACCTACGATTAATCGACTCAAGCTACTTAACTCGCACAGCCTTGGAGCAGGAGGTGGGCCTAGCATGCTGCTATGTCTCAAAAGAGGTCATCCGGGGCCCGGCTGCTGCCCTGGACCTCAGTGGGAAAGAGGCAGAGAGGGCTCCCACCAGCGAGAATGATTCTGAGGAGCTGCTCATCGATTTGGAGCGACCGCAGAGTAACAGCAGCGCTGTCACAGGAACCTCAGGTCAGAACTCTCCTTCAAAAGGTGGAGCTTGCCACCGGCCCCCAAGGTCTCCAAGCAATGGCAGGGCCCTCCTCTGCAGGCCTCCACTGCTGGGAAGGGCGCTTGCCAAGCAGGAGAGCAGAGCAGCTACAGCTTTCTCAGGGTGGAACCATGAGCTCGGTAAGAGGCAAAACATATCCAGTTTGCCTCATAGCCTGCACCATGCTCCCCAATGCTCCTCCATGTCCTTCCCATTACTCCAGAGCTCAGATTCGCATAGACGCCTTGTTTTCAGTCTAGCGATGGAAGCTGTAAGCTTGTATTAGGTGACTTAATGCCCGGCACAAGTGTTGGATGGGAACATGAGTGGCAAGATGAATGAAGGGATGGATGGTTGGATGAAGGATGAATGAATACATGGGTGGATGGCTAGTTATCCTAAACACTCACTGGCAGGCTTTTCAGAGGCTTCTAGGTGACTGCAAAGCCTGGTGTAAAATTTCTTTTAGTAAACTGTGATATAACAAATGCAGCCCTACTTCCTTACTTTTTTGATTATGAAAATAAAAAAGCTTAATGTAGAAGATGTGTCAAAGTACAAGGAAGAGATGACAGTGAAACTCCCCCTCCAAAAGTGTCCTGCTCATACTCTGAGTTGGCATGCAGATCAGGTCATCGCGCACACACACTCATCCTCAGAGACAGGGCTCCCGTTGATTCTGCCAGCAGTTGTTGGCTGACTCCAGGCCTCCTGTCTGCAGTGACCCAAGGCCTGGAGGGACGAGACCCACCCTTCTCTAGGCTGTGCCCAGCTTGTTTACCTCTCCTCACCCCCCTCAACTCCACCACTGCAGGCTCCTCAGTTTTCCTGAAAGCGCCTCAGAAAAATCAGAGGACAGTACAAGGCAACAAAACGAAGGGGGTGTCATCTCTAAGATCTCCGGACTATGAGGTCAGGAAGGGGCATGAGGTACCCGTACTCTCTTCTTGGTCTGCCATGTCCCAAAGCAGAAATAGTAAACTACACAAACTTAGGGATGTCCTATGATATTTATGTGAAAAACCAATAAATCTGGTCCACAGGTTGCTCTCCAGGTCGAAACCGAAACCCAAAGAGGGAGTGTTCCCTCCCCCTAGCTCTATTTACTACCATATGATCTACATACCCATGAACATCTGTGTGGACAGGAGTGGTCAGCGCTTATGGATATGTAAAATCACTCCCTACAATTCCCCTTTTAGTCTAAAGAAAAGATTTAGACTTAAGACAAAACTAAATTGTGTCAGTAAACAAAATGTCTCAAACATATATATATATATATAGCATATATACAAAGAAGATGACAAACAAATTATAATCTACCCATATCCTATCCTAAGCATATCTATCCCATCTAAACCTAAGCTTATTTGAAAGAGATGCCCAAGTCTGAACACCTCCTTCCAATCCCAACCCTAAAATAATTGAAAACTAACACTAACAGGTGTAAACTATCCTGTAATATCAACAGTAGGGAAAGGGGGCATAGTATTCTCAAAATTACTTCTGCTGAAATGAGACATTGACAATCTCATGGGAACCAATGGGAAGAAAATGTTAGTGTAACAAGAGTCTTAAATAGATTAAATAGTCTCTGTTCGGCAGGAGATGCTTGACTGAAGTTATTGACTGAAGCTCTAGCCAGAGAGTAGAAGGTTCACCGTGTCGGTTCATTGGTCTGGAGTTGTACAAAATGATGTAGTCCCAAACCTATTTCAAGATGGTACTTGTCAGGTGGAGTCGATGATGTGGGGCAGTTCAGATGCATCCATTTGAATCAGGTGGAGTCGATGAAGTGGGGCCCCATATTCTTTCTGAAGTGTCTGAAGATTGCTGTCAGGAAATTCCTTGTTCTCTGGAAACTCAAATGTTAACAGAGAAATTTTTAACTTTTCTATGTATGCATACTGGGAAAGGCAACAATAAGGAAAATAGTAAACATGAAGGAGATTAGACTTTCAGAAAAGGAACCGAGTATAAACAGATGACAGTCCCTAGATTTGTTTTCTTCTGTCTCATATCAATGACTCTTTGATATAATACAGAAATTCTGAATTTTACTATAACAACATGCTTGGATTTAGAGTAGAAGAGCCAATCCAACTCCAAAGCCAGCTTTAGTTAAATGAGTTGGGACTAAAAGAGTATTAACAAGCAAGGAAAAATGGGTATTATAAGAACAAAATAGAGAGATTTAGACATTGATACCACACAGTGCATTATTGTTTGTTTGATGGTCCTTGGAGTAGCTATCCATTCTTCTTCAGGTATCCATATATTCAGTATTTTTCGCTGTTTGGAGTTGAGTTTTCCTGTGAGGACAAAAACAAAACACTTCCCTTCCTTTGTGAGGTCACCTTACATGTTATAGAATATGACTTTGTAGATGAGCTGTCATCTTTCCTCCTCCTGAGGCTTCTTCTGTTCAGATCGAATCTTGATCAATTTTGATAGAATCCAAAGCTTTTCTTCTCCAAAGGCAATACCCCTTCCCCAACGTAACACATATCCTGTTTATGTGTTTCTAGACTGAGGTCATAACATCCTTAAAATGCACCAGTTGGTTTAGTTCAGAAGTTTTTTCTGTAGTCCAGTGTCTTTCTGCAGCTGTTTATCCTTTTTTGTTAGCATTAAGAAAGTTCAGCATTGGCGGGCAGAAGTGGCGCACGCCTTTAATCCCAGCACTCGGGAGGCAGAGGCAGGCAGATCTCTGTGAGTTCAAGGCTGGGCTGGACCGACAGCCTCCAAAACAATACAGAGAAACCCTGTCTCATAAAACCAAAAAGAAAAAAGAAAAGAAAGTTCAGCATTAGTAAAGCATTGTGTAATCTGTGTTTAGGGGTCTTTGTTTCCCCTGGCTGTTTATGAAGCATTTCTTTTAAGGTACGGTTAGATCTCTCAACCACTGCTTGTCCTGTAGGATTATGAAGTATACCAGTTACATGTTTTATGTTATAACATTTGGAGAAACTGTTCCAATTTGCTGGAGACATATGCTGGAGCATTGTCAGTTTTTATTTGTGCAGGTATACCCATAACAGCCATCACCTCTAAGAGGTGTGTAATAACAGAATCAGCCTTTTCAGAGCTGAGGGCAGTAGCCCACTGGAAGCCTAAGAACGTGTCTATGGTATGGTGTACATATTTCAAACTTCCAAATTCTGCAGAGTGAAATACATCCATTTGCCAAATATCATTTCTGCTAATACCTTTGGGATTACTGCCTGCTGGTAATGGAGTTTGATTATAGAATGAACAGGTGGGACAGTTTCCTACTATTTCCTTTACTTGTTGCCAAGTGATAGAAAAATCCTTCGTTAAGCCTTTGCTGTTAACATGGTGTTTCTTATGGAATTCTGAAGCTTCCAACACACTTCCTATTAATAAATGATTGATCTCATCATTACCTTGTGCTAGAGGACCTGGCAGACCCATATGGGATCTGATGTGAGTTATATATATAGGATGGGTTCTATTTCTGATGGTTTCCTGTAATTGTAAAAATAATGAGGTTAATTCCGTATCATTAGGAACAAATTCTGCAGTCTCAATGTGTAAGACGACTCTCTGCATACTGAGAATCCGTAACTATATTAAGAGGCTCTGTAAAGTCTTTAAGTACCATGAGAATGGCGTATAACTCTGCCTTTTGCACAGAGTTGTAAGGGCTTTGAACTACTTTACTTATTTTCCTGATTTATAACCTGCCTTACCTGACTTGTTTGCATCAGTGTAGAATGTAAGAACTCCAGAGATTGGTGTTTTTCTTACAATACGTGGAAGGATCCAAATTGTTTTCTTTATGAATTTGATTCTCTCTGTTTTGGGATAATTGTTACTGATTGTTCCTAAAAAGTCACTGCAAGCCCTTCCATATTCATTATCCTTCCATAAGGAGGAAATTTCCTCATTTGTTATGGGTACAACAATCTCTGCTGGGTCCTTCCCAGTTAATTGATGAAGCCTTAACTTACCTTTTAATATCAAATCAGAGATCTTTTCTATATATGCCTTCAATTTTTTATTCTGTTTATGTGGCAGAAATACCCATTCTAGTATTATGTCTTCCCTCTGCAATAATATTCCAGAGGGGTATTCTCTGGATGGCAAAATAACCAGAATGCAGTCCAGTTTTGGATCCACACGGTCCACATGTGCTTCCAATATCCTTTGTTATACCCATTCTAATTCTTTTTTAGCCTCAGCTGATAATATTCTAGGACTATTTAAATCCTTGTCTCCTTTTAGGGCCATTTTCAGGTGTTTTTAAATCATGCCCTTCTAGCCGGGCATTGGTGGTGCACGCCTTTAATCCCAGCACTCGGGAGGCAGAGGCAGGCGGATGCCCGTGAGTTCGAGACCAGCCTGGTCTACAATAGCTAGTTCCAGGACAGCCTCCAAAGACCTGCCTCGAGAAACCAAAAAAAAAAAAAAAAAATCATGCCCTTCTACTCCAATAATTGTAGTTGAGAAATTTCTCCTAATAGTTTTTGAAGATCCTTAAGAGTCTGGTAACAATCTCTCCTGATCTGTACTTTTTGTGATCTAATTTTCTGTAGATCTATTTTAATTTTATAATCTAAATAATTAATAGAATCTCCTCTTTATATTTTTTCTGGGGCAATTTGTAATTCCCAGCGAGGCAAAGTTTCCTTTACTGGTTCAAACATCTTTTCCAACTTACCTTTTTTTTTAAATCAGCCAACAATATATCATCCATATGATGATAGATTATTTATTGTGGAAATTGTTTATGAATTATTTCCAAGGGCTTTTGCACAAAATAATGGCACAAAGTCGGGCTATTTAACATTCCTTGTGGCAACACCTTCCACTGAAATCTCCGTACTGGTTGAGAATTGTTATAAGTTACCTCTCACTCTCCCCGTCCCATTCCTTCTGTGTTCCTGTTTTATTTCAACTTAAGTTCATGGACTCTTCTGAAGCATAAATATCAAGCTATACAAGTGTAGGGATGTCCTATGATATTTATTGAAAGAGAAATCACTTATGTGAAAAGCCAATAAAGCTGGTCCACACACTGCTCTCCAGGTCGAAACCGAAACCCAAAGAGGGAGTGTCCCCTCCCCCTAGCTCTACTTACCACCATGTGATCTATGTACCCATGAACACACCCACACAGGAGTGGTCAGCGCTTATGGATACATAAAATCACTCCCTACAATGTCCAATAACTTCTATAGGATTTTTAATGTACTCATGTCCCCTGCAGTTTCAATTCACGCCAATAAACTTACAGAGTGGCTCCCTTCCTACTCCCAGGAATAGGTCATTGATCATTCTGTGCTGGATGGTCAATGACCAACAGATGGTGCAGTTTCTCAGCCCATGCAGGGGCTGCACTCATCCTTCCCCCTCAGAATGGAACGAAGAGCAGTGTTTTACATACACTGTGGAGTAACAAAAGTAGGGTGGCCTGATCCCAACACTTGGAAGCCCCCACAGTCACAGGAGCATAAAGTTTTCTTTTTCAGAAAAGCACTTTTTATTATCGTTGTTTGTGTGCATGTGTCCGATGTGGACATGAATGCAGTGCCCACAGGGCCCAGAGCCCTGGGTACAGGCCTTTGTGAGCCACCTGACATAGGTACTGGGAGTTAAGCTTGGGGGCCTCTGCAAGAGCGGTGTGTGCTCTTAACTTCTGAGCCACCTCCCCAGCCCGAGAGAGGTTTGCTTTTAACAACTGAAGGTCCCAGAGCTGGGATTCGAACTGCATGGCTGAATAGCAGTACCTCTTCGAGCTCGGAGAGGGTCTTCAGCCATGTGCCCTTGAAAAGGGCTTAAATGTGGAACCTATAAGTCCACTGCCGTCTGACAGAGGAGCGGGGGAGACTTTAGTAGAGGGGCTACCTCCAAAAATGTTGGAAGGCCGTAGGGAAGGGACAGCAGGTGGCAAAGCACTGTTAATGACCCTGTAAGCCAGGCTGGCTTCCCAGAGGAAGGTGGTCCCCCGGGGGCAATGTGGGAAGGAAACCAGGGGAGATGGAACCAACTTCTAGCTTGTGTCTCCCATAGGCCAAGCCCACCCACAAGCCAGGGCAAGGGATCAGGAGGGAGCAGGGTGGAGACGAGGCAGAGTAAATATTCCATCGCCGGCTGCAGTCCAAAAGCCTTTTCAGTTTGTTTTTTTCAGTAGCCTTTATCTCCTGACCTTGGCATCGGGGAGGGGCGGGAATAGGATGAATTCCACCGTCTTCTTACAGGTTCCATCATGGAGAACGGGGTGAGTTCCTCTAGCACAGCCGACAAACCCCAGCAGCAGCCTCTGACCCCCAGCTTCCAGAGCCCCACCCCCAGCATGCGGCTGGATGAAGGAGTCTCGGCCAGCAGTGCGGCAGCCGCGGCGGGGGAGAGCCTGAAGCAGGAGTGTGACTCCCTGAGCCTGCCGATGGCCAGCAGCACTACCTCCAAGCCTTCTTCGTCCTCATCCTCGAGCGCCCAGGCTCTTGCGTGGTCAGGGCAGCCCCCCAGAGGCTGCCGGGGCCTGCACACAGCCCTGCCCCCGGTGGTGATCTTATCCAAGGCGGCGTACAGCCTGCTGGGATCCCAGAAGGGCGGCCGGCTGCCGCCCTCCTCCTCCCTGCTGCCCCACGCCGATGTGGCCTGGGTGAGCTCCCTGCGGCCAGGCCTGCACAAGGACATGAGCAGCGAGGAGCAGTCCCTTTACTACCGCCAGTGGACCTCGGCCCGGCAGCACCATGCTGACTTCGGCAACCAGCCAGACCCCGCCTCAGGCGCCCGGAGCGTGCACCCCAGGCGGCTGCTGCTCACTGGACCCCCCCAGGTAGGGAGATACCAGGGCAGACCTTGTCTTGGCTGTTGGGGGACATCCTGGGGGTTGGCAGGGATGGCAGAGGACCTCATTCGGGCCTCAGCAGAAGAGCCCAAGTGTGAAAGAAATCTCTTGTTGTCTTTTTCCTCTCCCTCTCTTACCTCCCCCTTCCTGGATTAACGATGGCTCCATCAGGTGGGGAAGACCGCCTCCTATTTGCAGTTCCTTAGGATTCTCTTCCGCATGCTCATCCGGCTCCTGGAGGTGGACGTGTATGACGAGGAGGAGATCAACGCAGGTGAGGGAGGCTTGGCCGAGAGCCAAGGCCGCTTTGCCCGCTGGGTGTCTAGGGTACCCAAGCTGCAGAACCATCATGGACTGGAGACAAGTGAACGGTGGCTCTCAGCTTCTGGGGGCCTCTCCCCAGCAGTAGCCGCGCACCGGGGTCTCATCAGCCTTGGTAGGTAGGTAGGCTCATTGCCTAAATAGGTAAACCCCGTGGTTCTTACCAGCTCTGCCCTGAGCTCCTTGGCATCACAGCCTTTGATTTTACCCAACTGAAGCTGCAGTCCCTCCACCCCCGCCCTGGGACGCCAAAGCTTCTCTGTCACTTGTCACCGACAGGAGGGCCTCTGGGGAGGGTTGAGTCATAAGTGCACTGGGAAGCATAAGACCCCTTCAGGAGCAGAAGAACATGCTTGAGACTGCAAACAGTGCCAAATGCAATGCAAGCTATAGCAGCGTAAAAATCAAATATTCTTTATACTAAGAAGTAATAGCCATACTTCTAATCTTGGGCTTTCCCTCAAAGTAGTTTATGCTACTTAAAAAAAAACCTACATTTTATTGTGTGCATGTATGTATGAGAGGAACACAGGGGCGGGGGACAGAGGACAACTTTTGGGAGTCAGTTCTCTTTCCACCACACGGGTCCTGGGGCTGCAAAGCACCTTCCCTGCTGAGCCGCACTCTCAACTCACATATGATTAATAACAAACACCATCTGCTGCACACACAGTCTGCGCCTGCCGCTGCCTCAGCACCTGGACTACCCCATCCTCGAGTCGCTAAGACCTGCACGAGCTGGTACACTGGGGTTAAGTTTGTGCCCAGAGGGGACAGTGCCATGGCGTGGGACAAGGGTTTAAGCTCTGAAAATGCCTGAAGGCTACAGCTGGAGCCTGGGGAAAGACACTGACTTTGCTGCTCTTGGGGACTTGTGAGGGGGATAGGAGTATTGTACTAGAGCATTGAACACCTGGGTAATTCTAATGTACCGCATACACCGGGACTTTTGCTCACTGCAACCTAAGATTTCAGGCAGCTTCAGGTCTGCTCACCCGGCTGGCATCCCAGCTAAGGCAGGAGAGGGAATGCCAGCAAGGCTTGCCTGGGACCCGGTCAGCTTAGTAAAAACTCGTGTTACTCAGGACTCTCTGATGATGTATTAAAAGGTGATTTATTAGAGTGGCCCCCAGGCTGTGGTCTGCCTCGTCCAGCAATGCTGTCTCCTGATAGAAAGGCCAAGGATTTGATAGCTGTTCAGCTGGTCTTTGGTCTACACTGGGGTCCAAAAGAAGTAGGAAGGAATGCCTCAGCAGCAGGGTGGATGAACTTGCTAGCAAGAGTGAGAGCAAGCAGGCAAAAAGCAAAAGATCCCTTCCTCCATGTCCTTTGGTGTACACTGTCACCAGAAGGTGTAACCCAGATTTAAGGTGGGTCTTCTGACCCCCAAAGAGTCAGTCAAGAAAACCCTTCACAGATGTGTGCATTTGCATGGGTTTTAGCTGATTTCCGATGCAGTCAAGCTGGCAACCAAGACTAGCAATCCCTGTCTCAGATGTTTACACAGTGCTGGGGCCATGGTTCAGTGGTAGAGCCTGGCATATGTGATGTAGGAAGTCCCAGTACTGAGAAAGAACAATAACAAAACCATCCCACAGCTAAAGCTGAGAGTTTTGATCATCCAAATCAGAGTGTTTAAGGAGCACTGGGAGACCCTGGGTCTTATAGGACAGGAATCTGTGAACTGAGCTAGTGAGTTTGTGAAGTAATCAAGGTTAGTGGGGGGAAATCCCCTTCCTGGCCGAAGTCTGAAGGAATGGTTCTGGTTCCTTCTACTCTGGGATGAGAGCTTGCTTTGGGGATGGAGAGATGGCTCAGCGGTTAAGAGTTCTTCCAGAGGACCCAGGTTCAATTCCCAGCACCACATGGCGGCTCACAGCTGTCTAAGTCCAGTTCCAGAGGATCTGGCACCCTGTGGTACACATTCAGGCAAAACACCGATGAATGCTCATAATATAAATAAATTAAAAATAAAAACAATAAAGAGAGCTCATGTCTCTGAAGCGCTTTGTCACACCCTGCCCAGGCTTTATACCCCAGCATGGTGGGGAGGGAGGGCAAGGGGAGGAGGTAGGCCCACCATCCTGTGCCGTCTTGCCCTAGATCACAATGAAACCAGTGGAGTGAGCCAGTCAGAGGGAGATCCCTGGCCTGACATTGAGACTTTCAGCAAAATGCCTTTCGACATCAGTGTGCACGATCCCAAGTACAGTGTGATGAGCTTGGTCTACACTGAGAAGCTGGCTGGGGTCAAACAAGGTCAGTGTGTATAGAGCCAGGCTCAAGGCCTGGGGTAGGGTGGGGAGGGAGATGGGTCACTCCTTTGAGAAGAGTGCAACATTCTGTGTTTCACTCTCACACAGCTACACACACACACACACACACACACACACACACACACACACACACATCTTGATTTTTAAGCTTGCTTAGCAGGGCTCAAATGATACAGCCCTTTTGAGAAGTCCGTGTGAGGAATGAGCATTTCTTTCCAAGCCTGATGTGTGCGTCACGGCGATAACAGTTTCTCATCCCCTTGTGCACAGAGGTGATGAAGGAGTGCAGAGCTGAGGAGCCCCGGAAGCGAGAAACCGTGTCTATGATGCTGACGCAGTATGCGGCCTACAACACCTTCCACCACTGCGAGCAGTGCCACCAGTACATGGACTTCACGCCCAGCTCCCAGGTGCAGCCCTTTGCCCTCGCCTGGGAGCTCTGCTCAGTGTGGGCCCTGTGTGCCCTTGGGGAGAGGGAGACCTGAGACCCCAGCTTCAGGCCCTGGGGAAACAATGTAAACTACTACTTAGCAGCTGCCTCTTCCTCTGACTTCCTCCCTGGGACAGGAACTCTGTGTTCCAGGCTAGCCTCGAATTCCCAACCCCCCTGCATACTGAATGGAATTATAGGCAAGCCTGCGGTGCCTGGCTTTATTTTCTCATATTTTTGTCATTATGGCTACGTCTCAGGGCCCTGCAAATAATAAAAACACACTCTAGAACCCCCAGCCCCTTTGGCATCTTTTTGCCTAGTGCATTCTTACACACAAAAGGAGGAAACAGCAGTTGATAGCAGCACCCCAACTTTGCAAGAGAAGCTCCCTATCGTTTCCCCATTCTCTTCTTAAGTTTATATCTTGGCACTGAGCACTGGGGCCCTGTTGCTTCTAGGCTCTGCTGGGCAAATTCCCCAAAGCAGCTTCTCCTCAGGACCAGCACCTCCCCTTGAAAGGACATCCTGATCAACGGGCACTAGAAACAACATACTGAAAACTGGCTACAAGTCACCTGTTCTGTCACTTGGTTTAGTGGAGAGCTACTAGTCTGTTGACAATTTAATTAAATGGTGTGTGTGTGTGTGTGTGTGTGTGTGCATTCACACGCACGTGTACATGAGGTTGTACATGCATGTGTTAGCTCCATCACTGTGGGCCCTAAGGATTGGTGGCAAGCCCTTTCTCTCTCGAGCCATCCCACTGGTCCTGTTCACAATTCCTCATAGGCTATAGAAGACACGAGGGCCTTGGACTATAAATTATAGGTGTTTAGAAATTTTCTACATAAAAAGTCCCTCTTGACATTATTTCTGTATGATTACAGCACAAATAATATATCCCCACATTTGTGATGTAGAATAAACTAGAATTTGGGGGAAGAACTTTATTATTTTTTTTTCTGAAATGTAATATTTAGGTTAAAACTTTTAGGAGACCAACCTGGATATTAGGTGCTGATGAAAATGTTGTCCTTCCATTAAATCAATTATTGGCTTCATTGTATGATTCATGAAGAGCTATTTTATAATTCCATGGCAGTGGATTGCTGGGCATGCGAACTTCCCAGTAACCTTTACAGACAGGTTCGATTATCCTGGCTTTTATGAGTCACACGGTGTTTCCCTGCTGTCAGTTACGCACTAAATGTTGGAAACACTTCACCTTCCTCTTAACCAAAAGAGGTGGGAGCCGCAGCACCTTTTAAATTCTAGCCCTGTACTCTAAGAGCTGAAACTTAAAGTGTTCAGTCTGACTCAGAGTAGAAGAGTCTCTGCTCCCAGGCTCTTTGGGGAGATGTGTATACAGCAGGGCAGCCCATAGGGACATTTGTCTTTAGAGTGAGCATTTGCCAAGGTCCTAAACCTATGAGGGATAAAGACAGACAATGCCAAGTGTGACTTACCCTCCTCGGACAAGCTTTAGCAGGGCTCCATACTTGGCTCCTGCATCAGTGACAACTATTAAATGATAAAGCCTTTTACACGTCGCTCCTCACAGCCAGGATGTCTGGTGGCACTCATTCATGTCAGTTGCCTGTGTGTCAAAAGTCAAAAATGGTCTGCAAGTTTGGGAACCATATACTGACCGCCGCTCTCTCTTTTTTGCAAATCTAGATGTCTGACTCTACCCTGCATGCGTTCACATTTTCTTCCTCTATGCTGGGAGAAGAAGTCCAGCTCTATTTCATCATCCCCAAGTCCAAAGAGAGTCATTTTGTCTTCAGCAAGCAGGGCAGACACCTGGAAAGCATGCGGTTGCCGCTGGTTTCAGACAAGGTAGGCTAGAGGTTCTGGGTGTAAGGGTTTGGGGTCCTGATATGGGGACCTCCAAGATGCTCACATCTGAGGGTTTTTCTTTCCCATTTAGCTCTCATTTGTTTCCTTTCACAGAATCTAAATGCAGTCAAGAGCCCTATTTTCACTCCTTCCAGTGGCCGCCACGAGCACGGACTCCTAAACCTTTACCATGCCATGGAGGGCATCAGCCATCTCCACCTCCTAGTGGTCAAAGAGTACGAGATGCCACTGTACCGAAAGTACTGGCCCAACCACATCATGCTGGTGCTTCCGGGCATGTTCAATAACGCAGGCGTGGGTAAGCGCGCCCTCCAGGCGGGATAAGAGCGGAGAGGACAGTCAGAACCATTCTCCTGGTTTGCATCTTCCGAAGGCCGCTTCTGGGAATTGTCCTGCCTTCCGGACCATGGGTCTTTAGATTCTGAGTTCTTCCTTCTCCCCTGTTTTGTAATTTTGTAGACCCTAACATTTTTGTTCAGGTTCACAGAATTTCTAACTTCTGAGCACTAGTAATCACTGGAATATTGAACACCCTGGGACAGGACCAGAGTCTTCCTAGTGTAGACTCCCAGTGTTCTTGGGCTGGACAATTCTAGGGCCAGAATGTATCCATGACAAATGTTCCTAGGGTGAGAGGTGACAATGTACCTGATTTAGTGACAAATGTCCCTAGGATGAGAGGTGACGATGTACCTGATTTAGAGGGCCCCCTACTGTGTGTCCTGTCCAAGTCCTGTTCTAGTCCTGTCAACGAACTGGCCTTGAACTCAGAGATCTACCTGCCTCTGCCTCCTGGGTAGAGAGCTGGGAGTAAGGGCCACCACCCCCAGGTTTTTTTTTTTTTCTAACAAGCCAATTTCTGGTTGTTCATTTCTTGCATGTGAAATACTTGATGACATCCTTAGCCTGAGATTCTGTGTCACAGTCCGTTTAAAAAGCCCAATGCTGTTTACATTCTCAATATTAAAGTTCTTAGAACTAGTTACCGTGAAAACTGTGTTACCAAAATGCTTTTCAACATTACAGTTTTGTAGCCATTCTCAGGGGCCTGGAAGACTTTAGTTGTTCTTTTTTTTTTTTTTTTTTTTTGGTTTTTCGAGACAGGGTTTCTCTGTGGCTTTGGAGCCTGTCCTGGAACTCACTTGGTAGTCCAGGCTGGTCTCGAACTTGCAGAGATCCACCTGCCTCTGCCTCCTGAGTGCTGGGATTAAAGGCGTGCGCCACCAACGCCCGGCTTGACTTTAGTTGTTCTTAAGGCTCACAATACGGTACCACGATTGCCAGATTTTTTCAGAGACTCTGGAGAAACCCATTGAGGTAGGCAGATTAATTAGGGAACTTAGGATTCCATTCTCTTTATGACCATATAGTTCTCATATTGTCTTTATCTATGGGAATCTAGGCTGATCCCATTGTTGAAGTGTCTCCTTAGTATAATGGTTATTTCTCTCTTGGATATATACCAACCTCTGGACTTGCTGGATCACGTGGTTCTTCCGGCTTCAGCTTGCTTTGGGTAGGACCCTGCATATTCTCTATAATGTGCCCCACCACCAAGGGACCCTTTCCCTCTGCACCCTTGTCAACATCAATTGGTCACTTTGATGATGCGTTTTGGAGATAGTCCTTCTCAGGTGAGATGCTATCACTGTAGTTTTGAGTTGCATTCTTTGGTGGTTGGTGATACTGAGTATTTTATGTACTTCTTGGCTATTTGGAGTCTTTGTTTTTTTAGACATCTTACTAGGTAGCCATGACTAGTCTTGAACTGGTGATTCTCCTGTCTATACTTCTCAAGTGCTAAGAGTACAGTTGTATACTATCATTCCAAGTCAGCCCCCTTCCTTCCTTCCTCCTTCCTTCCTCCTCCCTCCCTCCTTCCTTCCTTTTCTCCCTCTTTCCTTCCTCCCTCCTTCCTTCCCTCCTTCCCTCTCTCCCTCCTTTCCATATTTGCTGCTCAGCTTTTGGAGCTCCTTATATATTCCAGAAATTAATCTCTTGTTAGATCAGTAATTTTCAAGTATTTTGTCCCACTCTGTATGCTGTCTCTTATTTATGTATGTTGTCTTATCTCTGCTGATTATTTCCTTTGCTTCAAAAACTTCTTGGTTTGATATAATTCACTTTATCTGTTTTCTCCTTTTGAGCTGCTATTTGAAAAACAGAATCAGTAAGATTTCCAATTTGGTTGCAATTTGAAGTGCCCTCAGATTCCATTAATAGATTTTTTTGTTTCTATGAAAAAATAGTAAGTGCATTAAATTATGGATCTTTTGAAGCATATTTATCTACAAAACATGTTTTACATGTTTCATAACTATGAATATTGGGCATCTTTCCACTTATTGGCATATCCTTCTATTTCCTTAATATTTTGTTTCTCACTGTATGTACTGTCTTTTGCCTCCTTGGTTAAGCGTATTCCTGAGTATTGTACCATTTTTATGCTATAATAGAACTAAATTTCTGAGACTGTTCCTTTTAAATTGCTGAGTTCTCTTATTAGTTCTAACAGTTTTCTGTGTATTTGCTCCATGTGTGATATATTGAGGGGGAGCATCATTTTACTATTTCTGATGGAGATCACTTTCCTTTTCTTGCCTAATTGCTGTGGCTAGGTCTTCTAGTACTGTTTATGGAAGCAGGCATTTTCTTGTTCACCACTGCCATGGAAGCTATCCATTTTTCCTATGTGGTCCATACTATATTGAGAATCCAAAGCATTACACAGACTCTTGAGGGGAAGATGTTCCTAAGTCCTAGTTTTTCCTTGAGCTAATCCTACTGTTAGGGCTTCTTCCATACACATTAACTAGTCTTTTTTTTGTTGTTATAATCTACATTTTGTTTCATTTAGGGTGACCCACTTAGAAAGTTTAGTTAATTCATCGTACTTACCATTAACAATCCTTAGTGAGTGCCATATACTAGGTACCTTCCCGACTACATATAACTTTGCCATCACTTCTTAGAGGTAAGGTAACCAAAGCTCAGCAGCATTAACTCATCCAGACAAAAGGCTAAAAAGTGTCAGGACTATCTCAGGCAGCTGTCCCTGGCCTGTTCTCTTGCTCCTACCATGTGCTGTACCTACTGTGCTTTCCTATCTTTTGCCAAATGCAGATCTAGGATGAGTGCCTGTTTCTGAAATCTCCACTCATTATGGCCCTGCCTCACTGTCTGATGCAGGAAGTGGGAGTGGCTGCCTCTAAGCGCAAGCTTGTCATGTTCTAAGGCCCTAGTCACTAATATCCTCTGCTGTGTGAGGTGTCCTCTGTCATAACAGGGAAATGGAATTCTTGAAGTATATTCCTCAGGGTGTACAGTTCACACATCATCAGATTTGTTTGTGGCCCTTCATTAGACTTACTCAAGTCCATCTCTAGTAATGGGTTCCAGGAATCTACATTTTAAAATGTTTCCCAGTGACTTTTTTTTTTTGAGATTTTTTATTTAAACAATGTGTCTGCACAAGTGTGGGTGGTCATTAGAAGCATCAGATCCCCCTGGAGCTGTCTGGAATGGGTCCTCTTCTCTCCAGCACGTTCCGTACCTGTGACTCTGTCTCCTCCTGCATACACACACAGACCCTATAAGAACAGGATGCCAGTGGAGGCCATGTGACTGGCCTGAGCGAAGGATGCAGAGCTGTGGTTGTACTGCTTTCCAGGTGCTGCGAGGTTCCTCATTAAGGAGCTGTCATACCATAATCTAGAACTGGAAAGGAATCGCCTGGAGGAGCTGGGTGTCAAACGGCAGTGCGTCTGGCCTTTCATCGTTGTGATGGATGACTCCTGTGTCCTATGGAACATCCACAGTGTTCAGGAGCAAACCAGGTAGTGACACTTCCAGGAAGTTGTGTGCCTGTGTGTGTGTGTGGGGGGTGTGACACAATGATCTAGACAAGATATTTTTAGCTGTAATACTTGGGAGTGAGTTTTCCTGAGCAAGGTGGATCAGAAGACCACTCAGCAGTTCACTGGTGGTTTCTTGAGGATTTTTCTTTCAATGTGTTATTGAGTTACTGGGCCATTTCCATATCCTGGTATTGGTTAGCTGCAAAAATGTGTTCTGGTCAAGGTATACTGGTATACACTTTTAGTCCCAGCACTTAGGAGGCAAAGGCAGGATAACCTTTGAGTTTGACACCAGCTGATCTACATAGCAAGTTCTAGACCAGCCAGTGCTACATAGTGAGACTGTGTAAAACAAAACAGAGCTCCCTGTTCTGATGCTGACTCATTTACATTGACGGCTTAACTACTGAAGTGGAGAGTCATGTCACCTGCCTTGAGCTCACCACCTGTAATACAGCCAGCTGAAAAATCAAACAAAAAACCCAGTGGTTCTCCTGGATCAGTGCCAACGTGCTAGGATTCCTTACAGGTGGCACAGTGCTAAGGGGTGGTAGTTAAGGAGAATTCTAACTACTAAAACACTTGTGAAATTGCCCTTCAAATTCAAGTGTCCTTACAAAACACTGATCTCCTATCATTTCTTCTGTGGACTTGAAATCAGTGACGTGTTCATATGGTTATGACATGTATTTATCAGAAACTGGCTATTACCATACTCCTAATAGCCTGGTCATGTCTTTGGTAACTAATATTCATTATTCACATTGTAATATGAACTGGGTTTCTTCCTTTCTTCCTTCCTTCCTTCCTTCCTTCCCTTCTTTCTTTTGCCTTAAATGTGATACAATTCACCACCAAAGGCCATCTTTTTTGAGTTACATGCTAGGCAGTGTGACTGGACTTGACCTTCCTAATGTAAATTATCTTACTACATCCTTTACAGTATTCCTAATTTGTAATAGCTTTGGTTCTTCAGGAGCATTTCCTGACATTCTATATAAACTAACTTTACATTTTAGCCAGCCCACAGAAGCAGGAATTTCCAGCAAGAATGTGTCCTTGAAGACTGTCTTGCAGCATATTGAAGCCACACCGAAAATTGTGCACTATGCAATCCTGGGTATCCAGAAATGGAACAGCAAGCTGACGTCTCAGAGCCTGAAGTCCCCGTTCTCAAGATGTCACGTGCATGATTTCATTCTCCTCAATATAGACCTGACTCAGAATGTACAGTATGACTTCAACAGGTAGGTCATTCTCCTCAATATAGACCTGACTCAGAATGTACAGTATGACTTCAACAGGTAGGTCATTCTCCTCAATATAGACCTGACTCAGAATGTACAGTATGACTTCAACAGGTAGGTCATTCTCCTCAATATAGACCTGATTCAGAATGTACAGTATGACTTCAACAGGTAGGTCAGGCCTCTCAGGTGTCCTGCACCTGTTGGTGGATGTTGCCCACTTCAGCCTCTGCCCTGTGTTTATTCTGCCTTGGACCTTAAGCCCCTTCCAACTAACTTCCCTTGCCCACAACTCCTTATGTGACCCAGGCTGGTCTCACACTTGAGCTCCTTCTAAGTGCTGGGATTATAGACATGTGTCACCACACCTAGCATGACCTAGCCCCTTGACACTGTAATGTAAAATGATTAGAAAACACAGGCTAGCCACAAGAATTCAAATAAAACAAGAACTGTTGAGTCAGTTCTGACCAACAAGTGCACCTGTGAACATCAACATTGACCCTGTATTCATCCTCGGAACTAGGGAGGAAATCACTATCTCCAGGGTTGTAAGACCCACAGCTCTTCCAATATCGAGAAGGCAGCAGTCAGGCCCCTTGAATTAATCATATGCACATTCCAGAGAAATCGGAAATGGCCAAGGAATGGTGTCAGAGAATGGTATCACTCTTAATGTCCACCCAACCTGTAGAATACCCACGGCTTCCATGCTTTATCCCATGTGTGACCAGAATTTTAAACAAGACCTCTGGCTCTATTGAACACAAGATGTATTCTGACAGGACAAGATGTTTCTGACAGGACTACCCTAAAACCCTGTGGCCTAACAGAAGTCCTCTTTTCCTCCTTCCTTTAAAGTTATAAGGCTCCAATCAGTAGAGTGTGAGCTAGCTCCTGAAGGGCAAGGTGATGTTTTGGGCCCTCCCCCAATGTCTGCCACACATTTCTCTATGGAGTTACCATAGCTAAGATGTGAAGGGGCAGTCAAAGAAGCCTCCTGTTGTGGTTATGATTTAGGCTCTTCTATAAAACCTCCTGTTGCGTTGTGATCTAGGTATTTCTGTGAAGATGTCGACTTTAACCTAAGGACAAACAGCAGTGGGCTGCTCATCTGCCGCTTCAATAGCTTCAGTCTCATGAAGAAGCGTGTTCAGGTCGGAGGGCAAAGGGACTTTATCGTTAAACCAAAAATCATGGTAAGTGTGTAACGCTTGACTCTACTGTTGAGAACAAGCACAGATGCTCACTTACGAACAGAGCTGTAACTAAAGCACTGGCATTGGGCAAGTGCTTTTCTGCTGGATTAGGAAGGGAAGTAACTCAAGTCCTCAGGGTCAGCTGTGCAGCCTCACCTGTCAGCCAAGTCCCAAGCAGAAAATACAAAACTGTTTCAGAGCTAAGCCTGAAAGATTCCATCAAAGCTTGCTTATTCATCTACCCACCCATCCATCCACCCAGAACTCATTAGCACCGGGCTGGCCTTGAACTCAGAGATCCACCTGCTTCTGTCTCCTCTGAGTGCTGGGATTATAGGCGAATGCCCAGCTGCAAAGCTTTATTTTTCAAGACAGCCATCTTTTTGTTTTCTCCTTATATGTAACACAAGAAATACAAATACTTGTCTGGGCTTAGTTTATATTTTTTGAAGAAAATATTGCTTCAAGCTTATAGAGAGAATTCTCTATCCCTTCCCAGGGAGGCTGCTGATCACTGCAGCATGTCGACGACTTAACTGCAGCTGAAAAACTTCTGCCCTCTGTTGTTAAATAGGATAGGGGTCAGCCCAAACACACAAGCAGCACTATATATTAAAAAAACAAAAAAAAAAAAACAAAAAAAACTTCCCTTTGGGCCTAACAGTATATTCATTAAATACAGTAACAGTCCAACGATTCTTGCTGTAACTTAAGTAACACTGGATTATTCCTCAAGTGGGAGACGGGGGAATGTAGAACAAAATGAGACATTTAAACCCTCAGGCCACTGCTATTAACACAGCAATTCCACTATAGCAACTACTGGTTTGTTTGGGGGTTTTTGTTTTTGTCTTATTTATTTTTTTGGTTTTTCAAGACAGGGTTTCTCTGTGGCCTTGGAGGCTGTCATGGAACTAGCTCTTGTAGACCAGGCTGGCCTCAAACTCACAGAGATCCACCCGCCTCTGCCTCCAGAGTGCTGGGATAGTAGCTAGTTTTTGAGATACATTTTTTTATATGTATGAATCTCTTCCCTACATGTATGTATGTATGTATGTGGGTCATGTGCGTGTGGTGCCTGATCCCCTGGATCTCGAGTTACAGTATTCATGAGCTACCATGTGGATGCTGGGAACCAAACCTTGGTCCTCTGCAAGAACAGCTAATGCTCTTAACCACTGAGGCCTCTCTCCAGCCCCAAAAGTCCTCTTTATATGGAGTTTACCATCACCACCATGACTTGAAAATACCATGCTTGACTCTCAAGAGATCACTGAGAAATTCAGAAATTCTAATGTGTGTATTTGTGTGTGTGTAAACATTCAGGTAGGGCTCAGTGCTACATGTAACTAACTTCAGGTATCCTTTGGGGGTGCTGTACATGGAAGTTATTAGTATGCGGTCCAATGGAATCTTGGACATTTCATTTACATTTGCCATGATCATCTGATTTCAGGTTTCAGAGAGCTTGGCTCCCATCTTGCCCCTCCAGTACGTCTGTGCTCCGGACAGTGAACACACTCTACTGGCAGCTCCCGCACAGTTCCTCCTGGAGAAGTTCCTTCAACACGCCTCATATAAACTCTTCCCCAAAGCCATCCATAACTTCAAGAGTCCTGTACTGGCCATCGACTGCTACCTTAACATTGGACAGGAGGTAAAGGCGCGACTGACTAGTACTGGGTGCCACGTCCATTTCTTCCCCGTTTTGGTTCCATTGATAGAGTCAATGACAGTATGACTCAAAGGCTCCCACAAGCACAGGATTGGCCAGGGACTCAGCGCTTCTTGAGAAATTCGGCGTCAGCTGCTCTGAGCAGCCTGCCCTTGTGGCAGGGACGGAAGTAGCTACTTGCTCTACTTGTTTTGACACTGACAGGTGTCATTACGTAGATTTTCTCAAGATTCGTTTCTTGAAAGGCACACCGTATCTTAGCAGATGCAACAAGAGCTCAATGATTACTGAACAAATAAGTACAAGCTTTGTACACCTTTAAAGCTGTCCTTTCTCCCTTTTCCATTCTTCACGTGCTACACCCGTTTCAGTCTTGTTTTTTAATTGCCACTTGCATCTCCAGGTTTCTGTCAATAAGTTGTTCCTTTGGGTTATCTTGAGAGCCTATTTCATTATCTTCAATAATGCAATATATCCTTATAATCAATTTGAGAAAATAAAAAAATATATACTAGAGTTGGCAATATGTTATGTCTCAGTGGGTAAACTGAACTCTAGTTCAATTCCTGCAGCCCAGATGGTGGAACCCCTGCAAGTTGTCCCCTGAACTTCATATATCCACCATGGCATATGCATGACCAAAATTAAGAGAGAAACAGAACAAAATAAACCACTCATAACCTGAACAAGAACCTTTTCCTGTCCTGGAATTTTAGGTCTTTTCTTTGCACATATTCATAAACACATTTATCCAAACACAAACTCTTTTAAGTCTTAGTGCATTCAATAAACTAAATCTAATTTAATGTTAATAATCCATGCTGTGTGTTACACCATTAATTTTATAACTACAAATTTTAAAATCAGATGATGGCTGAGTATGGAGGCACATGTCTGTAAACCCAGCATTCCAGGAGCTAGCTGGGGTTACAGAGTGAGATTCTGCCATAAAACATAAGAACCAACCATATGCCAATAATCTCAATACTAACAGCAGCTAATACTTGCTGAATACTGAAGAGACTATATTAATAATTCAAAAATAATTCTATCCAACAGGTTTTCTTACCTATGTAGATGAGGAACTATATGCCACATGACAACTAACTGAAGGAACCAGTGTTTGAATTCAAGCCAAGTTTAGCTACTCCACTGTTCTACTATCCTGCTGCTTTCCTGCAGTGTTTGTGGTTATTGTCTAGGCATGGAAGCCATAAGAATCTAAAAATTAATTCATGTTGTCTTAAGCTTTCAAAGTGAAATATCTAGTCTTTCTTATGTGTGCCTTTTTATGGAATGTGGTATTGTTTTGTTTTACTATTTATGTGTTGGGGCATATGGGCATTTTATCTGTATGTGCATCATGTACATGCCTGGTGCCCACGGAGGCCAGAGGGGGGTGGAGGATCACAGATGATTGTGAGGTACCATTGTGGATGCCAGGGATAAACCCAGGGGCCTCTGAAAGAGCAGCCAGTGCTCTTAACCACCGAGCTAACTCTCTAGCCCCAGAATGTAAAGCATTAAAAAATTCTCTCACACACACACACACACACACACACACACACACACACACACACACACACACACGAGCTTCTTAATATTTCTGTCGTAAAAATGATATACTAATTTTACTCCTAAATAAGTACAAAGCTTGAATAACCAACCCACTTACACTGAGAAAGCTTGGCTTTCACCTTGCATCCGAACTGAAGAGGAAGGCATTGACTATAGTGCTCCTAGGCAAAAGTACAGCCCCTTTCTTTGCTTTTGACATGTTTTTTCTGCTTACTACTTTCAGGTATCCATATGCTACATCAGTTCCAGACCCCACTCCAACAACGTCAATTGTGAAGGGGTGTTTTTCAGTGGACTTCTCTTGTACCTCTGTGACTCTTTTGTAGGTGCTGATCTTCTTAAGAAATTCAAGTTTCTAAAAGGTACGTCAAATTCAGCATCTTGGATGTGAATGCTATTGTCACTAGAGAAAAAAAGAATCAGGAATTGAATGGCACACAAGCAAGCAAAACTTTGGCCAGAAGTTTGGAAACTTTGATTTTAAACCAGGGTTGCTGACGTTATTGGAGAAAGAAGACCAGGTTGTTTTCAGACTAAACTAGATACAGGCGAATAATACAATCTGTAACTTAAAAAGACTTACGTGTATTGTATGCGTGCAAGAGCCTGCAGAGGACACTTAAGGGTGTGAGCCTTCTGACATGGGTGCAGGGGATTGAACTTGGATCTCTGTGAGCAGCTGTAAGCCTCTTAACCACAGAGCTCTCTCTCCAACCCTTATCTGTGACTTATTAAACAGGCCTTTACTATTTATTTTAGAAATATATGCTTCTGAGATCTAGTTTAGACAGAAGCCAGGTTGATTCTACCTAAGCATGTTTGTAAGCAGTATAAACACTCTGTCTAAAGTCAGCTGATTGGATCAGAAATGGACTGCAGAAAAAAATGCATAATTGCACCCCTAGACATACTCTTACTCATGAGTCTGGCACAGAAACTAAAGTTGTCTTAATAGGTATGCAACATAAACAAAGTTCAACTTTTTTTTTAATCTATAAATCTGGGATCACAAATAATCCTGACAAGATGACCTGAGGTCAGTGACAGAAATGACACTCAGAACACTGTATGCAGCATGAAAATGAGGAGCTAGCTCTGGGTGCTGTGTAGCAGTGGCTGTCAAGTAGGGGGAGGGATGTGCCTTGGATTTTTGGTTGTGGTCATTTTGTGAATCTGCAGTGAAGGGTGTCTTTAGCAAACAGTGAGCAGGAAGCTAGGGATACTGCTAAACCCTCTATAAGCCGCAGAACAGCTCCCAGCACACACAAGAAAAGCTAAGGTTGAGAAACTCTGTTCTAAAGACACAAGAAAACACTGGCTTCACCAGTCATGACGAGAGGAGAGAGCTGCACCTGAAGAAAACCTCCCTCTATCATCACTTTAAGCGCCTTGAAACCTTTGCGAAACTACTTGGAACAAAATTATCTACCTGTATGTTGGTTTTCAAAGGTGATAACATTCTGACTGATTTAATGTCCGCTCTTCCTGAAGGTGCTACCCTGTGTGTCATCTGCCAAGACAGAAACGCCTTACGGCAAACAATTGTTCGCTTAGAGTTGGAGGATGAATGGCAGTTCCGCCTCCGGGATGAGTTTCAAACTGCTAACAGCAGCGACGACAAGCCTCTCTACTTTCTTACTGGACGCCACATATGAGTTTTTGAAGAGACCAAAAACAACAAACATCCCTAAATGGAGTGGGACAACAATTATTGGGGATTTTTTTCCTTTAAAGTACAATCACTGTGGAGCAAAGTGCAACGTATTTATGTCTTCTCCAAAGAGCTCCCCAAATGTGACCAAGGTCATCTTTGGGGGCACCGTCCTTCTTCAGTTCTGCTGACAGGACCCAGGCTCAGGTCAATGCCACAGTGGGCAGTTATGCAATTACATAGGATGTGCTCTGCCTGTGGGAACCTGAGGGTATGTATATTCTGGAGAACAAACGTGGAGTTCGCATTGTTTTTTTCAACTACACTATGTTGAGGGGCAGGGGACTGACTGTCAGCATTTGCCAGCTTGAATGTGTTACATGAGACTCACACCACTGGTGTGGAATTAATTGAAGATTAACACTTGAGGCCTGAACCCTCAGTTTCTCTTCAGATCTGTACTTTGGTACAGTATTACTCAGGGGTCTGAAATGATAGAATGTAGAGGATATTTGTATTTAAAGAGAAGTAGCTTTGTCTTTCTCTGTGCAGTGTTAGTTTAAGATTTATAATCTTATATATATCGAAACCTTTGGCAAAATTTCCACAGGAGTCAAAAGTTTACTATTTAAACAGAACAAAAAAAAAAAAAAAAAAAACAGTAAATGCAGAGCAGGCACTGTGTGCATTTATGAAGGTTTTCTGAACTAAACTCCATTGTGTTTCCCTTTCCAGTCTGTAAGCACACCACGTCTAACAGTGACTTGTGCACAAAACTATGTGGACAAATTAGCATTCTGCAGATACGCTACCCCACTGTGTTTTAGTTCAAAGTAAGCAGTTGGTACCTGAAAACCCACCCATCAGGCTGGGATTCTATTGTGGAGTCAACTAGTCGATTTATGTGGCTCAGGCTAAGCATTATTTAAAAGACTACAACAGCTGGCTCAGGCTAAGCATCATTTAAAAGATTGTTTAACAGCTGTCTTACACTGATACACAAAAATTAATGAAATAGGCAACAAAACCACAGACAAGTTGTCCTTAATTTTATCAGTAACAGTTTTCCCAAGGAGTAAGGAAGACTCCATGAAGAGTGTTTTGGACTCATTAAAATCAGTGTATGACTAGTATCAATAGTAGGAGGCGTACATTTCTATGTATTTCTCAACAAATATTTTAATCAGAAACACTGAGAAAATATCCTACAGTAATCTATTGAAAGTTTACACTTACATTGTTCTACGTCAAGGTATCTCTTCAGGTTTTTCCTCAGCCCATGTGTATCACTTATCTGCAAGTTAAAAATGGCCATTTTTACTTGAATCTGTCTTAGGACCTGAGACTACTGAAAGCCCTGCTGAGCCTGCATTTACTGCAAATGTTAGCTGGTGGGCTTGGTTATCCAGGGATAACAAGGAGTTTACAGTTAGTGAGAAGATGGAATGTATTAGATGGGAATGGTTTGCAGATCTCTTGGCTTTAATATAGCTACTTATGTTTTAAATGTATTTTAAATTGATAATTCCTTTTAACCCCATTTTTAATTGTCCTTCAAGAGGACCTGCCTTATATGCTTACTCCTTAACTTTAGTAGAAAAAGAATTTTAGCAAAGAGGTACGTCCCAGGGCAGTCTGACTTAGATATGAATGTATCTAACTTGTTCCTGTTTTGCTGAAAGGGTCCAATGCAGGTAATATCAAGAAAGCTACTGTTTGTGCAATATTCCAATGACACTATGTAGGGTAAATGAAATACTTGAAATAATTCCACAACTATTGTGCCGGGGCAGAGGCCTCTTAGGAGATCTTACTGGCTTTTTCATTTTGAACTAAGTTACTTTAATGCAGGTATTCTGTGTTAGTTATGGCTACCCTCTGGAAATTCAAGTGATCATGAACTGTAAATACTATTCAACTCTGTTCAGGAGAAATGCCAGAATAAAGCCAAAAGACCATCACTCCAATAATTGATGAGATTCAATTTACCTGCCTCTTTTTCTGCAAAGCCTAACTTAAGGTTTGGATGCTTTAAAATTACCTTAATCATTATAATCCTTCAGTGAATGCTGGGTCCTCTTAAGGATGAAATTGCACAAGCTCAGGCCACCATGATTTGTTAACTCATGTCTTGGTGTGTTTGATTTTACCTTCTTCCGTCCCTGAGGACAGCAAGTCAATTAAGTCACACAGTAACTCACCTGCAGACCTGCTGAACTTTGGCATGTATGACAGTTCACACAAGTTACTATTGAATGTAAACTAAAAGATTAGAAAAACTATAGTCAAGTTTGGCTGTAATTTATGCAACTGCTTCTTGTAATTTCTAGAAAAGGGGGCACCTGTTGTTACTTTGTTACTGTAAAATTTTCTTAACCAAAATTTGGTGAATTTCACTCACTAGTCAAGTCTACCTCACATTTTGTTACGTCGTGTCTACAGTATGTTATTGTCTTTTCATTTGGTGAATGTATTAAAATTCCCTCCCACTCCTCACCCATTACAAAAGTTTGTTTTCTTTAAACCAATTTTCCATATGTTAAAAGGTGATATGAGCTGTGACTCTGGCAATGGCTGGTATCTTGGATGGCTCTGAGATTCTACTCTCTTGACACAATCCAAGAAAATACTAAGCAAATAGTTGAATGAAATCTTAGCGTACCTAAAGTAGCTATATACACCAAAACCTCTACTGGAAAAATTGCAGACTGCAACATAATTATAGATGGCAGACCTATGTAGAAGGCAACTATATTCACCTGTAGTCTCAACAGTTCTGGGTCTCTAAAACTTTTATTACTAATTTATTTCTAAATTCTACCTACTTTTACCAACTCTTTGTGGGGGGGGCTTCCAACTCTAATATATAAAGAACATTTATAATACTAGAATTTGAAACAAAACCACTCATTTCAACTAAAGGTCACCAGAGCAGCAATAACTACTTTCAAGTCTGGTGACAGAGGGAAGCAGGCTTCCACTACCTGATCTAAAATAACAGGCCTGAAAAGTCTCACAACACACCAACTGCTAAGCCTTGGAAGTCGTAAGGTAGGATATATGTATGACTGACTACTGTATGAATCGGACTCAGCAGTCTTAGCTTAGTAAATGAAGCTGTGTTTCCACATAACTGGTTAACAAAGTCAGACAAGCAAGAACCACTAAAATATCACGGTAGGTCTGAGACTGTGTTCATGCTTTTGGTAAATGCAGAGTTCACACTCACACATTATCAAAGTGATTGTCAACTCTGCTTTCTCCAGTCCTTGTATCAAAACCCAAGCTTCCTACAATACACTAGATACCTGCAAAGAGGATCAACAACTAACATTTATTATGTAACCAGCAATTATATAAACTTCTCAAGTCTGACTATGGCCACTGGCACATAATGTGACTGCTGCCTCTAACACCCCACAGAGACTAGCATCAAAGAGACAACCTTCTTCTCAACAGTGGTGTCCCTTCCATGGCTCCTGGGGCTGTTTCCTTCATTTCCGTCACTCTTTTCTGACTCTCTCCTCACTCGCACCGTTTCAGATCCTCTCAAATGATGGGCATTCCTTGCAGATCTCTATATTCTTTTTACTACCCCAAGATGATCTCATATAAACCTCCAGATAACAGCTTGAGTCCAAACACCTATATAAACAACTATGAAAGTGGTAATTCTACTTGCAAATTGTATTACCACCTTAAACCTTGACCAAAATTGAACCTGCCCATCCCCATCAAATCCTCCCAACCCATTTTCTGTTTCCCTCTTAGCTTTTACCTTATCTACTGATTATTTGCCACAGTTCATTTACCTCTGGCAGTTAGAAATGCTTACCAGTGCTTTAATTCCCTCTTTAGTGCACACCCATCTCTTCACTTTCATGCTTATATGAGAGTCTCAGGTTTGAAGAGTCTGTATAAGCTGCTTGTGTGCAGTCCCTTTCAACTCCCAAGTCTTTTCTTATACACTCTATTTTGGGCTGGAAAGATGACTCAGAAGAGCACTGGCTGCTCTTCCAGAGGACCGGGGTTCAAATACTAACACCCACATGGTGGCTCACAATTGTAACTCCAATTCCAAAGGATGTGACACCCTCACACATCTGAAGCTAGGGTGCAGTGGGGGATGGTCTCCCCTAAGGTTATGGCAATCCTGTTCCTTTCCTAGAGAGTTGTTACAGCTGAGCTTTGCTCCCCCTCCCCACCCCACCCGCTGCTTACGGGGGCTTCCCAGCAGAGCTCGCTTCTACTCTCTGGCCCAAAATGTTGCTTCTGCTTCTCTCTGCTAAAAGGTAAACCCCAGCAGAATGTAGCAATTTCCTCTGGTTCAGTGTGAAAATTATTTTTCTGCTCAGCCTTGCTCAAGCCCCCCAAGGGAATGTCTCAGCAAGGTTTTTTTCTGCTCCATCCCTTAGGGGACAGAAGTCTCAGCAGGAAAGACTGTTTGGGAAGGAGTCCAGGAGATTGGCTGCCTCTGCCAGGGTGGTGAAGGACAGACAGGCTGCAACTGAACTGGCAGAGGGACTTATATAGATAGGGCTTCTAAAGCGCAGTGCTTTCCCAGGGAGATTTGCTACTCAAGGGTTGGTTAGTTTTCCTGCTAAGGGGCAGAGTTGGCTCTGGTTTCAGGGTCAAACTGTGCTTCTTTCATTGGTCCTTTTTAGCTTTTTCACTCTATTTTCAGGGCTAAGGCAGATTTCTTTTACTGGTTCTGGTTCCAGGGCCAAAGTGTGTTTCTTTGGCTCTTTTCAGAGTCAGGGTGGGTTTTGTTTTGGTTTTGGTTCTGGGTTCATAGCTAAAAGTGTTTCTTTCACTGGCTCAGGTTTCAGATCTAGGGTGTGTTTCTTTCACTGACTCATGGTCAGGGTTCATGGTCAGGGTGCTAGATTTCATGCTCAGGGATTGGTTGGTTTCTTTGCCTGGCCCTTTTACCTTACAACCATTCTTAGAAAATACCTAGTTTACAAAATTTGAGGGGCTAGCTTTTAAAAACTATTATTAACATGAAAAATATCTGTCTTTCCCAGCAATGACAACATTTAAAGCAACCAATCATTATTTACCATTATCTCCCCTTAGGTCTTCATCAAGCATGGGCTGCTAATTCAAGTAATGTGTTAAGGCTCACATGGAAATGGGACCTGTATTAATGAAGTTTACAGTACCAGAGAGCTAACACTATTCCAAAATTTCACTGTACTTACAAAAAGGAAAATAAAGATGACTAGACGAGTCTCCACCCCAAGGGAGAATGATAATGCCAAACGTCAGATCAGGGGCTGAAGAGACGGCTCAGCGGTCAAGAGCACTTACCGTTCTTGTAACGTTCAGTTTCTGGTTACACATGGTACACACACATAAACTCAAGCAAGCACACATACATACAAATAAGAAAGATAAGAGTTAGCAGTAGCACATCTCAGCATTCAGGAGGCAAAAGCAAGCAGATCTCTGAGTTCAGTTCAAGGCCAGCCAGGGCTACATAGTGAAACCCTGTTTCAAAATAATAATAATAATAATAATAACAACAGAGGAAGAGGAGGAGGAGGAGAATAAGGTGATGATGACTGGGGCTGGGAGGAGGAGATTTGGGCTACAGTAAGCTCAGCAGTTAAGAACACTAGCTGCTCTTACAGAGTTCTATTCCCTGCACTGATAGGTAGCTCACAACCATCTTGTAAATCTACTTTGAGAAAAATCTAATCCCAGGGACCAGACATGCATATGGTACACACACATACACATTCACATATTCACATAAAATAAAATGTAAAACCCTTAGAAAAAGAAAAAAAAACTGCATCACTCCTTGAGACAGAATGGTTACATTCCCAACCATTCTATTCATGGAAAAAGAATAGTCTTATACCACTCTATAAATAACAAAAGAACAAACTTATGGGAATAAAAGTACACTGACTGTTCATCACAAGTCCCTACATTTTAATAGGTTTTCAATGGAGACATGATCATCTCAGCACATAAAGATAATCTAACTGAAACCTCAGTGGTACTTCATTCTTGGGCTGTGGTTCTTTATTTCCTTGTAAGTTAATTAAGTACCATGTTATTAGAATAGTGAGGAATAATTGACAAACTGATGAAAACTACCTTTAAGAAGTCTGTGTTTTAATATTATTTCAGTCTCAAACCTAAAAAACTCCCTGAAAGGGTACAAACATTCAACACAACATGTCTCAGTACATTTATCAGTTAGAAAAAGCTATCAAGTATTTTATTATTTTATTCTACATTATATACAGGTCATAAAAGGCCACAGCAGTTTTTCAACATATAAACCCTTTAAAAGTAGAGGGCACTATGAAGGATAGACAAGTATCAAAATGAAGTCCAGTAATGAGGGCTTATACTCAGTGCAGTATTTCTGAGGAATAACAACGCTGATACCAAGCCACCCATACTTAGTTAACAACTATTCTGTAGTTGTGACTCTAGTCATTTATGGCGCCACATGAGAGAGCGTGCCACTGCCACCATCAGTGACAGAAAAGTAAGCAATGGAGACTCTCTATTTTAAGTTCTTTCCTTTGGAGCTCTCCTTTCCCCAGAGATTTTCTTAGAGTATACTTTAGTAGCTTCAAATTCTTAAGCACACAATACTGTACTGTTCTCGAGTAACTAAAAAACATTGGTTTCCACTCTGAAAATACAATCTTTAAACCCATAACTGGTATCAGCAGATCAATATAAAAAATACAGTACCAAGCTACACTGGTATATTTCCATATTAAGAACTTCAAAATATACTTATCACTGAGACCATAGTCCTTGCATTAATTTTCAGTCCACTATGAACAATTATCTGCTGCATGTAAACATGTCTAAATAAGTATAGATAAAATACAATCATAAATTTCTGTAAAAGATAATAAAATATCTTCTTTAAAAAACAAAACAATAACAAGCTATTACTGCATTGTTTCCAATTTTATGAAAATGGAACAACCATATGGCTGTTGCCAGTCCTGAGTTCATTTGTAATAAAAATGGCCCTAGTTCCTGGTTAAAGTCAGCAACCAATTCTCTCTCTTCAAAAGATGTCTTCTGTTACAGTAGGCAAGATCTGGATTAGGTGGTATTCTGTCCATTAATAAAATTATAGACCAGAAACTGACCAGTGCCACAGTACTGTGTTGCAAACAACTTTCCATCAGGAGTGGGATCTGAGAAAGCAATTTCTTCTTTACTCAAATATGAGCCATAAATAAAGTTACTCCTATAAAAAAAAAGAAGAATGGGGGAGAGGGAAGATTGAAAAATTAATCTTTCTGTTACTGAAACTTAACAACCTATCAAATTCATTTAGACAGGACTTAAGCAATGATATATTATTTTAAAAAACAAAGTACCTGTTCATCTTAAAGTATAATTTGAAGTAGCAAGATTTTTAGAAAAGCAATAATTATAAAATAACATTTGCCTAAAATCATATCGCATGTACCCAACAAATAAGAGCTGAAGAACTTCTCAATCAAGTTATGAAAAAACATGAATTCATAGTCAGAGACTGAACTATTTCTCAGATCAGGAAAAAGGTACAGCTGTCTCCTCCCCTTCAGTAACATTACTGGAGAAGAAATAAGCATCCTGACTGCAAGGAAAGAAAGAAAGCTCTTTCTTTGGCAGTTGATGTGATCTTGCAAATAGGAAATTCTGAGGGTTTTACCAAAAGACCACTCATTATTCAATAAATGACCTCATGGGTTGCGATCCAGACTGATGTGCAAGTGTGAACTATATTAGCTATATTCCTGAAATGTGCAATCCAACATGAACCTAGAAAACAACCAACCTAGAACGCCAAGATGAGCATAATGCTTAGGAAAATAATTACCAAAAAACCTGTAAGCTAAAAACTATAAAATAGTCTTTAAATAAAAATCCAATAAAGAGATACTCCATGTTTTTAAAAAAAATCAGTAAACTTAATACTGTTAAAATGCTATTACTGCACAAATTGACACATAGCTGGTTTCCTTGGATAAACTGGTGAGCTGATCTTAAACAAGGAAATTAAAAGGATACTGAAGAGTCAAAAAAAAAAAAAAGACAAAAAGAAAAAAGCTGAAGGACTCATACACCATCATTTCCACATAGACCACACAAAGCTCTAGTATTCCAGCAAAGACACACAGAACATGGGACAAGCACATAAGTACAGATAGAAACCTTGACAAGTATGCCAAGACCAACAACTATTCAGAGGGGAGTACAGTCCTTGTAACAAATGGTGGGAGAACAGGATATCCACATGCCCAATGGATGTGTGTGTGCACAAGCATGCTTGATGGAGGCTACACTACTCAGTGGAGTTGGTTCTCTCCTTCTACCTTTATGTGTTTTGGGGGATTGAACTCAAGTCATCAGGCTTTTTCAGTCAGCACCTCTACCTGCAGAACCATGTCATTGGCCCAAAAGTAATATTCTTATGACAATTTTCTCTAAAAGCTGATTTCCCAAGACACTGTCCACATTTCTCTGATTTTGTTTAAAAATCTCTAAAAGTGAACATGGGTTAAACTATGTCTGTTATACTGGCCTAATGCCAGTTTTAAATCACTAAAATCAAAGTGGTTTAATGATGTTTCATCTATTCTCAAACATTTCCCCCCTTAGATTAAACAAAAAGGACTTACAGACCTGGAATATTTATATAAAATTTACAATTAACACAAATAAAAGTTATACAGCTATGACTAAGTAGCACTCTTTATACTAAACTCTAAGCTACTGCAATGATTGAAGAATGGCATGCCTTACCTTAGGCATTCAATCATTCGAGAAGCTATTTTCTTCCGACGCATCATGCTGAACACCCATATCCGACTGATCCCACATATTGCAGGCTCTGGCAATGTTGAGCAGCACCAGGCTTTTTGCCTTTCAAAACGGACTTTTTCTTCTTCTGACCTGACAACTGGAAGTTTCTCTTCTATAACTCGATAGCCCTATAAATGTCAAAAATGGGAATGGAGATAAATGTGGCATTTGTCTAGTATAAATCTTGCTTAGGTGTTGACAACATTTATGCGACTGCTTAACAAACTAGCAGACCATTTACCAATCTGGGTCTACTTCTGTTCTGACTCAACTCGTTACAAGATTATATAATTAAGTATATTTATCATTAATAATTTTGAGAGATTAAACAAGAAAACAAAGCATTTGCCATCAAAAGTGCAACGGAAATGGAAGGTGTTTTTCTCTATCGTCTGCATTCTAAGCAGCAAAAGTACATGTTGAACCAGGTGGTGGTGGCACAGGCCTTCAATCCAAGCACTAAGGAGGCGGTATCTGTGAGTTCCAGGCCAACCTGGTCTACAGAGTGAGTTCTAAGACAGCCAGGACTGTTTACACAGAGAAACCCTGTCTCAAAAACAAAAAGAAAAAGAAAAGCAATCACAGTGATTGTTTGTATACTGCACAATTTGTGAGCGTACAATTACATAAGAACAAAGAAAAGGGAGAGGGGAATTAAGAAAGCCTTTTCTGGGAGCTGCAGAGATGGCTCAGTAGTTACTGAGTTTAATTGCCAGCAACCACATGGTAGTTCACAACCACCTACAGTGGATCTGATG
This sequence comes from Mesocricetus auratus, assembly GCF_017639785.1. Lineage (NCBI taxonomy): Eukaryota > Metazoa > Chordata > Mammalia > Rodentia > Cricetidae > Mesocricetus > Mesocricetus auratus. The sequence continues at coordinate 41,688,920 of NW_024429198.1, forward strand.
CCTTTTTCGGGCATAAAGTCATACATGAAGACAGAGCATTCACACATACTGAATAAATAAATAAATGCTTTTTCCTTTGATTGAGATTCTCTGATTGCAATAAATAACTGTAAACAAACATACATTCTTGTGCCAATATAGCTGTCATAAAGTACAAGACCAGTCTCCTAAGAAGACAAAGCATAAAACTTAAAATTACAAAACAAAAGTTAGGAGTGATACATGCCTCCAATCCCAGCCATTGGAAGGGAGATGCAAGTGGATTCTTTGAGTTCCAGTCTAGTCAAGGCAACAAAAAGAGACTTTGATTCTTTAAAAAAAAAAATGGAGTGGGAGGCAGGGGGAGACACTGGAGACGGCTCAGTGGGTGAGCTGGTCTTGCAAGCACTTACTCAGTCCCCAGCATCCACATGGTGGCTTACTACCATCTGTAACTCTAGTATCTAGAGATCTAAAGCCCTTTTCTTAACTCTACAGGACCAGGCACACACGAAGGATAGAAGCACATACGCAGCAAAACACTCAGGTACTCAGAAGGCAGAGGCGGCAGACATCCGAGTTCCAGGCCAGCCAGAGTTGTTACATGGTGCGACCATGTCTCCAAAGCAAAACAGAAGAAAAATAAATAACAACCCCATCCCCAATTGATCTTTAGAAAGAATTTTTATAAGAAAAAAAGTGAGTGTTATATAACTATCTTATGAACTATGTCTCTAGTTATTTCTGGAATTAGGTAGAACAACAATTTAAAATGTATGACTTGTACTATATACTACACAAAATTGACTCCACATCACTATAGCAAACTTCTATGAATTACTCTATATTAAAATCAATTCTGTTACCACAAGATTTCTAAAGAGTGTAATTTCAAATTGAATTTATAAGACATATTAACTCAATTACAGTCTCGTTTTGACATTGCACTGTATTAAAAATTACTGTAATGGGGCTGAAGAAATGGCTCAGTGGTTAAGAGTATCGGGTGTTCTACATGGCAGTTCATATCTGTCTGTAACATCTGTTCCAAGGGATTTATGTCCTCTTCTGGCCTACATGGGCACCAGTCACACATGATACACAAACACACAGGAAGGAAAACACCCATACGCATAATTTTTAATTATTATGATAAAGTATACATTTATTTGGACAGCTATTCATCAACAGAACAGTATTTATGCACAAGAGCACGTGGATTCATGAGCAAGAACTAGGCTCAAATGAGACTGACTGGTCCAGAGTGTCTGCTCTCTGAGGCTGATCTGCAGTGCCGTGTAAAACTTACTGTGAGCACACGTATTACAGACTCTCATTTGCTTTTTATATAATTTGCCTCCCAAACACAAACCAAGTGCTCACTTCGAGTGTCACTGAAGAAGGGACCTATTTAGAGGAGATAAACTTTCTGCAAAGGCACAGACAGTATTTCAGCACCACAACAACTGCTCTCTCTGTCTTTGTGAGTTCAAGGCCAGCCTGGTCTACAAAGTGAGTTCCAGGACAGCTGAGCTGTCACACAGAGAAACCCTGACTTGAGAAACCAGAGAGACAGAGACAGAGAGTGTTGTATTTATGAAAACAGCCGAGCATGGTAGAACATGCTACCAATCTAAGCACCATCTAAGCATTCAGGAGGCTTTCTCTAAGGCCAGTCTGGTCTACATAGTGAGTTCCAGGCTAGTCAGGGGTAGATAGTTGAGACCCTGTCTCAAAACAAAATTTATAAAAGCAGGTCATGAGCTGGGCATGCTGGCACAGGATTGTCACCCCAGCACTTGGGAAATGGAGGCAGAAAACAACCTCAGCTATGAGCAACTTCAAGGTAGATCTATGAGAGAACTTACTTTTGTAGGAAAACACAACGAACCGACCTTGCCCACTATACCTTGCCTAGCTTCCTGTAACTCAAGTGTCAGGAGGATTAACTGAGAGACATATATTAGTATACAGCACAAAACCTTCAAAACAAGCTCCAATTTAATTCTGTATCTTCAGCTTACTGATTTGAAAAACAAATTCCTGCCAAATATGGTAGTGCACATCTGTAATTTCAGCACTCAGGAGACAGAGAAGAGGGATCTCTGAGTTCAGGCCAACCTGGGCTACATTCTGAGAATCTGGGGAGGTGTGGGGGAGGGAGGCACACTAATTCCCATTTGGGTATGGCAGCATACGACTCTAATCCCAGGACTCAAGAGGATTCCAAGTTTGAGGACAGCCTGAGCTACATAGTGAATTCCAGGCCAGGTTGTATTACATAGCGTCTATGTCTCAAAAAAAGAAAAGGAAAATTAATTCCTACACAAGCTACAACTCTATTATACTGCAGAATTACATATAATAATTCTTGAATTTAGACGCTGATCTAGAATGTAGATAGATGTATTAGGATATTATTTAAGATCACATAGCAATAAGCACTCTTTAGAACTCACTTACCCACTGGATATGCTCTGCGATTAGGCAGCCCACTACTTTCTTGTCATTAGAAATAAAGAGAAGTGTTTTAGTTCTAGAATAGCACATTAATGGAGCCTGCTGGAAACCCAAATCGTTGTCAACCATCTCTCTGATTTCATCAACCTGCCAAGTGAAGAATATAATTCTTTTAACAAAGAAAACATTGTATACAGGTAAAAACATTCAATAAGCTGAATATTATTATTCCCAACAGAATCCTCTCTAAGGGGCGTTTGGTTTTTGAGACAGTCTTGCTATTTGCTGTGTACCTCTGGCTGGCCTGCTGTTCATATGTAGCCGAGGCTGGCATTGTATTAATGGCACTCCTTCTACCTCAGCCTCCTAAATACTGAAATCACAGGTGTGTACCACTATACCCTCCTTGAAGAGTTCTTTTAGATGTTTGTACTAATTGTTAACTCCTTTTTAAGCACTAGAAGCAACTTGGCAAAAAAAAGGGGTAAGAAACAGAGGATGTTGTCAAACCCTGCAGTCTAGGAAACAGGAAGGGTGAGTGAGCGTGCCAGCACTAAGCATGTTAAGAACATTAAGACTTCCTAAGGAGCATCATGTGTCTGCAATGATTAGAATACACTTAGCCAGCAAGACACTTTTCTCCACAAGCATTAGAACTCTCAACAGTAAAATTAATGGGACAAAAGAAATAAATTCATGTTCACTATCTAGTAAGCATCCAAAAGTGAGACAAACCAAAAACTCTTTCAATCCAATATCCCTTGGAGTATTGTAATTCTTCATTTTGTATGTGAAAGAAACAAACTCAAAAGTCACATAATTTTCTTATGTCATACATTAAACATCTAGAAAAACACGGAGCAGAGGTCTGAACCCTCAACATTATCATGGCATTAAAATGCTTTTTCCAAACTGAAGCTCTTGTAGGTATTGACAAATCACAACTCTACAGGGACCCACATACTAATTCTCTCTCCAGTTAAAAAAAACAGGGTCCCAGCACTTACAAGAAAGAGGAAAGCAAATTTCTGCTTGGCTGAGGCCAGTCTGGTCTAATTTAAATAGCAAGTTCCAGACCAACCAGTCTGCCTAGTGAGACTCGGTGGGGGGGGCGGCACACGGGAGTGCGGGGGGATTGTGGACGGACAACACAGGTACAGGAACAGGATGGGTAGATAGGACACAACACAAGTTGCAAATGATCCACCTAATGACTGTTCGTGTCACTAAACCTCTAGAGTGGGTCCCCACTCTTGCTTCTGTCATGCACATCACATGGTCAATGAAGAAAACTCACCTCATAATTTTTTAAGAGTATCCCTAACTGGTTCCTAAAGGTAGATTGCTCACAAGTCCTTCTATTTTAATTTTAAGGCAATCATGGGTTACTAACTAGTAATATAACTGATTATAGGCTTTCCCAGAGAAGTGAAATCGAAGAAATTAGTAGCCATTAGTAAGCAATGAGGCTGTCAAGTAAGGTACGGTAGTAAAGTTCCTACTATGCAATTCTGAATGATAGTTGGAAACATCCCATATTTGAATTTCCATTACTCAGTAACTCCACAAGCATCTGTCTTTGTGCAAGGATCAGCGTTTTAAATGCAAGACAAACTGCACATGCTTTGTGTCATTCTATGTACCAAGAGCTAATCTGGTATCTGCAACTTCTTGCTAGGTTAAGTGATCTAAAGACATAAAGAACCTAAGAATAAACTTCTTACATCAAGTAAAACATTAGGTACATCTTCAAATAATAAGTGTTTTCTTAGCCTCCTTTTCAGAATTGGTGTTTAATGTGCAAAGTCCAAGTTTTCTGTATGAAATGTCACTGAAAATTTACCTTTTTCAGAGCATACTTTGGATCTTCTGGAAGAACCATTATTATCCTACCATCAGGATATTCAGCCAGAATTCTTTCCTTTTTCCAGCCCTAAATATAAAAGAATGGATTTTATATATTATACTTCATTCATTCATGTACAAGATAAAAAGTACATCCACTTGTCTAAAAGTTGCAAAAACAAAAATACACATTCATTAATGCTTAACTAATAAGGCGTGATAAATCATCTCCTTTGTTAAGTTTACAACAGATTGAAGGCAAGCTAATTTCTAATGCTTGTTTAGAGAGATGTTATACCACAAAACTTCTAATTTATCATCTTAACAAATTTTGAAAATCACACACCAAAACAATCAAACCCCTTAAGGTCAGTGGATCCCCATAAGAGAAAGGGTAACTCTCCCAGACTCTGGACAATTTCTTTGGAACATGGTTTCCTCCATAAATAACCACTCATATTTATGTCTAGCATGCCAAAGACCTCCAGGAGGTTCCAGGTGAACCAATTTGCATGCAGTAGCCCAGAATGAAAGAACAGCTTTTACTCTTATTGGTCACAACTATCAAAGCCACAAGGAGACTATAAAAAAATATAACTACCTTCTAAGAATCTAATAGGGAAGGAGAGGCTACGTTGTGTGTATCTGAAGTTAGACATACTCAAAAAAAGAGGTAATAAACTCTTCTTCAGATCCACACTCGTGGTGATTAATGAGCAGAACCTGCATGAAAAAAACAAAACAAAACAAAACAAAAGCCACTTAAATCTAGTAAGATGGGACTGAACCATGTTAAAACTAGGAACTTTGAAGTTCAAAATAATTACAGAAAGAATGAGCTTTAACTAGATGTTCCATTTGTCTTACCCAACCAATTTTACATAAAAAAAGGCCTTTTTAAAAGCAATTTGTAATTATACTTGGGGGAAAATTCTATTCTAGGATTGCTTCTAAAAATATCAAAGTTCAATTAAAAAAAACAGCTAATTTTTTGATATACTATGTTAAGTCTGAAAGGATGGAAACTGGTTTTCTAAGTCATCTTTTTGTTTTGTTTTTGTTTTTTTAATGAAATGGGAGCAGGATCTTAGTTGGTGACAAAAATTCTAATAAAGATCAGGATACTTAAGATCATAAAACAAATATTTAAAATTCAAAATCTGCTTAAAAAATAAAACATTCAAAGACAAGTAAAATTCAAGTGACTGAAATGAACAAGGGATGGGAAAATTATTTCAAGATTAAGAAAACAAGCTGGAGAAATTCGATTCCCAGCACCCATATAAAGTGGCTCACAACCATCTGTAACTTAAGTTCTAGCAGCTACATGGTACACATACATACATCACACATACAAATAAAGCATTCATACACATAAAGTAAAATGAATAAATTTGATTTTTTTTAAAGACTAAGAAAAGCTCAATCAGAATCACATACATATTTGGATATAAGGTGAACAATTTTTAAAGATATAAATGATAACACCTCTTTTTAAAAAAGAAGTTTACATTAACATTACTTTTTGGAAAAACTTTGAAATCAATCCATTTTCTACAAAGTGAAAAGGGAAGTTATTTTTTTAAAATCAAACATATAGTGGAAGGAAGAAATCAAACTATAAATTAAAGAACTTAAATCTGTAGTAATTTCAAATTATACAGTCATACTGAACTGAATTATCTAAAGATAGATTATTTCTGTTAATTGCCTTTAAAAATAACAAAACTAGCATAATTATCTCACCCCATGGACATTATATTGTTTTAATAACATCTCAGTATAAAATTTTCTCATGAAATAACTTGAAATGTGCATGTTTGTATGAAAACCATCACAATTAGACAAGATAAATTTTATTTTAAATGCTGTTTTGTCATGTACCACAATAAGCTTCTGCACACAAGGAACTGTGACAGACTAAAGTATTTATTGCTGCTTAGATTTCACTGATCTTCATGAGGGCATAACTCAGCAGAAACTTTCTGAGAGTTCTGCAGCAAAAGTTTACGTTTTTGTTTTCTTTTTTTAAAGATTCTTATTTAGTTTGAGTGTTTTGCTCACACTTTGTGTACCTGGTACCCTCAGAGGTCAGAAGAGGGTGTTAGATCCCTGAACTGTAGTTATGGATTGCTGTAGCCACCATGTGCATTCTAGAACCAAACCTGGTTCTCTGAAAGAACAGTGCTCTTAACCATTAAGCCATTTGTCCAGCCCCAAATTTGGGTTCTTGAGAACTAAAAGATACAGTAATTTGTTAGCTTTGAGCAAATTACTACAACTCTGGAACTGTCTCCTAATCTAAACAATCAAGAAAATGGCTATATTCAAGACAAATGGTAGCACAGAGCAGCCACCTCGTTAACTCAGGAGCTTCCATTCTCTCTTCCTGTATGTCCAAATAAAACCATTGTGCTCCTCAGTTCATCAATGAAATGTCCCCAAAGTACAATACATACAATCATGAACAAAGACAAAATAAAATAACCACGTTAACTAAAGTACTCAAAGCATTTACGTGACTCAAGTACAGTTAATGACTTGCCAGTATCACTGACAACTTGACTCTTCAGAATTTGCAAGAGTTGAAATTTGTCTACTGGTTGAAAATAAGACAGAGGTGAAGGATGTGCAATTCACAGAAGTCCACCCAATGGCCACAACATTGAAGACGTATCAATTCTAGTGCATTTATACTTCTTACTTTTAGCCTAAGAATATTACATATAACCCTCTGCTACCAAAAAGTATTTTTCAAAACCTAAATTTTCTTCATCTAGCCATCTGGATGATATAAAACATTTTATATTTCCTTTGGGTTTGTTTTGAGACAGTGTCTTGATATGCAGACCATGGAAGTCCCAAACTCAGAGATCTGCCTGTCTTTGGCTCCCAAGTCCTAACATTAAAGGCATACATTAATACACTGTCCACATTATATATTTCATATTTCTTTTTCTTTCTTTCTTCCTTTTTTTTTTTTTTGGTTTGTTTTTTGAGACAGGGTTTCTCTATGTAGCTGTACTCGAACTCACTGGTAGAATATGCTGGTCAAACTCACAGAGACCCACCTGCCTCTGCCTCCCCAGTGCTGGGATTAAACTTGTGTACCACCACCACCAGGCTTAGTTTGGATTACTAATAACAACTAATGATTAATTTTTCCTTGTTTTAGTTGCTTAAATGTCTAAAGAGCAAAAATGAGTTCTTCCGTTTTAAAAATCCGTTAAAAAAAAAACCCATGGGGTGATAGACACACCAATAACAACTATAAAATTTCACTGATGGCAGGCATGGTGGTACACACTTTAATCCCAGCACTGGGGAGGCAGACGGATCTCTATGAATTTGAGGTTCATTACTCTCTGTGTAGTGGAGGAAGTGCAGGGCAGGAGAGCAAGGCAGACAGAAAATGAGATACAAAAACAGAAGTGATTACATTTACTGAACTTATCCTAGAAAATACAAAACAAATTTAGCCAGGCATGGCAGCATCACAGCTGCAATTCCAGCACTTAGGAAACTGATTCTGGAAATATAAATCACATACCAAGACCCTATCTCACTCAGGAGGTAGAGGGAGGAAGATTGCTAAATTTCCCAGGCCAGCCAGGCTACACAGAGATTGCTTCAAAGACAGTCTGATGCATACAAGTGTGGGTATAAGCATGAGGCACTCAGATCGGGTCCCGAGGACCGTCCGCCCCACAAAAGTTAGGCATGGTATGCACCTGTAATCCTAACACCAGAGATAAGAGGATCCCTAGGATCTGCTGGAAAGTCAGTCTAGCCAATCAGTGAGCTTCAGGTACAGTGATAAAAACAAACAAGGTGGAATGCTATCAGTGTTCACGAGCACATGTGCTACATGTACACACATATATACACAAACACAAATATATAAAAGGGTTTATTCAAATATCATTTATTGAAAAGAGAAAGTAGGGATTGGAAAGATGGCTCAGCAGTTAAGAGCTCTTGCAGAGAATTCAGGTTCAATTCCCAGAAACTGCATGTTCCTTCACAGATGTGCATAACTCCAGTTCCAGAAGACCCAATGCACGTGGTGTACAACACATGCAGGCTAGACACTCACACATAAAATAAAAACAAGTAACTTTAAAGCGAACACAAAAGTAATCTAGTCCGGACAGTAGTTAAGAGACCTAAGATGATCAGGCAGTGGTGGTACACACCTTTAATCTCAGCACTCAGGAGGCAGAGGCAGGTGGTTCTCTGTGAGTTCAAGGCCAACCTAGTTTACAAAGTGAGTTCCAAGACAGCCAGGACTACACAAAAGCCCTGTCTCAAAAGAGAGACCTAAAATGGTTCTCTTTGCTGTCACACCTCCACCAGCATGGGTCACATGCACTCTCCTAGGAAGGGTTTGTCCCAGTCCATACTGCCCTACCTGTCCTACTGCCATAGGGTCCCCACACAGCTGAAGTTGACATCTCAGAATGTTAAGAAACAGGTTTTCAAACTGGTCAAGAAAGGCCTGACTCCTTCCCAAATAGGTGTGATCATAAGGGGGCCCACATGGTGTGGCACTAATCTGTTTTGTGACTGGAAATTAAAATCTTGAAAGTCTAAGTCCAAATATCTTGCGCCTTATCTTCCTGAAGATCTCTACCATTTGATTCAGAAAGTGGTCTCCTCCCACATGCATATAGAGAGGAACAAAGGATGAGGATGCCAAATTCCGACTGATTTTGATAGAGAGCAGAATTCATTCACCAGATGACTAAGCAGGTCCTCCCACCCAACTGGAAATACGAGTCGTCCACAGCCTCTGCTCTAGTGGCATGAATTCTCTTGTGTACAGGAGCAATAAACTCATTTTAAATTAAAAGAGAGAGAGGCCTAAAATAAAGAGAGTCTTCAACAGAGCAACTTGGAAGCTAGACATTTCTATAAATAACCTGACAGACATTTTTAAGATTTATTTTATGTGCATGTGTATTCTGCCTATAAATGTGTATGTACAAATGTGTGCCTGGTGCCTGTAGAAGCCAGACTAGCATACATTTTTAAAAGACCACTGTAAAACAGGTGGTGGGCTGGGCTGGTGGCACACACCTTTAATCCCAGCACTTGGGAAGCAGACACAGGCAGATCTCTGTGAATTTGAAGTCAGCCAGGTCAACATAGCAAGTCCCAGGACAGCTAAGACTGCTACACAGAGACTGGGGATGGGGAGATGGACGACACAGGACCAGTTATGCAATGGAGAATGGCTCATAGGAAAGCAAAAATGAACAAAGCAAACCAAAAATGAAAGTATTGGCAAGGTTAGAAGAAAGCTGCATGAAAAAGAAAGAAATGATAGCTTGCTGTGTAGTGGCAGAATTGACATTAACACAAATGGAAGCACTTATGATCTATCTGGAAGGTAAGATTTCCTAACAGATGATCTAAAAGAATGCAATTTAAAAAAATAAAATAAGTAAAATTTAAAAGGGGCTAGAGAGAGGACTCAGCCGTTAAGAGCACTTGGTCTTGCAGAGGACCTGGATTTGGTTCCCAGCTCACAACCATCTGTAACCAGGGGAGCCAATGCCTTCCTCTGGGCATCCATGGACATCAGGCATGGATATGATTCACAGACAGTCATGCAGGCAAAACACTCATTCATATGAAATACATTTTAAGAAATTAAAACAATAGAAAACTTTAAAAATAGGAATTAATCAATAAACCTCAAAGCTACTATGATGTTTTGAGATTGGAAAGGTAAACAGAGTGGTAACATTTCTAGTGTAGTGGAAGCATGGCAAGAACATGTGAGAGAGGGTTTTATTTGACCCTAGGTAAGCTACAACTTCCCCCAATTTTATATTATGTCTGATGATTCATACTTGTAATAAACAAGAGACAAGAACATGGCTGCAAGTTTAAGAACAGGCGTAGGCTATACAGTTAGATCCTGTCTCAAACAAATATATAAATTTGCTGCACATAACATTCACACTGAACATATATTTTTATTTGCCATGCTGCCCTTATTTCAAAGCAAAATTTCTTTATAAGTGCTACCATCATTTGTTATTCATATACACAATGTCGTAAACCTATAAAGTACAATGAAATAAACTAGAGGCAGAAGGCAGCAAAGGAGACACCTGGAAGGCTGGGATATACTTTAGTAATCTTTACTTAAAAGGCAAAGTTACTGTGCTGGCTAGTTTTATGTCAATTTGACATAAGCCAAAGTTATCGGAAAGGAAGGAACCTCAATTAAGAAAACGCTCCCATGAGCTGCATCAGCTCCTGCCTCCAGGTTCCTGTCCTGTCCAGATATCCTTTGGAGAGAAAATGTAATGTGGAAATGCAAGCTGAAGAAACTGCTTCCTGTCCAACTTGCATTTTGGTCATGGTGTTTCATCACAGCAATAGAGAGCCTAACAAAAACAAGTTGGTACCAGGTTGTGCAAGGGTATTACCGTGACAGACCGGACCATGTTGTTTTGGGGAGAATCATGAAAGGACTTTGGAACTTTGTGCAAAAAAAAAAAAAAAAAAAAAAGCAACTGAGTATTTATTTGATGCTTGGTGAGCTGTTCTGTAGGAGCTTGGAAGGTAAGAATGTTGAGGGCAGATGGAGACCTGTGAAGTTTCAGTGGGGAGTTTAAAGACTATCAGGGGCATTTGTTATTTTGAATTAATATTCTGTGGTTCTGGTTAGCTGGGGCTGAAGAATCAGCTGTGGTTAACTAGATACCAGAACTATTAAAGTAAAACCTTTGCTTTGCTGGGATACTCGATGCTGGTTGACTGGAGCTGAGAAACTGGAGATGATTAAAAAGAAAACTAGTATCATCGAGGTAAAAATCTTCTGGGAAGTGTTTAATGAGAGCACAGAGAAGCTGTGTTCCAGAGGTGGTCAAGGTTGTACTTCGTGCTGGCAACTGAACTTGGTAGTCTAACGGTCACCCACATGGTACTGGTTATGAAGGCATGAAGGGGTTGTAGAGAGCAGCTGAAGCTTAGTACTGTGGGAGCTCATGAGAGGCCATTGGTGAAAGTGCAGCCTCAGTGACTATCAGGGAAGTTGAGGCTTGGCACCATGAAGTGTGAAAAGTGAAGCCCAGTTGCAGCATGACATCCCAGCACTGTGGAGATGCCAGTACCGTGGATGACCACCAAGAGCAGCAGCAGCAGTGGAGTGGAGTCAGCCAGAGCCTAAAAGGCAAGCTGAGTGTGTTGTAGAGGGCAGAGCTGGAGAAGTGGCCCAAGTCTCTTGGAAGATCATGAGTGAACTCCAGATGTTGGACATTGAGTTATTTACACTGCTGGAGTTTAGCTTTGCTTCCTTCAGACTGTGACTGTGCCAAGGTTCTTCCCTCTTTATTTTTGATCTTATAGAACCATATAGTTGAAAGACTTTAAACTTTTTAAAAAAGGAGATTTAGGGATTTTAACAGAATTCAGATTTTAAAAGTATTTTTAAAGAGACAACTTTTAAAGTGCTTGAGTATGTAAGGCCGTGGAATTTTTTTGTTTTGTTTGGTTTTTTGAGACAGGGTTTCTCTGTATTGTTTTGGAGGCTGTCCTGGAACTCATTCTGTAGACCAGCTGGCCTCAAACTCACAGAAATCCGCCTGCCTCTGCCTCCCGAGTGCTGGAATTAAAGGTGTGCACCACCAACGCTGGCAAGGCTGTGGAATTTAAGTTTGTAAAATGTTTTGTATTGTGATGTCTTTATTAATGTGTAATCTTGGGGATGGCAAGAAAGAAAAGGTTGTGGCTTAACAGTGGTATGTTTGTCATGTTGACAAGGAGTCAATTATGCCAGAGTAAACGTGACACAACTAGAGTTTTCTGAAGGAAAGGAACCTTGATTGAGAATATGCCTCCATATGATCCACTACAGGGCATTATCTTAGTGACTGATGTTATATAAATCATTATTAACTGATTTTTAATAATGTATTATTAAGTACATTATTAAATGAATTAAATACAATATTAAATAATTAAATCATATATAAATCAAAATAAAATAAAAATAAGGGATTGATGTAAGAGAGCGTAGCCCATTGTAGGTGCTGCCATCCTTGGGCTGGTGGTTATGGGTTCTATAGGAAAGCAGGCTGAGCAAGCCATAGAGAGCAAGTCGGTAAGCAGCACCCTCCCATAGCCTCTGCATCAGCTCCTGTTTCCAGGTTCCTGCCCTGCTTGAGTTTTTGCCCTCAGTGCTTTTGATGATAAACTGTGAGTGAATAAGCCCTTTCTTCCCCAAGTTGCCTTTGGTCACGGTCTATTTCAACACAGCAACAGAAACACTGACTAAGACGGCTGCTTTGCTCCAGATTCCTTACACTTCCCAAAACCTTTAGATGATGGATGGATCGATGGATGGATGGATGGATGGATGGATGGATGGATAGGAAGGAAGGAAGGAAGGAAGGAAGGAAGGAAGGAAGGAAGGAAGGAACGAAGGAAGGAACGAAGGAAGGAACGAAGGAAGGAACGAAGGAAGGAAATATACATACATACATATGGAGGGAGGAAGGGAGGGACGGAGGGAGGGACGGAGGGAGGGACGGAGGCAGACAGACAACAGGTACAGTGGTGCACAACTTTAATCCTAGCACTCAGGAGGCAGAGGCAGGTAGATCTTTGTGAGTTTGAGACCAGCTTGGACTACATGAGTTCCAGGACAGCCAGGGTTATGTAGAGACCTTGACTCAAAAAGCAAGGCAAAAAATGTCTCTAATTAGTTGATTTTCAAAATTACCAGTTTGGATTTGTTTATTTTGGTGTTTTCCAGACAAGGTGTCAGTACATATCCCTGGTGGTCTAGAATTCAGACTCACTAGGCTGGCCTTATACCCACAGTGACCCTCATACCTTCTGCCCAGTTACAGCCAGCTGGCATCAAAACGTTTAACCGCACTCAGCCACTATTTCACTTTTAAATAGTTTTAACTATCATAAAATTTTATTTCCGCTTCCTGAACACTGTCCATTTAGCATGAATCAAAGCAAGCACCAAATGACTTCTCTTCCATGTCCTTCTTTATATGAAACATAAAATTCATGCTAAATAAAAATAGCTGGTTGACAAGTATTTTGCAAGGTACAAGTAGCTAACAAATTATTTTAATATCACAACCTAAAATTTAGAGCTGATCAAAGTGGAATGTAAAGGCCTTTCTAAATCCTCTCTATATATGCTATAAGATAATAATGTAATGTTTTGAAAGTCTCTACCTCTCAAACTAAGTTGATGGGGGATGTCCTTCTGTGTGCTGTGAATACGTGTTTCTCTTATTGGTTGAAGAATAAAGCTGTTTCGACCAATGGACAGGCAGGATGTACCCAGGCAAGAAGTATAGGCTGGGCTACCAGACTAGGAGAATTCTGGGAAGAGGAACACAGAGAGTGAGTCACCAGGGAGACACCATGTAGCTACCAGGAAGGTAGGACACTAGGGCATTCTCCAGTAAGACAAGACCACATGGAGATACATACATTAATAGAAATGGGTTAATTAAGAGAGAGCTAGCTAGTAAGAAGCCTGAGTCATCAGCCAAACAGTCTATAATTAATATTAGCCTCTGTGTGTTTATTTAGGACTTAACAGGGCTGCGGGACAAGGCAGGACAGAAACTTCTGTCTATACTAAGTAGATCTACATTTCTTTCTTTTTTAATTTTTTTATTATTATTTTAGAGACAGGGTTTCTGTGTATCCTGGTGGGCCTTGAACTCACAGAGATTCATCTGCCTCTGCCTCCCGAGTGCTGGGATTAAATGTATGGGCCACCAACACCCAGTCAGTTAAGCCTTTTAAATGTAGTATTTAACATACTTTTAAGAAACTAAATGAACTGTGTTGTGGTTTTACATGACTTTAATCCCAGTATCCAGGAGACAGAGGCAGGCTCATCTTTGAGTTTGAGACCAGACAGGGTTATACAGAGCAATGCTATCTCAATTTTTAAAGAAAAGAAAGCAACTAAATGAACATGAGACTTAAACACTTTAAAATGAATACAAAGAACTTGTATCAGGTTAATGTATTTTGGCCCTAAATATTCTTTAGTTAGTTACCTAACAGCACCACTCTCTCTTCCAGATGTAAGAATGTTAACAGCCAGCCAGCCTGTTGTGGTGCATGCCTTTAATCCCAGCACTCAGGAGGCAGAGGTAGGAGGATCTCTGAGCGTTCTAGGCCAGCCAAGGCAGTTACACAGAAAAATTCCTCTTGAAAAAAAAAAAAAAACCAGAAGCAACAACAAAAAATGTTAATAGCCAAATCAGAAAAGCCGAAATTGCAAAGAAAAAATCATCAAGTTATAGCCTGTAACCACGCATACACATTATATGTTACTTAGTGAAGTTGTAGGAGATAGTATGTGTGGAAAATAAGGAATACAAAGGATAAACAGAATAGGGAACTAAAAAAACGAAGGCCTCACCTAGCCTGGGTAGCAGTTAAACTGGAAAAGTGATAACCAGTTCAACCATGAAGCAATGAACATAAACCTTTGAACTAAAGCCAAGTACGTGAATTTGGATAGGAGGCTATCAAGACCTTTAAGTGATCCAGTATCTAGTTCGTAACGAAATGAATTAGTGAGCTCAGTTCAGAGGCCCTGGAGGCTTTAATGTCAGTGCACATCACAGAAGGTAAAGTGCAGAATAAAGGGCCTACTTCAGTCAAGGTAAACAGCAATTATACTAAATTACCCTTTTACAAATATCTGAAATTCATCAAAACTGTTAACAAATTTGTTCTTTCCAGAGCAAATATTAAACAAAAGCCTATTATGCCTTAAATGCATTTATGATAATAACTTGTACTCAAAACACATTTTACACTAAACCATATTTACTTATGGAATCTTTTAAAATGTGCTAGAATTTTTTTAACTTCATAAAGACAAACTCTAAGAACAGGAAAGAGTCCCCAAACCACCTATTTGACAAGATATACACTACCAATTCCCAAATACAGATTTCACTGTCATGTGAATATTTAATATAGATTCATCCATAGTAATCATTAAAATCAAAGGAAAATTTTAAGAAGTATATACAACCTGATTAACATAGTTAGAAAGGTACAATAGCTTTTTGAAAACCAATTACACTGAAAAACATAAATAACCTAAGTTAAAAATCCCTCAGGATCAACCTGTTGGGATCAATTCCCTGGTTTGTATATTTGGCCTTGTTTTAAAGGAAGCCAGTACCTATGCATGTTATGTGTGCTTTGTATATGTTATTGATCTCTACGAACAAAATAAATTCAACACTTAACCTTGGCAATTCATTTCATTAAGAACCTGACCTAATTACCTACGATGTATGCTTTAATTCACAAAGCCTACTTACCACATACTTTACAGCACTTATAAACTGGTTGTGGAAAAGCAGGTGCTGGGTTTCATCCTCTGGATTTGAAGCTGTATAAAGCATTCCACAGATATTACAGGACACTGCTCCAAATCTTTTGTGTCCTGCATCCTATTTATAAAAAACAAACAAAATGTTTCCTTCCTTGCCAAAGTAACTATTTCTGAACACAGCCTCCAAAACTATTTCACCATAAAACACTGCTTAACTTATGAACATTTCAATTTCTTTCACAAATTAAGACACTGAAGTCTAAAATTTGTGTGCAGTAAAGCTGTGCTCTGACCTCCACACGGATACAAGTTCATACACTCTTTCTCCTCTCTCTCTCCCTCTCATGGTTATAAGAAATTAGTATTTTCTAAAACAGCTAGCACACTGGCACCAGTCTCAAATCCCAGCCCTGGAGTTTGCTGGCCAGCAAGCCTATCTGAATGGATGACTCCAAGTTCAAAACCTAAGGTGGAGAATGACTTAACACCTTTATGGACTCCGTCCTTCACAACAGGCACTCGTACCTGCACCACATAAACATTTTCCATTTTAATAACCTGCTGACTTGTTCAACAGTTAAAAGAACTAAGAAAGTTATGTATCAATATAAAGTTAGTCCAAAGGCACCAAATAATAAATAAATCTACACAGGAAAGCCAATTTGTATTTCATATTTAAAATAATTGAAAACTAGAGAAAATAATGTATTGTAGAGTCTCCTGGGACCCATGTGGAAGAAGAGAACCAATTCCCAACAGATGTCTTCTGACCTCCACTGAGGCACCATGGCACAGGTGTGTACATGCTCAAGCATATGCACACACACATGACCACACACTAAAATTTAACTTAAAAATAAAATCTTTTTTGGGGGGGGAGCGGTTCTCAGGACAGGGTTTTTCTGTGTAGCCCTGGCTGTCCTGGAACTTGCTTTGTAGACCAGGCTGGCTTCAAACTCAGAGACCCACCTGCCTCTGTCTCCTAAGTGCTATGATTACTGGTGTGCACCACCACCACCTGGCTGATAGTATCCGTTTTTATTCACACTATTATACAAATAATCTCTCAACCTTTTTTCATTGTAAAACTAAACTCTATATGCATCAAGCAGTAACTTCCCATTCTCCCATCCTTCCAAATCTCTAGCAGTCACCATACTTTCTTTGAACCTCAAATGAATAAAATTCCATGGTCTTTGTCTTTTTTGTGTGTGTGACAGACTAAATTCCAAGTCATTTTAATGTTTAAATAAAGGAGGTAGTGAGCAAGCTACTCACTAAAAAAAAACAGATGTTTAAAAAAAAAAGTATTATGAGTTGTTACAAATGAAACCAGAAGCAAAGAAGCTGAAATATTACTATTTACTGTGGGAAGAAGAGACTATAATAATATTAGGAATGCTTTCTATAGTGAAAATTTATAATGATCAAGAAAGAATTAATTTATTTTTAAACACCTCACATCCCCGTGGTGCACTCCTTTAATCCCAACACTCAGGAGGCAGAGGCAGAGTTTGAGGCCAGCCTGGTCTACAGAGCAAGTGCCAGGATAGCCAGAGCTACACAGAGAAACCCTGTCTCGGGGAAAAGGAGGGAGGGAGGGAAGAGAAAAAAGAACCCTGCATAAACAACTCGTCTCCAACAACACTTTAGCAATAAGTAAGTTGGGTACTTACTATGACCAGTTGTTTGTCATCCACTTTCTCTGAATCTTTCAGTTTCAAGGCCTTTGGAATTGTTATCTCCAAATGAGAATGATTTGGTGGTAGAGCCCTTAAAAAAAGAAATTATTAGATATTATACATCCATATAATGTCAATCATTAAAGACCAGAACACATTTCTATACAACAAATTTCAATTTCAAGGAGGAAAAGAATAACCTCTTAAAAACCAAGGTGAGCTCTTTGGAGATGTAATCAGTGATAGAGTAGAGTACATGCACAAGGCTAGCGTCAACACCCAGTATCAAATTTAAAAGGGAAATTATAAAAATCAAATAAACGAGACAAAGCATAAAATTTTTAGATATTTTATCAGTGGATTGTAAAGAAAATGTGATATATATATATATATACACATACACAACTGAATATTATGTGCAGGTATAGGCACATGAGACTTCTTGGTGTATGGGCAGGCTCTAGAGATCTGCATCAATCCCACCGAGTTCATCAACCCTGACTTGGTGGCAGCAATGATCCAAAGTGAAGTGGGTGGTGCCTGCGCAGGTAGCAGACCCATCAACCAAGAGTCAACTGAGGGCTCTGAGCATGACATGTGCTGCTTGAGGCGATGTGCTGCAGGGCCCACTGCAGGGCCCAGCGTCTGGTGGCCTTTCCCCTATCAGCCATGGGATCCCCAAAATGCTGCTGAGTGACAAAGGAAAACCAAAAATAACCTTGCTAGCAGCCATGCTGGCATTATGTGACTGTCTGTATCTATGGTGCTACAATCTGTTAACTAGTTACATCATGTGATCCAGACTTCCTCCAATGGCACACAGAGCAGTGTTCTTGAGCCCTGTAGTAGTTTTTTTTTTTCTCATTAAAGGTTCAAAACTGGGGGGGAGGGGGAGTAAAAATCTTGGCATTTGCAGCATTTGCAGACACAACTGGAGAACATTACAACATGAAATTACCAAGGGTAGAAAAGCAAATGTTGTATGGTCTGACATATGGAAGCTAAAGTTAACCTCATAGAAATAGTTGCCAAAGTGAGGAAGAAAAAAGGGAAGTCCGAAGATGGAGACAGGATGGCTGACAGGTGGGGAGACTGCAGATGAAATGAAGAAATAACTTCTAATATTCATAGCACATAGAACAACTGCATTTCAAAATAGCTATGAAAGGACAGCCAGTATTTTCTACACAAAGAAATTATATGTACGAGGTGATGACTATACCAGTTACTCTTATTCACAATCATTACACATTAGAGACTTATGTTGAAAGATCAGTGTATCTCATTAAGTATCAGTTAAAAATTTTTATGTCAAAAGCTGGGTAGTGGGGGTACACTGAAGTCCCAGCACTCAGAAGGCAGAGGCAAGTCAATCTAGTATGGTCTGCAAAGTGAGTCCTAGGACAATCAGGGCTACACAGAGAAACTGTGTCTCTCAAAAATAAATAAATAAATAAGTCAAAAGGAAAAGAAGAGTAGTGATTATCAATAAGCAAAATTGCAGGATCTAATATTGTTTGAATGCCTTAGGTTTTATAGTTTTAGCCACCTAAATCACTTCACTTCAGTTTGTCCTAAAGACTATCTGGTGATCAGGCAAATAAGTCAGATTTATTGACCATTGGCATTGAAGAGCGAACCTGCCCTTTACTTAAAACACTTATCTATAACACCTAGTTATTTCAAAGAATAAAGGGAAAACAGCATTCTTAAATACTACTGATGGCCACATAAATCATGACAATTGTGAAAAAGACAGTTGGGCAAGTTTTATATATATATATATGTTATGTCTTCACTGAATAAGCAGTCACTATTGTTGTTTAATAGAAAAAAAGCTACAAACTAGCAGAATGTCCATTAACTAGACAGCTGCTCAAGAGAGCAAGAAAAGCTCTCACAAGGGAATCAAAATGTAGAATTTAGACAAGGTAGGAAGAAAAGTTTCGACGCGAAAAAAATGTGAGTAAATGATGATTACTAGTGTTAGCTTGTTATATAACAAGTCTCTCTAAGAACTCTCAAGTATAATGTCTTAAAGTGATAACTTACCTGTGCTTGCTGTTGATAGACGCTTCACTACTGAGTACACTATGGAGATGCTTAGGAGCTGAGCCTGTGAGTTGATAAAGCACACGGATTGTACATGAGTGAGTGCTTACATGTATGTCTAGGCCCTCAGAGGGCATCATATCCTCTGGGACTGGAATTACAGATAGTTATGAGCCATCATGAGGCTGATGGGAATTGAACCTGGATCCTTTATGAGCGGCTGGTGCTTGTAAATGCTGAGCCATCTCTCCTGCCCCATGAAGTTACTCTAATAAAAGAGGCCATGAATGTGAAAAAGAGCATGGAGGGATATATAGGAGAGTTGGAGAATGAAAGGGAGTAGGAAAATTAAATAGTCTCAAAAATGAATTTTAAAATATCTAATAAAATCAGAACCCTCTTTTGGAAATAACCTTTCAAAATGAGGCAGGAAAGCTCTGTACTATATAAAGTCAGACTAAGGTGCTTTGAAGAGGTCTGCTATATTCAGTTTATCTCATTTTTGCTTGTTTGTTTTGTTTTTTTCAAGACAGGGTCTCTCTGTATAGCCCTGGCTGTCCTGGAACTCACTCTGTAGACCAGGCTGGTCTCAAACTCAGATCCTCCTGCCTCTGCCTCTGAGTGTTGGGATTATAGGTGTGTGCCGCCACCACCACCACCAGCTCAGTTTACCTCTTAATTTCAGCAATTAACATATATTGAATAAAAGAAATTGGCTCAATGCCTGCATGACTAAGCTCTAAAATAAATGAAAACATTTTGTTTGAAATTTTGGGATCTTTTTTTTTTTGGAATTTTAACTATATAAACAATTCAATTCAATTAAAGCAGTAATCAATAAATAGATTTCTCATGTTTGTATGGTACTCATTCCTCCCCTACTCAGAGTAAATTCTAGGCACTCAGTAACAACTGTGATTATCTGACTTCAGCAATTTGCTCCAAGTATACTTTTCTTTAGAAAAAATCATACGTTAGAATTCTAGATCCTCTGTTACTTCATTTGACACAGGTGAGCAAATATCTATCCAAAAGTTCAAATAATATTAACACTTAGGAGGTTGTAAGGATAGAGCTTTTGTGCCAGATGGCAGTGGTGCACACCTTTAATCCTAGCACTTGGGAGGCAGAGGCCAGCCTGGTCTACAGAGCAACACAGTGAAACCCGGTCTCGGAAAAAATAAAATAGCTAAATATAAAGCTTTTGTGCATGTCATGAAGCATAGATAAACCTTTAATTCAAAGACAGACTGAGTACTGAGGGTTAAAGAGAAACATCACAATGCTAAAGCATAAATAGCAGATAAAAATAAGTTGCTATCCCCAACTGAAGTAATTCATTAAGGAGAACTCTCTAGGAGCTACTGAAACAAAAGAACTTTTGGTAGGCAGGCAAAGACAGTATTTAGGTATTGTCACAAACCAGTCAACAAAAGCAATTCCCCTGAAAGAATGAATGATAATCACGGATTTAAAAACCACACCAAGAAGGCCAGGTGGTGATGGTGCACTCCTTTAGTCCCAGCACTCAGGAGGCAGAAACAAGTGGATATCTGAGTTGGAGGCCAGCCTGGTCTACAGAGCTAAGTTCCAGAACAGTGAGCGATACAGAGACCCTGTCTCAAAAAGGCAACAAAACACACACACACACACACACACACACACACACACACACACAACAGCAACAACAACTGGGCGGTGGTGGCACACACCTTTAATCCCAGCACTCAAGAGGCAGAGGCAGGTGAACTCACTATTGAGTTCCAGGCCAGCCTGGTTTACAAAGTGTGTTTTGAAAAACCACAAAAACAAAACATAACAGACCTGTTTCACATGAAAATTTCTCTAACAGTAACACTGTAAAATTCAAATAAAAATGTTAAAATATTACCTGGCAATTTTCTGTCTCCATCAATCTTTGCTTGACTGGGAAGAGTCGAAGCAGCAGCAATGTCTTCTAATGAGTTCTTCTCCACCGTAGATCCCGAACATAAGCTGAAATTCTGAACAATATGCCAACATTTTAAAGTCAATCTCTGGGACTTATTCTATTTCCAGCAAATTCTGCCTATTAAAAATATTAAGATACTACTGTATAACTGGAATAACTCTAGTAGGTATGACTAAAATTCATCCATGACCATCTTAGCATCAGTTACCATTAGTCCCACTTTAAATTTAAAAAGACTTCACTGGATCTTTAATCCTAACACTCAGGAAGCAGAAGCAGGCAGATCCCTGTTCCAGGCCATTCCGTTCTACATATATAATTCTGGGACAGCAAGAGTTACATAGTGAGCCCCTATCTCAAAACAAACAAAAACACTTTGAAAAATGTATCTTCCAGAGTCACCTAGTCCTATGCGTTTCCTCAAAGTACATGTCAGTACTGTACTGTCCAATAAGGTATCCACTACCATAATTACTGGGTATTTGGGTACCTGAAATGTAATTAGTACAGTTTGAGATGTGTAGTAAACATATATCAAATCCAATACAGGCTATAGCACACGTGCGCACATTCACGAATGCACACACCCATTAAAATGACAGTATTTTTACGTAATAGATAATTTAAAATATACTGAAGTCAATTTTACCTGTTTCTACCATAATGAATGACTAGATAACCTATGTTTCACATTTAATTTCTATATTGTTCTCAAAAGACTAGTTATCTTTTCCCTTATAAAATTTCAACTCATCATTTAAATCTTAACCTCTTTCATGAGACCTTCCCCAATTTTTTCCAATTACCACCATCACCTACTTTCTCGTGCACTTCTCACTTTCTAATCAGTTTGTCAATAACTCTTAAAAAACACAGCCCATATTATAATTACCTGTTTATTACCTAGAACCTTCAATTCAGAACTTTTTATCAAAGCAGACAGTCCATTAGTAACAAGAATATATACTTCAAATTCCATCAAAGTAGGCTATCTATGGAATCAACTTCATGGGTGTCTTGTAACACTACTTTCTGTGTTTTAGGAGAGTTCACATTTGAGTGTAGGAGCCAATCGAGTGCAGGTGTCAGACTCCCCTCAAGTTGGAGTCAAAAACCTGTTATGAGCATCCTGATGTGGGTGCTGGAAAGCAAACTCAGTTCTTCTCCAAGAGCAGTATGCACTCTTAGCTATTCATCTCTCCAGCCCACAACACTACTTTAAAACATGGAGTTTGGTAGATTCTTTTGTTTGCTTTTTGTTTGTTTGGTTTTGGTTTTTCAAGACAGGGTTTCTCTGTGTAACTGCCCTGGAACTTACTTTGTAGACCAGGCTGGACTCAAACTCAAAAAGGTGTGCCTGCCTCTGCCTCCCGAGCTCTGGGATTAAAGGCCACCCACTACTGACTACAATATAAATTCTTTAAAGCAGGAAACATATCTGTATCCCAGATGCAGCAGGTATCAACAAGACAGACAAACCTTTATCCAAACTAACCAAAAGGGGTAGAGAAAATATCCAAATTAAACAAAATCAGAAATGAAAAGAGGGACATGACAACAAATACTAAGGAAATTCAGAAAATAATCAGGTCATACTTCAAAAACCTGTACTCCACAAAACTGGAAAACTGAAAGGAAATGGACAATTTTCTGCATAAGTATCACAGACCAAAATTAAATCAAGATCAGATAAATTAAACAAACCTATAACCCCTATAGAAATAGAGTCACCAAAAATCTCCCAACCAAAAAAAGCCCAGGGTCAGATGGTTTCGGTACAGAATTCCACCAGAATTTCAAAGAGTTAATACCAATACTCCTACAATTGTTCCACACAACAGAAACTGAACACTGCCAAACTCTTTTTACAAGGCTACAGTTACCCAGATACCCAAACCACACAAAGATGCAACTAAAAAAGAGAATTACAAACCAATCTTCCTCATGAACACTGATGCAAAAATACTCAATAAAATACTGGCAAACCAAATCCAAGAACACATATACATCAAAATGTGGTCCACCGAGACCAAGTAGACTTCATCCCAGATGCAAGGATGGTTCGACATATGAAAATCCACCAATGTAATCCACCACATAAACTAAATGAAAGAAAAAAAAAAACAAATGATCATCTCATTACATGTCAAGAAAGCCTTAGACAAAATTCAACACCCCTTCATAATAAAGAAGTCTTGGAGAGAGCAGGCATATAAGGAACATACCTAAACAGAATAAAGGCAGTTACAGCAAGCCAAGAGGCAACATCAAACTAAATGCAGAGAAACTCAAAGCAATCCCACTGAAATCAGGAACAAGACAAGGCTGTCCAATTTTTCCATATCTATTCAACATAGTACTCAAAGTTCTAGCTTGAGCAATAAAACAACAAAAGGAAATTAAGGGAATACAAATTGGAAAAGAAGTCAAATTTTCACTATTTGAGGATGATATGATAGTATACATGAGTGACCCCAAAAATTCTACGAGGGAACTAATAAACACCTTCAGTAATGTAGCAGGATACAAGATTAACTCGAAAAAATAAGTAGTGCTCCTATATACAGATGGGATAAGAAAGAAATCAGAGAAACAACACCCTTCACAATAGCTACAAATAACATATCTTGGGGTAACTCTAAATAAACAAGTGAAAAACCTGTATAACAAGAACTTTAAGCCTTTGAAGAAAGAAACTAAAGAAGACATCAAAAACATGGAAAGATCTCCCATGCTCTTCGATAGGTAGGATTTACATAGCAAAAATGGCAATTTTACCAAAAGCAATCCACAGATTCAATCAATACCTGGCAAAATTCCTCATAAACCTCGAAAGGACAATGTTCAACCTCATATGGAAAAACAAAAAACCCAGGATAGCCAAAACAATCCTGAACAACAAAGGAACTTCTGAAAGTATCACCATCCATGACTTCAAGCTCCATTACAGAGCTACAGTAGGAAGACAGCTTAGTGTAGGAATAAAAATAGACAGGTGGACGAAAGGAATTGAATTAAAGACCCTGGCATTAATTCACACACCTATGAACACCTGATTTTTGACAAAGAAGCTAAAGTTATACAATGGAAAAAGAAAACATCTTCAACAGAACAAATGGTGCTGGCACAGCTGGAGGTCAACATGTAGAGGAGTGTAAATAAATCCTTATCTTCCCTATGTACAAAACTCAAGTTCAAATGGATCAAAGACCTCAACATAAATCCAACCACACTAAACTTCATAAAATGGTAAGTAGGAGACCACCACTTCCTAAATATAACACCAGTAGCACAGACACTGCGAGCAACAATGAATAAATGGGACCTCCTGAAACTGAGAAGCTTCTGTAAGGCAAAGGACATAGTCATAAAAAAAAAAATCAGCAGCCTACAAAATGGGATAAAATCTTCACCAATCCCACATCTGACAGAGGGCGTCTCTCCAAAATACACAAAGAACTCAAGAAGCTAGACACCAAAATACCAAATAATCCAATTTAAAAATGGGGTACAGATCAAAACAGAGAATTCTCAACAGAGGAATCTCAAAAGGTGGAAAAACAACTTAAGTGCTCAACATCCTTAGTCATCAGGGAAATGCAAATCAAAACAACTCTGAGATACCATCTTATACCTATCAGAATGGCTAAGATCAAAAACACTGATGTCAGCTTATGCTGGAGAGGATGCGGAGAAAGGGGAACACCCCTCCATTGCTGGTGGGAGTGCAAACTTACATAGTCACTTTGGGAATCACTATGGCAGTACCTCAGAAAATTGGGAATCAATCCACCTCAAGACCCAGTAATATCACTTTTGGGCAAATACCCAGAGGATGCACACTCATATCACAAAGACATTTGCTCAGCTATGTTCATAGCCAGAACTTGGAAACAACCTAGATGCCCATCAACTAAAGAATGGATACGGAAAATGTAGTACATTTCCACTCAGTGGTAAAAAATGATGACCACATGAAATTTGCAGGCAAATGGATGGAACTAGAAAAAAAACATTCTGAGTGAGGTAACCCAGACCCAGAAAGACACGTATGTTATGTACTCACTCATAAGGCTATTAGGCATAAAGCAAAAGACAACCAGCCTATGTTCCACAACCCCAGAGAAAGTAGGTAACAAAGAGGACCCTGAGAGACAGAGTGGATCCGCCTAGGAAAGGGAAACAGACAAGAGCTCCTGAGTAAATTGGGAGTGTGGGAGGGAGAAGGAGGGTGGAAGGAAAGAGTATAGAGGAAGGAAGGGGAGTGGAGATCATGAGGGAACAGGTTGGTCCAGTTGGGTGAAGGACAGAGAGAGGGAAAGCAAGGAAAGAATTATCTTGATAGAGAGACCTATTATAGGATTAGGAGAAATCAGGCACTAGGGAAATTCCCAGGAATCCACAAAGATGACCCCAGATAAACTGATCCACCCCTTCAATCAGACTGAGGACTACAGTAATTGTCACCATAGAACCTTCATCCAGTAACTGATGGAAGCAGATGCAGAGATCCACAACTAACCACTAGGTCAAGCTCCTGGAGTCCAGTTGAAGAGAGGGAGTAGCTATAATATGAGCAAAGGGATCAGGCCATGATAGGGAAACCAACAGAAACAGCTGACCAGAGATAGTGGGAGCTCATGGACTCTGGACTGACAGCTGGGGAACCTGCACAGGACAGAACTAGGCCCCCTGAATACAGGTGACAGTGGGTGGCTTGAGCAGTTTGTGGGACTGGCAGTAGGACCAGGATCTATCCCTAGTTCGTGAACTGGCTTTTAGAGACCATTTCCTGTGGAGAGATACCTTGCTCAATCTAGACATGTTGCGGAGGGCCTTGGGCCTGCCTCAAGGTGAGGATGGAACAGACTTCATTTATTCCCCATGGGAGGCTTTACCCTCTCTGGGGAGCAAATGGGAGGTGGGATAAGGGGAAGGTGAGAAGAAGTAGCAGCAGAAGCGAAAACTGGGACTATTATGTCAAAAGAAAAAAATGAAGGGTGTTAGAAAGGGCCAAGCAATGTTTAAACATGCTTCTAGCACAGCTTAGTCCAAAAGAATGGATTCGGCTTCTTGCCTCTCTCATTAACCACCTCTTAAGAGTTTGAAAAGCATCTATGGCAGGAGTTAGAAGATACACTCAACTGTTACACTTAGACACAACCTCAAATAAAAAGCCAAATTTTCCCCCATTGGATCTAGAACTAGAACCAGCATATTTACATGTTAGGCAAGCAGCCCACCACTAAACTATATTTCTAGCCCTATAACTTGCTCATAATACTATTCACTGCTCATTTCCAATTGTCACTATTTTCTATTTATTAAACATTTTGAATGATCATTTTTTAAATGATGCTTTCATTTTCATTCATACAGAAAATTCAATCTAAAAGCAACAATTAGCATCTATTTTTTAAAGTTCACTTTGGTTTTCAATTCAGGAACAATGGACACTGATTATCATTACTTTTGTATAAATTCAATCTCATTCAAGTCTGGTTATAGCCCAAATGTCCCTAAAATTAATTTCAAGTATTCTGAAAACTTCAGAGTGATTTATGTCTATTAACAATGACCTTTTGGCTTGTACCATTTTCTCATGTTCAGGGTACTGGGGTATGGTGTACAAAGAACTCTGTGCTGAGAATTACAATGCTTGTGTACTAGCCCTAAAATATCACCATACATCAGACTTATTTCACATTCTGCTGTTTTCTCATAAAATTAATAATTAACAAAAATTCATTTGTATTAATTATAGACAGCACCCAAGTTTGACATATAAGATATTCATTAATCAGCATTCTACAGGTAATTACCTTAGAAATTAGAAAAAAAAGGCTTCATCCAGCTTTCAAAAGGTTGGAAATAATTTCTCAAGGTAAGTATTAGATATTCCGTATAAAAGCTCTGGCTTTCAATTTGTATCATATTTTTGACTTGGGAGGTATGGTTTAGTGGTAAAATAAGGGTTGCCAAACTCTTCTCAGTTTGATTCCTTAGCACCACTTAACAAAACACTATAAATTTTTCTCTTAAAATACGGATTTATACTTTTAGAAATTTCCTTTGCCAACTAATTCAAAATTGCCATACAAATCAACACAAAGGTATTGTTTTAAAGATATTTAACTTTTGTTCAGATAAAACAGAGGTTTTATCATACAGTTGAAATCAATTTTAGGTTTTCTTTTTTTGGGTGGGGGGGTGAGGACTCACACATGCTAGGCAAGCCCTCTACTACTGAACTGTACTCTCCATCCCAAAATCTTAATTATCTCAGAAAGGGGCATGAGTTCTAAGTTCTAGATTTTAAATCACTAAGAGATGTGCTTCCTGTTGTTAAAATTAAATTTTTCTTAAAAAGTAACTGCTGCTGCTGGTGGTGGTGGTGATGGTAGGGGAGTCTCCCGCCTTTAATCCCATCACTCAGGAGGCAGAAGCAGACCGATCTCTGCAAGCTCAAGGCCACCCTAGTCTACAGAGTGAGTTCCTGGACAGTCAGGGCTACACAGAGAAACCCTGTCTTGAAACAAAAAAAGAAAAGAAAAGAAAAAGCAACTACTTCTGGTCGAGCAGTGATGTCACATGCCTTTAATCCCAGCACTCGGGAGGCAGAGACAGGTGATCTCTGTGAGTTCAGGAGACCAGCCTGATCTACAGGGTGAGTTCCAGGACAGGCTACAAAGCAATACAGAGAAACCCTGTCTCGAAAAACAAAAGACAAAAAAAGAAACTACTTCTGTGTGATAAATTTAAAAGCTAGAATTCCAGTTATAAAAATGGTAAAACAAGGAAACAAGAGAAACATCCACATAAAGGTGAAACATTCTGAGTTGCTCAGCTTCATCTCTGTAAGACTGGATTAACAATTGTATCATTTCTTGAGAAAATGTGTTTCAAATATTTATTAGTAGAAAGAACCCAGCACCTCTATTCACAAATATAGCTGATTGATTACCTTATCTGGTGCTGACTCACAAGAATGTTTCATCTGATTATCCAATGGTGAGTCAGGAGAGTGTTTAATATGATTATCCAAATGACAATTTCCAGGAGCCCTTTTCGTGGCTTTATTAATTTCAATTGCAATATTATTAATTTTATCTTCTTCAGATTTAATTCCTTTCATTTTATCCCGTTGGCAAGTTACATTACTATGTGGTTTCATCTCTAAAAATGTACTTTGAGACACTGAATGAGGCATTTCTAAAACTGGTGGTGAAAAACCAGTTGGTAATAAGCCCAATTTAGGAGATACTTGAGAGTCCAATTTATGCTGCTGCACAGAGTTAAATTTCGAAAGTTTAATTTTAGTCCAGGTGGAATTCCTCTTAGTTGAGTTATTTATTCCATTCAGTATGCATTTCACAGGCTTTGTTTTCCTGCTGGGAAAAAAACGATTGCACTGCACATCCTGGTTTGCTTCTTTCTGATGGAGTATTTGTCTTTCACCATCAGTCCCTTCTGATTTTACCTCTGCAGGCTTTTCCTCTACATTCTCCATGTGTGATGGCTCCTTTTTTACCTCTACAGTATCTGACTCAATTTCACCAGCAATCTCTTCACAAAGCTGGAGAATGCTGCCTCGCTTGCTCTTTCCAGCCTGCTCCAGTTCATGATCAATACTCTGTTCAGGCACTAATGGCTGTGGAATCTGGGCGGGGGTTGTGCTATTATTCGCTTGTGTATGAGCTGCTTTCCTGGGTTCATTCTTTTTAGAGACCACTGAAACAGCCGCTTTTGATTTTCTAATCTCAGAAGTTACAGGCACAGGTTTTGATTCTTCTTTTCTGTTAGTCTTCTGGAAACACTTCTCAGATCCTTGGATGCACTGAGAACGACAAGTAGGAGCTGTCTGGTGCTGCACTTTGCGCTTCTTTTCTTTGGGAGAATTTACTACTTCATTCGTAACTGAATCGCTGTCCTCCTTACAATCAGACTTTACTTCCAGCACTTTTCTTTTCACATGCTTTTGATTCACTGTAACTTTGTTAGATTTACTGTGAGGACTGTTACACTGTTCTCTTCTTGCTGGCTGTAAATTCTGTTTAACTGCTTGAGTTTGAGTCGGAATCCCTCTACTGCGCAAAGACCTGACTGAACACTCGGTCAACTGTTGTAGTCTTTGTGATCTCCGGGTAAACTGATCATTTCCTCTGAAGGTTCCAAGTGCTAACTTTTCCTGACATAATCTCTTCTTTTTTGCAGATTCTTGTGATTGTCCCTTCACAGTTACTGTATTTTTATTAATGGATTTAGTGGCACTTTTATCTACTGCTGTTGCTGATCTTGTACTCATTCGTGTTCCCAATTCAGGTTGATTTATTTTACTTTTGCTGGAAGATCTAACCAGCACCTTTTCAGCTTCCTTGGAACCTGGTCTCTTTATTAAACTGTTTTGAGAACCTTGAATTTCTAGTTCTAAATTCTCATCTTCAATTTCTTTAATAACTTTGGAGGAATTTTCCTTTGATTTCTCCTGAATGGACATTATTCCTGAGTAATGCCTTCCTTTCTGAATTTTTGAGGATTGTGTTCCAGGTAGGTGCAGATGCTATTTAGTATTATTACTAAAGAGTAGATCTTAAAAATCAACTTTAACTTATACTAATGTACATTTCCAACAAAATATCAGGTTGTTTCAAGTTAGGTTGCTCTCTGAAATTTCTAATACATGAGAAAAGCTGGCGTGAATGCTGAAAGATATTTGCTTTATGCTGAATAGGGAAATGGAAATCTGAAGAAAATTTAATTCTAATTTAATATTTTCAGAAGTTTTTATTTTTTAATGAAAATAAACTTCATTCAGATCCAATTTGTTTTAATTACTTTAGTTTCAGGCCTAACCCTATTACTAGGAGTTATTTATCACTGACCTGTCTGCTTTGACAAAATTTCTGACTTTTTTCTTCTGAAGGCTACAGTTACTGTATATTGATGCATTTGTAACATGTCTTATGGTTAATAGGTTTCTTTCCTTGTTTGCCAAGTTTGTTGGTTTGTGGCTTCTATTTAATCTCCTTCGCTTAGTAAAGTACTCTATTAATATAGATTTCCTTTTGGTCTGCCATTTCTGAAAAATTAAAAAAAATATATATTAAGTTTTATATAATCCAAGAAGCAGGTCAACGATAATAGCATGCAGAAAAACACCTCGATTTAAATAAAATTTAACTCCTTCTTTTAGATCATATTCTTTAGAACACAATGAAGTCTTCTAAATAATTTTTTGCATTTTTAGACTTATTTTAAGTGTATAAATATTGTGCCTGAATGTATGTACACCACACGTATACTTGGTGCCCATAGGCCAGAAAGGGACACTGGATCCCCTGGAACAGGAGGGATCAATGATTTGGACAGTTGTGAGTTAAAATGTGGGTGAGGGGCACAAAACCCAGGTCCTCTGCAAGAACAACATATATTCTAAACACTGAGCCATTTCTCCAATCCCTCCCAAATATATTCTTTTATCTTATTAAAAACATAGAATACTTAAAAATTAATTTAAGAGATTCACTTACAATTCCTTTCCCACAAGATAGAAATGATGTTTCAGCCACCATAACTCAAGATAATGTGGTAAGACCATTCCTTATAACCTCCTCTTAACACATTATACAGTGCCTAAAAAAAAAGGAAAGAAACAAATGTTTAAAAAGAAAAAGATATAATTATCTATTAACCTCTCATCAAATAACATCCTATAACTTCACCCTGACCAATCATTAGTCTAATATTTACCAAAGCGCATTTTATATATAGAACTTACTTTCACTATTTCTACTTTGAAGAACACTATGGTACATGTACCCACTGGAACAATATACATCCATTATATACTGTGAGGGAAAAAAGTATAAAAATACAAAACAACACTTCACAATGTAAACATTAAATGGATTAAACTAGCAAAGCAAAATTGTATGAGGAAAAACTACACATACGAGGTAGAAAAAAAATGACACATAAGTAAAGCTGATTTAATTAAAAACATTTAGTAAGCCGGGCGTTGGTGACGCACGCCTTTAATCCCAGCACTCGGGAGGCAGAGGCAGGCAGATCTCTGTGAGTTTGAGGCCAGCCAGGTCTACAAAGTGAGTTCCAGGACAGCCTCCAAAGCCACAGAGAAACCCTGTCTCGAAAAACCAAAAAAAAACATTTAGTAGGCAAAGAAAATCTATGAACTAGCTGAACAATACTAAAATAGCAAGCAAAAATTAAAAAAGAAAGAAAGAAAGACATTAAGAGCTGGAAATGTAGCTCACTTGGTAGAAGGATAGCCTAGAACACACAAAAACCACACAGGTCTTTGATCCCTAGCCCCTCGTGTTAGCATTCAGGCATCTGTACTGGCCTGTCCTTGGGGTTCTGACAGGGTACACCCTCAGCTGCAGCCACTAAGAGCACCACCTGTGCACACTCACTTTTAAAAGGGCCCTGCCTACCTCCCATCGTCTTCTCTTTCTCTCCTTTCTGATCCTCTCTCTTCTCTCCCGCTGCTCCTGTCCACAGAGGCCAGTCTCCCCGCCCCTCTCCCTTTTTAATGATCCATTTCCCTAATTAAAAACAAAAACTCCACTTGAACTCTGTTGCATAGCATCTTTTTTAAAATTACACGACCTCACAAAGTCAGGTGCAGTGGTACAAGTCTGTAATTCCAGCACTCAGGAGGCAGAGGCAGGCAGATCTCTTTGAGTTCAAGGCCAGTCTGGTCTACAGAGTTGAGTTCTAGGACAGTCAGAGCTACATAGTGAGACCCTGTCTCTAAATAAATAAAAAACAAGAGGGAGAATACAGAAAGACACAAGGTGTTAACCTCTGGCATCCACAAGTACATGCCCATACAAGCATATAAACATGTATACTAACAGACTCTATACACAGACAAATAAAAACTATAAATATTGAATTTCAAAAAATTTTATTTCCAGGACTTTGCAAATATACCTACATAAATGCCTAGATACATATAATCACAAAACTGACTTCAATACAATAACAAAGACTAACTACCAACAAATAAGTATCACTGCAATACTAGTTATAACATTGATGACAATTATACAATAGACTGGCATGCAACTGTGTCATAGTTCCAAGATTCAACTTCATTCTCAGCAAGTCCCACAAGCTTTTCATATACAAAGTGACACCCTGATTTTAATTTTTTCAAATGTATTATTTTATTTTAGACAGACTCACCATGTGTCTTAGTCATTGTTCTACTGCAGTGAAGAGACACATGGAAAAGGCAAGTCTTCTAAAAGAAAGCATTTAACGCAGCTTGCTCACAGTTCCAGAGGTGAGGAGCATGGCAGCAGGCAGGCAGATGTGGTGCTGGAGAAGTAGCTGAGAGCTACATCATGATCCACAGGCAGAAAGGAGACTCTGGCCTTGACGTGGGCTCTTGAAACCTCAAAGGCCACCACCAGTGACACACTTCCTCTAACAAGGAACCCTCCCATCATTATAATCCTATCAAAACTCCCTGGTGACTAACCATTATGAGCCTATGGGGGCCATTCTTATTCACACTACCACACCATGTAATTTTGACTGACTAGGAACTCAAAGAAATCTGCCTCAGCTGGGATTAAATGTGTGTACCACCATGCCAGCCCCCAAAATAATTTTTTTGTTTTTAAAACGAATCTTGGTGGTGCACCAATGTAATCCCAGCAATTGACAAGTAGAAACAAGAGGGTCAAAAGTCCAAGGTCATATAGCAAGCTTAAGGCCAGTCACCTTGACTACTTGAGATTCTCTCTCAAAAGAAAAAAAATTATATGGACATGTAAATCATGTATAAAAGCCAAAGAACTGCTTTAAAAATCAAAAATCAGGCCTTACAGTGGAGCACACGATTAATCACAGCACTCGGAAGGCAGATACAGGTGGACCGAAGAAAGCCTGGTCTAGTGAGAAACCCTGCCTCAAAAAGCCAAGAGAGGCTAGGCATACCTCTCATACAAGCACTCAGGAGGCAGAAGCAGAAGGATCTCTGTGAGTCTGAGGCCAGTCTGGTTTACAGGGTGAGTTCCAGGCCAGGCTCCAAAGCTACAGAGAGATCCTGTCTTGAAAAAACAGTCTTTCCTGGCTGTCCATCACTTCTTCATTCATCTGAGTGACATTAGAAGAAGTTATGTCATGAAGTACACCTTTTGAACACTCAGTTTTACTTGTAAAAGCTCACTGCAATGAGTTGTTGGTCTACTTCAAAGCCATCAATACAGGACTCTCAGCAAAACGCCTCTCAGATATCCTACTGTTGCCCATAGTCATGGAGCTCCTGCAGCTATGGTTCCACAGGACCAGGCCCGTCACAATCTCTGTCAGGTCATAGATGGGCCTCAGATTTCAACACGAATGGTTGTTATAGTCCCCTGTGGTAACATGGGTCATGGAGATCAACAGACCCAGCTGCTGCAGGACCATGGACTCAGACATGGCCCACAGTAGCAGATCATGCCCTGGTGTACAGGACAGTGCCATCAGTATGGCGGCAGCATGGCCCTCAGACACCAACGTGGTCTCAACTGTCCTGCCAGACTCCAGGTATCTGCACTGCACTTGATAGTAACAGGAGTCACAGACATCAACTCAGACCCTGGCTGGTAGGGCCACAGACCCAGACACAACATCACAGGCCAATCAAGATCATCATGGCCCCAGGGGCCTGCCTCAACTTTCTAAGAGCTGGGATTACTGCACAAGGATCAAATCAGTTTTCAACACAACAAATCAATGGCAATGTGGGGCCCAGGAAAACTTGGTACACACCTGCCACTTGCCTGCACTGCTGTCAGTGGAGACCAACCAGAAAGTAGGCCTGAAGTTACAGTTTACCCTGGGGCAACACCTGATTCCAGGAGACCACATGCTGGGACCACCGGGCACCACCCATGGGGAACAGGCCACCCATGGGGAGAAGGACCTCAAGTTCCAAAGGAAATAACCATTATAGGATCACTTAATGTCCCTTAGCCTAAGCACACACCTAGACAAATGTCAGCCAATCAGGGTCTTAAACTCTGAAAATCCCTACCCAGCCTGGGCTGGGCACTCTCTGCTGCACTGGACAGAGGGAGACTCCAAGTATGAGCCTGAATAAAGGCTCTTTGATTTTACATATTGGATTTGGTCTCTTTGTTGGTTTCAGGGGACACCTTGATCTGGGCATAACAGAAACATATCTTCAATAAATAGTACTAGGCATTATTTGTAATAGCCAGAACTTGGAAGCAACCCAGATGTCCCTCAACTGAAGAATGGATAGAGAAAATGTGGTACATTTACACAATGGAGTACTATTCAGCAGAAAAAAAACAATGGAATCTTGAAATTTGCAGGCAAATGGATGGCACTAGAAGAAATCATCCTGAGTAAGGTAACCCAGTCACAAAAAGACAAACATGTTATGTGCTCTCTCATATATAGATTTTAGACATGAATCAGGAGAGTGCCAGCCTACAATCCCATGGCCAGAGAGTCTGGGAAACAGAACCTTCATCCAATGACTGATGGAAGCAGAGGCAGACTCCCGCAGCTAAACACTGAGCTGAACTCAAGGAATCCAGTGACAGAGAGAGACAACTGATGAGCAAAGGAGTTAAGACTGGGCTGGTTTAACCCCCAGAAACAGCTGACCTGAACAAGGGGCAGCTCTTGAATCCCAGACTGATGGCTGGGAACCCAGCATGAGACTTATCAAGACCCACTGAATGTGGGCGTCAGTGAGGAGGCCTAGGAGCCTTGGGTAGCAGATCAGTATTTATCCCTGACATACAGACTTTGGGTGCCCATCCCACAATGAGAGATGCACTCTCGGCCTGGACTCTTGGGGGGAAGGTCTAGGCCCTGCCCTGGATGAAATGAATGACAGACTATGGACATCCCCATAGAGGGCTTCACCCACCCTGAGGAAAGGAGGGAGTATGGGGGGGGCGGTGTTGGTGGGAGGATGTGGGAGGAGGGGAGGGAAAGAGAGAGGGACCTGGGATTGACATGTAAAGCAACCTTGTTTCTAATTTAAATTTTAATTAAAAAAAAAGAAAAATAATAAATAGTACTAT
The DNA here is from genome assembly GCF_017639785.1 of Mesocricetus auratus. Classification (NCBI taxonomy): domain Eukaryota; kingdom Metazoa; phylum Chordata; class Mammalia; order Rodentia; family Cricetidae; genus Mesocricetus; species Mesocricetus auratus. The sequence continues at coordinate 41,724,329 of NW_024429198.1, forward strand.
ACTGGGCAGATATAATACATCAATAAAAGTAGAAAAATACAAAAAACAAGAACATCTTCATTAACACCATCTTCATCATCCCCTACCTCAGACAACCCACAAAAGTAATTTCAGGTTGATGAAGGACACAGAAATAAAGTCAAAGAAGGAAAGAGGAACTCTTAAGGAAAGTTAAAGCAGGAATATCTTCAACATTACACATGCGTCCACAATAAAGACTGGTCAAAACTCTTCCGAACAGCTTCATGTACCATAACCATAATCTGAAAACAACCCCATGTACCTGAGAAACAACACCTAAGTCATGTGTGGATGGACAAGTGGCATATCACTACAGTAGAAACTACCCAGTAAATAAAGAACAAACTAGGAAAAGGAACAAGGGTGACTCACAGCCATGCTGAGCAGCAGAAGTCATAATAAATACATACTATAAGAGTCTACTTTCGGTACACTCCTTTAATCCCAGGGAAACAGAGTCAGTTGAGTTCAAGGCCAGCCTGGTATACAAAGCGAGTTCCAGGACAGCCAGAACTACACAGAGACACCCTATCTCGGAAAAAAACTAACAAACAACAAAAACAAAAACACTCATACACATAAAATATAATAAATCTTTTTTCATTAAAGAAAATGAGATTATCAGGACAGCTGGGACTGTTAAACAGAGAAACACTGTTTCAAAACAAAATACTTCTCATGAAATTATAGAAAACTCAAGTTTTACAGTGTCAGAAAGCAGATCAGTTACAGCCAAGAGTTAAACGTCAGTGAGGAAACGATGTAATCTAAAGGGTGATGGAAATATTCTTATCTTGAATGTGGTGCTGATTCCCACAAGTCTGTCAAAATACAACAAATTTAATCTTTAAAAAATCAAATTTTAAAAAATGAAATTTATCAGATAGTTATACTCCGATAAAGGTGCTCAACAAATATGCTCCAACAGCCAAAAACCATAATTAAACCAAAAAGACAAGGTAAAGAACAAGGTGAAGGTCATGCAGTTAAGTGGAGGAGGCAACACACCATAAACCATGTTTATGTACATAGTGACTGTAGGACTATAGGAGACAGTGATGCCTTCTGGAAAAACAAACTATGGGACCAGTGTTAGAAGTATGAGGAAAGCTTACTTTTCATTACATAGCTACTTAAATGTTTTATTACATGCACACAAGATGGGTCATGTGGGGGCCCAGAGAGATGGCTCTGCTTCATCTTGGATTAAGGTCAGAGTTCAAAACTATCCTTACTCTTGTAAGGTAAAAGTCCTAAGACCTAAAGGTCTTAAGGTGTGGCTACTGTAGAATGTTTGGTCTTAGGCATGGATGTCTTATCTAAATAACAAGAGACTTGTTCTGAGAAGTGGTTACTCTTAACCCTTAAGGCCAGATAATGAGAGATTTAGTCTAAGGCGTGATTACCAAATGTTTGGAGAATTAAGGAAGAAAGTTTGTTTCTCCTTGTATCTTGATAAAGAAATCTTTTGCCATTTTCCCCATTTTGGTTGGGGTATTTAAGAATGTTGAAGGATAAACTTGGTACATTCATTATTCACTGGATTGCCCTCCGACTCTATTCTGTGCCTCTGTTTTTCCTTAGTATCATTATCTGCTGTTTCTCATTCCACGCTTCCCTTCTCGGGTACAAACCAGTCAGTAGGCTGGATCCCACTGAAGCCCCACAAAGACGGGATACTACAGGGTCAGCAGGTAAAGGCGTTTGATATCAAGCCTAAGGCCTGACCTCCAGAACCCACATGGTAGAAGTAGAGAACTGATTTCCCTAACCTCCATATACATAATCTGGCAGCCTTGGGTATGGGCATCCATACTCGAGCACACACACTCCTGCATGCACAAAGTAAGTAAATCAGAGAGAGATAAGTGGGAAAATGTAGAAGCTGGAGAGAGAGCAGTTAAGAGCACTGGCAGCCCTTCCAGAGGATCAGTCTAGGTTCTCAGCACCCCCCAGGACAGCTCAAAACCATCTATAACTCCAACTAGAGGATCTCATACCTTCTTGCAGCCTCCAAATGCAAATGGTACACACAAACATACATACAAGGCAAAATGCCCATCAATAACACAAAATAAACATTTTAAGCTGAGTGTGGTTGCATGCCTTTAATCTCAGCACAGATCAAAGCCAGTTCAGTCTATATAGCAAGTTCCAAGTCAGCCACTATACACTCTTCCAGAGGATCCAGGTTCGACTTCCAGCACCCAACACAGTGGCTCACAACTATCCATGACCTTAGTTCCAGAGGAACCAACAAGAAAACACATGGTGTACATACATGCATATATGAAAACATTTATACATTCAAAGTCAAAACAAATAAATCTAAAATTAAAGAAAATTGTAAACTTAAACTTCCCTGAAAATATAAAACATAAAGCCATTTAATCATCTCAAAAACAAAAAAAAATTAATGAAGTTAGAAGCCACTTACCTTAATGAAATGGAAATCCTATGTTACGTTTTTAAGTTTCTTGATGATGCCTCTAAATGATACTTCTAATTACTTCTGTATACTTGGGAACCTTAAAAAAAAATTCTACAGCTAAAGCAAAACAAGCTATTGAAAAACTACATAATTCAAAAAACAAAATAGTCTATTGTTACTTAAAATTGGGCATTAGTGGTACACACCTTTAATCCTAGAACTCCAGAGGCAGAGGCAGGCGGATCTCTGTGAGTTTGAGGCCACCCTGGTCTCTAGAGCTAGTTCCAGGATAGCCAGAGCTATACCGTAAAACCCGTCACACACACAAAAGAAAGCCAAAACAGGGCTGAAGAGATGGCTCAGCAGATAAAAGTACTTGCTGCTCTCACAGAGAGAACCCAGATTCAGTTCCTAACATCTACATGGAATCTGATGACACCCTCTTCTGGCTTCCAAGGACACCAGGAACACATGGTCCATTTAACACATGCAGGTAAAACATTCATACATAAAATATAAATCTTTAAAAAGTAGATTAAGAAAAGCTAGCCTATAAACACCAGTCTACAGATGACTTTTTAATATATGTAGAATGTCCCAGAATTACAATATGGTCTGTAACACAAATTAATAAAAAACCCAGAGACAAATATTAGGGTTCAACCTGAAGACCAGGGAAGCAAAGCAGCCAGCCACTAGCTCTCATTTCAAGCTCAGGTCAGGCTGAAAGGGCTGATCCGGGCATGAACTCTTCACCAAGTCTCAAACTGCTGCCTCTCAGGGTGGTTGGAGAATGCATGCCTCATCCTGAAGGGTCTTAAATACCTGTCTTAAATACCTCTCATGAGTCCTGGGATTAAAGGTGTGAGCTCTAATTCTTTTAGACTGATTTACTCTTGTGTATCCCTGGGTGGCCTTGGATTCACAGAGATGCATCTACCTCTTAATAATCCTGAGTCCTGGGATTAAAGGTGTGTACTACCACCTCCTAGCTGCTGGCTGCTGGCTGTGTACCCTGGCTTCTATGGCTTGTGGTTGACTTTCTGAATCCTCAGGCAGGCTTTAATAAATCATAAACAATATATCACTCCATAGGTCATTATTTCAAACTGTAGTAAGTTATATTAAAAACAACAACACAAGCCGGGTGGTGGTGGCGCCCGCCTTTAATCCCAGCACTCGGGAGGCAGAGGCAGGCGGATCTCTGTGAGTTCGAGGCCAGGCTGGACTGACAGCCTCCAAAACAATACAGAGAAACCCTGTCTTGTAAAAAACAAAAAACACAAAAGCCCTGCTACTCGCCTCAATCACTACCTCCAAGAAAGAAGTGTGTTTTTCCTTCTCAGTTGATGAATGTGACTTACATTTTATGGACAGAATACACTTCAATAACTCAATAGCCTGGTACCTTACTTTCATCGGCCAGTAGAATGTTGGCGGAAATGATGCAAACAGATCTTTACTATATCTGCCTAACTGGCTTTGCACTCCCATACCTATTCTATCACTGTGAAAATAGCTTCACTAGGAATCTGCTAGCTCTGCCTATACCTCACAATAAACACAAGGACAAAACTGAGTTAATCTACAAATGAGGTCAAATGCAACCCACAGGAAAAGTAAAGCCTAACCTACACCTGTAAGTTAATCAATTCAGTCACAGCCATTCTAAACTGAGTTCTATCAGTTTCTCATACAACAAAAGCTAACTGACACTAATGAGAATTTAGCAAATGTTAAACATCAAAGGCATAACTTGAAAAACTAGGAGAAAAGAACATATATGGTTTCCTTTAACATGTGTACATTTAGAAACTTAATTTTGCTGGGCAGTGGTTGCACACACCATTAACCCAGCACTGGGGAGGCAGAGACAGGTATATCTCTGTGAGTTAAAGGCCAGTCTGACTGGTCTACACAGACAGTTCCAAAAAAGCCAGGGAAACACAGAGAAACCCTGTTTTGAAAAAAACAACAAAACAAGTTTGCTCTCATTTGGGGATCCAAGACTTTATAAATACACAAAAATTATGCAAGTATGTACTTGATGACATGAAAAAACAAAACTATATGGGGAACAAAGGAGACTAATGGGAGTGGAGAGAGAGAAACATTTAAAAGTGCCTGAAAACACCTTTATGTAGCTCTGTATAATACTGAAATCCAGGCATGGGGCAAAAGGTCTGCAGCCCCAACTCTTGCGAGGTGAGGGCAAGAAGATCAGTAGTTCAAGGTCACTCTTGGCTATCTAAATAGCTCCAGACCAACTGGAACTCATTAGATTGTATCTCCCACTACATAAGTAAAAATCTTAAAATGTTTTTAAATGATGAATTAGCTCAATGTTGTGGCCCAAACACATACAGTCCCAGCTACTAAGGAGGCTGACCCATAAGGGATCCCTGAGCCCAGATTGGACCACTTTAAGCAACACATCAAACCTCTATCCCTTTAAAAGTTTATTTCTACTACCTCAATTTCTAAACTTTAAAAAAACATTTTGTTTTGTCTTTTTGTTGTTGTTTTTCAAGACAGCGTTTCTCGGTAGCTTTGGAGCCTGTCCTGGAACTAACTCTGTAGACCAGGCCTCTAACTCACAGAGATATACCTGGAGTGCTGGTATTGTCCCACAAATTTTATTACATTTATTTGTGTACATGCACATATGCACACATTTACACATGCCTGCCACAGTGCACATGTGGTGATTAATTGGCTCTCTCCTTTCATCATGTAGTTTCCTAGGCTCAAACACAATTTATCAGGCTTAGTAGCAAGTGTCTTTACTCACTCATCCACCTTACCACTTTAGTTTTGTTTTCTGAGCCTGGCTGAACTTTGTTGTGTAAACTTAAATGGCTTTGAAAGCACTCTAGGTCATGAGGCTGAAGAGATGGCTCCGAGGTTAAGAGCACTTGTGCTCTCCCAGTATTCTGCTGGACTCTCTAGCCCCATTTCTCCCTCCAAACCCTGCCCTCTCAGAAAATTTCCAACAAAGAAAGGTGCCAAAAGCCCAGTTCCTTGTTCTTGGTGGCTGCAGCGGCTCCTCCCCTGAAGTTGCCAGCTGCCCAAGGCCCAAATCCCCATCTAAATCACACCATACTTTGGGCACAAGCCCAGCTTATGGAGAAGACAAGACCATAAGACCACCTCCACTACAGGGTATTTAAGCTCCCTCCTTTAGTCCCGGACCTTGACTTTTCCTGCCCCTTCTCCCGCCTCCATCTCTGGAGGCTGGAAGACTGACCAGGGAGTTGCTTTCTCAAAATAAACCTGTTCTTTTACTTTTTCAGTTCAGCTTGACCTGGATTACTGCATTATTGGGGAAACCTACTATGGAGGTACAGAAAACCTATTACAGAGGGCAGAGGTTGGAATCTCGACATCCACGTGGTAGCTCACAAAGGGCATGGACAGGGTGCCGATCACCGCTGCTTGACAAAGTTCCAGCATCTGACATTGGAGATCACAATTCTCCAGCATGCTTTTACTTTTACTTGCATTTTTAATGATTCTCACTAAGTGTCATGCGAGTTTTCCTCATGTCTTTTCCTTTGGGAAATTCTGTGTGAAATTTTCAGTAGAGGATGAAGATATATACAATGACAGCCTTTTTATTGGGGGGGTTGAAATAGGGTCTCTCTGTGTAACAGCTCTGACTGTTCTGGAACTCACTCTGTAGACCAGGATGGTCTTTAACTCACTGAGGTCCACCTACCTCAGCCTCACGAATGCTGGGATTAATGGTGTGCGCCACCACTGACTGGCTTTGACAGCCTCTTTAAAGGAAACAATTATTTGGGGACAAAAAAAAAATCCTATCCACCATGTGGTTAGCATGCAGGCACAACTGGCCTTGCCCCTTGGGGACCTGGCAGAGTGCATAAGCCCAGCCTACAGGGCAGGACCTGCTGTGCAGTCCCTTTAAAAGGCAGAAGTCTACCTACTCCTTCCTCTTCTCCCCGGCCCGTCTACCTCTGTCCCTCCCTTCCTTCCTCTCTCTCTTTCCCTCTTCCCAGGAGGCTCTGTGCTCCTCTTCTCTCTCCCTTCTCTCCCTCCCTTCCAAACTTCCCACTCAAGCTCTATCTGCATGGCCTGTTTGTCCCTCACCCAGCAATGTTTGGACTCAAACCCACCAAGATCCCTCACTCACAGAATCATATAGCACATAAAGCATAATAAAGCTCCTAGAAAATTTAGATAGGTAGCATACTTGATAACTAAGATATATTTGATAATCAAGATTTATGAATTCCTAAGGTCTACTCAGGTTAACTATGTTTGTCTGGCTTCATCTTTGCTCACTTTAAGCTTTAGCTATTTGGATAAACTAAACCATATAAGAAACTGCAATAATCTATAAAGAAGTGTCTGGCACCCTGAGAGGTTCCTTTTCCCAAGGTCAGGCATTTAAACAAAAGTCCCCATTTCCTCAGAAAGTTCCTGCTTGCTACAAAGGGAGTCCTTCTCTTCATCTCTGGCAAGAGGAACTTGTGGACTTGTCAAGGTTAGTCGGCACCTCAATTCCTGCTTACAAGCCCCACCCCAGCTCTCAGGCCCCCTTCTAATCTTTGTGCAACTATAGAATATAAAAGGTATATAGCCTTTGGCCCGGCATTGGTGGTGCCCACCTTTAATCCCAGCACTCGGGAGGCTGGGAAAACAAACAAACAAACAAAAACAGGTGTAGCCTTTCTTCAATAAAGCGGCAGCCACCCTGACTGACCCTTAGATCAAGTCAGTTTCCTCCTTCCCTTCGCCAACTCCACACCTCCTCTTTGGGACTGGAACTCAGCACACAAGCGTCTTAACTCCAGTTCCAAGGGATCTGATACCTTCTTTAGCCTGAGGGCACAGGGCACACATGTGGCATAAAGACACGTGTGGGAACACAACAGGCATGGTTAAAATTTAAAGCAACTTTTTAAAATTAAAAATTGCAGGTCAGCTTCAAATCCCCATCTCAAAAACCTCCTCCCCCCCACCAAAAAAATCCTTACTTGTTTTGCTACGCAAGCGCGCGCGCGCACGCACACACACACACACACACACACACACGCGGAGGAAGAGTGCATCTATAATTCTAGCTTCCCCATTTCTTAGCTGATAAAGGCATGAATTAGGAGCATCCATATTAAGCACTTTCATTTTGTTTTGCTCATGACAGTCTCATTGGGAAGAATGTTTAAGTTTCTTCAAGTTAAAAAAAATCATTAGTGTTAACTCTCTATGTAAAATGCAATCAGAGAAGCTAAGTACAGTAAGCTTAGTTCACTGAAACCTTGACCAGCACAACTGAAACTGTGTTTCACCAAGTTTCTTCTTTCTGTACTAGAGACTGGACCCAGGACCTTGCTCAGTTAAGCTCTTCACACACAACAACAGCCCCAGACCATGCCTGCATTTATTTTATTTTATTTACGTGTATGCATACTGCGGACACCTGACCCTTCTTCCAGTTAGTTCTCTCTTTCGGAATCAGCAGATATCTAACTCAGCTTGTCAGGGCTTTTTTTTTTTTTTTTTTTTTTTTTTAACCCGCTGGGTCATCTCCTCGACCCCATTCCTACTTTTTGTTTTGTTTTGTTTTTTCGAGACAGGGTTTCTCTGTATTGTTTTGAAGGCTGTCCTGGAACTCGCTCTGTAGACCAGGCTGGCCTCGAACTCACAGAGATCCTCCTGCCTCGGCATCCCAAGTGCTGGCATTAAAGGCGTGCACCACCAACACCCGGCCTCATTCCTACTTTTTAAAGATTGTTTAGCTCGGGGAGAAGGAGCATCAGGTCTTATCTCATTATTTCACCAAATAAGATCCTGTATTGTGCCTGGTGTAGCGATGCTCGCCTTTAATCCTAGCACTAGGCAAGAGTTCCAGGCCAGCCTGAAAAAAGAAAGTCTCAGAGAAGGGGTAAGGGAAAACCAGCTGTTCTGTAATTTCTAATACCACTTAGGTTTGCTGCCACTGCTTCCTGCTACAAGAAACCCATTTCAGCTAAGACTACAGTACTGCTGGCATCTTCTGTACGTCCCACTCCCCCGCCTACCGCCACCCACTACAAAATTCTGTACCCGCCTCATTTTTCACAACGCACCACTTAGAGGTGGGGTGTGGGGATCCGATTTTTGGACTTTTGGTGACACAGGCAGGCTACTCTGTCCGTGCAAAACAAACCTTCGCTATCATCTAACGAGTGCGATCAAAAATCTAAGACCCAGTTCACTTCCGCTCACACCTCTCTACCCATACGAAACTTCCCCGGGCCCTCCAGGGACCCTACCTGTGCCTCGGGCCCCCATCTCCTGCCTGCATCGTTTCCTGAGGTGGGGAACCGGGCCATCGCTGCTCCCCTCCTAAGAAATCGTCGCGGGAGCCGGGATCCTCCACCTCCCGCCCTGCCAGCTGCAGGGCCTCGGGGTTCAGGCCGGGTCAGCGGGAGGCGAGGAGCCGCAGCCCGGTGCTGCGGGAGGCCGGGGAGCCACGGCGGAAGGAGGGAGGCCGGGGGCGGAGACCAGGCCCCGGCTACCTGCGGGGTCGGAGCGCAGGCTGCCCGCAGTCGCCATGGCCGCACGCCACCTCCGGCCGTCCGGGGAAGCCGGCTGCGCACTGACAGCCGGCAAAGCCGCAGCAGGTGACGCGCGGCCGCCCCACCGCGGGCGCCCGCGGCCGCGAGCCTCGCAGCCGGTTCCGGGGGCGCGAGGAGCCGGGACCCACGAGGGAGAGGCGTGCGGCGGCCGCGACGGCGAGGGCGGGCGGGCGGGCGGGACAGCCGTCCGCGCTCCGCGGGGGACAGGACGGGGCGGCGGGGCGGCGGGGGATGCTCACCTACCTTCCTGCGGCGCGGCTGGGGTCCGACTGCAGCCCGCGGGTCGCCTCACATCCGGGTACCCGGGGACACTCAGCTGCTTCTGCCGCGGCCGTCGCCGCCCCGCGGCACAAACACCAAACTTCCGGCGGCGTTGGCGGCGGCGACGCCTCTCCCGTCAGATGGGAGTTACCTGCGGCCGTCGTGGGTGCGCTTGCGCGGCGCTTCCCTTCAGCCCGAGCCCGCTCAGCTGACGCGCCCCACAAGGCGAAGATGGCCGCTACGCTCTCTGCGTGTCACGCAGTTTTCACTCGGGCCGACACGGCCAAGCCGGGTCGGGGAAAGGCGAGCGGGCGTCCACACTCAGCGCAGGCGCGGTGGGAGGCCGAGCGTGCGCGTCTCCGCGGGTGGGCGCCTTACGAGGAGGTGGCAGCGCCCCCTGTTGGTTACGGCTTGTCCATGTGATCGTCTCCGGCACCCACCCTAAGGGCGGCTGAAGTGGCTCCGAGGGTGGCAGAGCTTGCGGCCAAATACTACAACCGAGTTCGATCCCTGTGAGCCACGTGGTGGAAGAAGATAGCTGACTTTTGCACTGCGACTTGCAAGCTGTGGCATATGCACCCCCACACACACATAAATGAGAACGATAATAAATGTGTAAAAGCCCTTTAAAATAAACTCACCCCGGCCCCTTGCTACCGGATTCCAGCACGTTCTGTGGGAGCTATTCCAAGACCCTAACCCTTTGATCTTTAATAAGGGGGCCAATGTAAAGAAAAGGGGTGGGATTAAATGACCATTCTCCTTACCAGAAAGCTACAACAGAACATGGGATTCATGTTCCTTTACCAATGTTCATATTCCTGGGAGCTAAGACCCTAAACAAAACTGTAGAGTTTCCACTAAGTTTAGTCAACGTGATATTCAAACAGGCTGTGGCTTTTAGAAATGTCAAAAGAAGGGCCAGGTGTTGGTGGCGCTCACCTTTAATCCCAGCACTCGGGAGGCAGTGGCAGGTGTTTCTCTGTGAGTTCCAGGCCAGCCTGATCTACAGAGCGAGTTCCAGGACAGCCTCCAAAACAATACAGAGAAACCCTGTCTTAAAAAACAAAACAAACAAAAAGAAATGTCCAAAGAGCCAAAAACAGTTGTTTTGGGTTTTTGAAACAGTTTCATGTAACGAAGGCCTCTCACTTTCTGTGTACTTTAGAATGACCTTGAACGCCAGATCCTGTCTCCACCCCCTAAGGTCTGAGCCTCCATGCCCAGCCTACAGATTTATGCTAATGACGGATAGGAAATGACTCAACTAAAGGTTTTCTTCACTTTTAGAAGATCGAACAACTAGCGAGGTTCCTTTTTAGAATGGTGATTAAGTTTATCTTCACTAACGTCTCTCACCAGCCTCTCTCTCTCTCTCTCTCTCTCTCTCTCTCTCTCTCTCTCTCTCTCTCTCTCTCTCTCTCTCTCTCTCTCTCTCTCTCTCTCTCTCTCTCTCTCTCTCTCTCTCTCTCTCTCTCTCTCTCTCTCTCTCTCTCTCTCTCTCTCTCTCTCTCTCTCTCTCTCTCTCTCTCTCTCTCTCTCTCTCTCTCCTCTCTCTCTCTCTCTCTCTCTCTCCTCTCTCCTCTCTCTCCTCTCTATCTCTCTCTCCTCTCTTTCTCTCTCTCCTCTCTCTTTCCTCTCTCTCTCCTCTCTCTCTCACACACACACACAAACACACACACACACACACACACACACGAATACACTGACAAAGTAGGTCTTCTAAGTAATATGTTCTACTCTGTTAGCTTTAGATAAGAACATAAAAACCCGTGTTAGGCCATGTGAAATCATATGTACTTATTTTTGGTTTAAAAAGAAAGAAAAAGGAACAGTAATTTGAAACCAGGAACTCTTTGGATGGGCCATTCTGCCTGCATCTGAGCCTTGAAAGCCATCTGATAGTAAAGATAAATTAAGTTCATTCCTATTTATGATCAAACCTCTTTTTCTCAAGAATTAGGCTTTGCCACGCCTGTAACTTAACTACGAATGGTTCTATACTGCCTGTTCCAGGAATGGCAATCATGTCTTTGTTTCAAAAAGTTGCTTATAACCATGTTGCACCTCTACCTTTGTTTCAAACAGTTGTTATGGTTACCTGTTATGACCACAATGGTGGTTTGAAAGAAAACGGCCCTCATAGGGAGTGGCACTATTAAGTGTGGCTTGTTGGAGTAGGTGTGGCTTGTTGGAGGAAGTGTGTCACTATAGGGGTGGTCTTTGAGGACTCCTATGATCAAGCTAGGTTCAGTGCCACAGTTGCTTCTGCTGCCTGTGGATCAAGATATACAGCTCTCAGCTCCTTCTCCAGTACCATGTCCTGCCATGATGAGAATGGACTAAATCTCTGAAACGGTAAGCCACCTCCCAATTAAAAGTTTTCTTTTATAAGAGTTTCCCTGGTCATGATGTGTCTTCATAGCAATAGAAACCCTAACTAAGACACCCACCTTAGGACCACCACCTTGCAATTACATCTTTTTCAGGGGGTCGTTTAGGACTAACTTGCTATGCTTATGTTCTGCTTCTGTAACCTCGCCTATTTTACCTGCTAAATTCCCCAATTGGAAACCCCTATTCTTAAGGTATAAAAACTTTGACATCCTCACATCCAGTGCTGAACTCTTGAACCCCACCTTCAGGAGAAGTAGCCCATGTATACAAATTTAAAAGGCTTGCCATGATGATTTGGGCTGGTGATCTTTCTCCTCAAATCTTAGGGATTAACATTATACAGAAAACGACCTCAGTAGGCTGAAACAGAAAGATCGTGAGCTTTAGGCAAGGCTGACCTAGACTACAGAGGCTGATCTTGTCTCGTTCCCCCAAGAAGTAATCTAAAGTATAAGTAGTAATCTGTTTATTGTAGATGTTCAATTTTAAAACTATATATAGCCCAGCTGGGTGGTGGTGGCACATACCTTTAAACCCAGCACTTGGGAGGCAGAAGCAGGTGGATCTCTGTGAGTTCAAGGTTAGTCTGTCTACAGAGTTCCAGGACAGGCTCCAAAGCTACAGAGAAACCCTATCTCAAAACACAAACAAACAAAATTATATACAGCCAGTTACTTAAATGTGTAATAAAAAAAAAACAAAATGTTTTGTCTACTTCATTACAAGGTCCCAACAGCCAGCCAAAGTATGATTCCACAGAATTCCTCCTGGCAAACCAATGAGTGTACTGGGCTTGCTCACAGCATGAGTGAGGGCTACTTGCAGCAGCTGTGGTGTAAAGCCTTGACCACACATGGATGACAGCTTTCCTATGCCCTCACAGATGGAGTCCCACTCCGTTATCCTTCCTTGCATTTGAACCTCAGGAGATACCTGTCCCTGATACAGTCACACGCAATTGTGTACAGTACCTGAGAGGAACTGCCAAAATGTGACCAGGGCCCCAGCCCACTCCTTTTGTGAGGGGACAGCAGCCGTCAACAAGCCCCATGAAGGGTGAGAGCCTCTTGCAAGCAGGTACAGCTCAGAGGACTCTGCACTGTACAACACCTGGGGGGAAATCATTTTTCCTGGCATTATTGTTTATAATTTGGAGAGCTCCTCCCACTTCTGATTCCATACCAGAGGTCTCTGTAGTTTAACTAAACTTCAATTATCTGTAATGTCACAAAAGACATATTTTTTGCCTTTGCCAATGGTTTTCTTCTAGAGCTATCTGTCAATGAACTTTGGAATTTAGCTCAGTTAATCTGGTTATCCACTAAAAACTCATGATGATCCTTGACTGAATTTTTAGTCTCTTCCAACACAGAATAAACTGAAAGACCCCAAGAGGGATACTTTCACGGAAGGGAGACCCGAACCCAAGGAACAACGAGACCACGAGCTTGGATGCAACAGCAAGAGGCTTTATTGATAATACACGGGTACCCGGGGCATCTCAGTCTCGGGAACTGAGAGCCCCGAGCTGGGGACTCAGGGGTTCTTTTATAGCAAAAAGCGCAGTACAGAAGCGAGAAGCCTAGTAACAGGACCCTGATTGGGCAATTTAAATGAGGCTGGGGCTCAGAACGAGGGCAATTGAGGTTTTGCTTGGAACTCAAGTCTCGGCCTTGGCCCTATCTGAGGAACAATAGGTCTCTGTGCTTGCCCAATCTTGCTGGGCTGGCCATCTGGTCGCAGCAGATACCAAGCAGCCTGTATCCTTGGGCAGAGCTCCCTTCTGATAGCAATGACTATTCAGCTGTGGGGGAAACGGAATTTTCCATAAGCCTCAGCTGCCTGTTTAGACTGGGCCAGGGTCTTTCAAAACAATTCAGGCTTTGTCCCAGCACTCGGCAGGCAGATCTCTGTGAGTTTGAGGCCAGCCTGGTCTACAGAGCGAGTTCCAGGACAGCCTCCAAAGCCACAGAGAAACCCTGTCGTGAAAAAACAAAGCAAAAAAAAAAAAAAAAAAGAATTCAGGCTTTGCAAATAATGGTAAATGAGAAGACTAATATTGAATATATGCCACAAATGAAAAAAAAGTCTTGGGTTAAGGATCCAAGACTAGGAAAATAATATTTTCTTACATAATTGCTGTATAGCAGGGCAATGGTGGTTGTAGGGAAAAGGGACCAGTCAAAGAAACACACCCTGAGCAGAGCCAAAGAAACACACTTTGGCCCTGCAACCACAACCAAAGAAATGTACCCTGACCCTAAAACCAATGCCAAAGGAACACACTTTGTCCCTGGAATCAGAGTCAGTGAAAGAAATGTACCCTGGCCCTAAAATTGGAGGCAAAAGGCTAAAAAGGACCAGAGAAAGAAACACACTTTGGCCCTGAAACCAGAGCCAAATCTGACCCTATTCCTGTGTAAAAAAGTAACCAATCCTGGAGCAGAGCTCTAGCCAATCTGAGCTCAGCACTGAAATCGGACCAATCCCTACTCTGGAAAAACTTCCCCAACCCCAGGAATCCCTATATAAACCCTGTGTGTTCAACTTGGCTGGTCCAGCTGTCTTCCAATAAACCCCTTTGGATGAGCTTTGGGTGAAGATCTTCTTTTGTGGCGGCGACAGAGCAGAGGCGACCCTGGGCAGAGCAGAGCAAGCAGAGGCGACCCTGGGCAGAGCAGAGCACAGCAGCACTGTAACACTTGCCCGGGAAACCTTCCTTGGCAGAGCAGAGTTGTTACACTCTGCTCCCGGCTCCCTGCTCTCCACTCTTCACTCTCCAGGAGCAGAGCTGAACTGTAGCAACTTCGCCGAGAAACCTCCTGCGGAGCAAAACTGCTATACTAGGCGAACATCCCTAGCTGGAAGACCCTGTCCTGCCGGAGCGGAGCTGATACACCGGAGAAGCCTTTCTCTGAGGCAAGGCTGTAAGCTGCCAAGCTTACCTGTGGTGGTCCTTGGCTCCCGAGCTCCAGGATACCTTTCTACCTGAGCTGTGTAACACTCAGTATTCTGTGACTCCCGAGCTCCAGGATACCTTTCTACCTGAGCTGTGTAACACTCAGTATCCTTGGCTCCCGAGCTCCAGGATACCTTTCCACCTGAGCTGTGTAACACTGAGTATTCTGTGACTCCCGAGTGCCAGAATACCTGACCCACTCCTGTTCCATCCTGTCCTGACCCATCCCGACGAAACACTTACAGTGGTACACACCTTTAATCCCAGCACTCGGGAGACAGGGGCAAGTGGATCTCTGTGAGGTTGAGGCCAGCCTGGTCTACAGAGTGAGTTTCTGAACAGCCAGGACTACATAGAGAGACCCTGTCTTGGAAAACAAAAGTAAGTAAATAAATAAAACAGCTGCTGTATAGAAAGACATTCACCTTAGGAAGAAACAGCTATATAGCGCTTGCCTGGCATCCTTGAGTACCTAGATTGGTTCCCCAGCTCGAGAGGTGTGCAAACTCAAGCTTACCATCTCAGCCTTCAGGAGGAAAGGATGGGGCAAAGGCAGGAGGATCCAGGCAGGGTCCACCAGCCAGAGCTGCATAGCAAGACTTGCTCTCAAAACAAAGGGTGGATAGAATGTCTCAGCTGATGAAGGCTCCTGAACAAAAATGGACCAGGAAGTTGTCTTGTGGGTAAAGCAAGAACATAAACAACTCAAAATAGCGTAGGAAGTCCCTGAAACTGAGCAGATTCACTAGGCCCCTCCTGTCAGAGTAAACAGTAAAAGCTGAGGGAGCTGCAAGGAAGACTCTCAGAAGAGCTGAGCTGCCAAGAAGACTGAGACCAGACCCACTGCCTGGAGGAAGCCCAAACCCGCTGAGCTACTAGAAGAGGTTTAGTCCAACTGAGGCATGTAGAAAGGACAGGCTCGAAACTGTTGAGCTTCCTGCAGGCTGTGCAGTGAACTCTAGGCTTCTAGCTTCGTGAGCTGTCACCAGTGTTAGTTTCTGCAGCAGCAGGCTGGCTCTGCCACCTAAGCAGTTACATTTTCACCTGCTGCCAGGGATGGTTCCACTATCAGCAATAGGACATGTCCAGCCCTTAAGAGTGTTTGCACAAGCCGGGCATTGGTGGCCCACGCCTTTAATCCCAGCACTCAGGAGGCAGAAGCAGGCGGATCTCTGTGAGTTCGAGGCCAGCCTGGTCTACAGAGCGAGTTCCAGGACAGCCTCCAAAGCCACAGAGAAACCCTGCCCCCCCCCCAAAAAAAAGAGTGTTCGCACAGTTTGCTTTCTTGTCTCTTGCTTCTTACTCCTCTCTTGCCTCTCCGGTCTTTTTGTTTTGTTTTGTTTTTTGTTTCTTGCCTCTTCCCTGTTTGTACCAGGTTTTTTCTTTGGGGCCACCGACCAGCTCCCCAGTCATGACTCGGAGACTCATTAGTTTTGAATGCTCCACCTAGCTTAGTCTCATTTCTGGCTGCCTCTTTCAACTTAACCTGCTTCTCTTTATCTACCTTTTGCCTCGGGGCTTTTTACTTTTCCTGTACATCTTACCTTTCATTGCTTTCCCTGTCTGCTTCCTCCCAGGCATATCATTCTTTCTTTCTCTTCACTCTCTCCTTTCATATCTCTCTCTCTCTCTCTCTCTCTCTCTCTCTCTCTCTCTCTCTCTCTCTCTCTCTCTCTCTCTCTCTAGATTTTTCCTCTTATTCTTTCTGCTCACCAGCCTTGCCTATCCTTTCTCTGCCTAGCTATTGGCCATTCACCCATTATTCGACCAATCAAGTGTCTTAGGCAGTCAAATAAATGTGACATATCTTTACCTAATTAGACATAAATAAATGCAGCATAAGCAAGAGTAACACACTGTTCCACAGTTAAAGTAACGCTCTGTGGCAAAAACAAATGTAGCACATCTTCACAGTTAAACTAATGTTCTACGACACCTGTCCTGTCTGCCTGTCTCTCTCGTGTCCCCACTCTGACACAGCCTTTCACTCTTCCGCTGTCCCCTCCCCCTCTCCCAATAAACCCTGGGCACTTACTTTGTTGTGCATGTCTTTGTCACTTACTGCATACCTTGGCAGCTCTGCTTTTTGTCCTTTCAGCCTGTGACCAGTGGGCTTGGGGCTGCAGCCCTCTTTGTGTTATTTCTGCTCCTGTGTGTGACCCCTTGAAGGGGCACTAGGTCACTCAAACATGTGGCTCTGGTAGGCCTTGCCCTTCTCCCCCATTCCCTCTGCCTTGCTAAAAACCATGAGATTATATACCTAAAACTAGTCATCAAACTCCAGTCCCTTATTTGGCCACTTCCTCCTTCTGAGGCTGACTACCAAGGTCCAGCAATCAGAATCTCCCTTTGGTTCATCTAATTAACATGCCCAATTGAAATTAAACACCTCATCCCAGCACTCAGGAGGCAGAGGCAGGTGGATCGCTGGGAGTTCGAGGCCAGCCTTGTCTACAAAGTGAGTTCCAGGACAGCCTCCAAAACAGTATAGAGAAACCCTGTCTTGAAAAACCAAAAAAGAAAAAAAAGAAAGAAATTAAACACCTCATCCTAACATGGGATTCCTTCCTTTACCTCCATAAACAGCCATTTGCTTCAATCTTACCAAAAAGCAATCTACAGATTCGATACAATCCCCATCAAAATCCCAACACAATTCTTCACAGACCTTGAAAAGACAATACTCAACTTCATATGGAAAAACAAAATACCCAAGATAGCTAAAACAATTCTGTACAAAAAAAATGAACTTCTGGAAGCATCACCATCCATGACTTCAAGCTCTATTATAGAGCTATAGTAATGAAAACAGTTTGTATTGACATAAAAACAGACAGGGACCAATGGAATTGAATTAAAGACCCATTAATCCACACACCTATGAACACTTGATATTTTACAAAGAAACTAAAGTTATACAATGGAAAAAAGAAAGCATCTTTAACAAATGGTGCTGGCATAGCTGGAGGTCAACATGTAGAAGAATGCAGACAGATCCATATCTATAGCCATGCACAAAACTCAAGTCTAAATGGATCAAAGACCTCAACATAACCACACTAAGCCTCATAAAATGGGAAGTAGCCTTGAGTGCATTGGCACAGGAGACCACTCCTAAATATAACACCAGAAGCACAGACACTGAGAGCAACAATTAATAAACTGAGAAGCTTCTGTAAAGCAAAGGACACGGTCAACAAGACAAAACGGCAGCCCACAGAATGGGAAAAGATCTTAACTCACCCCACATCTGACAGAGGGCTGATCTCCAAAATAAAAAGAACTCAAGAAACTAGACACCAAGATACCAAATAATCCAATTAAAAAATGGGGTACATATCTAAACAGAATTCTCAACAGAAAAATCTGAAATGGCTAAAAGACAATTAAGGAATTACTCAACATCCTGAGCCATCAGGGAAATGCAAATCAAAATGACTCAAAGATACCATATTGTACCTGTCAAATGGCCAAGATCAAAAACTCTGATGACAGCTTATGCTGGAGAAGATGTTGAGTAGGGGGAACACTTTTCCATTGCTGGTGGGAGTGCAAGCTTGTACAGCCACTTTGGAAATCAGTATGGTGGCTTCTCAAAAAATTGGGAATAAGTCTATCTCAAGACCCAGCAATACCACTCTTGGGCATATATACCCAGAGGATGTACACCCATACCACAGGGATATTTGCTCAACTATGTTCATAGCAGCATTATTAGTAATAGCCAGAACCTGGAAACAACCTAGATGTCCCTCAGCTAAAGAATGGATGAAGAAAATGGAGTACTACTCAGTGGTTAAAAGAAAACAATGACATCTTGAAATTTGTAGGCAAATGAATGGAACTAGAAAAAAAATATCCTGAGAAAATGGAGTACTACTCAGTGGTTAAAAGAAAACAATGACATCTTGAAATTTGTAGGCAAATGAATGGAACTAGAAAAAAAAATATCCTGAGTGAGGTAACATAGACCCAGAAAGACAAACATGGTATGTACTCCCTCATAAGTGGATGTTAGATGTAAAGCAATAGGACAACCAGCTTATAGTCCATGACCCCAGAGAAGCCAGGTAACAAAGAGGACCCTAAGAGAGACATACATGGATCCACCTAGGAAAGGGAAATAGACAAGAGCTCCTGAGAAAATTGGGAGCTTGGGGTGGAGGGAGAGAAGGGAGGAAAGAAGGGGAAGGGAGAAGGAGAGTGAGGAGGAGAACATAAGGCAGGGAGTGAGATGGTTGAGATGGGGGAAGGACAGAGAAGAGAGCAAGAAAAGAGATATCCTGATTGAGGGCACCATTATGGGATTATCGAGAAAGCTGGTACTAGGGAATTTCTCAGGAATACGCAAGGACAATCCCAGCTAAGACCCTAAGCATCAGTGGCCTTCCCCTCTAATCAGATTGATCACTACTTTAATTATCATAGAACTTTTATCCAGCAACTGATGGAAGCAGATGCAGAGATCCACAGCTAAGCACTGGGCTGAGCTCCTAGAGTCCAGTCATAAAGAGCTAGGAATGATAATATGAACAAAGGGGTCAAGACAAGCATGGAGAAAGCCACAGAAACAGCTGACCTGAGCTGGCGGGAGCTCACTGACTCTGGACGGCCAGAAGAGGAGTAGTAGTAGTAGTAGTAGTAGGCCCTTGGAATGCAGGTGGCAGCTGTGTGACTTGGACAGCCTATGTGTCTCCTCTCTAACTACAGTCAGACCTTTGTCCCTCCAGGACAAATGTCCCTTCCCCTTTTCCATTGTCTGATTCCCCTTCTCCCTTGTCCTTGTCCCCCATCTCCTTTACCACTGCATCCAAGCCCATTCTAACACAGACCTCCTCTTTTCCTCCCCCCCTTTTTTTTTTTTTTTTTTTTTTTTTTTTGGTTTTTCGAGACAGGGTTTCTCTATGGCTTTGGAGGCTGTCCTGGAACTAGCTCTTGTAGACCAGGCTGGCCTCGAACTCACAGAGATCCGCCTGCCTCTGCCTCCCAAGTGCTGGGATTAAAGGCGTGTGCCACCAACGCCTGGCCCGAGTGTGTGAAGCTTTATGGCTAGCCTTGGCCTAAGAATGGGCCTGATTCTGATCTGATGTTAGCTTGATATGGATCACATATAGCCTGACTTGGGTGAAATCACTTTTTAGGGGGATGGAAGGTTAGAGATAGAGTCTACTCGAATGGTACATGATGGCCTCAAACTTGCACCCACCATGTCTAGCGCTGAACAAACGTTTGCCCTATTTTATAACCCCACTTACATTCTAACCCAAATCTCAAGGACCTAGGTGGATTTCTTGATGCCCAGGCTCATGCTTGTGTTGTACGTCACCTATAAACTGCACACTGCAATTCTGGGCTTGCCTGCCTCCTTCTTCAGTCTCATAGGCCCTTGGGACCAGTTCCTACACACTGGTATTGGGCTGTTTTGTGAAGAAGAAGAGGAAGAAGAGGAAGAAGAGGAAGAAGAAGAAGAAGAAGAAGAAGAAGAAGAAGAAGAAGAAGAAGAAGAAGAAGAGAAGAGCACATTATATCAAAGCATAATACTGGAGACACTGGATGTTGGCAAATGCAATAAACAGATTTATTATTTATTTATTTACTTACTATTTTTGCTTTCAGATACTATATTCTCCTGAGTTCAGTATAAGTAAATAAACAATTGTAAGTGGGGTGATAGTTTGTTTGTGATCTAACAAATCTAGTTTGCCTGAAGATCAGAGTGCAGAGCTAGCCACACCAGTTAGCCACAGGTGCCAAGCAGTGGTGGCACAAAGCTTTAATCCCAGCACTCAGGAGGCAGAGACAAGCAGATCTCTGTGAGTTCAAGGCCACCCTGGGCTACACGAGATTGATCCAGTCTAAAAGAGAAAAAGAACCAGGCGGTGGTGGCTCACACATTTACTTCCAATACTTGAAAGTCATGAGCCTTTAATCCCAACGGTAGGCAGGTAGAGACCAGAGTGGTGTGGCTGGGCGGAGAGAGGAATATAAGGGTATGAGGAGACAGTCTGAGGAGAGGATCGCCCCTTTGGTCTGAACATTGGTAGAGGTGAGGACTCTAGTGGCTGGCTGCTCTGTTTCTCTGACCCCTCAGCTTTCACCCCTTGACTGCTGACTCTGAGTTTTTATTAGTAAGAACAATTGGAATTTGAGCCGGGCGTTGGTGGCGCACTCCTTTAATCCCAGCACTCGGGAGGCAGAGACAGGTGGACCTTTATGAGTTCGAGACCAGCCTGGTCTACAAGAGCTAGTTCCAGGACAGCCTCCAAAGCCACAGAGAAACCTTGTCTCGAAAAACTAAAAAAAAAAAAAAGAATTTGTGCTCCATGTAAGAATCAAATATAACAAACTAATATTATCCAGTCTTCTTGTGATGGTGGAAATTATCTGCACTGTAACCAGAGATACATATAGATTTTGAGTAGTTACAATGTGGTTATTGCAAATAAGGAGTTGAATTGTTTTATTTTAACACCGACTGAAATATTGACATAATTTTTTTTAAGTTGAAGAACTTACTATATAATTAGGGACTTATTTAAAACTCTGTCCTGAGAATGGCTTTCGTGTTTTTTAAAAAGGTGCTCAGTAGCTCTGGGGTTATTACAATTCAGATCCCCAAAGGTAAACTATCATGCCCTTAAGACCTGATTGGCTCAGGTTAAGTTGTCAAACCAACTAGAAGAAACTTGCGGGCGGGACTGAGTTCTCTGCTTCCAACACGTGGGTCTGAAGGATCAAACAAGTCTTGGAGGGATTCTCTCAGATCTTCTCTTCCTTCCAAGTGTGAAAGCTTCAGGCCATTATAAATTGTTTTAACGAGAATCCTGCAGATTCTCGTTCCACCAGCCATCACGCAGGCGTTCAGACGGCGCAAAGCACTCCTCCCGTCGCTAGGGGCCGCTGTGGTTCTCCCGGCGGCCGGAAGGCAGCGCGGCTTCCGCGTGTTCACCGCGCATCCGCAGGCCTCCGCGCGCTCTTCCGGCCATTCATACGCCTAGTCGGTGAGCCTTTGGAGCTCGAATTCCGTGCCCAGTAGGACGAGAGGGAGGCTGCGCCGCTAGGATGAAGCTCGTGAGGTGAGGAGGCTCCCCCGGCGGACCGAAGGCGGCGGGGACAGGGTTTGGGCGGGCTCGGGAAGCCGGGCCTCTGTGCTCGCAGGGAGGCGGGAAAGCCGCGTGCGCGCGGCCTGCTAACGGCCCCCGCGTTCCGGCCCGCCGCGCCCTTCTCGTTGCTGCCGGCGAGGAACCGGCGCGCCCCGGCCCCCGCGCGACCTCCAGGAATGGGGGAGCCGAGCCGTTTCGGCTCGCCTCGTATCCCGCGCCTTGATCGGAGCGGAGGCCGCTTTCCCTGGCGAGTCGGGCTGCTCGCACGGACGAGAACTCAAAACCCGTATGGGTTTTATCTGCAGATAACGACGCCGATTTGCTAGACGTTTTAGATTAAGTTCTCCTTTATTTTGGAGCGGTTATGTGTAACTCATCTCGTGTTGGCTTCCGATTCACGACAGTGTCCCGGGATGGGGCAGAAGTTAAGCTAATTTCGCCCGATTGCAGATTGTGTCGGTTAGTGGAGCTTTGCTGGTATGATGACTTCCAAACTAAATAGGCATTAGGCAGAACCTGAAACAGGGTATAATGCCCAAGCCATTAGAAATAATTTGGTTTCTTGTTGAGTCAAGGACTGTTTGTAGTCATGTTAAAAGTAGTTGTACACAGTTCACGAGATTTTTCCTTTTGGGTTTTCGAGACAGGGTTTCTCTGTGTAACAGCCCTAGCTGTCCTGCACTTCGCCACGTAGGCCTCGAACTCATGGAGGCCTGCCCCTGTCACCTGGCAGAATGCACTCAGTTCAGCCCAAGTGCAAAGGACCCCTTTAAAAGAAAGACCTCTGCCCTCCCTCCCTCTCTCTACGGTTTTTCTCTTTCCTTCCCTCCCCTCCCTCCTTTCTTTTTCTAATAAAACTTCTCACTTAAGTCCTGTCTGCCTGGCATGTTTGTCCCTTCGCCTGCCATGGAATCCACAAAGGCCCCCCACGAGCATTTATGATAACACTGCCTCTGCCTCAGCGCTGGGATTAAAGGCATGATCCTCAACCACCTGGCTACAAAATTTCTTTTCTGTTTAATGATGAAGGCAAAATAGGTTACTTCTGGTCCAACACTCTGTTCAGGGGGAGCTGGTAGAGAAGGAATATAAGGTTTTTGCTTTTTTAAAAATTCCACCTGTTCTGGGGATAGCACCTAGAGAGCTTCCAATAATCCCTCTACCTTTGAGCTATAGCTCTTCTGTTTCCGTACTGCCTGATGTGAACTATAACGTATTTGCAGTAACTTGGGTTTTTCTCATTCTGTTCCGATAAATTTGCTTTTGGGTAGTGGTAATGGTGGGTTACCTTGACCTCCAGCCAACATCCTAGGCAAGTGCTCACTCTGTTACTGATGTGAACCCCGCCCTCGTTGGAGACAGGGCTTCTCTGGGTAGTCTTAGCTGTCCTGGAACTTGCCCTGTGTGTGGACTAGGCTGCCTCAAGCTTGTCGACTGCCTCTGTGTGAGATTAAAGGTGTGTACTGCCACCGCCTCCTGCTGATGGGATTTTTTAAATAGCTTGTCCTGAATCCTGTTTTTTGTAGTGCACAATAAAGACATTTCTTACGGGAGAATATATTTTGCCTCATAAACATGGCTGTTTGACTAGTTTGCATTTTCAGGGTTTCTCTGTATTGTTTTGGAGGCTGTTGGTCCAGCCTGGCCTCGAACTCACAGAGATCCGCCTGCCTCTGCCCCCGAGTGCTGGGATTAAAGGTGTGCGCCACCACCGCCCGGTTCAGTGGGCTTTCTTATTTGTGCATTAATGGGACTGTAATCGTCCTTTATCCCATTGCCATTTTGCCCCAGCGCAGGAAGCGACTTTTCCTGGTTACGTTTCTCTTAATCTGCCTATCATCTGACAAATTGCCAATTGTCCTGTTTTTTAAATGAAGACACTGCTCCCTGTCCTGTTCTATTTGGTTTTCTGGTCAAATAGTGAGAATTTAGATACTTAGAGGACCCCATGTACCTGACTATTTGATGTCCCACTTGCAATAAAAAGAGAATTCCAGCTGGGCATTGGTGGTGCATGCCTTTAATCTTAGCATTTAGGAGGCAGAGGCAGGTAGACCGGGGTTCAAGTGAGTTCCAGGGTAGCCAGAAATGCTGTCTTGAAAAAAAAAAGAATTAGAAGCCAGGTGTAGTGGTACATACCTTGAGTCCCAAGCATTTGGGAGGCAGAGACGGGCATCTCTGAATGAGGCCAGCCTCATCTACAGATTAGTTTTGGGACAGCCAGGTCTACACAGAGAAAATGTCTCAACAGCAATAATAATAATAAGAGAATTCACAAAATGAAAAATTGAGACAGGATGTCACCAGGTTGTCTAGAAGTCACTCCATACCCCAGGCTCACTTCAGATTTGGGATCATCCTTCCTCAGCCTACTGAATAACTGAGATTACAAATCTGTGCCTAGATATCTTAAGGGGATTTTTTAGCAGACTGTATCTCCCTACCCACCCCCTTCTTTCTGAAACAGTTTCTGCTTCCTGAGTGCTGAGATTAAAGATCTTTGCCCCATGCTTGGCAACATAATTTTTTAAGGTGGTGTTTAAGGTGCGTTTCCTTTAGTTGCTGAGACATTGGACCTGTCTAGGTGTTTTTTTGTTTTTGTTTTTTTCTTAATTTATTATGTACACAGTGTTCTGCCTGCGTGTACAGCTGCACTGCAGGCCAGAATAGGGCACCAGATCCCATTATAGATGGTTATGAGCCACCATGTTGTTGCTGGGACTTGAACTCAGAACCTCTGAAAAAACAACCAGTGCTCTTAACCTCTGAGCCATCTATCCAGCCCCTCAGTGTTTGTGGTAGTCCAGTGTTACCTATAGAAAGGTCCTTGCCTTCATAGTAGAATGGTGGTGAGAATGAACAGATAATTTTACTTGTGCAGTGTACTGTAATAGTTTACAAAGGATGTTGTAGAAAGATAGACTAGAAAATCTGAATATGAAGTGTTGTTAGAGGCTATTGTAGGATTATCATTCCATGGCCATTTGGCTAAAATAAAACATGGGTGATGCTGTAGCATTATTTCACTGCATGTAATTGTGGTATTGTGAATGACAGACTAGAAAGTCAGAACACGACGTGTCTGCTAGGTGCTGCTGTCCAGTTATTGCATGCAGTTGTTGTGTTAGGGTTACTTTGGCAGAATGTCCTCACTAATGACAGCATCTTACTTTTAGATGGCAAGGTAAAACTGTAAATACTGAGGAGAAAGAAGGAGAAATGGCAACATTTTGATAATTTGTGACCCCTTTAATTTTCTTCATTTGCAGTATATCATAATAAATTAGGGCAGAGGGAGAGTAGCTGAAATGAAGGAGTCATGCATTGGCACAACTGGGGAGAATTACAAAGGCAATTTGTGCCTTAGAACAGACAAGAAAGAGGAGAATTCCTGGTGGGCTACATGTCTAAATATATAAAAGTAAAAGAAGAGAACGTTTTTGCAGTCCTGGTGTGGGAAACGTCACTTTAAAGCCTGAGCTCCAAAAGGGTCGTTATAGAATCAAATAGGGGGGAAAAAAGCCAGGGGGCTGGAGAGATGACTCAGGTTATGAGCACTGGTTGTTCTTCCAGAGGATCCAGGTTCAATTCCTAGGACCTCTTCTGGCATCTGTAGGTGCTAGGGACACATGTTGCACAGAAAATTAAAAATTTGTTTTTTGAGACAGGGTTTTTCTGTGTGGCCCTGACTGTCCTAGAACACTCTTTGTAGAGCAGTCTGGCCTCAAACTCACAGATCCACCTGCCTCTGCCTCCTGAGTGCTGGGACTAAAGGTGTACGCCACCTGGCTTAAATGATATTTTTTAAGGAAAAGGAAAAAGGTGTGGCATGCACTTGGAGTTTGTACTCTAATGAGTGATGGATGATAAAAGAAAAACTCAAACTGATGGATAGTGCATGAATAATGTATAAGCAATTCACAAAAGAAATAAGGGTTTTTCTATATTCATGAAAAATCACAGGCAAATTGCGACTGCCTCTTCCTCCTCCTTCCTCCTGTTTTAGAATTACTATTGTTAAGTTTTATTTTGTGTATATGTACCACATGTCTGTCTGATAGCTAGACAGTTGTGAACTGGCATGCCGGTGCGGGAAGCAAACTGGGGTCCTGGGATAAGCAGCCGCAAGTGCGCCTGACCAGCTGCAGAGCCATCTCTCTAGCCTCCCCCACCCCTTTCCTTTTGAAAGTCTCATTTGGCCAGTCTGGTTTCAAACTCTAGCTAATCCTTGGATTCCTGTGTTCTGTCCCCACTGCTCAAGTGCTAGGATTACAAGCATACTTCTGTCATAGCCATGCTCATTAGAAGATAATTACCATGTGTTTTCGCGTACACAACAGGTGCATGTAGACATTATAAGACGATTTTGGGGAGTTTGTTTTTGCCTTCCACCAAGGTCCCAGAAATTATAACTTAGGTTCTCAGCCTATATATCAAGTGCTTTTGCCTGCAGTTGATATATTTGTTTGTTTAAGATTACAAGTATCACGGTGGTAGCACATGCCTCTAATCCTAGCACTTGGGAGACAAAGGCAGGCTGATCTTTTGAGTTTCAGGACAACCAAGGCTAGAAAGTCAGAACATGAGGTATTTGCTAGGTACTGCTGTCCAGTTATTGCATGCAGTTGTTGTGTTGGAATTACCCTGTCTAGGGGAAAAAAAAGATTACAATTTATTATTTGTGTGTGGGGGGAGGGTTGGCGTCACTGTGTATATACAAAAGGCAAAGGACCCTAGGGGGAGTCGATTCTCTCCATCATTTGGTTCTGGGGATCAGGCTTGGCAGCAAGTGCTTTACCCTTTGAGCTGTCTTGCTATGCCCCCCCTTCCCAACACCTTTTTTTACATAGATGGAAAATTGGAAGGCTGATAATTGGTATTGGTAAGTGCTTGCATAAATAAATTTGTAATAGCAAAAAGTTGAAAATATTCACAATGGGATAATGGGCATTTCCATATAGTGGACTACTATCTGGCTCTTATTTTTTTTTTAAGGAATCTTCTCCAGTGTAAACTGCTAAATAAGTTCTAAGTGTTATAGACGCTATAAAGTAAGAGTGGTTTATTTTGTGTGAAGTTGGATCTTACATATGTGTTTACAGATTAGAAGAATATTCCTATTCACCAAGAATGCAGGAAGAGAAAAGAGAGGTTCCTTATTTCATTTATTTGTTTGTTTTTGTTTTCCGGGACAGGGTTTCTCTGGCTTTGGAGGCTGTCCTGGAACTAGCTCTTGGAGACCAGGCTGGCCTCGAACTCATAGAGATCTGCCTGCCTCTGCCTCCCAAGTGCTGGGATTAAAGGCATGTGTCACCCACCACTCCCCAGCGATTCTTTATTTCTACCACATAATATTTTTGGGTTTTTCTGAGACAGGGTTTCTCTGTGTAGCTTTGGAGTCTGTCCTGGAACTTGCTCTGTGGCCCAGGCTGGCCTCAAACTCAGAGACCTGCCTGCCTCTGCCTCCTGGGTGCTGGGATTAAAGACATGCACCACTACTGCCCAGACCTACCATCTTAATGCTACCAATGACAATTCTTTCTTTTTGTGGTTTAAAATTAGTCTAGGGT
Source organism: Mesocricetus auratus (assembly GCF_017639785.1). Taxonomy (NCBI): domain Eukaryota; kingdom Metazoa; phylum Chordata; class Mammalia; order Rodentia; family Cricetidae; genus Mesocricetus; species Mesocricetus auratus. The sequence continues at coordinate 41,751,655 of NW_024429198.1, forward strand.
CTTTTTTTTTTTTTTTTTGGTTTTACGAGACAGGTTTTCTCTGCATTGTTTTGGAGGCTGTTGGTCCAGCCTGGCCTCGAACTCACAGAGATCCGCCTACCTCTGCCTCCTGAGTGCTGGGATTAAAGGCGTGTACCACCACCGCCCGGCTCTAGGGTCCTTTTGTTGTTTGTTGAGACACTGTCTCACTTGCTGTGTAGACCAGGCTGGTCTCCAATTCATAGAGACCCATCTGCCTTTGCCTCTAGAGTGCTGGAATTAAAAGCATGCCCACCACCACCCTGATACTACTCTAGGATCTTGAATGTCTTCATTTGAAGTTGTTCTCTAATACTTTCCAGTGTTTTCTAGTCCAAAGCTCGGGGCAATTATGAATGTGGCCCAACACAAAATCACAAACTGAAGCATGAACTCGCAGATGACATTACTGTGTCAAACATTTGAATACTCTTACAGCCCACGGGCTGCAGGTTGGACACCCCCTAGAATATGCTGCCCAAGACAGTTCTTCATCCTGTGATACACAGTCATCTGCCAAGTGACAGTTTATTACTTTATTTATAACTTTGAGAGTGTAGTTCAGGAAAAGTTAAACATGCTGTATATTATTAATATGAATTGTTAAGATGTTAGTCTTATGTGTAGGAGTATTTTTATCTGCATGTATGTATGTGCACCACTGCTTGCCTGGTATGAAGGTCCGAATAGGAGGGCCCCAGACCCCCTAGGACTGGAGGTACAAATGGTTGTGAGCTTTGGTGTGGGTTCTGGGTCTCAGACTGAGTTTTCTGCAAAAGTAACACAAGTTCCTACCTGCTGGGTCAAGTGTCTAGACCCCATACAAATTGTTGCAGTAGCATTTTGAAGATTTTGATTCCAACAATTTCACTATACCAGCTTTCCAAAGAGACGTATAAACGTTACAGGTAACAATTGAGGCCTTTTTGTTTTATAGATTTTTGATGAAATTGAGTCATGAAACTGTAACCATTGAGTTGAAGAATGGAACACAAGTGCATGGAACAATCACAGGTGAGGAGCTGTGCTGTTCTGTAATGGCTTTGTTTTTCTGCCTGGGTTCACCTGATGGAGAGGGGTTTGGTTTACTTGCAGTAAAGGTCCTCGAGATTCCATTTGTCTGAGTTACTGAATGAGCCTTAGTTAAGCCTCATATTATATTCTTGTGCTACAGTCAAACCAGACTGCCAGGTGCTCTTGTTTTCATAGCTTGTATACCTTTGCTTGTGTGTTCCTCTGCATAGCATGTTGCTTCTTCCAAAGCACATTTGAAACTTTGTACTTTTATTACATTTGCATTCTGTATTTGGCTATAGTTATATTAGTCTGTTTTTCATATATGTCTGATTGATTCAGTAGGGTATTTTTATACATACTGTATTTTTATCTTCCTTCATTATCCTCTTCTGTTTCCTACTGCTTTCTTATTCCTACCTATCCCTCATTCATGTTCCATTCTTTATTTTTTGCTACCCACTGAGCTTTGGAACAATTTCTTTCCTAATAGGCATTCCGAAAGATAATTTTAAAAATATGAAGAAGTGATTGCTGAAAGAAAGAAAATAGTGCCTTAATATGTGTTCCTATTCTTGTGTAGGCCCAGTGTTTTAGTAAACATGGAGACAAATGGGACCATTTTATGGCTGTTTAAGAACTTTGTAGTACCAGTTGTGAATGGTACTTGCCTATTAAGTTTTGTATGGTCTGTCACCATATTTAAGAAAGTACAGTTGCTGTCCTTGTTAAAGTGCCCTGAGTAGGGATTTGGTTTGCTCCACGTAGAACACTGTTGGACATTGTGGAAGAGCTGGGGTGGGTTTTGTTGTGGTAGTGTTTAGAACTGGTCTCAAACTCACTGTGTATGGTTGAGGATGGCCTTTGGTCTTCCTGCCACTAGCTCCTGGGTGCTGGGATTACAAGTGTGCATTACCAAACCTCTTATTTGGTAATAGGGTTTGAAACCAGGGCTTGTATATATGCTAAGAAAATACTAAACCAGCTGAACTATCCCCAACCCCCAGAATGGAATTTTTTTTTAAGTCAGAATCTAAAGATGAAACCTGTAATACCAAAAAAAAAAAAAAACCCACAAGTTTCACCAAATACAGAATAGGTGCTGTGCTTAGTAAATGGATGTCCCAGGAGGAAAGTTTCAGTGAACTGGGAGAACAAAATTTAATAAAGAAGCTCTCATTCTCTCTAGTGGACAATCACTGTTGAGATTTGGTATCTTACATGAACATACACACATACAATCATGTGCTCAGTCATGGAGGTGGGGAGACATAAGTCTCTGCTACAACTTTCCTACATAAGTTTCCCTAGGAGATGGAGGAGACAGAATGCACTGATACTGTCGTAGGAACAGGAAAGGGTTTGTTTAGGTTTTTTCTCCCCCAATCCTCAAAACAGGATTTTTCTGTGTAGCCCTGGAACTTGTATAGCAATATGCTGTCCTGGAACACGCTCTGTTGACCAAGCTGGCCTTGAACTCAGATCTGCTGCCTCTGCCTCCCGAGTGCTGGGAGTAAAGGCCTGCGCACCCTCCATCCCCCTGCTTGTTTTTGTTTTCTGAGTCAAGGTTTCTCTATATTACAGCTCTGGCTGTCCTGGAACTCAGAGCTCTGCCTGCCTCTGCTTCCCAAGTGTTAGGATTAAAGACAAGGAATCAGAGAAACGACCTGGTTGGTAAAGTGCTTACTGTTGAAGCTTGAGAACCTGAGTTCAGATCCCAGCTTCCAAAAAAGTTGAGTACTTCATGTTCTTGTAATCCCAGTTCTATGAGAGACTCTGTCTCAAAACACAAGGTGGAGAGTGCCAGCTCAGCCATGTGGGTAAAGGTGTCTGCTGCCAAGCCTGACAACTTGAGTTTGTTCCTCGGAGTCCTTGTAGGAGAAGAGAGAGAGCTGACTCCTGTGAGTTGTGTAGGCATCACAGCACATAGGTGCCTGCCTTCCCACCTACCCATATGCATACAAATACAAAAATCGGAGAACAATTGAACAAGACACACACACAAAATCATGTACGTTCTCATTAATACACACAGAATCTTTAAAGTTTGTGTTTTGTTTGTTTTTATTTCGAGACAGGGTTTCTCTGTGTAGCCCTAACCGTCTTGGAAATAGCTCTGTAGACCAGAGATTCATCTGCCTCTGCCTCTTGAGTGCTGGGATTAAAGGTGCTCGCCACAAATGCCTGGCCTTCAGCTGCCTTCTTTATTGTGTTGGTAATTGTTCTGCTTTCTCTCCCTTTAGGTGTAGATGTCAGCATGAATACACATCTTAAAGCTGTGAAAATGACCCTGAAGAACAGAGAACCTGTACAGTTGGAAACATTGAGTATTCGAGGAAATAACATCCGATATTTTATTCTACCGGACAGCTTACCTCTGGATACATTACTTGTGGATGTTGAACCCAAGGTGAAATCTAAGAAAAGGGAAGCTGGTAAGTGTGAAGGTGTTTTGTATATAGTGTATTTAAATCTTAATTCACTGATGGTTCAAAATACATCTGTGAACATCAAGGGCATATTCTTGCTTGCAATGTCTTTTTGGCTTTTCGAGACAGGGTTTCTCTGTGTTGTTATGGAGGCTGTCCTGGAACTCGCTCTGTAGACCAGGCTGGCCTCGAACTCACAGAGATCCACCTGCCTCTGTCTCCAACGCCTGGCTGCAACGTCTTATATACATATGAGTGCATGTGATGCCTAGCACTCCTGGAGTTGCTGTGGAGAAGAGCTGTGCCTTCTCTGCTGTTCTTTCTTCAGTGGATTCTAGATTTGGAGGCTGCAGCTTCCCTTTCTCTTGTTTTGTGAAAATTTATTGTGAATTTTCTTGCTCATGCAGCTTAGAAGACATTTGGTGATTTCTGCCCTTTGTTCGTCTTGGAATTCATGGGAACTGGGCCTTTTAGCTGATTTATTCTCATCTTGTCTCTGCCTTTTTGTTCTAGCTTCTGGGAAATAGCCGTGACCTTGCTCTCTGTCAGCACATACTTTATTCTCAAGCCTCCTTTGAGTTTTTGTAAGATCCTATTCTGTTGCTGTCAGTTTTAGGGTCTCCCTTGCTGTGAAGAGAACTACTACAACTCTCATAGGAAACACATTGATTGGGGTGGCTTCCATTTTCTGAATGTAGTCCATTATCATGTGGGACGTGGCATTGTGCATGCAGAAGTGGTGCTGGCTCCGTCTTGATCAGAAGGCAGCATGAAGGGAACTGTCTCACCGGGCGTGGCTTGAGCATATGAGATCTCAGCACCCACCTCCACAGTCACACACTTCTAACAAGACCACACCTTCTACAGCAAGGCCACGCCTCCTAATAGTGCTACTTCCTTTGGGGGCCATGTTCTTTCAGACTGCCACACTCATGGTTTTTATTGTTGATTGACTAGTAATTGTATTTTTCTCTTGGGGGCACACATGGGGCAGGGGAGTGTGTGGAGACAGGATTTTTCTGTGTAGCCCTGGCTGTCCTGGAACTCTCTGTAGACTAGACTAGCCTCCAACTAAAGAGATCGCCTGTCTCTGCCTCCTGAGTGCTGGGATCAAAGGCATGTACTACCATCACCTGCCATTGATTTTAATTTTGTTCAGTTTATTTGTAATTTGAAATTTTCATGTACATATACACAGTGTCTTTATTAGCTCCTTCTGAATCTCTCCTTTTCCCATATACCCCAATTTTAACTGCCCTACCCAATTTTTCTTTGAGAAGTTTTTAGTATTTTGATTTGTTAGTTTTCTCTGATTTTTTTTTCTTTCTTTTTCCTTGTCTTGAGATAGGGTCCCATGTAGCTCAAGCTGATCTCAAAGCAGCTGTATAGCCAAGAGTAACTTTGAACTGATTCCTGCCCCCACTTGCCAGGGGCTAGGATTATAGTTGTCCACCATCCTGGTTTGTGTGGTGCTAGTGGTCAAACCTGAGGACTGGTGTGTGCTGGGTAGGCATTTTACAGCTGAGCTGCATCCTTAGCCCTGCTTTCTCTCATTTCTCTTCCTGTTTGTCACAGGGTTCTCAGTGTAGCCCTGGCTGTCCTGGAACTCTATAGATCAGACTGGCCTCAAACACAGATCCGCCTGTCTCTGCCTCCTGAGTGCTGGGATGAAAGGCGTGCGCTACCACTGCCCGGCCCTATATGTTTATTTTAAAAGATACTTAGAAAGGACATTCTGGGGCTGGGCAGTATTTGTCCAGTCAAGCATTGAATTTGTGACCCTCCTCAGTTCCCCTAAGTAACCGGGCTTTTAGTCTTGTTCCACAGTGTTTCAAAGTAAGTTGGACTCTTCACTTGGCAGATTCAAAGTTTCAAGATCTAGAAGTCTATACCAGAGCTGTTTTTCTCATGGAGAGGTTTCAGTTCCCTGCTGTATTAGCTACTTTTCTTGTTTCTGTGAGAAAATACCCAACAAGCAGCTTCAAGAAAGGTTTAGTTTACCTTTGAAGCTATCAATATGTGGGTGAATGTCCCTGTCACAGGAGTTATCTAAGACCATTGGAAAACACAAACACTGACATTATGATTCATAACAGCAACAAAAACACAGTTATAAGGTAGCAGTGAAATGATTTTATGGTTGGGGGTCACCACAATATGAGGAACTGTATTAAAGGGTGCAGCATTAGGAAGGTTCATATCAAGGGGTTACATTTCATTGCCTGGAGAAAGCAGAACTCCAGGAGCAGACCCTTGTCCTGTCACATTGTATCAGGAAGCAGAAAGTGAACAGGATGTTTAGCCAGGCAATAAAACCCCAAGGCAGACAGTACCACCAAGTGGAGACCAAGGGATACAATGTGAGTCTATGGAGGACTTTCACATTGAAACCACAGGGTCTGCTTTGGGAGATGTTTAATATGTTGACCTTGAGGTCTTGTTGGTTTGTTGCCTACACCACCGGGAAATGCACTTTGTGTTGTAGCCTGCTGGAATTAGTTATAAAAATACAAATGCTCTTGAGTTTCTTATTATTTTTTACTTAGAAATTACTGCATAGCTTTAAAACACTGATTTTACCTTTCCCTCGCCTTATGTTGCTGCTTTTCTAAATCTCAAGCCTTTCTGTGTCAGTGTCCTTTGATTCCTTCTGTTTCTTTTCTTCCTACTTGTTGGGAGGTAGTGACAGGCTTTATAGGCTGAGGAGGAAAAGGGCACAGGGGCCTGTGTGGTGGCTGGGTACTATGACTGCTGAAGAGAATTTCACCTGCTTTGTTTTCCTTTTTCCCCAGTTGCAGGAAGAGGTCGAGGCCGAGGCAGAGGAAGAGGACGTGGTCGCGGCAGAGGAAGAGGGGGTCCTAGGCGATAATGTCTTTCAAGATTACTCTTTCAAAGTGATAAGGAACTGGGGAATATTTTTTGTACATGTTTTGTTTGTTTGTCAGTTTTTAATAAACGTAAGTGTGGGAATGGAGTTTTCTGCTGATTATCAAATCAAAGTTTCAGGGTCTACTATGCGCTCAACACAGTCTGTTAAGTTCCTGGTGTCAGTAACATGAAATGAGTGTGCATTGCACGTGCATTTAATTTCTTTGATTCCATTATGTGGTGCCCTTTGGATGAAATAAACTCTCAGTATTTCAACAGAGTCCTTATGGGATGGGACCCAAAATTCATTCTCGGTAGTTTTACTCCTTGCAACCAGCCTTACTAGGAAAAATAGTGAGTTTTAGCCGGGTGTTGGTGGCACACGCCTTTAATCCCAGCACTCAGGAGGCAGAGGTAGGCGGATCTCTGTGAGTTCGAGACTAGCCTGGTCTACAAAGTGAGTTCCAGGACAGCCTCCAAGACAATACAGAGAAACCCTGTCTCGAAAAAAAAAAACAAAAAAACAAAAAACATTGAGTATTACCAGCCCATGGTGTCCCATCACTCAAGACAGTCAGATCGTTGAGTTCCACAACAGCCAGAGCTACACAGGGAACCCTGTCTCAGGAAAACAAAAACACACTGATCTTGTTATTGTTAATGCTTTTTTGAAAGGTTATCAATAGACTATGTAACCTTACGTTCTCCAGAAATGAAATTCAGGTGTTCACTAGATTTTCACTTGGGTAGTCTAGAAGCACCAATCAGTAACTTCTTTGTCAAATGTTACAAGGTTTTGTTTTTGAGACAGGGTCTCTACATAACCCTGGCTTTCCTGAAACTCAGCTGTGTAGACTGGGCTGGTCTCCAACTCACAGGGATCTGCCTGCCTGTGTCTCCTAAGTAATGGGATCAAAGGGTACACCCCCATAGCCAGCCTCAAGAAGTCTTAACGAGAGAAAAACCTGTTTTGATAGCAAAATAATTATTACACTTAATAAGAATTCTTAGGTTTTAGTTTGCTGTTTAAAATTTTTTTGAACTTTATTTTTGTGTATGTGTCTGTGTCTGCATGTCGGTATATGCATGTGCCTGAAGAGGTCAGAGGTGTTGGGTTCCCAGTTACAGACTGGAGTAAGGGTGGTGTGAGCCACCTCATGTGGGCACTAGGAACTGACGTTGGATCCTTTGGAAGAATAGTAATTGTTCATATTTTCATCCTCAGAGCCATCTCTCCAGCCCTGTTTGCAGATTTTATCTTATTATTTATTTTTGGCCTTTCTCTGCGTGATTCTAGCTTTTCAGGGTCTAGCTCTGTAGACAAGGTTGGCCTCAAACTCAGCTATCTGCCTGCCTCTGCCTACCAAATGATAGGATTAAAGGTCTGTGCCATCTTGTCCAGGCTTAAAGATGAAGTTGTTTATATATTTTATGTGCGAGTACTCTGCATGCCAGAGCAGGGCATCAGATCCCATTTTAGATGGATTTGATGATGCCATATGGACACTGGGAATTAGGACCTCTGGAAGAGCAGCCAGTGCTCCTAACTGCCATGACATGGACTTAATGCCTTCTCAAAAGAATCATCTAAAACACTGCTCCCATACCCCTCTGAAATTGAAATAGCCCAGCACACATGTAACAAGCATACTTCCGCAGCCTCATCAGCCCCAAATAACACACAGACACTGTTGCTGTCGGCCTTCTCATTAGCTAGTTCTGTCTTAAGTATTAACCCATGACTACTAATATATATTTCTATAAGGACTTTCCGAGGACAGCATCCTGACTCGTCGTCTCTTCCCTGGATCACATGGCAACTCTTGACTACATTTCCCAGAATACTCCTCGACTCCTAATCACACCTATCTTGCTTCCCTATTGGCCAACAGTGCTTTAATTTATCAACATATACACAGAAGGTTTTTCCCCATCACACACACTTGTAATGAAACAGGATTAGATAAGTCAACCACAGGTCAAGTGGTGGAGCAGGCAACCAGTTGACAGGAAATGAACAGAAAATATCAGAGTAAGGGAGTTAGGAGGATGGAGAGAAAGCTGGCCCGGGAAGTAAAAGGGAGAGACTGAGTTAGAGGAGTCTCGTTTGAGACTGTAGGATCCAGGTCTTTCTGGGACGTTGGTGGAGGAGGAGGGTCAGCTGGGTGCTTTCTCTGCCTCTTGAGGCATCAGGCTTTCACATCCTGCTCCCAAGTGTTGGTAAAACCAAATTGAAATTTTTGTTAAAAGCCTGTGGCAAAATACTATGTACATAAATTCTTAAGTTTAGGGTCTGGACTGGTGAGATGGCTTCATGGTGGCACTTGCCACTGAGCCTGGCAACCTGAGTTTGATCCGTGGGATCCACTTGGTAAAAAGTGAGACCAAATCCTACAGATTGTGCTCTGATCTCCATGCACACATACACACGTGTGTGCGCGCACAAGCACATGCACACAAAAAATAATTTTTGCGGGCCGGGTGTTGGTGGCGCACACCTTTAATCCCAGCACTCGGGAGGCAGAGGCAGGCGGATCTCTGTGAGTTCAAGGCCAGCCTGGTCTACAGAGCGAGTTCCAGGACAGACTCCAAAACAATACAGAGAAACCTTGTCTCAAAAAACCAATAATAATAATAATAATAATTTTTGTAATGTTTGACATAGGAGCCAGTGAGGTGGTTTAGTGGGTAAAGGGATATGCTGTGCAAGCCCAATGACCTGAGTTCAGTCTCTAGATGCCACATATAAAAATGGAAATAACTGACTCCTGGGAGTGTTCTCTGATCTTTATAGGCATGCCATGAATGTACACACTGGATCTTACCTTTCTCCTCTTTGAAATACTAAGTGAAAGTGATATGCAAATTTCAAGACTGAAGATTGTATGCAAGACATGATGGGTAATCCCAGCCCTGACCATTAGTTTGAGGCCTGTGTAAAAATGGTCTTGGCAGTATTTTAGCTAATTGGTAGATTCAAATACTTATTCTATAATTGACATGCTTACTTTGTTTATAGGGGATTAAAATTATACACCTGATCTGTGATCACATGGCTTTATCAATTCTGATCCAACAAAAAGAATGTATAAGATCAATGATTAATACTTTATGTAGATACATTTATGTGTATGAGTGTTTTGTTGAAATATACGAATGTGTAGTACCTGTGTGCCTGACGCTGGGGGTCAGAAAAGAGTGTCAAATCTGAAACCGAAGAGTTAGTTGTGCACATGGGTGCGGGGACCGGAGCCCAGTCGTCTTCAAGAACAAGTGCCCTTAGTCACAGCCCCTCTTTGGCTTCTGGGTTTTGAGACAGGAACTCAGTACAAATTGACCTCAGACTAACCCTTCTGCCTCAACTTCCTGTAAATTGTGTGCTTTCATGTACCCCCACCCACATTCCTTGGATTCCACATTGGGGAATTCAACTGGAGGTCAAAAAGGTTGTCTCTAGGCAAATAGATAACGGTTCAGAGCTCTTAGTACTCTCCAGAGGACTCAAATTCAGTACTTAGTACTCACATTGGATGACTTGAAAATGTAACTTCAGCTCTAAGGGGTCTGATGCTCTCTGGCTTTCAGCACCCACACATATCTTAAAAATGTCCTGTGGTGGCACAAGTCTGTGTTCCCAGTTCTCAAGGACAGACAGAGTTCAAAGCCATCTGCTATTTGGCAAGTTCAAAGCCAGGCTAATCTACATGAGACCATGACTCACATATTGAGATATGCATTATATTGTGCATGATGAGTAGACTTGTACAAAAAGTACATGACAGATGTAAATATCCACAGGTCTTGATACCTGCAAGGTCCAATGTGTATGAAAATCAGCTAGCTATATCTTTGATGCTGGGTTCATTGCCTCTCAGAATAGCACCTAGATGGGATTTTAAGAAAATGCCAAATTAATTTAAAATGTTTTGAAAGTTTTAGTGTCAGCTGGGAGGTGGAGGTGTGTGCCTTCTATTCTGGCACTTGGGAGACAGAGGCAAGGAGATCTCTAGTTCGAGGCCATCCTGGTCCATAAAGTGAGTTCCAGGACAGCCAGGGCTACACACACAAATCCTGTCTTGAAAAACAAAGAAGTTTTAATGTCTGGGTACTTGGTGAGTTTATTGTACTAGAGGCTATCGTTTTATTATTTACTTTGGAGACAGGGTTTCTCTGTAACCCTAGCTTTCCTGGAACCTGATTTGTAGACCAGGCTGGACTCAGACTCAAGGATCTACCTGCCTCTGTCTCCCAACTGCTGGGCTTAAAGGTGAGCAATGCTACTGCCGCCACCACCTGCTACGAAAGGTTTAAAATGCATGAGGAAAAAATTAAACTGGCTCAAATTTTGCAGCATAACAGAGAATGGATTGAATTTTTAACTCACGGTCTTGCCCTAACCCAAAAAGAAGCATATAGATCTTAGTTTTTCTTCATTTTGCACACATCTATCTCAAGGCTTTATTTTTTTTAAGTGTAAAATTTGTGTCGTATGTGCACATGTGTGGGCAGAGTTTTTTGTCAGGGCCAGTCAGCTCTGTCCTGCCAGTCTGCTCCCAAATAACCACACAGAGACTTCTTATTATCTATCAATGCTCAGATAATAGTTTAGGCTTGTTATTAACTAGCCCCTACAACTTGAATTAACCCATATTTTTTTTAAAGGTTTATTTATATGTTATGTATACAATGTTCTGTCTGCAGGTATCCCTGCAGGCCAGAAGAGGGCACCAAATCTCATTACAGATGCTTGTGAGCCACCATGTGGTTGCTGGAATTTGAACTCAAGACCTCTGGAATAGCAGTCAGTGCTCTTAACCTCTGAGCAATCTCTCCAGCCCTTTTCTTTCTTTGTTTTTCTTTTCCTAAAAGTTTCCCACATTTCTACTGTCTGCCACATGGCGGCACCTGCCAGCAAGGCATGTTTATCAAATCCCTTGACTTTCCGAATTCTTCCCTTCTTCCCAGCATGCTCTCTGCCCTGAAAATTCTGCCTAGCTGTTAAACCAATCCGAGTGACAGATCACCACAGTGTACAAGAGGATTATTCCACAGCACACATGTATGTTTGTTAGCATGTGTGTGTATGTCCACAGCACACATGTATGTTTGTTAGCATGTGTGTGTATGTCCACAGCACACATGTCTGCTTGTTAGCATGTGTGTGTGTGTCCATGTGTCCACAGCACACATGTGTATGTTAGCATGTATGTGTATGTGTCGACAGCACACATGTATGTTTGTTAGCATATATGTGTGTGCCCACAGCACATATGTATGTTTGTTAGCATGTATGTGTCCACAGCACATATGTATGTTTGTTAGCATGTATGTGTGTGGATATGTCGACAGCACACATGTATGTTAGCATGTGTGTGTGTGCCCACAGCACACATGTATGTTTGTTAGCATGTGTGTGTGTGGATATAGGAAACTGATGCTGGAGTTTGCGTCATTCTCTACCTATTCACTGAGACAGGATCTTTTGGTTGAACTCAGGGCTCACCAATTCCTCTAGTCAAGCCAGTCAGCTTGCTTCAGAGTACTGGAGTTACATGCAGGTAGGTAGGTCCTCACACCTACTCAAACTTTACCTGACTTCCGGAAATCCAAACTCCTGTCCTCACACATGGTAAATGTTTTATCCACCAAGCCACCTCCCCAGCCCTGAATTCCTAAGAAAAATATCAGAAAATCAGATTTCACAGAGTCTTTCAAGTATTTCAATTATGGCCCAATATTTAGAAATATAGCCAGGTATGATGGCTCATGTCTTTAATTCCACCACTTGGGAGGCAGAGGCAGGTGGATATCTGAGTTCAAAGCCAGCTTGGTCTACAAAGAGTTCCAGAGAACTCAGGGCTACATAGAGAAACCCTGTTGATGGGGAAGTCCTGTGTATATGTCAATAAAGCACTGTTGGCCAATAGGGAAGCAAGATAGGTGGGACTAGGAATCGAGGAGGACTCTGGGAGGAGAAACACAGGGAGTCACCATGTAGCCACCATAGGGGTAAGAAGTCCGGACCCTTTCTCCGGTAAGAGAAATACTTAGATTAACAATTATGGAGTAAATACTTAAGTCAGAGCTAGCCAGTAAGAAATCAAGCAAACGGCCAACAGCTTCATAATTAATACAGCAGCTTGTGTGTTATTTGGGGACTACAACGTGCCAGAGCCTAGGCGACTGGTGGGGAAAAACCAAAGCAGCTGACAAGGAAAAGGCTTCACCCAACACCCTGTCTCTAAAAATCAGCAAACAAAATGTCTACCTTTACCATTGTATTCCTGCCTGCACAAAACTTCCATTTTATCTGAGAGGTGAGTCATGGCCTTGAGCTAAAGAACACAGGGCAGGACTACCTACCTATGCCTAGTGGCCATCAGGTTATCAACCAAAGTGCAAAAAGTGTAATAATGTCCATGTAAAGGACATTACACAAAACTAGCACTTTGCAATCCTCCCATAGGAAGGTGCAAGTCAGGTGACAGATTTCATTGTTCTCAGTACACTCTTGTGACCAAGTATTTTAGGGTAACAAATTTCAGCAAGTAGATTACTTACAGAGCCAATGGATGCTTAGCATTTGCCACAGTTAACTGGGCAGTGGTGGCGCACACCTTTAATCCCAACACTCGGGACACAGAGGCTGTGGGATCTCTGTGAGTTCAAGGCCAGCCTGCTCTACAGAGAAAGTGCCAGGACAGGCTCCAAAGCTACACAAGGAAACCCTGTCTTGAAAAACTAACCCCAATCAAACAAATAGGCATATATAAATGTATGTAAAAATGTTTGTCTACATAATATGTTTAGTGTGAAAATTCTTCAGTATAGTTCTGAGGGTGATGAGTTCCAGGACAGCCTCCAAAATAATACAGAGAACCCTATCTTGAAATCCCCCCCCAAAAAAAAGGTATAGTTCTGAGGTTGGTAAGTTTTTAAGCACACATTGAGTGTGTAGAAGGCTGTAAATTAATCAGCTACACTTGCACTTATTTAAAGCTAAATAATAAACTGTCAAGGCCTATTTTCTGGTTCTGGGGGCCTCTCTTTTTATTTCTTTTTAACAAAGGAATTACCTGAAGCACTTACTGATAACAAAGGATCAATACACAAGATAGCGAGAATAAACACAGTGAAAAGGGAGACTCCATTGTGTCAACCAGCTTCCTTTTCTCAGACTGATGCACACATTCAAAGCGGTTGCTGAGAAGCTCTGGGTTTTGTGGGACACACAAGCTGAATTTGAAATCGCCTGGGAGAGCAAAAGGCCTGGCAGAAGAAGAAGGGTTTGCTTCTGGCTGAGCCATGCAAACCTCAAGGGAAATGGCCAGTTGTCTGTTGCTCCTGCTCACTAGCTGGGAACTGGTGTCCCCCAGCAGATGCATCTCCTGTCTTCAGCTGGGATGTGGCAGATCTCTACCGGTTCTGCTGTTACTCCCCAGTCTCCCCATCCGCACTATGTGAACCTGGGGCACTTTGAACTCTGACACTTAGTATTTATTGTCAAGACCCAGGGCCATGTGCCTAACCACTATTAGGCAGCTCCTACATTCTGTGCAGTGTGTCTATGAAAGAACCAACTCTAACTGGAAGGACTAAGATGTTTCCTTAATTACAGGGACTAATGTGACTTCCATGGGGCATCCTCCCACCTATGGAACGGGCACTACCCACCCAAGCAGAAGTTCATTAGTCTGGAGCCAAGCAAAGGACCTAGATGCTCCTCTTTAGCCAGATACACCTCTGGGTTTCAATTTTCGTCTTTGATAAATCTAGTTCTTGATAAGCTTCAACATGAAAATGATTCCCAGGTTTTCCGATTATTCAAATACCTTCCCTGAAATACATCTGGTCCTACTGCTGTATTCCAATTCCGTCAAATCCAAAGTGTAAAACTAGACAAAACAACAGTCATGCTCTTAATTGCTTTTAAGGGCACATTTTACTAGATCTGTACTCCTACCTTCTTGTCATAGAAACAGGCAGCAAGCTATGCTGCCTTTCTCTCAAGTTTAGTGCAACATTTTAAGGTCTCTATTCAGATGTCTCTTGCACAGAAAGACAACATATTCTTTGGTATATTATGCAGAAGTTGTTCGTGAATGAGGCTAGCTTTGGTTAACTATCAGGAGTCTCATTCCTGAAGAAATGTAGAGAAGCCAATCGTTAGAGTTGGACCTCCTGACCCAGGGATGAATGACAGTCTTATGCTCACAGACTGTACTTGCATCGTAGTTCTGGTGGGCATCTCAAGATAATCTGGTGGGGCTGCAGAGATGGCTCAGCAGCTACCATTACTCGCCAGTCTAGTAGAGGATCCACCCCACCCATGTAGGCAGCTCACAGTTGCCTTTAATGCCAGCTCTGGTCTGCCCATGTGCCAGCACTCACATGCACACACCCCCATAATTAAAAATATATAATAAAAGTCTGTAACAGCTTAATCACTTTCAGCTCCAAGTTCTATTTTCTGAAATTTTAGAGTATGCTCAATTTTTTTTTTTTTTTTTGGTTTTTCGAGACAGGGTTTCTCTGTGGCTTTGGAGGCTGTCCTGGAACTAGCTCTTGTAGACCAGGCTGGCCTCGAACTCACAGAGATCCACCTGCCTCTGCCTCCCGAGTGCTGGGATTAAAGGCGTGCGCCACCAACGCCCGGCGAGTATGCTCAAATTTTAGCATTTAATATTATTTAACAAGCCGGGCGGTGGTGGCGCACGCCTTTAATCCCAGCACTCGGGAGGCAGAGGCAGGTGGATCTCTGTGAGTTCAAGGCTAGGCTGGACCGACAGCCTCCAAAACAATACAGAGAAACCTTGTCTCGTAAAACCAAAAAAATATACATATTATTTAACATATTTATTGATCTTTTTTTGAGACAGGGTTTCTCTGAGTAGTCTTGACTGTCCTGAAATTCACTCTGTAGACCAGGTTGGTGTCAAACTCACAGAGATCTGCCTGCCTCTACCTCCTGAGTGTTGGAATTAAAGGTGTATGCCGATACTACCCAACACTGGACACTATTCAAAACATTTTACTTTCTGAGTGCAAATGGCAATTTTTCTCCTAAGAGTAATGCTACATGTTAAAACATGACAAACTTACATTAAATCCACTAGAATTAAGACTGAATTTCTATCTATTAAAATGTTTAGGAAACTCTGACACCAGTTAGATTTGGGCTTTAACTTCCGTCTATGCTAAGATTACTGTAGAGGACATAGTAGGTTGGCCTGTGCTTAGGAGGAGATAACAGTCCAGTACCTCAGTGACTGAAGCGTTGTTCCAGCAAAGCTCCATGGTCTGGAAGCACACTCCCCACAGCTCTTGCTCCAGATCAGTGCTGTGAACTCCTAATGGCCGTCCCTGTCCACAGGCTGCAGGAGAGTAGCAGGAATTGGAGGCAGGGGACTCACTTCACACAGCTGAAGAAAGACTGCCCTGTGTTTACTGAGACACAGACTTTAGTAGTGGTGACTGGCCATCTGAGGAGAAAGCTGTCCCTGGTCCTTCCAGTTTGGGACCCTTGGGTTCATTTAATGGATATCAGGGGGCTGAAAAGGCCAGCTGCGCCCGGCGTTGGTGGCACGCACCTTTAATCCCAGTACTGGGGAGGCAAGGCAGGTGGATCTCTGGGAATTCGAGACCAGCATGGTCTACAGAACTACTTCCAGGACAGCATCCGAAGCCACAGAGAAACCCTGTCTCGAAAAACCTAAAAAAAGAAAATAGAAAAGAAAAAAGAAAAAAGAAAAGAAAAAGCCAGCTGCAGCTTTGTCCACTGTGAGAGGAGAGTTAGGAGTCTCTAGCAGGGAGTTTTCAGAACGAGCTACTTCCGCATCGCCCCTCCTCAGGGTTGCTCAATAGAGAGCTGCAAAGTCTGGGTTCTATTCTGAGCTTTTCATGCCTCAGTCACAACTGGCTTTATTATTATTATTTAATTGGATGCTTCCTCTTAAGTGTGCACAACTAAATTATTTTGTGTTTATTTGCTTCCTTTTCTGAAAACAGTGTGGCTCATCTGAGGGACTGGGCTGATACAAATCTAAATGTGCTGGAAGATGAAAGGAAACCGATAAGTTTGGTGGGGCTACATATTCAGAGCAAAGCAGCAGATGTCTGGGAACACCTGTAAGACGCTGGTTTCTGACCTGATGGAGGCTGAGCACTGCAGGCTGCCTTCTGCAGGCTCTGGTCACAGGAAAGGGGCCAGTAGAGTACCATGTCTGCTCCAGCCTGCAAACCAGGAGCATGATGGGTTAAGTGCTAGCTCAAAGACACAGACAGCAAATGCCCCTCCCCCTTCGACTCTGGGAAACTTCCAACAGACAGAGTGGAGCCAGCCCACACCCAGCAAGGCATCTTCTTTACTCAGTTTACCTAATTTCACTTATTTTCTTATTTATTTAGTGTTTTGAGACAGGGTCTTACTACATACCTGGCCTGAAGCTCACTCTGTAGACCAGGCTGGTTTCGAACTCACGGACATCTGGAGATCTGCTGCCTCTGCCTCCCGAGTGCATGGGATTAAAGGTGTGTGCCACCACACCCAACTTGGTTTATGGTTCTAATTCTTTTTAATAAAAGATGTTTTAAACTTATTTTTCTGTTTATATTTATTTTGAGACAGAAGCTTGCTATGTAGCCCTGGCTGACCTGGTACTTTGTAGCCTAGACTGATCTTAGCATTTGCAACTATCCTCCTGCCTCGGTTTCCTAAGTGCAAGAATTATAGGCATGAATCACACACACAGTTTCAAAGTCTGACTTTATATCCAGTCCTTCTACTAATAAAATAGTTCATGCAGAATCCCATGCAGTCTTGATGACCTGAGTTCAATCCATGGAATCCATGTGTATTAGTTACTGTGTTAGCATACTGTGACTGTGATGATATACCACGACCAAAAGCAACTTTAAGGAGAAAAGGGTTTATTTTAGTTTACGGCTCCAAGGAACAGAGTCTATCATGGTGGGAAAGGTGTGGCAACTTGGAGGGTAAATTAGACATGGTGGTAGGAGCAGGAAGCTGACCTGTCACATTTTCATCCAAATACAGGAAGTGTGTATGTGTGGGGATGAGTGGGGACAGTCTGTAAACCATTAAAGCTTGCTCCAAACAGTGTTCAAACAGACTGAAACCACAATATGATGTAAAGGTGGATGACGAAATTAAGCTCCGAGGGTCGTTCTTGCACCTCCACACATAGCAAGTCCACTCTCTTTCCCTCCCTCCCTCCTTCCCTCCCTCCCCCTCCCTCTCTCTTCCCTCCCTTTGTCTCTCTATACGCACACACACACTGGTTGGACAGGGTGGTGCGCACCTTTAACCCTAGCACTGGGGAGGCAGAGTCAGACAATCTCTGTGTGTTCATGGCCAGCCTGGTCTACATAATAACTTGCAGGCTAGGGGTCTGTAGAAAGACCTGTCTCAAAAAAAAAATGGAAGAAAACTGATCATCTCGAGTTAAGTGTGGTGGAATATACTTACAATCCCAGCACTTGGCCTGAGAATCAAGATCAGGAATTCAAGGTCAGCACTCACTATGTTGTGAGTTCAAGGCCAGCCTGGATGCATGAGGCCCTGTCTCTGCTACAACTACAACTACAACTACTACTACTACTACTACTACTACTACTACTACTACTACTACAGCAAAGAAGAAGAAGAAGAAGAGGAGGAGAAGGAGAAGGAGGAAGAGGAAGAAGAGGAAGAAGAAATGCAGATTAACCAACTTTGTTGCAGTTTGGTTCTGAACTCAGAAATATGATACAGCTAACTGGTATTTTGGAAACCTCCCAAACATCACTACATATATAGATAGGATCCTAATAATATAATTGGTAATAAACTACTGATGTATATTCATTATATACATACATGCATATATCTGCTTATCTATTAATCTCTACTTCTTTTTAAATGAATTTAGGTCAATTCTGAGCCATAAATTTGAAAATTTTGAAAAAAAACAGAATTTGGAGACTTGAGATTAAATGGGGTCTGTAGCATGCACTGGTGGCTGATGACCCAACATCTATTTTATACCTTTAGCTGACAGAGTCCAATGTGGTGCGTGTGAGGGGGCGTGCCTCTAGCTATTTATTTACTTACTCATTTGTTTTCTTTTCTAAACAAGATGTCACATGCCCAGGCTGGCCTCAAGCTCTTTCGGTAACTAATCCTGAGCTTCAATTCTTATCCTTTTCCCTTGTCTCCGAGTGCTGGGATTCCAGGTGCACCACACCTGCATGGGTTATGTCTGCCTTTAAAAGCTTTTGTTCCCAGCCTCCCTTGTTGTTATTGGGAAGTCTCTGACCCCGTTCTGATCAGAGACTTGTGAATGGAAATCTCTCCTAAGGGCTTTGAGGGAGACTGTGTTCAGATAAAGAGGCAGATGCATCCAGCTGGAGCCTTTACTCTTTGACACCTCCTGGTGACACAGAATGGGTAACAAGCTCCAGCAGTCCTCTCACATTCCTGAGGAGAGCTGAGAATGTGAGAGCCCACGGTCTCAACATTCTTCAACCGCTGGCCCATGTGGCCAACTTATATCTCCTCCAGAGACGTGCTTCTCACCTTCCTAACGCTGCGCCGCTTTAAGACAGTTCCTCATGTGGTGACCCCCAACCATTAGGTCATTTTCGTTGCTACGTCATAACTGTACCTTTGCTACAGTTAGGAATTGTAATGCAAATATCTGTGTTTTCTGATGGTCTTAGGTGACCCCTGTGATAAACCTCCCATGGGGGTCATGACCCATAGGCTGAGAACCATTTATCTAGACTTTGATGTGAGAATCCCTTTAGGGACAAATTATCTTAACTGGTTCAGTCTGCTGTTACAAAATACCATAGACCAGTGCTGCCTGTGGTATGGATATAGCTAATCCCCCAGAGGCCCATGGGTTTAAAGGCCTCATCTTCAACTTCATGTTTTTGGAAGGTCATGGAAACTTTAGAAGTGTGTCTTGTGAGGGGAGTCTTCAGGCCATTGGAAGCATGCCCTCACCTTTCCCTATTCTTTTCCTTGTAAGTTTTTGTTTGTTTTTTTGAGACAGGGTTTCTCTGTGTAACAGCTCTGGCTGTCTTGGAACTCGCTCTGTAGACCAGGCTGGCCTCGAACTGGCAGAGATCCACCTGCCTCTGCCTCCCGTGTGCTGGAATTAAAGGCATGCACCAACACTGCCTGGCTCCTTTATACTTTTTTTGGTTGACTTGTGTGCGCGTGTGTGTGTGTGTGTGAGTGTGTGTGTGTGAGTGTGAGTGTGTGTGTGAGAGTGTGTGAGTGTGTGTGAGTGTGTGTATGTGTGTGAGTGTGTGAGAGTGTGTGTGAGTGTGTGCGAGTGTATGTGTGTGAGTGTGTGAGTGTGTGAGTGTGTGAGTGTGTGTGAGTGTGTGAGTGTGTGAGTGTGTGAGTGTGTGTGAGTGTGTATGTGTGTGAGTGTGTGTGTGAGTGTGTGTGTGAGTGTGTGTGTGTGAGTGTGTGTGTGTGTGTGTGGTGGCACACATGTGTCATGGTATTCATGTGAAGCACAAAGGAAACCTGCACCTTTCACCTGATTTTTTTAAAAATTGAGATTATTTTGTTGGGTGGCACGTGTGAGTCGTTTCACGCATGTGGAAGACAAAATGCAGCTTGTAGGACTCAGTTCTCTCCTCCCACCATGTGGCTCCAGGGGCAAACTCGGGTCACCAGGCTTGTGTCCTTACCTGCGAAAGCCATCTCACTGGCCTGCCTGCCATTTCATTCGAGGCAGGGCTTCTCTCTGTGCCTGGAGGAGAGAGGGGGAGAGAGGGGAAGGAAACGAGAGGGAGAGGAAGGAGGGAGACAGAGTTTGCTACAGTACAGGCATGGAGGTCAAAGGACAAAAGTAGATGCTGGTCCTCACCTTCCACCTTATTTGAGACAGGGTCTCTGTTTTGCTGTTGTGTTTTGTTTTGCTTTTTCACCATGCATGCCGGGTTAGCTATTCTGTGAGATTCTCCAGCCTGTCCCCCTGTGCCTGGTCTCCATGTAGGAATGCTGGGCTTACAGATGCTCACTCGCCCTTATAGCATTTGACTTATTTGAGCTGTGGGCACTCAAAATTAGGTCCTCCAGCTCGTACAGTAAGGGCTCCTCCCCCCTGGGCCTCTCCTGAGCCCCTCATTTTCACTCACTTCTTGATCATGGGGTAGGTGGCTCTCCACATGACGTCTACCCCCAGCTAAAAAGCAACAGGGCCAGCCAATCATGGAATAAAAAAATAACTGTTTTCTTTTTATAATCTGATTATCTTACATACTTTTCACAATGGTAGAACGCTGACAACTGGATGACTTATGAACAACAACAGCATATTCTGGAGCCTGGGAAATCAAAAATCAAGCCATGACTGGCCTGGGTGGTAGCGAGCGGCCCAAGGTCTTACACTACTGTACAAGGGTTGGTTGAGTCTCCTCTAATTCTGTTGCTGATTGTCAACCAAACCAATTCAGGTTCTACATAGGCCATTCTCCCCCCCCCCAAGTCAGGGTTTCTCTGTGTAGCCTTGACTGGAACTCACTCTATAGACCTGGCTGGCCTCGAACTCACAGAGATACGCCTGCCTTTGCCTCCCAAGTGCTGGGATTAAAGGCATGCACTGCCACCACCATCTGCCTCAGAGACCACTTTTTTATTCTTGCCCATCTTGTTTGTTCTGTTAACTTGACTGAGACACAAAAGAATCACCGGGGTGTGATTTACACATCAATGAGGTTTGTCAAGCCCTTACTCAATACTGTAGGCAGGTGTGTCAAGCCTTTTTATGTCAGTGTGTCAAAGGGCGAGTGTGCTTACGGTAGGCAGAAGTGAGGAGATGGTGCACGGGTGTTTTAAGGGTGTGGCTGAGGGCTGCTTGATGAATGCTGAGAATTCTAAAACAGAAGCCTTTCTCTTTCCTTCTTTTCTTCCCCCTCTCTATCTTTTTCCAAGACAGGATTTCTCTGTATAACAGTCCTGGCTGTCCTGGAACTCACTTTTAAACCAGGCTGGTCTCAAACTCACTGAAATCCTCCTGCCTCTGCCTCCTGAGTGCTGGGACTAATGGCCTGTGCCACCATGTCTGGCCAGAAGTCTTTCTTTTTGAGACATAATACTTGAACTCGTGGCAATTATTCTGCCTCTGGCTCCTGATTATAGAGATTACAGATTTCTCAGAAAAAATTCTATCTTATTCTAGCTTTAATACAAATTTGCGGTAGGTGTGGTGGGATTACAGGTGTGGATCATTGCTCATAGTTATCTGGTGATGGGTGTCTAACTCAGAGCTTTGCGCATGCTAGAAAAGCACTGTTCCTACTGAGGCCCAGCCCCTGCTATGTTCATTGTGAACCTTTCAAACATACATATAAGAGAATGCTACACCGAGCCCTATAACTTCAAGTGCTAACTTGTGGCTTGCTTCACTTCATATGAGTTGCTGTGAAGGAGGGATAAAGTATGTCAGGATGTATGTTTTCCCCCATTGGACAAAGGCAGGAAGCATGCAGCCTTGTGAGGTTATAAACCCATCTAATGTACTTTGGTGCTATTCTCTGGGAATTGTGGGTATGAACGTGGCGAGTATTTCATAACAAAGTTTGCTTCACATCTGGCTAAAAAATTATGGCCGTGGTCTTATTCTTGTCCAGTGGAATTAACATTACTTATCCCATCTCTCGATTCCAATATCCACCATGATTATTCTGAAGCAAATCTGAGATATTTTATCTGAATCTTAGTATTATGGGGTCCAAGGCCCCAAAACGACCTGAGCAGACACAAGAGGTCATGCAAAGCAAGATTTATTACTGGGCAGCACAGCAGAAACTGACCAGTCAGGGACAACAGCACAGACTCAGAAGCTGACTGTGCCCCCGAACATTCATTTCAGGGCATTTAAGCACCAAACCCACAAACATCTGTGCTGAGTTACAATTACATTTCTCCATCATTGTCAACTGACACGGAATGTAAGCTTCTCAGTCTAACCAATCGGATTCATTTGTTCTTTCTGTTGTTAGGGACAGTCACGACGTTTCTAGAGAACTAAAGTTACATACTATTTCTATTGTCTACGGTCAGCTATTGAAAAGTTCCCAGCTCCCCTAGGGCTTGGGAACCTGAACTCTGTTTCATCCTACAGGTAAAATGGAGTCTGAAGTCAGCCTGGCATTGGTGGTGCACGCCTTTAGTCCCAGAATTTTGGAGTCAGAGGCAGGTGGATCTCTGTGAGTTCAAGGCCAGCCTAGTCTACTGGGCTAGTTCCAGGACAGCCAGAGCTGTTACACAGAAAAACTCTGTCTCAAAAAACAAAACAACCCCTGAAAAAAACACTTTAAACCTCTGAAATCTCAGTGTAATGATATACTTTTAGTGAAGTTTGTAAGTCATACAGGGTGTATTTCTTTTTCTAACAAAACACCTATTTGTCTAGCTGACAAAGCTACAGTTAGCTTGGCCATCAATGTCAGAGATATGAGAAGGAATAACCAAAATGGCAGAGGCTAGTTCATATTCTTTACCTGGACAGATATTCCAGGCTCCTATGGACTCTATGGTGATCAGGCTGAGCTGTCAGGACAGCGGTCTTGGCTGCCAGGCCCAGAGAATGAGAGGCTTCCCTGTGGAGGAGGAGTATGGGAGAACTCACCTCACCTTGTCTAGGCCAAGTGGGGCATCATCTCTCCAGGGTTCTGCTTGTCCACAGTCTGGGCCGGGTCTCAGCAGAAGACGAGGCAATGGGGCAGTCTCGCCTATGGTCAGCTGGTTAGCATTACCATAGTCCAGGTGGAGTGGTCCGTTGATGTGTCTATTGTCTTTCTGGAGTCCATGGGAATCATTGTTAGGATCTGAGAGTCTCTGGCTGTCACATAAGCTTTTTAAATACCATATTTAGCAAATCTCTCATATTTCGAGGACTTGAGCCAAACAACTTCTATTTGTTTTTAGTTATTTGTTTTAGGTTATACTTTGAAAACATATAAGAGGCTAGATAATTTTTTGTACTTGATTACATTAGTCCTTAGCATGACTTATAAGTATAGTTTTGAACACTTTAAGGCTTAATCATCTATATCAGTTTATAATAAAAATAACAATTTCTGAATTGAAGCTTTTTCTAGTATAAGACTGTTAACTCATAAACATAGTCTACAGTTGGGCAGTGGTGTTGTGCGCCTTTAGTCCCAGCACTCGGGAGGTAGAGGCAGGTGGATCTCTGTGAGTTTGAGACCAGCCTGGTCTACAGAGCTAGTTCCAGGACAGGCTCCAAAGCTACACAGAGAAACCCTGTCTCAAAAC
This sequence comes from Mesocricetus auratus, assembly GCF_017639785.1. Lineage (NCBI taxonomy): Eukaryota > Metazoa > Chordata > Mammalia > Rodentia > Cricetidae > Mesocricetus > Mesocricetus auratus. Next base: position 41,775,289 of record NW_024429198.1, read on the forward strand.
CAAACCAAACCAAACCAAACCAAACCAAACCAAACCAAACCAAACCAAACCAACAATAACAACAAAAAACCCATAGTCTACAAACAGGCTAGAAAATTTCTGATCCTTATAGGATATGCAAACATTTGACATGCAGTTGACCCTAGGCTACTACTGTAAAAAGGTTTTTTGACCCCCAGAATCTTGAGGTTGAAAAACTGCTCCAAGTTGTTTGTCAGGCTGCTTAAGGTGATGACTTATTGCATCACAATATAGAAATATCCCAGTTTTCAGTGTTTAGCAGTTGTGGTCCTAACTTTAGTTGGCCAGTGACCACATTGAGTGTTTGGGATTCCAGCACAGTATTCAGTCTTTTTCAGGGTGAGCCTTTAAATATAAAACCATGTTTTGGGGTTGATATATTTCAGTCGACAAAAACAGAAGCAGAACTAAGTGGGTAAAAAAATAAGGGCTAACACATTTGAATACTTGCCCAGAACTACAGACATTGATGGATTATGTCTTTGTTTTACAGTTTCCTATGTAGCCTTTTTATTATTAACCCTGTGTTGCAGTTTTGAATTAGCCTTTTAGCTACAAATATTACAGATTTCTAACTATGTCTAATAAATTTATAAACCAGTACCAGTGAGTTTTTTGGTTGCTATGCTCTTGTTTTTTCTGTCAATTTTGACCCCAGACATAAACATGTAGTGGCCACATTCATGCATTTATACATTAAAACAGACAGACATTTTTCCAGCTATAATTTTAGGGAGGGGTGCCTTGTTATCTGTTGGCTCCAATTCTCATGGGCAACGGACAAAGCCCGGCCCCAGTTCTCATGGGCATTGGAGAAAGCTGCCTGCAAGCCCAGTGCTGCCTTCTGTAACCTCACATTGTATCCGGTTTAAAGGGGCTGTGGGTGTAGTGCTGCCTTAGCAGAGCCCGCTCGTCAGCTTTTGTAAAAGAGCCATACTTTTTTCTTTTTGAGTGAAACACAGAATGACAATTAAGCAACTACACAAAACTACGGACAAACTGACAGACATGGACAGGTGGCTGTTCCAAGACGGCCCATAGAACTCCTTAAAATGGTCAGGAATCAGAGTCAAGGGAGAGCGAGTGCTCGGCTTCTGTCCCATAATGTCAGTCTCCAGTATCAGACACAACACAAACAGTTCAAAAGCAACAAAACAATGCAGAATCCCCTTGGACACCAGGGGGAAAAAACTGACTCCTCTTGGCCAACTGGAGGAAAAAGAGAGACCACTGGTTGCCAGTTGGCCAGTGCAACCTGCCTCATCTATTCAGAGAAACCAGAGGGATCCAAGTCTGTACAGAAGGGTCCTGGAACGTCTCCCAGCTCCCTGACCTGCAGTCTTTCAAGCATGTCCACCTAGAGCTTTTGCAGGCAACTCAGAAGTGGCCTGGTCAGAGTACGAAGTACAATGCAAAACAGACACAAAGTGAAACTAAGTGAGACAGACAGACACCAACGGACATGCACTGGCTGGCTGAAGGCTCCACAGGTCCAGGGTCCTAGTGGGTTTGGGGGATTCAGGACAAACCTCCAAATGGTATGCCTGCATCATGAGCTCCCCAGAGACCACCAGGAGTCTGAGTTCCTATGTAAAAGCCAAGAGCCTTTATTGCAAGCTCGAGCTTGGGCCCTCCAACTGATCTGACACAGTGGTTGGATCAGGGAGAGTGTAGGAGGAAGTCTGATGTCGCCATTAAACATGTGACTTATTAGAGGCGCATACAGATGAGGTAATAAAAGGGCTACCACACCGCTAACCACACCCACTTTAGGCAGGACTAAAGACGTATACAGCTGGACGTAAAGACGTATACGTACGTAGGCGCAACTACGTCACTAGCCAGGCCCACTTTTGGGCATGGCTAGGGGCGTTACGGGGGAAGGCATAAAAGACAGCACACAGGAAGTCTCGGTCTCTTTTCCTGGAGTTCGGCTTCCGGTCCAGCCGCTAGCTGAGATCTGCTGGGCTTCTCTGGGTTTGGTATCTTGTGAGTAATTTTCTACATTAAATACTTAGCTTCACTTTCAGTAATTGTGTGTCGCGTATCGTTACAGCGTCCAGTAAAGCCTACAGGAGAGCATCGAGCTCAGCTATGGCAGGGCTTTTTAAGGAGTAAAGGATGGGGTAGTAGGGGAATTCTGGATTCAGATGGGGGTTAAACTCCTGATTGGGTAAGAATAGGGTAACAGAAGTCTTGTCAGACAGATGTTGGCACTGGCATTGCTTTAAGGAAATTGGCAGCTTATATACAAGTTAGGTAAGCTATCCTTAATGTTCTGGAGCATCTAGTCCTTGTCTGTCTCAATTCTGATTGTCCCCCACAGGGTACAGTCTGTGATTTTTCCTGGTTAAGGGTGAGGCCTAGTCTCAGTGTTGTTACCCTGCAGCCTGTCATGGCTGCACTGACATTAAGTTAGGCTCTTCTATCCTCAGCTACATAGCTAGTTCAAGCCAGTTTGGACTGCATAAGATCCCATCTTGAAAGAAACAAACAGACTCAAAGTTTTCCAGCTTTTTTTGTTTTACGAGACAGGGTTTCTCTGTATTGTTTTTGAGGCTGTCGGTCCAGCCTGGCCTCAAACTCCCAGAGATCCGCCTGCCTCTGCCTCCCGAGTGCTGGGATTAAAGGTGTGCACCACCACTGATGTTGCTTTGTGGTGCCAGAGATTGAACCCAGGGCCTTGAACATGCAGGGGGGAAACATTTCCACTCAGCTTTTTCTCCAGCCTGTTAGATGCCTCCTCCTCAGTTTAAACTGCAAGCTGTTTACTTTTGCTTCAAGCAATGGATAAATTCCAAATACCCTGTTCAAGTTGAACAAAATGAATGGTCTGTAGAGTATATACTTGTATGTATATAAGGGCTTTGAATCAGTGAACTCTGCCTCATCTTCACTTCCTGCTGCTCTGTTTCTTTTCAGAGTTGTAGGCCTGTCAGAGCTACATAGTAAGCTCTGTCTCAAAACAAAAACCAAACCAATCAAACAAATTAGTACTAAAGAAAACATAATGATTTGTAGCTGGGGGACAGGGAACTGCAGGTATATTATACATACTCATAATGCCTATTGTCAACTAGGTTTTGTCTTATACACACACACAAATAATGCACTTTTCTTTAGACATGGTATCATATATAGCCCTATGAGATATGATAACCCTATATGGCTGAAGATGACCCTGAACTCCTGAGCCTCTTGTCTGTACTTCTCAGGTGCTGGGATTACAGGCATGTGCTACCATACTGTACTCACGATAGTTCGTTCTATATTATTTCTTATGTTTCTCCTAAGAAAATATCAAAGTTTCAAAGACCAGATCGGAACACCTTTTTATGGCATTAGGAAAAATAAACTACATTATAAATCTAAACTATATTCTGAGTCATTTTCATTTTGGCCTTGAAAATGATCAAGTAGATAAATGATGTTTTAGTTACTGTTCTATAGCTGTGGTGGTCAAGGCACTTACAGAAGTAAGAGTTGATGTGGGGATTATGGCTTCAGAGCATGAGTCCACGGTTGTCATGAGGTGGTCCCAGCAGCAGGCAGGCAGGTACTGTGTTGGAGGAAGAGCTGTGAGCTCTCATCCTAAGACAACAGTGCTAAGGCAGACAGAGTGACACCAGCAACTTTCGAAATAGCACAGTCTGTCCCCATCACGGCTTTCAAAACCAAGGCAAACCTTCCAGACAGTTTCACTAACTTGGAACCGAGCACTGAAACATATGAGCCTATGGGGATAGCTCCCATGCAAACCCCCACATTCCATTCCCTGGTCTCCATAGGCTTGTGGCCAAATCATAATGCAAAATACATTTAGTCCAACTTCAGCCAGTCTCAGCCAGTTTAAAAAACTGAGACTTAAGGCAATCTCTTGTAACCCCAATAAAATCAAAATCAAAAAGTAAATTACACATTTCCAACTTACAATGGCACAGAATATACATTGCCATTCCAAAAGGACGAATGGGTAAATAGTGATGAAATACTGGACCAAAACAAGATCAAAACCCAGTAGGGCAAACTCCAAGTCCTGTAGCTCCGTATCTGATGTTAAAGGGTTTAGATGGCTTTACCCTTCCAGTGTTTCTGAGTATAAGACACTCCTCTCTCTTGGATTATGTGTGCTCCTTGCATTCAGTTCTCTTTCGCAAGTAACCCCAGCTCTGGCTGTCCCACATACTCCAGGCTTCACCTGCACAGCTCTGCACAGTGGTATCTCAGGGCCTCCATGCAGGGCCTCCCCCTGCCATGCTCGGCCTCAGCAGCCTTCTTTAACCAGAGGCAGAGTTCTCACCTCTCCACTCCTCCATCCTTCAGGATGCTAAAGTCAGAACCACATGGGCGGGACTGCCAAGTTCGACTACCATCTTGGGGTGAACCCTGGCACCCTTGAATCTCATCTGAAGAAGCTTTAGATTTGTTGCTTATTATGAACAGACAATTCCTCAGGCCTCCCTTTTATAAGCTGGAAGCTTAGCTGAGTGGGGTCTTGCCATGAGGACATCTTTTCCTTTATTCCATCAGGGTTAGGTCTTTCTTTAATCAGTTATCACTTTCAGCACAAGCCCTGGCTCCAACATTAAATTTCCTTGTGTTCCTTTTCTCTTAACTGTAAAGTTTGTATTTTGTTTGTATCATCTTGCTCTTTTTCATCAGATACTTGAGTAAGAGTGAATTTTAGTAACTATATAATGGAATCAATACTAGGCCATCTTGAAATATCCTTAGCTAAAAAAAAATTAGTTCAAGCCGGGTGTTGGTGGCGCACGCCTTTAATCCCAGCACTCGGGAGGCAGAGGCAGGCGGATCTCTGTGAGTTCGAGACCAGCCTGGACTACCAAGCGAGTTCCAGGACAGCCTCCAAAGCCACAGAGAAACCCTGTCTCGAAAAAAACCAAAAAAAGGGGCTGGAGAGATGGCTCAGAGGTTAAGAGCACTAACTGCTCTTCCAGGGGTCCTGAGTTCAATTCCCAGCAACCACATGATGGCTCATAACCATCTATAACGAGACCTGGCGCCCTCTTCTGACATGCAGGCAGAACAGTGTATATATAATAAATAAATCTTAAAAAAAAAACCAAAAAAAAAAATTAGTTCATTACTTTTCAATTTAGCCTCAAGCAGACTCTTTGGCCAAGGGAAGAAAGCAGTCACATTCTTTGTCAACATATTGAAAGAATGGTCTCTAACTCCTTGCTAAAACTATTCCCCTCTGAAACCTCCTAAGGTGGGCTTCCACGTTCCACATTCCTTTAAGCACTACTGTCTTCCAGGCTCCTGCTGGGATGGCCTGCCAAGCCCACTTACGGTGTTCAAGCATTTTCCTAGCCCAAAGTCCCGAAGTCTTCCACTTCCTCTGAAAAACGGCACAGCTAGCTCTGTCACAGCAATATCCGAATCTTGGTATCAACTTTTGAGTTACTTTTCTATTGGTCTGATTAATAGCCATGGCCAAGGCTATTCATAGGCGCAAGAGTTTATTTGGGGCTTACAATTTCAGAGGGTGAGTCCATGACCATCATCGTGGAGATGAGCATGGTAGCAGGCAGGCATGGTGCTGGAATAGCCGAGTTCACATCTTGAGACACAACCATGAGGCAGAGAAAGCAACAGTGGGGATGGGTGGGATTTTGAAAAGCCTACATCCAGTGACATGGCAGCTCCAACATGGCCACACCTCTGAATCCTTCCCAAGTAGTTCCATCAACTAGGAACCAACTATTCAAACACATGAACCTATGGGGCAATTCTTTATTCCACAAATAATATATTTAAAACTTATAGACAACAATGCCAGTGTTTAATTCATGAAAGGTGCTACACTCAGTAGAAAGTAAAATTACATAATTTGTCTAATGATTAATTGAGTTATGGTACTGAAGATGATTTTTCTTAATTACTATGAATTTATATTATACAATGTAGCATATAATTATATTTCATTAAAAATATATTCAAAGAGTCTGGAGAGATGGCTCAGTGGCTAAGAGGACCTCAAATCAGTTCCTAGCATCCATGTCAAGGAACTAATAGCTGTTTGGAACTCCTCATAACTCCAGAATCAGGAGATCCAATACCTCTGGCTTCAGAGGGTACTCATATACACATGTACATTATTCATACACATACACATAAAAATAACACATCTTAAAAAGTATATGTACACACATACACACACACACACACACACACACACACTTAGAGCTAGATGTGACGATGCATGGCTGTATTCTCAGCCTTTTCTTTTTTTGGTTTTTTGAGACAGGGTTTCTCTGTATTGTTTTGGAGCCTGTCCTGTAACTTGCTCGGTAGACCAGACTGTTCTCGAACTAACAAAGATCCGCCTGCCTCTGCCTCCTGAAGGCAGAAGTTCAAGGAGTTCAAGGTCATATCAGTCTCAGCTATATATTAAGTTGGAGGCCAGCCTGGGATACATGAGACTGTGTTTCAAAAAACAAAACAGAACACCAGTAACAATAATATATATCCACATATGTACTTTGAAGAAGTTATTATATAATCTCATACTCTCTCTCTCTCTCTCTCTCTCTCCCTCTCTCTCTCACACACACACACACACACACACACACACACACACACAGAGTTCCAAAGCCTTCCACATTCCTCTGAAACCAGCATGTCTGGTCTTTCGCAGCAATATCCTACTCCTAGTACTGATTTTATTTAGGACACAAACACACTTTGCAAAGAGTAAGTAATTTTTTTTTTGAGACATGGTTTTTCTACATAGCCCTGACTGTCCTGGAGCTTACTATATAGACCAGGATGGCCTAGAGTTCAGAGATCCATCTGCCTTTGACTCCTGAGTGCTGGGATAGAGAGATAAGTAATTTTAACTCTTATTATTGCAGAATCCTTCCCTGTCTGTATTTTGCAAAGCATAAAAGTATTTAAAGTATCCCTGCTGGGTGATGGTAGTACACACCTTTAATCCCAGCACTTGGGAGGTAGAGGCAGGTGGATCTTTGTGAGTTAGAGGTCAGCCTGGTCTAGAGTGAGTTCCAGGACAGCCAGGAGCTCTACAAAGAGAAACCCTGCCTTGAAAAAAACAAAAGAACAAACAGAGATCATTTTAGAAAACCAGATTATTCCCAGAAATAGATCTATTTATTTAGAAATCAAGACAATAAAAGAAATTTTATGTGGTAACCTGTACTGTATTAGTCAATACAGGTATTATAATGTAGGAAAATGAGTGTTAGTGTTTATTCTGTACTTTGCCTTGGTCTTAGAAAAAGTAGGGGCCAAATGCTGTCGTTTAGTGAGAACAGGAGCTAAAACAGCACATTTCATTATCACCTGATCTGGCATATTGTTCTCATCTATTCCAAATTAAGTTCTAGGATGTTGAGAGCTCACCTTGTGACAAGTGAGTGCTATATTAGGCTCAGAGAAACTGTGAGTTCTTTTTTTTTTTTTTTCACTTTACTCTGAAGTCTGCAGGGGAGACAGATTGCTTCAACAGATGCTCTCATTCAAGGAGAGGCTGGAGAAATCCATCCTCTCCTCCATCCACCCAAGTGAATTCATAATACACCATTAATCTCAGCCTTGGAAAGAAGAGGTAGGTGGATTTCTTTAAGTTGGAGTTGGAGGCCATTCTGATTTACATAGCAAGTCCTAGGCCAGCCAGGGCTAAACAGTTTTGGTAACAATGGTGGCACTGCTGTTAAAACCACAGAAATGGCACAACTTCTATAAATAAGTACCAAATTTACAGCTTTTTTCTTGCAGTACTGGAAGACTGAATTCAGGGCCTTGGACAATAGGCATATACTCTACAGTTGAGCTAACTAACCCCTGATGCTTAAATTACATTTTTTAAACTTAGTCTTAAAAATTATTATGTATAGTGTGTGTGGGGGGATGGGGGTGGGGGTGGGAGTAGCTTGTGATACCTCTCAACCCAATTAAATATCCTAGAGCTCAAAGTGTCCCCTCCTCCTGGCAGAGGCCCAGGCAGCTCAAGTTGACCTTGAGCAACCTCTACAACACTGGGATCACAAGCTACATGCTCAGCTATATGTTCCATGTTGTGTAGTTCTGGAGATTAAACTGAGGCTCTCTGCATGCTAGGCAAGTAACCTACTGACCTGTACCCCAGCCTGGAAAGTGTTCTCAGGTGGCATATGACATCAGTCTATATTCTGCAAACAGTGAAGCAAAAAGTTATCTTTAGCATACTTTTCAGATACTATGTTCTGGGTATTTTTTCTTTTTGTTGAGACTGTATAGCCTTGGCTGGCTGGAGCTCACTACAATCTAGGCTGGCTTCAAACTCATTGTAATCTATCTGCCTGTGGCTCCTGAATGCTGAAATTAAAGTTGTGTGCTACCATACCTGACAGGGCTCTTCTTTTTTAGATAAAAACTCACAAACAATTTAAAATGGTAGAATTTATTTTAATATAATGATATACATATGCACATGTACTATTTTAAAAATAAGCATGGAGATGATAATAATTATAAAACATAAATCAGCCCTAATTTAATATTATCCGAATAGAAGAGCAGGTAGAGAAGTCTGTCTCACATTGTTGCACTTACATTTTACAGACAGAACAGACACTTAGTGAAGAGTCATTTACCCCTTTTCAGTTTCATGTTATCATGAATGCCCCTCTTAACACTTACATTCAAGTCATCAAAATCTCTTAAGTTATTAACATACTATTATGTCACTAAACTGAGTAATCTAAAAATACCAGCCTAAATTAAAACCCTGAGGAATTAAAATCTTTTACACAATAGTTTTGGTTAAGTGCAATTCATGTTTTTAAGGACTACTTAATTTAAGGTCATACTTGGTAAGGCAGAGTAAAAATAAGATCTACAACAGTAACAATCTAAACTATCTTTAGTTTCTTGCTACAAAGTTGCTTTGTTTCCCTAAAAAGTAGTTTTGCACATCACTGGACCTCTTCACCGCCTGCTGGCTTATCAGCTTGACACTCAGTAGTTAAAATTTGTGCACTAAACTCAAGTGCTAACAGTGGTGGTTCAGACTTAATGCAGCCAAGGAGCTACATGGTGGAGAGTTCATGTCCATGCTCGATCATGGCTTGCACAAATTGCTTGAAGACTCGATCCATGTAAGTGCATTGCCTGGGCCAGATTCCTTCCAGAAAACCAATATGGCCGCCGTAAGAAGTAAGGACCAAAGCCACATTAGGGTTTTGCTTAGCAGTTTCTATTGGGATAGCTTGAGGAATCGAAGCAGTAAGGTATGTGTGTGGATACGGGGGTGGGGGTGGGGGCGGGGTGGGTGTAAAGAAGTGGGAGAGAAAGAGAAAGACAGCGATTATTAACATTTCTCATTTCTAATTAGTAAAAACATCATTAAACAAATACTTGTCATGAGTGTGGTTAAATGGAATGAGTCCAACTAATTTATACCAGTCACCTATACTCTTATAATAAACCATACTTCTAGTCTTGTACTAGATGTTATTTTTAAAAGAATCAATCCAAGATTTTATATCACCTAAAAATATAGGCTGTGTTTTGGCTGTGAGATGGGCTTGTGCCCTGCCTGATAACCCGGAGCTTGATCTCTGGGACCCACATGGCGTAGAGATAGACCTGACTCAGACTCCCACACAGGTGCTGCAGCACTCACAGGAGTGCATGGATGCTTGTGCACAAACCCATACAGAAAGGCCAGATAAAATAAAATAAAATAAAATAAAAATACAGGCTGATTCTTGTTTTGAGAAATCAAAACCAAGCAAAGCTTTGTGAGAGTTTGCAAATTCATTCTGTATAATTTTGATTATATGCAAATTTATATTTCTAAGCATGATTGATAACTGTACAAAGGTCTTAAAGCCCCAAATGTGATATATATATTAAATGATAGCAAAAACAAAAATAAAATTATGGCCAATAATAATGAATGTCTACCTTCTGTTGCTGAGACATCTAAAAGGGTAATTATCTTTTTCTATCTTTCTGACTTTCTCTTTACACTCAGCAGAAAAGAAGCTTTATTGGAAAATAGGGCTCTGAAGCGAAACAGAAATAATTCACAAGTAACAGCAGTGTTTGTATGCCCTCTATCACATCACCTCTGAGCGGAAACTTCAAGGGCAGGAACGAAAGTTGTTTTCTTTTTTCTCCTAGGCCTTAGAGCACAGACAGTGTGGGAAAGTGTGTGTGTGCTCGTGCAAGGACACGGCACATGCCCCAAAGACTAACTGGGACCTTGTGAACGGGACCTAAGCTCTGCAGCTGGTTCCACCCCTGCACTCTCAGCTGTGTCTAACCCTGATTGTTAGCTAACAGTGTTATCAGAACAAAGGCTCTGCCATAGTACAGTCTGTGAACGATGTGGGCGGCCTGTTCCCTGAGGCTGCAGACAATTGTCCACTATATGCTAAGACTGTTTTAAGGGCCTGGGAAAAAACAGGAAATAATGAGTTCAAACTTCACCTTGTGGGTCAGGCTAAATGGATGGATAAGCATCAGATCTTACCCAGTGAAATTAAGGGAAGCAACCACAGGGTAGATGCTAAAGCCACTTTCATTTTCTCATCTATAACCAAAGGCCCAAAGTGCCAGCCATTGAAATGATGGGTGATTCAAAATATCTGTGTGTGTTCAAGTGTTCTAAAATGTCACCGTGCATGCATTAGGTTTGGGATCTGGGTAATTATGCTGTTTAGTGGTGACTGAGCCCAGGGTCTCAAATGTGCCAGGCAAGTATCCTACTACTGAGCTCCAGCCCAACCCCCAAAGAAATGTTTTCTTTCTTTTTTGTTTTTTTCCTGTGTGGCTTTGGAGGCTGTCCTAGAACTAGCTCTTGTTGTAGACCAGGCTGGTCTTGAACTCATAGAGATCCACCTGCCTCTGCCTCCCAAGTGCTGGGACTAAAAGTGTGCGCCACCACTGCCCAGCTAAATGTTTTAAATCAAGTATTTGGAGAAAATGTTTAAAAGGTTTTTGTTTTTGTTTTTCTTTTGAGGGACTGGAGAGGTGACTCAGTGGTTAAGAGCACTGGATGATTTTCTAGAGGACTCTCATTTGATCCCCAGCTCCCGTATGGCAGCTCACAACCGTCTGTAACTCTGCTTCCAGGAGCTATGATTCCCTCTTCTGTCCTGTGGCACCACGCTAAGATACACATGCAAGAAAAACACCCAAACACATTAAAGGTTAAAAATAGACTTAGAAAGATTTTGTTGTTGTTGTTGTTCAGGCATGGTGGCTCCTACCTGACATACCAGAACATGGGAGGTGGAAACAGGCGGATCAATGGTCCAGGAAAGCCTGGGCTGTAAAATGACATCCCGTGTTGACAATGACAGAACAGTAACCATCCTTCAAACTTCACACAACAGCGAGAGGAGAGGTCAAGCCTTCTGATACTGAATTTGCAGATTACTTTCAATAAACAAACACATGCTTATCGCTGTTCTGTTTTTGAAATCAGGAAGTTTCTTTTTAATCGATTTTTATTATTTTAAGTTCTGCATGGGTAGGACAGGGTATGTGTACATGAGTGAAGTGCCTGTGGGGCCAGAAGGTGGCACTAGAGCTGGGGTTACAGGCGGTTTCAAGTTGCCTGATGTAGGTGCTGGGAACTGAACCTAGGTCCTTGGCAAGAGCAATACAACCTCCTAACCAATGAGCCATCTCTCCTGCCCAACTGCTATTCTTGAATTAAGAGAGTATGAAAGTTAATTTTGGAATAATTTTCTTTCTCACTATATCTAGGAGAAAAAAAAAACTAGGCTGTTTTCATTTAGAAATAAACTTTAAGCCCAAATTTGTTTCTAGCATCAAAATACTCAAGGACATTGTGTTTCTAAAGTCTCAAGTCCTCTTCTAGGTTAGGGAAGAAGAAAAACTTCTTTTATTTTGGAATTCCAGGAAAAAGAGGCAAACAATGCCGGTGTTCTCTCCAGGCAAAGATGCTGGAGCATAATCTGTTCAAAGAACCTGTGCCTGAGAGTAAAGAAAGGGACACAAGACCACATGAGAACATTGAAAACACTGGTCCTGCGGTCTGAACCCTTTGACACTGTTTATCTTACTTACTTATTTACTTACTTATGTATTTAGAGACAGGGTTTCTCTGTGTAACAGTCCTAGCTGTCCTGGAACTTGCTGTGTAGACCAGGCTGGCCTTGAACTCACAGAGATCCGCCTGCCTCTGCCTGCTGAGTGCTGGGATTAAAGGCGTGCACCACCATTGCTCGGCTTTTGTTTGCTTGTTTTTATGTTTTGAGTAAAGTCTTCCTGGCTCAGGCTGCTCTTCAACTTATTAAAGTTCAGGCTGGCCTTAGGCTCTTCTTCTTGGCTCTAGGCATGTAGTTTCATGCCAGGCACCATTTTAATTAAAAAATTGCAATAGATACTATATTACTATTATATTTTTACCATCACATTTCCTTAAAAAGAGAAAATTTAAAAGTTAAACCAGGAACTGGGGAGATGGCTCAGCAGTTGTGGCTCTCTCAGAGGATACAGGTTCAGTTTCCAGCACCAATGTCTGGTAGCTCCCCAGCTCCTGGTTTAACCAACACACACATGGCTTGTACTCACACAGACATACACAGAAATAAAACTAAACGGTAATTCTTTGAGAAAAAAGTTAGTTCACATCAAAGTGTGTGGGCAGATGGTGTCTTACCATGGCTGGGTGAGAACACGTCATCCACAGCATTTAGGCACAGCACTGGGATCCCCACTGACTTCAGCCTGCGGTTTGGACTGGCATCGGTGTAATAATCATCAATTGTGCGGTATCCAAACATGACTGAGGTGAATCGTTTATCGAACTCTCTAATAGACTTAGCCTGGAAAGCAAATTCAGACTTACTCTACTCTTGGAGTCACAGGAGGAAATAAGAACATTAGGCGAAGCTACCCATTACCTTCATGACCTGGTCCATGTCAATCTCTTTGACAAACATGTGCTGATGCCTGGAACAGAAGAAATTTCAAACTGAAAATTAAGATCACCTCTACCTCAGTCACACCTGAAACACATAAGAACATGTAGTTAAACAGCCTAGCACAGGGCATGAAGCTGGCACTAAAATAATATTTGCTGGGCCAGTGAGGGGGTATAGGCACATGCTGTTAAGCCCGATGACTGAATTCAATTCCGGACCCACAGGGTAGAAAGAGAATTTCCTCACACAGATGGCTCTCTGGCCTACACAGCATACTGCCCACACAAAGTTAATGAAAGCATAATGAAGATATTTTAAGTTTGCTTTACTCGAGTGTGCCTGTCTTGCATACCTTGGTATACATGTTGAGGCTACAGGACAGCTTTGGGGAGGTCCCCATTTCCCCTAAGGCTAGCCCCACCTCTGCCTCCCATCCTCCCATGAGGGTTGGGTTACAGACTCACACCAACAACCACATCTGACTCCACATGGGTTCTGGGGATGGAAACTCTACTCCTTATGCTTTCATGATTTATCCACCCAGTCATCTCCCAGTGCAAGAAATTGCTTCTTCATTATGCCAGCAAAATTAACACCTTTGTAGGCTTATATTTTAAAAGTTGGTCACTTTTTCTTTTCTTGGTCTTCTTCTTCTTCTTCTTCTTCTTCTTCTTCTTCTTCTTCTTCTTCTTCTTCTTCTTCTTCTTCTTCTACTCCTCCTCCTCCTCCTCCTCCTTTTTTTTTTTTTTTTTGAGGCAAGGTTTCTCTGAGTAGACCTAGGTGACCTAGCTGTCCTGAAACTTGCTCTGTAGGCCAGGCTGGCCTTGAAAGGTGTGCACCTCCGCACCTGACCCTGGTCACTTTTCTTTTGTAATCAATATGTATCCATCTTTTGGCAGTGATAGGGACTGACCTAAGCACACGGCCCAAGATTCAACTTTAGGCCCTCAAGTAATACTTTAGTCCAAATGACCCTCATTTTTCTCGCTACTGTCCCCACGCCAATGACCATGCCAGTGATAATTAGTAACCACTGCTATAATAAACAATGCCATGATGACTCTGTAGTATTTTAGCAATATGTATAATCAACATTTGTAACTAAACAAGCAGGTAAATTTAACCCAGTGTTAGATATCAACTTTCAGGAGGACAGCTTTCATTAAGTCACGTTTATATTTAGCAATTCATTTAAAAATGCATGGTAGGGTTGGGGTGGGAGCTATAGTGGTTGGGTATGTGCCCAGCATGCTTTAGGTCCTGGGTTCAATACCCAGCACCTAACAAATAGTAATGGCTATTAAAGGAAAACACCAGAAACATCTTGATGTTTTCTGCTTCTATGCTGGTTTTACTGTTATAAGATACACAATTCCAGAAAAACTGATGCGAAGACATTAGTTTGATGACACAAGAATCACGAGCTATGCATATGAAAATGAACTGCATTCTATTTCTTTCTTGTTTTGAATACATTTCCTTAATATTTAAAAAAATCATTTGTGTTCACGTGTGTATGTCACAGTGTGTGTGCGTAGGTCAGAGGTCCTTATTTGGGTCACAGGGGTTGTCAGGCTTGGTGGCAGTTGCCATTGCCCACTGAGCCATCTTTATTTTTTAATTTTTAAATTTAAATTAGAAACAAGGTTGCTTCACATGCCAATCCCAGCTCCTTCTCACTCTCCCTCCTCCTACACCCTCCCACCAACCCCCTTCCTCCCCTTCCCCAACCTCCAGTCCTTTCCCCAGGAAGGGTGAGGCCCTCCATGGAGGATCTCCAGAGTCTGTCATTTCATCCAGGGCAGGACCTAGGCCCTCCTCCAAGAGTCTAGGCTGAGAGAGCATCCCTCATTGTGGGATGGGCACCCAAAGTCCGTTTGTATGCCAGGGATAAATACTGATCTACTACCCAAGGCCCCATAGAATGCCTAGGTCTTCTCACTGACACCCACATTCAGGGGATCTGCATCAGTCCCATGCTGGATTCCCAGGCTGATGCCTGGGATTCAAGAGTTAACCTTTGTCAGGTCAGCTGTTTCTGTGGGTTAAACAAGCCCAGTCTTGACCCCTATGCTCAGCAGTCCTCCCTCTCTATCACTGGGTTCCTTGAGTTTAGTTCAACCCACTGAGCCATTTTGCTGGCTCACATTCTCCCATTTTAGGACACACCATGCTTAGGGAGCTATGTTACTCAACATGGGACACTCTTTCCGTTGTTGAGACAGGGTCTCTCTATGTAGCTTAAGCTGTCCTGGAGCTCACTATTTAGACCAGGCTGGCCTTGAACTCACAGGGATCTGCTGGCCTCTACCTTCTGCGTGCTGAGATCAAGGGGGTGTACCACCACATATACAGCATATTTTTTTTTTCTTGAGACAAGGTTTCTCTGTGTTCTGGTTGTCCTGGAAATCGCTCTGTAGCCTAGGCTGGCCTGAAACTCATAGAAATCCACCTGCCTCTGCCTCTGCCTCCCGGGTGGTGGGACTAAAGACAGGCACCATCACCACCTGGCAACATAGGGCATTCTTCACACATTACCTGAGAAAGAATTAGGTTTGGAAAAGACTAACAAGCAGGATCTAAGGAAACAGCCCAAACATATCACCAAACACACTCTACACTAATGCCAGAGTTTTCAGAATAATTTGGAAGAGCAACCTTCAAAGCATGGGGCACAGGCACAGAAAGAATGCTTTATGCCTTCTTTTGGGGGGAGGGCTTTGAGACAGGGTTTCTCTGTGTAACAGCACTGGCTGTCCTGGAACTCATTTTGTAGACCAGGCTGGCCTCGAACTCACAGGGATCTGCCTGCCTCTGCCTCCTCAGTGCTGGGATTAAAGGCGTGTGCCACCCCCATCCAGCTGCATTATGACTTTCATCTATATTTTTAACTTACTATTTTGATGTATTCATAATGTAGAGAATATTTTAGTATAGTAATAGATACACTGTATAAATATACATATACCAGTAGTGTCATATTCTGAAATTTCATACTGCTGGGTCATGGAATCTAAAATGTTTGGTAACTAAAGGTTCTAAATGTGCTTTACCTCTTAACTGAAGACTGGAGGCAAGTTGTCAGGTAGTAATTAAACAGCAGCCAGTTCAGGGGTTTCTCCAGTGACTCGGTACATGCGAAAGTATTCCAGCCAACTGAAAATGTCGCAGCTGCCATCAAAGGAGTCTTCGACCCAGTTTTGCCCAAGTAATTTAGAAGCAGCATTCTAAAATAGGGGGAAACAGGAAGACTGTGGCTGATTACATCTCTTAAGAGTCCATTTCTAACTGAGCACGCCACAAGAGCAAGGCAGGAACCAGGAGTGACCAATGTTTAGTCTGTCTGTCTTTTTTTTTTTTAAGGTTGGATCTCAGGCAGCCCAGCCCAGGCTGATCTTGAACACTCACCTCTGTAGTCTTGAACACTTGCCCTTCCTATCTTAGCTTCCCAAGAGCTGAGTCTGTACCATCACCCATGACTACTGTTTAAGTCCTGCATATTGGAAAGGCTGCCTCTGTTCTTTCCTCATGTTCACATTGTCTAGAGTTTTTACATGCACTATTTATTTGTGAATGTGCACACAGCGCGGTGTATGGAGGGCAGAGACAACCTGCCAGAGTAGTTCTCACCTTTCCCCATGTGGTGGGGGATGGGGGCGCAAACTCAGGTCATCAGGCTTGGTGGCAGGCACCTTTATCACCGAGACATTTCATCTGCCCATGCAGCACAATAAATAAAAGACCCAGAGACTGATATTGAGGTTCAAGCTTCAAGCTGAAGATCAGAGAGGCAAAGCAGTCAAGCCGGTAGATCTAACCTCTACCCAGCTGAAACGGCAATCCTGTCTCTACAAATCCTCAGGGGCAACAGACTCTGAATTCCAGTCTCCTCCTCCTTATATTCCTTTCTCCTCCCGCCTCCACCTCCCTGGTGCTGGGATTAAAAGCGTGTGATCCCAGGTGCTGAGGTTACCTTTATGTGAGCTGTTTCTTTTAGGACTGGATCAATTTCTTGAGGTCAGTGTGGCCTTAAACTAACAGAGATCAGTATACCTCTTAATCCTGAGTCCTGGGATTAAAGGTGTGTGCCATCACTGCCTGGTTTAAGTGGACATCTAGCTTTTAAAAATAAAAATTTTTGAAACTTTTAAAATTACATCTATTTACTTATTAATTTAGTGTGTGTGTGTGTGTGTGAACAATTTGAGGGGGTCAGTTCTCTCCTATGTAGATTCTAGGATAAAACTCAGGTCGTTGTGCAAGGCAGCAAGTGTCCTTGCCTGCTCAGCTATCTTCCTATTTTTAGCTCAGGCTGGCTTGGAACCTGTGGCCCTCCTGCCTCATCCTTCAGGAATGCTACAATTACACGTGTGCTCCATCACGTGTGATTTGAAAATTTTCCTCGGTAATGACTATGACTTGCACACAGTGAAGGCTGCTTTCTGTCCTGCGAAGAGTTCATCCTAGAGTTCTCATACAGTAATTCACATTTCAGCTGGAGATCAGATAAAATACACAGACCAGGGCTGGGCGGTGGTGGTTCACGTTTTTAATCCCAACACTCAAGAGGCAGAGGCTGGTGGATTTCTGTGAGTTTAAGGCCAGCCTGGTCTACAGAGCAAGTTCCAGGACAGGCTCCAAAGCTACAGACAAACCCTGTCTCCTCCCCCCAAAAGCCCCCTCCCAAACCAGAACAGCTGGGAAGGATCTAAAGCAGAAAGACCCCGAAATAGGCACAATCAAACCTTTAAATACATTTCAGGAGTGAGACACTGTCAAGACGCTACCTCAAAAGGTTATTTTACATGGAAAGAAGGACCCTATTTGCTCACCAGTGGGGTGGGGGGAGGGTAAACACTGGTGGGGAGGAGTCTAGATGGAGAAAGAACTCATGGATTAAGTAACAGATTTTGGGGAAATACGAACACTCGATATTTAGTGATATTTAAGAAATACTGTTAATCTTGTTCAGATGTATAAGAGTATTATGACTTTAAAAAAAAAGGAACAGGTCTTCTATTTAGATCCAACAAGTGAAATACTAATGTACTTTCTTCTGTGCCCTCCACTCCAAGAAATGCTGTGATACAAGGCTGATGCCTTGTGTATTGTGTAGACAAAGCAAGATCTCATTCCATTTCCCTGTTCCAGAATACACTTAATCTACTGTCCTGCCTTGGAGGCTTTATCAGACACTAAGGTGAGAAGAACAGACAGCACAGTTACCAGATCACAGCCAAAGGCCAAGAAGTGAGTCAACTAACTGATTTACTGTTTTGAGGTACTAGGAACTGAACTTAGAACCTCCCAAGGTTAAGCATGCTCTCTGCTCAGTGCCATTTGAAATAATAACAAATGATTATGAGGGTTAGTTAATAATAATCAGATTTGGGAATGAATTGGAGAAGTATAAGATTACCCATAAACTGATAATCACTGAAGCCAGGGGATGAGTCTTCCATTTTATGTGTTTGGAATTTTCTGTTCATTTCTAGTCTCACTGGGAGACTAGAATCTGGGTCTAGAGCTGCAGTTTCTTAACTCAGTTCTGGCTCAAAGCCCATACTTGGCCCCAGGCATCACAGGCCCTGGGATGACCCCAGTCCAAGGCTCACTGGGCATAAAACTCTCACTTAAACTATGCTTTTGTCAGCTGCATCTCAAAAAAATAAAAAAGAATGTGTCACAGCACCAGGCAACTAGAAGGTGTGATTCCTTCAAATAATTTACATGACATTAACATTCAGCCAGCTGGAAAAGCTAATCTAATGGTCAGACCTGGCCTTTGGGCACTGAGGCTTCAAGGCTGGATGAATAGGCCCCTTCCCAAGAGCTTCTGAATAGACAATTGGGGTCTCTTTCTATAAGGGCTAGCTTTGAAAGAAAGTCATGAATTTATACGATAAGGGGAAAAAGTTCAGCCCTTACTCTGTCTTTTCAGGTTCACACTGTAGGCTGAAGGAAAGAGACACTAAAATCTGCCCATTAAGCACAACCTGGAAATTCTGCCTGTTTCCACACTGACTCAGAGTTCCTCCTTTACTAGGTCAAGTCAGACCTTCCATGCTAATGTAAGGGATGGCTTCTTTATCAGAATCCAAAAAGCTCTGGTCAGAGCCTACTCTTCAGAGCCTATTCATGGCGGTCTTCGAGCACACGTCCTCTCAAGATGTTCTGAAAACTGAGACGGTTAATAAAGTTAAGACAAATATTTTCCATTTTAAATGCTGACTGGCTTTAAAAACCAGCTTTTTTTAAAAAAGAGCAATTTACTTCTATCTTATATATGTCTGCCAACCATGTACGTGCAATGCCCGTGGAGGCCGTAAGAGCTTACTTAGGATCCCCTGGAACTGGAGTTAACAGATTTAACAGATGGCTGTAAGCAGAGTGTTCAGAACCAAACCTGGATTCTTAACTAAGAACAGCAAGTGTTCTTAATTGCTGAGACAACTCTCCAGCCGTCCCCAGCCCCTGCATAATCAGATTTTAAAATAAAGGCAAATGGTCATTAGTGTGCCTGAGTACCAATAATGAATGTAGAATAAAATATATGCATGGTAAAAATAGTATAATGAAAAGAACATAAATAGCATTCATATTATAGAGTTTGGTGGGGGAAATGTCTATAGTCATATATATATATATATGTCTACTTTTTGATAATTTATTCTGCAGATAGTAAAAACAAAGATTTGTAAAAGAGAATTTTTCAGTAGATAAAACTTTAGAAAAGTGAAATACAATAGTTAGGTGTATAGGTATGTGTCTCAGTGGTAAAGTGTTTGCTTAACATGCACTGATTCTATGTTCAATCCCCAGCACTGCAAAAAATAAATTAAAAAGTAAGTTTGGACAATGGCAAAAGAGGTCTAAAGTATAGGAAAATACTAAATAATAACTTTTGGATTTCCTTACACACACACACACACACACACACACACACACACACACTACAAACAGTTGCTAGTGTCAGACAACACTCAAAGCGAAGTGAGGCAGGAGAGAGTTCCAGAAAGTGGCTGGGGATGCTCCACCAGGAAGCGCTTGCTGTCTTCCCAGAGGACCTGAGTTCAGTTCCCAGCACTCAGACAGGCTGCTCACAAACATCTGTAACTCCAGCTCCAGGGGACCCAATGCCATCTG
Source organism: Mesocricetus auratus (assembly GCF_017639785.1). Taxonomy (NCBI): domain Eukaryota; kingdom Metazoa; phylum Chordata; class Mammalia; order Rodentia; family Cricetidae; genus Mesocricetus; species Mesocricetus auratus. The sequence goes on from NW_024429198.1 coordinate 41,795,385, forward strand.
CCGGCCTTCTGAGGCACCTCAGCCCCGGCATGGCATATACATACACAGACAAACATACACATAAATAAAACAAATCTTCACAAGATTCCAAATAACTCCAATGTAAGGGCAATTGCACAAACCATCTTAGCATAACAGCATCTGGAGTGGGAAATTACCAAAACTGAGTTTATCTGATGGCTCCCCAAGAAGGACTCACCGTTCCCTTTGCAACACAGAACCAAGGAAAATACTACAATTTGTCTAACTGAGCTGATTTTTTCCTGCCTTCCTTCAGCCACACGTGAGAGACTCAAACATCCACAGTTAAGTGCTGAACTGGCTTATGGTCCTCTCAGAGAGAGCAATGAGGACTGCTCCTCTTGCTTGTAGTAGAGAGAGAGAGAGAGAGAGAGAGAGAGAGAGAGAGAGAGAGAGAGAGAGAGAGAGAGAGAGAGAGAGAGAGAGAGAGAGAGAAGACAAGTCCTTACCCTCCCATTGACACTCCTGCTGCCAGAAATGGGGCCAAAGGGTACAGGCTGTGGACATGGTGGATGACTGTCTCCAGGTCTTCAGTGTTCGCACAGCAGTAAGTCCGTGGTGTCTGGACAAGAGGGCATTATTGTTAAAATATGAGGGGAATGATTTGTACAGAGTAGAAATGTTTAGTTTAAAAATCAAGCAAGAAATCACAAATATAAAAAATAACCTTGTGCTAGGGTGCTGATGGTACACGCCTTTAACCCCAGCACTCAGGAAGCAGAGGGAGGCAGGCAGATCTCTGAGAGTTCGAGGCCAGCCTGGTCTACAGAGCTAGTTCCAGGACAGCCAAGGTTACACAGAGAAAGAAACCCTCTCAAAAACCAAACCACCACCAACAAAATAACCTTGGTTTGTACATATAAAAACATGTTCATATCTTCTTGTACGCATACCTGCCACTTAAAATCGACGTGATTTGGTAGCACTAAGAAAAAAGACTTTGAATGTGCAAGGAAAACTTGGTATGAATAGGACAAGTTTGGTACAAATACCTTCAATTAAAACAGATGCAAATATGCAAATGTGTGAGAGAACATGCAGAGAATTACATTTTTTATTTTTTATTTTTTTGGGAGACAGGGTTTCTTTGTGTCACTTTGGAGCCTATCCTGGAACTCGTAGAGATCTGCCTCCTCTGCTTCCCAAGTACTGGGGTTAAAGTTGTGTGCTGCTACCACCACCGGGGAAAGAACTACGTTTTATAGAAAAACAATGTATGTTCCCTAAAAAAGACAAAATAATTCTTTATTAAAAAACAAACAAGCGCCGGGCGTTGGTGGCGCACGCCTTTCATCCCAGCACTCGGGAGGCAGAGGCAGGCGGATCTCTGTGAGTTCGAGGCCAGCCTGGTCTACAGAGCGAGTTCCAGGACAGCCTCCAAAGCCACAGAGAAACCCTGTCTCGAAAAAACAAAAAAAAACAAAAAAAACCAAAAAAACAAAACAAAAAAAAACAAGCAAACAGAAAAGATTTTCTAATAATGTTATTGAAAGGTTAAATTTCAGGGCATGCTGGTACACATCTTTAATCCTAGCATGTGGAAGACATACTTAGTGGATCTCTGAGAGTTCCAGGCCAGTCTGGACTACACACCCAGTCCCTGTCTGGGGGGAGGGGGAACTAAACTGTGGCTAGTTTCTCACCAGGGAACTTTTCCCTCCACCCTGAGGGCTGTCTACCCAATGAGAAGTGATATTTCCAAATGATGCCTTTATCTAGACAATACAATATAAAATCTGACATTAAATATTTTCTATGATACTGTATCCATTTATTCCTAGCCATGCTTCACTCCAATACACTTAATATATTAAATTATGTTAGGTTTATTATGCTTCAATAACATTAAAACAAATGGTTTCCATGTGGAATTCATCAATAGGGGCACTATTTATGGCAGATAACAGATGCTTCATTTGGGACTTGGGAGGAGGGACCAGGCCTCTAAAAGATATACTGAGTGTGTGTTTGTGAGCTCAGACAAGTTGACATTCAACTATATGATGAATCAATAGTAATAAAACAGTAATGCTAGGTAACAAAACAATAACACAAACACTGGAACTAGTTACCCACACTACTTGACTTTAATATTCTGATACTCATACCACACTAGGAAGCTTATGTATCACCTCCCATTCAAATATTAATTAGCAGCCGGACGGTGGTGGTACACACCTTTAATCCCAGCACTCAGGAGGCAGAGACAGGTGGATCTCTGTGAGTTCGAGGCCGGGCTGGACCGACAGCCTCCAAAACAATACAGAGAAACCCTGTCTCGTAAAAACCAAAAAAAAAAAAACCAAAAAAACCCACCAAATATTAATTAGCAGCTGCAGAAAATTAAAGTTTTTATGACCCACCCAATTAAACTCATCCCTAAATCACTGCCTATTATATTGCTCACTGTCATCTTTTTGAGATACATGAGTATGAAATACTACAAAGACAAATGTCACCCTGACAGAATGTGTACTGGCTAAGAATTCCTGAATCATTTAATGTGTGCTCACTGAAGCCTGAGGAAGGGCCTATTTTATATCTATTTTGTAAATGAGAAAATTGAATTGAAAGACTAACAGCTGTGATAACATTTTAAATGCACTTGTGGAGTGAAAAATCCAATGAAAAATCAAAAAGTCAAAAAAGAACATATTTCAATATACCCCAGAGAAGGGGAATGAAGCAAGATCTCATGAGCAGATTGGGAGCATGGGGGGAGGGGAGAGGGAACCGGGAAAAAGAGGGGGAGGAGAAGAGGAGAGGAAGATATGGGGGAGCAGTAAGGTTGAGTCAGGGGAAGAATGGAGGAGACCAGGATGAGAGATACTATAACAGAGGGAGTCATTATAGGTTTGAGGAGAGAGATAATACTAGTGGGATTTCCAGAGATCTACAAGAATGACACCAACTGACAAACTAAGCAATAGTGGAGAGACTACTTTAATTTCCCCTCCCTAATAATGAGATTGACGACTACCTTATATGCCATCCTAGAACCTTCATCCAGTAACTGATGGAAGCAGAGACAGATACCCACAGCTAAACATTGAACTGAACTCCTGGAATCCAGTGACAGAGAGGGAGGAGTGATGAGCAAAGGGGTCGATGGTGCTGGTGAAACCCACTGAGACAGCAGACCTGACAACGGGGAGTTCTCAGACCCAAGACTGATGGCTGAGAGGCCAGCATGGGACTGATCCAGATCCCCTGAATGTGGTTGTCAGTGAGGAGGACTCGGCAATCTCTGGGACCTTGGGTAGTAGATCAGTGTTTACCATGGCATACGAATGAACTTTGGGAGTCCATTCCATATGGAGGGAACCTCTCCCAGCCTGGGCACATGGGGAGGGCCTAGGCCCTGCCCCAGATGAAGTGACAGACTCTGGAGATCCCCCATGGAGGTCGAGGCCCTCCATGGGGAATGGTGTGGGGATTGGGTGGAGGGTTTGGGAAAGGGCTGGTAGGAGGGGCAAGGGAGGAGAGGTGGGAGAGGGAGCTGGGATCGACATGTGAAGCATGCATGTTTCTAATTTAAATAAAAACATATATTGAGAAAAAAATCCCAGCACAAGAAAAAAAAAAAGAACATATTTATCACACTCATTTGTAGTGACTGCATCTTGTCATGATAATTTATGTGACAAAATTATTCCTACTTGGTATCTGTATTATATATGAGTTTGGTCTTACTGAATAGTTTTAAATTTTGAATTATTCATAGAGTCCACATGTACTCCTGTTTTACAGGCTGTAAGTGAAGTATGTATACACATGTGGGGACACAGGTACATATACATATACACAGTTAAAAGATAAGAAAAATGCCTTGTGGAAAATTCTAGGTTCAGGATCTTAGTGCCAAAAAGTACAACAGATGTCACTTAGTTTCTTTTGTTTTTTATTTTTTTGGTTTTTCGAGACAGGGTTTCTCTGTGGTTTTGGAGGCTCTTGTAGACCAGGCTGGTCTCGAATTCACAGAAATCCGCCTGCCTCTGCCTCCGAGTGCTAGGATTAAACGCCCGGCTACTTAAGTTTCTTTTGAGTAAGTTTCTATAGGGCACTCAGCAGCAGAAAGTAGATCAAATATTTACAGTGATTAAACAGGCTCTTGTAAAGCACTGAGGTTCCATGAGATACACATCTATTCCAGGAGGAGACTAATATTGTCTGTCTGCAGTAGAACCCATGACTCAGGATCCTTTTCACTCGGAGCTGGACTTAGCACACTTTTTTGTTTTCAAGACAGGGTTTCTCTGTGTAGCCCTGGCCATCCTAGAATTCACTCTGTAAACCAACCTGGCCTTAAACTCACAGAGATATGCCTGCCTCTGCCTCCTGGAATTAAAGTCGTGGGCCACCATCATCTATGAATTAGGCACCTAAGATTTTAGTTTGCAGACCTTACTCAAGGTCTAGTGATTTGTATGCAATTACTTAATGATTCTACTTAAAGCAACTCTGTGATTCTGGTGTGGGTCTGCCCACCAAGAGGAGCATTTCTCATTTCTAATTGTGTTCCTCAATCATCTCTATGGTTGCTCTGTTTTAAAATCATACCCATCCCCGTCCAGTTCCTACTGAATTGCCCACATTGTTCTGAAGAAAACTGATTTTGGTTTTGGAATATGAATTTATCAAGGAGTCAGAAAGGAAAAAGCATGTCCCACAAATATAACCAGCATTTCAACGTACTTTTCCATTTTTTGCTGATGAATGTATAAACATGATCAAGTGTCAAAATTTGCCTGAGAACGTATTACTTTAAAAAAAAATAACCAACCATGAAATAAAGAGCCTCCAAGAAACAGCCCCATCAACTTGGAGATCAGGGTGACCTACGTGCCCCCTTGTCCCGGTCCCAGATGGAACAGTCCATACTCCTGTTGCTGTCTGCACACGGTGCATCAGTGCACCAGTGATTTGGGGAATGCTTTCGAGCAGGTTGGCCAGCCAGATCTTTCTGGTGCAGTATCCTAAGAGGCAGACCCCAAGTTCTTCCATGACTGGGCTTTGCACTACATGAGTGATCCTGGGCTGGGAGTACTAATGCATTCAGAACAAGTGACACTCAATGAAGACTGTTGTTTTAAAAACAAAACAAATAATCACAGGAACCCAACTTCATCCCAGACAGAAAGAATCTGGGTCTCTGCAGGGGGAAATGAATGGAGTTCACGGTTAGGGTATAATGGATGGAGTTCACGGTTAGGGTGTGTCAGCCTGCCTAGAGGATCCTAGGTATGTAACCAGGGTCAAGGACTACCAGTCTAAGAAGACAGAAGCAGAGTGAGAGCTGGACCAAGAACAGAAAGGAGCCTGCAGAGACAAGAAGGAGGTCTATGCTGAGTGCTCAGGGAAGCACATGTCTAGGAGTCCCGGTAGTCTGAGGGCTGTACTAAGGGTCTCAGACCTTACAGGCTCTTGGGCTCATGGCAAGCACTCATCAGACAGGAGCTAAGCTATTGTTATTCCTAAAACCCCTTAATCACTAAGTCTTTCTTTCTTTTTTGAGAAGGAAAGGACTTATTTCAATTTAATCTTCCAGTTTACAGTCTATCACCGAAGGAAACCAGGGTAGAAACACAAGCAAGAGCTGAAGCTCCCTGGCTCAGCTAGCTGCCTTTCTTACACGGCTCAGACTTGGCTAGGGATGGCACCAGCCATTAACAGACTCTTCTAAAAAATGCAATGAAATGATTCCTAATGATAATCTGTTATACTCACGGGTCAGTGCCTTGTCTACTGGTCACCACAGAGGCTGTCTCCATTAGCACATGGGGACAAATACAGAGACCCAATACGCAGAGTCTAAATTGGAGGCTTCCAGTGGGTACCTTCCCCTAGAGATGGCAGAACCCCTCGGAAGAAGGCAAGGAAAAGCTGTAGGAGTCAGAGGGAGTATGTACACCAGGAGAGCGTGGCCCATGGAATCAACTAAGCAGGGCTCACACGTGGGCTCAAAGAGATGGCAAACACAGGGCTTACACGGGTTTGCACCAGGTCCTCTGCACATGTGTTGTAGCTGTCAGCTTCGTGTTTTCGTGGGACTCCTAACAGTGGGAGTGGGTGTGTCTCTGGCTCTTTAGCCTGCTTTTGGAACTCTTTTCCTCCTAGTGGGCTTGGCGGTTGTCTTTTGGAGGCATGCTCTTTTCTGAAAAGGAAACAGAGGTGGAGTGGATCTTGGGGAGAGTGGATGTTGGGGGGAGTTGGGGGAAGTGGAGGGAGGGGACAGTGTGGTTGAGATGTATGAGAAAAGCATCTATTTTCAGTAAAATTTAAAAGAAAGGAAAGAAAGGAAAAGAAATAAAGAAAATGCCCCATAGATTTGCCTTCAGGCCAACTTGACAAGGCACGCAGATTCATGGACCGAGCACAGGAACAGTGTGCGGAGGACAGTGTGAGCGAGGACGTGCTTGAGGAGCCCGTCTGACAACTCAATCATGACCACGCATTGCCCTCTGCAACCTGTTTTTCTCCCTCAGGCCAAATCCTTTCTAGCAGCCTTCTTCCAGCTCTTGGTTTTTTGTTTTTTTTTTTAATTAAAAAAATTTATGTTAGGGAATTATCATTCCAAAGATTAATTTAGGAAGTGGTCATAATAATGCAGTTTGTGGACAGCTCAGATCCTTGGATCCCTGTCTTTAAAAATCAATCTGCAGGGATGGAGGAAAAGGTCTAATGTCTCCCAAAGACTCCATGCTCCCTGCAGGGATGTCTGAGGTTCAGCCTGGCCTGATGAGGCTGGTCTGTTTGACTCCCCTAGCAGCCTCAGCAAGGCTGAGTGTGTGAAACTATCACTTCCTCGGAGGAAGTCCCTTGGCTTTCCCTCATCCCTGCAAAACTAAGAAGAAAGGAGGACAATATGGTGGAAAGTCTACCTCCTGACCCTTTGCAGGGCCATAGCAACCCCTGTGCATTGCAAGTGCATCTCTGACCTCTTCCAACAAAGCCTTTATTTCTACAGTATATTCCTACCCTACGAAAACTGCTTACTCTACATACCCATTTCACCTTCGCCAGTTCTGGGGTAATTTCAGTTAGAGACAGTACCTTCCTGTTTGATCTCTGCTGACTCATCTTTTGTTCCTTTTTTATGCCTACCTAAGGTCTTTCTTACTGTGGGGCTCAGCCACACTAAAATCTTTTCTGAAAGCAAGGAAAAAGTATAAATAAGCACAAAACTTCTTTCACACTTTAAACAGAAACCATTCATGGCTTTATGACAGAAAGAAGGAATACCAAGGACTTCAAATGCCACAGTTAGACCTAATTATCAATATTGGCATCTTGCTTTGTGACCCTACTTAAGTAATACTCACATGTTGAATGACTAAACTACAACCAGAATTATGTCCTTTTGGAACAAACTATTTTACTGAATATCCAAAATAGTTATACTTATATCCTTTTATGAATATATAAAAGTATTACAGTTTATATAGTAACACACTGTGGGTATTGCTGTGGCAGACCTGACCATGTTGTTTTGGGGAGAATCGTGAAAGGACTTCGGAACTTTGTGAAAAAAACAAAACAAAACAAAAATCCTCACCAAAAAACGACATTGAGTATTTATTTGATGCTTGGTGAGCTGTTCTGTAGGAGCTTGGAAGGTAAGAATGTTGAGGGCAGATGGAGGCCTGTGAAGTTTCAGAGGGGAGTTTAAAGACTATCAGGGGCATTTGTTATTTTGAATTAATATTCTGTGGTTCTGGTTAGCTGGGGCTGAAGAATCAGCTTGAAGAATCAGCTGTGATTAACTAGATACCAGAAGTACTAAAGTGAAACCTTTGCTTTGCTGGGATACTCGATGCTGGTTGACTGGAGCTGAGAAATTGGAGATGATTAAGAAGAAACTAGTATCAGTGAGGTAAAATCTTCTGGGATATGTTTGATGAGAGCACAGAGAAGCTGTGTTCCTGATGCAGCAAAGGTTGTACTAGAGGACAAGCTGTGTGTGCTGCAGAGGGCAGAGCCAGAGAAGTGACCCAAGCCTTTGGGAGGAGCCCAGAAGATCGCGAGTGAATCCCACACACTGACACTGAGTTATTTATACGATTGGAGTTTAGTTTTGCTTTGTTCAGATTGTGACTGTGGCCTGGTTCTTCCCTCTTGCAGTGAGGAATAGTGACCTTAATTTTGATGTTTTAAAACAGGAGCCCCAACTGAGAGATTTTGAAATTTTAAGAGATTTTCTTAAAGGGACTGGGTTTTTAATGTGTCTGAATCTGTAAAGAGTGTGGTACTCTTTTTTTCTTTGTTTTGTTTTTCCAGACAGGGTTTCACTGTGTAGCCTTGGCTGTCTAGGAACTCACTCTGTAGACCACCAGGATGACCTTGAACTTATAGAAATCTGCCAGCCTCTGCCTCAAATTGTCAAGGGGTCAACTGTGTTGGGTAGTTTATGTCAACTTGACACAAGCTAGAGTTATCAAAGAAGAGGGAGCCTCAATTGAGGAAACACCTCCATAAGATTGGGCTGTAGGCAAGACTGTGTGTCATTCTGTTGACTAGTGGTCTCATTAATGAGGGAGGGGCCAGCCCACAGTGGGTGGGGCCATTCCTGGGCTGTGATCTTGGGTCCTACAAGAAAGCAGACTGGGCAAGCCATGGAGAGTAAAGCAGTAAGCAGCATTCCTCAAGGCCTCTGCATCAGCTCCTGCCTCCAGGTTCCTGCCCTGTTTGAGTTCCTGTACTGACTTCCTTTGGATGAACTGTGATATAGAAGACTAAGATGAATAAACCATCTCCTCCCAACTTGCTTTCTGGTCATGGCATTTTGTTGCAGCAACAGAAACCCAACTAAGACACATACACTGATTAATTATGAGAGAATAGATACTTCTTGTTCCCTAATGATGTAATGAGCTAATACAGTAGCTATTGTGCCTTGGATAGTAAAACTCTTTAATTTTACAAGAATTCTTATATTCATAATTCTCTGTGAACCTCAAATATCCTTGTGAAGTGGTATGCGTTTGTTATTGTTGTTCTTTGGTAAACAGAGAAATGGGTGAACTGATGCATCACTTAGCTGCTCACTGATGAGAAGAAAACTGAATATGGCACTTCCTATTATTGAGACTTATTATACTAGTCCTTGTCAGACTACAGCTTTAATTACAGAACTTCCAGGAGGTGTTTAGCAGGATTTAACTGTCACATACTGTGTAACACCCAGAGAACAAGTTACTTATTATTCTCTTGCTTAGAAGTCAGTGAATTCCTTAAAAAAAATCAAAACCAGTGTTCACTTTCATAGCATCACTATAAGAACTTAGCAACCCTTGCAGATTTGTGAACGGATGTTACAGCATTCTTTCAAAGCACATAGCCAATCCAGTTTCTTTATTTTTGTTTCGCTCTAAAACAGATCTTATTACGTAGCCCAGGGTGGCTTTGCACTAGTGATCTCCCTGGGTCAGTTGCTGGGTGCTAAGGTTCCAAGTGTTTCCCGTCACACCCAGGTCTCAGCAACATGGTTTTCTGCAGCAGGGTCTCATGCAGCCCAGACCACCCTTGAATCCAGGATCTTCCTCCTCCTTCTGCTTCCCTAGTGCTGGGATCGTAGATGTCAGCCACCACTGGCCTACAGTCTTGTAAACTCTCTGAAATCTTCTCTTTCAGCAAATATCAGCAAACATCAGTATCTATCAGTCACACAAGCTAGCAATGTGCCTTTTAGCTCCTCTCCCTTCATTTCCCACAATATAATTAATGTTTTTTCCGGGGCGGGTGAGAAGGCTGAATGGATAGAAGTATTGCTACGCAAGCCTGACACCTGCATTCAGTCTCCAAACACACTATGCAAGGGAGAAAAACCACTCCTGAAAGCTATCCTCTGATCTCCACGTGCCCCCCCATAATTAAATAAACTAACATTTTTTCCAGCCTACTGGAAATCTACTCACTTCCTTTTCTCCTGTCTATCCATGCTGCATATGCTTTTATACCCCGAATGCCGCCTAAGTCTTTGGTGACTACTTTACAACTTGCCTCCTGGCTCTCACCTGAGCGCCATTTCTATCATTGCCCTGGCTCTGAGGCATGAACATGATCAAATTATGCTCTTCCAAATATTGATGATACAATACTAAACTTCTCAGGATTATTACATGTTCTTTAAAACAGGGTCCCATGCTTCTAGAAGAATCCCTACTACTTTATGAAGAGTGGGGGAATTTTAGCCTAATAGTCCTCAACAACATAGGTATGTGGCCAGAGACCCTGCCTCTGAATCTTGGTCTCCCAACATGTCATTTTCTTCATATGGAAGATGGGAAGGATCATGGCTCTCCATCCCTAGATCACTGGGGTTGATTCTACTCCTGAAGATGAAGAAAAAAGGCATAAGGGACACATCTTAAGGACTCAAAAATATTATTCAAAATTACTACTCTCACCTAGTCACAAGTAACAGTTTTCTTATTATACTGTAACAATCCCTTAAAGGGTCAATGTCACAGGCCTTAAATATGCACCCCAGAATGAGACTGTCATGAGATTTCCCACCCCTTCCATGAAATTGGTTACACACTCTGTAGATCTTGTGGCAGTTACATTTGGCAATGAACTACATCTATTGTTTTGTACACTTGACCTCTGCAACTGAAGCTTGAGCTTCTGAGAAGGACGGTTATGCCCCATTAATGAGTACCTTCCCACTTTTCTGCCTTAATCACCCAGCTTGTTTTCAATAAGTAGATCCTTGTGTCTCACTCTTTGGGAACCAAGATACTCTGCTTTAGCATGCTGTTCCTTTCGGGTTCTCAGTAGCATTGTTTTCCTGTTCTTGGGGTCTAGGAAGCATGTACAAGAATAGATAGCCATACATAGGCACAGGAGCAAAACAAACAAACAAACAAACAAAAACAAAACAGAACAAAAAACAAACAACAACAACAAAAAACCCACACACACACACTTGAGAAAACAGGTGAGTGACCCTCTCAGCTAGACCACTCCCAAGTCCAGACCCTAACTAAATCCCAGGACACATCCTGTGCCCCTCTCCCTCTGATGGAAATCCATCAGACTGTGCAGTTCCTGCCAGCCTGCAAGCAGGTGAGACTTGCCTACAGGCTGTGACCCCACTCCTGACACATAATGGACTCTGTCCCTCCAAGACCCACTTTGTCACCCAACCCCACACACCTGAATATCCTCCCTGTGGCCAAGCCTCCCCTGCAACTCTAGACTACTATACCCAGCAAAACCTTAAATTACCACAGACAGAGAAAACAAGATATTTCATGACAAAAGCAGATTTAAACAATAGCTATCCACAAATCCAGTCCTTTGGAAAGTACTAGAAGGAAAACTTCAAACGCAAGGAACTCAGTTACATCCACAAAAAACATAGGCAATAAATAATTTTACAACAGCAAAACACAAAGAAGGGAAACACACATACTACCATCACCACCATCAAAACAACAACAACAAAAATTAACAGGAATCACTGGTTAATAACATCTCTTACTATCAATGTACTCAATTCACCTATAAAAAGACACAGGCTAACAGAATGGATAGGAAAACAGGATCCATCCTTTTGCTGTATACAAGAAACACACCTCACTACAAAGACAGACGTTACCTCAGAGTAAAGGGTCGGGAAAAGATTTTCCAATCAAATGGACCTAAGAAGCAAGCTGGTGTAGCTATCCTAATATCTAACAAAGTAGACTTCAAACTAAAATCAATCAAAAAGATAAAGAAGGTCATTTCATATTCATCACAGGAAAAATCCATCAACAACAACACAAACTACAGAAAACCCACAAACTCATGGAAACTGAACAACTCTCAACTGAACCACCACTGGGTAAAGAAAAAAAACTAAAGACTTCCTAGAATTCAATGAAAATGAATCCACAACATATCCAAACTTATGGGACACAATAAAAGCAGCACTAAGAAAAGTTCATAGAACTAAATGACTACATAAAAAATTTGGAGGAATCTTTTTCTAGATAGAGTTTCTCTGTGGCTTTGGAGGTTGTCCTGGAACTAGCTCTTGTAGACCAGGCTGGCTTTGAACTCACAGAAATCCACCTGCCTCTGCCTCCCGAGTGCTGGGATTAAAGGTGCGTGCCACCAACACCTGGCTAATTTGGAAAAATCTGACACTAGCAACTTAACAGCACACCTGAAAGCTCTAGAACAAAAGGCAAACTCACCTAGGAGGAGTAGGACATGAAGTAATCAAACCCAGGGCTGATTTTAATAAAATTGAAACAAAGAGAACAATACAAGAATCAATGAAACAAAGAGTTGGTTCTTTAAGAAAATCTCAACAAGATAGGCAAATCTTTATCCAAACTAACCATAAGGCAGAGAGAGAACATGCAAATTAACAAAATCAGAAAGAAAAATGGGGACATAACAACAGACTCTGAGGAAATACAGAGCATCATTAGGTCATACTTCAAAACCCTGTGCTTCACAAAATTGGAAAATCTAAAAGAAATGGGCAACTTTCTTGATAGGTACCACATACCAAAATTAAATCAATACCAGAAAAATAATTTAAATAGACCTATAACCCCTAAGGAAATAGAAACAGTCATCCAAAGTCTCCCAACCAAAAAAAGCCCAGGGCCAGATGGTTTCAGCCCAGAATTCTACCAGAATTTCAAAGAAGAGTTAATACCAATACTCCTCAAATTGTTCTGCACAATAGAAACAGGAGGAATATTAACAAATTCTTCTTATGAGGCCACAGTTACCCTGACGCCCAAACCAAACAAAGATGTAACAAAGAAAGAGAATTCCAGACCTATCTCCTTCATGAACATTGATGCAAAAATACTCAATAAAATACTGGCAAACTGAGTCTAAGAACGTATCAAACAAATCACCCACCATGATCAAGTAGGCTTCATCCCAGAGATGCTGGGATGGTTCAGTTCAACATATGAAAATCTTTTGATGTAATACACCATATTAAAAAAACTGAAAGAAAAAAAACTCATGATCAACTCAGTAGATACTGGAAAAAGCCTTCAACAAAATTCAACACTCCTTCATGATAAATGTCTTGGAGAGATCAGGGATAACAGGAACATACCTAAATGTAATAAAGGCAATTACAGCAAGTCAATAGTCAACATCAAACTAAATGGAGAGACACTCAAAGCGATTCCACTAAAATCAGGGACAAGACAAGCTGCTCACTTTCTCCATATCTATTTAATATTGTACTCAAAGTTCTAGCTGGAGCAATAAGACTACAAAAGGAAATCAAGGGGATACAAATTAGAAGTCAAACTTTCACTATCTGCAGATGACATGATAGCATCTCTAAAAATTCTACCAAGGAACTCCTACAGCTGATAAACACCTTCAGTAATGTGGCTGGATACAAAAAACTCAAAAAAATCAGTATCTTCCTATATACAAATGATAAATGGGTTGAGAAAGAAATCAGAGAAACATCACCCTTTACAATAGCCACAAATAATATAAAATATCTAGGGGTAACTCTAACCAAACAACTAAAAGACTTACATGACAAGAATTTTAAATTTTTTTAAAAATAAATTTTATTTATATTAGAAACTCTTATTTTACATATCAATTTCAGTTCCCTCTCCTTCTCATCCTCCCATGTCTCCTACTGCCCTCCCCCACTCTCCAGGGCGGTTAAGGCCTTTCATGGGGGATCATCAAAATCTGTCAAGTCATTTGGGGCCAGGCCTAGGCCCTCCCCCATGTATCTAGGCTAAGAGATTATCTCTCCTTGGGGAATGGGCTCCCTAAGTCTGTTCCTGTATTAGGGATAGATACTGGTTCCACTGCCAGGGGCGCCACAGACTGCCCAGGCCTCCTAACTGACACCCACATTAAGGGGGCCTGGGGTTCAATCCTATCCTGGTTCCCCGGCTGTCTGACTCAGGTCCATGAACTCCCACTTGCTCAGGTCAGCTGTTTCTGTGGGTTTCCCCCACCATGGTCGTGACCCCTTTGCTCATCACTCTTCCCTCTCTACAACCGGATTCCAGTAGTTCATTAGCCATGCTTTCATAGTGTTCCAGAAATTTTGATATGTTGTGCAAGAACTTTAAATCTTTGAAAAAAGAAATTATGGAAGATATCAGAAGATGGAAAGATTTCCCATGCTCATGGATTCATAGGATTAACATAGTAAAAATGGCAATCTTACAAAAAGTAATCTGCAGATTCAATGCAATCCCCACCAAAATCCCAACACAATTCTTCACAGACCTCAAAAGAACAATACTCAACTTTATATGGAAAAACAAAAAACCCGGATAGCTAAAGTAATCCTGTATAATAAAGGATTGGCAAAAAAGAAAACCATGGATCAATGGAATCAAATCAAGACCCCCCCAAAATCCACACACCTATGAACACCTGATTTTTGACAAAGAAGCCAAAAATATACAATGGAAAAAAGAAAGCATCTTCCTAAATGGTGCTGGCATAAATGGATCGTGGCATGTAAAATATTGCAGATAGATCCATATCTATCGACATGCACAAAACTCAAGACCAAGTGGATCAAAGACCTCAACATAAATCGAGCCACACTGAACCTCATAAAAAGAGAAAGTGGGAAGTAGCCTTGAATGCATTGGCACAGGAGACCATTTCCTGAATATAACACCAGTAGCACAGACACCGAGAGCAACAATGAATAAATGGTACCTCCTGAAACTGAGAAGCTTCTGTAAGGCAAAGGACCCTGTCAATAAGACAAAACAGCAGCCCACAGAATGGGAAAAGATCTTCATTAACCCCACATCTAACATTGGAGTGATATAAAAAATATACAAAGAACTCAAAAAACTAGACATCAAAATACCAAATAATCCAATTTTACAAAATAGGGTTCAGATTTAAACAGAGAATTCTCAACAGAAGAATCAATCTCAAATGGCTGAGATACACTTAAAGAAATGTTCAGCATCCTTAGCTGTCAGGGAAATGCAAATCAATACGACTCTGAGATACCATCTTATACCTGTCAGAATGGCTAACATCAAATTGCTAAAGACAGTTTATACTGGATGTGGAGGAAGAGGAACACTCCCTTACTGCTGGTGGGAGTGCAAACTTGTACAGTCACTTTGGAAATCATTACGGCAGTTTCTCAGAAAATTGGGAATCAAACTACCTCAAGACCCAGCAATACCCCTCTTGGGCATATACCCAAAGGATGCTGAATCATACCACAAGGACACTTGCTCAGCTATGTTCACAGTAGCATTATTTGTAATTGCCAGAACCTGAAAACAACCTAGATGGCCCTCAACTGAAGAATGAATAAAATGGAGCATTACTCAGCAGAAAAAAACAAAAAACAATGACATTAGGAAATTTTCAGGCTAATGGATTGAACTAGAAAAAAACATCCTGAGTGAGGTAACCCAGACCCAGAAAGACAAACATGGCATGCACTCACTCATAAGAGGAAATGAGACATAAAGAAAAGGATAGCCAGACTATAATCCACAACCCCAGAGAACAATCCCCCTAGGCAACAAGGAAGACCCTAAGAGGGACACATGGAATGCCCTGGGAAGAGGAAATAGACGAGATCTCTTGGGTAAAATGCAGGCAGAGGTGGGGTGCAGGGGAGGGGATGGGGGGATGGGAACATGAGGGATCAGGATGGTTGAGTTAGGAGTGGGACAGAGGGGGAGGGCAATGAAAGAGATATCTTAATATGGGGGCCATTATGGGTTTAGGGAGAAACCTGGTGTCATAGAAACTCCCAGGAACCCACAAAGATGACCCCACAAAGACTCTTAGCCACAGTGGAGAGGGTGCCTGAACTGGCCTTCCCCTGTAGTCAGATTGGTGACTACCCTAATTGTCATCACAGAGTCTTCATTCAGTAACTGATGGAAGCAGATACAGAGATCCACAGCCAAGCACTGTGCCAAGCTTCAGGTATGCAGTTGAAGAGTGGAAGGAGGGATTATATGAGCAGGGCGGGGGGCATCAAGATCATGACAGGGAAACCCACAGAGACAGCTGATTGAGCTTGTGGGAGCTCACAGACTCTGGAGTGAAAGCGAGGGAGTTGGCATGGGACTGACCTAGACCCTCTGCATGTGTGTGACAATTGTGTAGCTTGGTCTTGTGGGGCCCCTAGCAGTGGAATCAGAACCTGTCCCTGAAGCATGAGCTCACTCTTTGGAACCCAGTCCCCATGGGGGGATGCCTTGCCCAGCCTTGATTCAGAGGGGGAGGAACTTGGTCCTGCCTCAACTTGATATGGGAGGCCTTGAATGGGGATAGAGGAGGAGTGGATGGGGGGAGGGGTTAGGAGTAGACGAGGGAGGGGAATCTGTGGTTGGAATGGAAAAAAAAGGTAGCCAACAGGAACTGCTTAAGACAATGGAGGTGGGTGAGGCCACTGCTGCAATTTCAATCCTCTTCCTTTAGAATGTCTGTTCAAGACGCCTGGAGGGCTGGAGCCAATGAGGGAAGAGAACTCTCACGCCACACTGTTCATTATGAGGCACTCGAGTAAGAGCGTAAACACTGTTAACATGTTTTTGAAAATCATGTGATCTCACTTCCTTTCAGGGCCTAAATAATCCAAAAGCTCTCTTGTGGACAGTGCTTACAAAATGCTGATGTTTGAGATGTGACTATACTTTTATTTCCTTGTAACTTATTTATAATCATTTAAAAATTATGTGGAAAAATCTTTTGTCTGTGCACCATGAGCATGCCTGGTATCCACAGAGGCCAAAAGAAAAACTGCAGACCCCCAGAAGTCATAGCCACCGGCAGTCTTTGACTTGCTGAGCTGTTTAACTAGAAGATAAAAAGCTACAAGAAAATTTCGGTGTGCTGAACTTTTCAGTGCGGTGACCAAAAAAACGCCTGAGGAGCAAGGGAGCAAAGGCTTCTCTTGCTCAGTTTCAGAGGGTTCGATTGGTCAATACAGGCAGAGCAACTGATCGAGCAGGATACAGAGAGAGAATGTTTGTGTGAGCTGGCTTCCTCCTTTTGTTTCACTCAGGCCTTAGCTCAAGGGACGATGCTGCTCACACACAGGGTAGGGCCTCCTGCAACTGTTGCCAATCCTTCCTAGAAAGTGGCCCTCTCACAGACTCACCTACTGATCTTATAAAGTGCATTAATCTCACAAGCATTTCTTGGGTTTGTTTGCTGATGTTGGCTTGTGTTGAGAGTGGGGGAGGGGTGCGTGTGTGTGCAGCATACGTGCAAATGTGTGCAGCATACGTGCAAATGTGTGCAGCATACGTGCAAATGTGTGCACCTGTGTGGATGAGAACTGACCATGGAGCTCGGTTAAAAGTGCTCTTCCTGCCTGGCTACCACAGCACTGGGGTTACAATGAGCACGGTCATGCTCCGTTTCTTATGTGGCTGGTAGGGTGGGAACTCAGGTCCTCACTGGTGTGCAGCAAGCACTCTAACCCACTGAGCCATCTCTCCAGTCTGTTAGGCTTTATTCTGTTTGGTTTTCAGGCAAGATCTTGCGATGAAGCCCAGTCTTGCCTCAGACTCACTAAGGATCCCAGGCTGGCTTCAAGTTTTCAGCAATCCCCTTTCCTCACTCTCCTGAGCCCTAGGTTTGTAAGTGTGCACCACTAATTCAGCTTCCACAGGGACTCCTCAAGCCAACCATTCCTCGTCACCCTGGCTAACGCGTGCACTGCCACCTAGATATTTCAGCCCTGCAAAGCTCGTATTTGTCTCTCTGAGCTCCCACACTCTTAACCGTCCCAGCATTGCCTGTCAACACAAACTCTTGGCTGTGAGTCCCTAGAAATCATGAAGGAAGTTGTATACTCCTGAGACACAATAGCAGACGTTATTACTATTCTAACAGCGATAAAAACAGCAAGGAAGGATTGGCACAACAAGAATGAAACACAGCAGGGAACACACTAAGTCCTGCATGCTTCCTGCCTGGTGCAGAGCATTGATGATGCAATGATGAGCTCATCCAAGCTCGGGCAGCCCTTACTTACCCTATGCTTGTGGCATTCACAACCCACTTGACCTCTGACTTGATCTGGCTTCATTTTCTGCCTGCAGCTTTCCATATTCCTCACATTTCCAAATTTCAGCTTCATGTATCACCCTCTCAAGGACTCTGCGGAGACCACTCCCCTGCCACACACTGTCTGCTCAACACCACACACACACACACACACACACACACACACACACACACACACACACAGTTTTGGAATCTAGGTAGAAGTTTTCTCCTTGAAGATGAAACTCTTGCATCTTGTGTGCCTGCAATCAGCATCACGTGAGCCTCCAAGTCTGCCAACATCTCAAATGATAAAATCAGAATATCATGGACCACAGCTGTATCAGATCCTGGGCGAAACAATCTCCTGGTTGGTACCATGAGAACAAGAACCCTACAAGTATTCTCTTTCTTTCTTTCTTTCTTTCTTTCTTTCTTTCTTTCTTTCTTTCTTTCCTTCCTTCATTCCTTCATTCCTTCCTTTCTTAAGACAGGGTTTCTCTGTGTAGCCTTGGTTGTCCTGGAATTCACTCTGTAGATCAGGCTGACCTCAAACTCACAGAGATCCTTCTGCCTCTGCCTCCTAAATGCTGGGATTAAAGTGTGTGTGCTCCCACCACCTGGCCAGGTTTTCTCTTCTTTTTTTTTTTTTTTTTTTGGTTTTTACGAGACAGGGTTTCCCTGTATTGTTTTGGAGGCTGTCGGTCCAGCCTGGCCTCGAACTCACAGAGATCCGTCTGCCTCTGCCTCCGGAGTGCTGGGATTAAAGGCATGCGCCACCACCGCCTGGCAGGTTTTCCCTTCTTAAGAGAAAATATTTAAAAGAGTTTTTTTTTTTTTTATATGCTTGAGCTTGCCATGGGTAGAGTCTGGCCAATTCCAAGCATGCATGCAGGCATATATCCTGGTGTCTCAGTGCAAAGTGATTGGCTTCCTTAATGGCACTGGCCTCTTCAGAAACCATGCCTTCTTTACTCTCAATTTTACATCGGTTTTTCTAACTAAACTTCAGTTGTTTTCTTTTTTTTGGAGGGGGTTATCTTTCTCCTCTGCTCCCCGCTACAAAGTCTCAAAAAATGGAGCTAGCAGCTGGGCAGTGGAGGCACACACCTTTAATTCCAGCACTCATGAGGCAGAGGTGGGTGGATCTCTGTGATTTCGAGGCCAGCTTGGTGTACAGAGTGAGTTCCGGGACAGCCAGGGGCTGTTATACAGAGAAACCCTGTCTAGAATCAAATACCCCTTCCCCCCAAAAATGGAGGTGGCAAAATCATGCTGTGGCCTGAATATTTGGCTGCCTTCCATAAAATCTCAAAACATACTAAGTTCACTGCCAGAACATAACACAATTTCCAATAGAGTCCTTGTTTCCATCTGAAATCAAACCACAGCCAGAGACTGTCCTGTCCACATTTCGATTGGCACTTGAGTCATCTGAGCTCATACCAGATTCACCCACTGATACGGAGACTACATCATCCTAGGCTTCTAGGTGCGGCCTTGTTGGAGGAGGTGTGTCACCAGGGGTGGGCTTCACACCAGGCCCAGTCTTGCTTTCTCTGCCTGCTGCCTGGGGATCAGAAGTGAGCTCCCAGAGCTACTGCTGCCTGCCTGCTGCCATGATCCCTACCACGATGGTCATGTACCCACCCTGTGAAATATTATCAAGGCCCTAGTTAATGCTTCTTTATGAGTTGTCCTGGTCATGGTGTCTCTTCACAGCAATGGAACAGTAAGATTCCCCCTCCACATACCTGGGTTGAACCTAGAATTTCACACGTGCTAGGCAAGAACTCTAACCACTGAGCTTCATCTCCAGGCTATATTGGTCAATTTTTGAAGAAAACTTATTTTGCATTAAAAATAATAGACATAGCTGGGTGGTAGTGGTGCACACCTTTAATTCCAGCATTCTCTGAGTTTGAGGCCAGCCTGGTATACAGAGTGAGTTCCAGGACAGCCAAGGCTCTGCCGAGAAACCCTGCTCAAAAAACCAAAACCAACCAAACAAACAAAAAACCCAAACCAAATAAAAAAAATACTGCCCCCAAAAACAAAACAAACAAAAAGATAGACATTAGTATCTACTAGTTTTAGAAGCTAGTGAATATAAAAGTTCTTATGAAATAGAATGGTGGTAGCTAGAGAGAAGGCTCAGTAGTTGCAAGGACTTTCTGCTCTTCTAGAGAACCCAAGCTCAGTTTCCAGAATTCACGAAACGGCTCACAATTGTAAATAATTCTAGCTCAAGGTATCAGATACACATACTAACACACACACAATCAATCAATCCATCAATTAAAAAATCATAAAGTATACTAACTTGGCCTAGAGAGGTTTTTCTACTATGATCTTACATTAACTGTAAAACTAGTTTCAATAAAATAATATGCTTTTCATTATATACCAGGAAATGATTCCTTTTCAAATTGAGACTTGTCATTTAAATTTACTCACCAAGAGATTCTCCCCAGCCACTCCTCTGTTATTAAAAACCACACACCTAAAAATGAAGAAAGTGATTTCATTATTTCTCTACACAATTCTTTGTGGTGATATGTTATTTATGATTCAATAAAGAATGTCTTAAGTATTAGAATACAAAGTCAGTCATGCTAGTTAACTAGGCAGTGCTGGCACACACACACCCTTAATCCCAGGACTCAAGATGGATCTTTGTGATCAAAGGCCACTCAGGGCTGCATGAGAGTGAATCAGTCTAAAAGATTAACAGAACTCATGCCTTTAATCCAAGCCCTAGAGAGATGTATAAAAACCAGGAGCCCAGTGTCTCAGGCTGCATTCTGAGTCTCCACCCACACTTAGGAGAGGCAGCAGTCTGAGGCTTGGTGAGAGTTTGTATAGACAGTATCAACCCTTTCAGCCTGAGGTAGAGGTAAGAGCTAGTGGCCGGCTGCTTCATTTTTCTGATTTTCAGTTTGAAGCTTGAACCTCAATATGTGTCTCTGGGTCTTTTATTTTTTTTTGTGTGTGTTACAATTCTTCCTAATGATATACTATTGAGATCATCTTACTGACACTAGCCTACAGCATTAAAATAGTATAAAAGTTGGACCAGGGATGTAGCTCAGTTGTTAGAATGCTTGCCTAGCATAGTGAGGCCCTGGGTTCAAATTCTAGCACCATATAAAGTGATCAAGGTGACGGGCGCCTACAACACTAGCACATAGGGAAGTAGAGGCAAGAGGATCAGAAGTGCAGTATCATTTTTACCTAAGTAGCAGTAGAAAGTTTGAGACCAGCCTGGGAGAGATGGAGACCCTGTCTCAAACATCTGCCAAGCAGACTGGAAAAAATCTGTTGTGGGACTTTGAGATATCTTAGCTGCTAAAGGCACTTGCTGTCGAGCCTGGCTTGAGTTCAGTCCTATGACCCACAAAAGAGAGCTGATTCTTGCAAGTTGTCCTCTGAGTCTCACAAAAGCACAAAGGTGTACGAATACACACACACACACACACACACACACACACACAGTACAATTTAAAATGCTTGTAATAATGTAGTATTTTAACACCAAGCAGTAGCATATTGGCAGTCCAAAAATGTTTAACAATTCTCTCTAAATGATAAAAAAAATCCTTATTTTTTTGGCAGTACTAGAGACTGAACCCAGGATTACATGTTTGCTAGCAAACACTCTTACCACTGGGCTGTATCACCAGTTCTAAAGGGTTAAAAAATTCTGTTCAATTAGAAAGTTACATATTAGTCTTGTGTTACTTTTTCCTACTAAAAAGTGTGTACTTTAAAACAGTTTCTATATGTATATGTCCCTGATAAGCATTTTAAAAATAATTTTAAGTCAAACTTATGTGTTTGCTTCAAATGTCTTCTCTACATTGTATTCATAGCACTAACAAGAGTCTATCCATACATTAGAGAATAACTCTTATTCCTCAAGGTTCAGCAAACACAGAGAATTAAAAAAAAATTTACTTTAGCTGAGTGTGGTGGCTCACATCTTTAATCCTAGCACTTAGGAGGCAGAGACAGAAGGAGCTCTATGAGTTCAAGGACAGTCAGAAACTACATAGTGAGATCCTGTCCTAAACATGTTTAGTTTATTTTTAATTATGGGTAGACTGAAAGGATGGCCCCCAGAGGGCACTATTAGGAGGTGTGGCTTTGTTGGATGAATGTCATTGTGGAGGTAGGCTTTGAGGTCTCGCATATGCTCAGTGAAACAGCACTTCCTATTGCCTGTGAGTCAAAATGTAAAAACTCTTAGCTTCTTCTATAGCACCACATCTACTCACTTCCCACCATGATGACAACGAACTAACCCTCTGAACTACAAGTGAGACACCCCAATTAAATGTTTTCCTTTATAAAAGCTGTGGTGGTCATGGTGTCTCTTCACGGCAATAGAAACCCTAACTAAGACACTATGTATCTGCTTGGGAATGTGCACGTGAATGTGGGTGCCTTTGGGGGCAAGACAAGGGAATCAGATTCCTTGGGGCAGGACTACAGGTGGTTGTAAGTTGTCATGTGGATGCTGGGAACAGAACTCTGGTCTTCGGCAAGAGCAACAAGTACTCCTGACTGCTAAGTCATCTCTCTAGGTCTTTACATTTTTAAAAACATCTTACATGTATGTATGTATGTATGTATGTATATATGTATGTATGTATGTATGTATATGTGAGTATGCATTTGCCATGATATAAGTATGGGAATTAGATGACAAATCTGTCCTTTCCTTCTGCCATGTGGGTCCTGGGGATGGAAATTATGTATGTCATCAGGTTTGGTGTCAAGCACAGTTCCTTAGCCATCTTACCAGTTCCAAGACCAGAGTTTTATAAGAGGTAAAAACATTACCACTGGCAGTACTACAAATGCTTGATATAGTGGCATGAACCACCAATATACTACTACTTAGTGTTAAAATATGTAGCTCCCGCTCAACTTTCAGTTAACAATTATATACATTATATATGAACATTTCTTGGTAAAAAAAATCTTGACTCATACCTATATAGGTTCTTATGGATTTAGTTAGTATATATATGTGTATATATATATATATTCATGCCAATTAAAATTCATTTTGCTTTTGTCTGTTTATCTATGCAATCAAGCCCAGGAAAGATTCTATGTTTTGCATTTAATCCCAGTACTCCAGAGGCAGAGGCAGGTAGATCTCTGTGAGTTCAAGGCCAGCCTGGTCTATAGGGCGCATTCCAGGATGGGCTCCAAAGCTACAGAAAAGCCCTATCTTGAAAAACAAAAACAACAAAAAGATTCCAAGTTTCGTCTTTTGGGGTGCTGTGACCTTTGTGAGGGTTCAGAGCAGGGATGAGCTGCTGACCCTATAGGTCATGCTCAATTCTGGTGTTAGGATTCAAGGTACACCACCTCCATTGAATGTGGTGGTTTAGATCTGGTTATTAACTTATTTATTTATTTATCTATTTATTCTGTCATTGCTTTTTGCATCTGAAGTGTTATCTACAGAAATTTTAGGTCTAGCTAAAAGGGAATAAATGGTTAAAAACAAAATCTCAGAAATCAGGCTAAAGAGATGGTTTCGTCTAGTAAAACCCACATAAATCAGACAGTGTAACAGAGCACACTTGTAACGCCAGTGCTGTGGAGGCAGACACAGGTAGTCTCAGGTGAGTGGGAAACAGTCTCAAAGAACAAGGTGAATAGTAACTGAGGCTCTATGTGCATATGCACAAAGGCGTACATGCGGCCACAGTACATCCACATGCACACATGTATGCACTAGCACAGAAATATAATTAGAGAAAACACAGAAATATTACATCATAGCCGGGTGAGGTGGCACAAGCCATTAACCCAGCACTTGGAGGCGGAGGGCAGCTTGGTCTACATAGAAAGTTCCAGGCCAGCTAGGGTCATACAATGAGGCTTTCTCCACTGATTGTTTGTCCTTTTGTTTTAAGAGTGGGATCTCCTACATTTCCCAGGCTGAAGTCACCCTCTCTGCCTCAGCCCCTCAGCCTCCCAACTAGCTGGACTGACAGGCACATTCTACTACATCTGGATTTATTTTTATTTAATCAATCAATTAATTATTATTATTTTTTTTTTTTTTGGTTTTTCAGACAGGGTTTCTCTGCGTAGCTTTGGAACCTGTCCTGGAAGTCACCGTAGACCAGGCTGACCTTGAACTCACAGAGATCCCCCTGTTCTGTCTCCAGAGTGCTGGGATTAAAGGTGTGCGCTACCACTGCAAGGTTTGCCTGGCTTTCCTTTACCTCCCTCCAACCCACAAAAGAATAGCAAGACAGACTAGACGTAAGTAAGTGGCCTTGTAAATTGGCCACTAAGAATCACTTGCATAAGCACCTAAGTCACACGTGTGACCGTGAGTCTGAAGTTCCTAGTTAACAAGAACTGCTTCAGGGATCGAACATTAAGGACAGATTCAAATGGCTTCTGGAGTAAGATGTCACATGCCTGCAGTGTGAGAAGGCCACCAAGCTATAGAGGGGAGAGGAAACCATGGTTTGCAAATGCATGCAAAAGCAACCTATGCACCTGGGACTGGTCTCGAGGCTGCAGACTGGGCATGTGAGCCTTTCCCCAGGCAGCCAAAGAAAGAGGATCAACGCTCGGGACTCCTGTTAGAGAGGAAACTGATCTGATCTCTCCTTCTTTGTCACAGCTGTCTCCTTCTAGTTTGGGCGTGGGCAGAAGGGTAAAGAGGAATGAGGAACCTGCCCAGGCAGGCTGTCCTCTCTCTCACCAGCTGGTGAGAGAGGTGGTGACAAGCCCCTGTTAATTAGCACTCTCCAAACAATTTTCCCCATTTGTTCAAATGACTTTAAATGGTGTACACATTAAAAAAATGGGACTGCTCAATGGTCTTCCTGCATTTTTTAACCATTTAATTCTCTTCTTCTCAAAGACAGACATAACAAATGAGCACAGATGGGAGGAAGTGGGCTGAGAGTCGGTGTGGAGGTGTGAATGAGAATGACCTCCACAGGTTCATGTGTTTGAATGGTCCTTAGTATGTGGAACTCTTCAGGAAGGATCAGGAGGTGTGAATGAGAATGACCTCCACAGGTTCATGTGTTTGAATGGTCCTTAGTATGTGGAACTCTTCAGGAAGGATCAGGAGGTGTGAATGAGAATGACCTCCACAGGTTCATGTGTTTGAATGGTCCTTAGTATGTGGAACTCTTCAGGAAGGATCAGGAGGTGTGAATGAGAATGACCTCCACAGGTTCATGTGTTTGAATGGTCCTTAGTATGTGGAACTCTTCAGGAAGGATCAGGAGGTGTGAATGAGAATGACCTCCACAGGTTCATGTGTTTGAATGGTCCTTAGTATGTGGAACTCTTCAGGAAGGATCAGGAGGTGTGAATGAGAATGACCTCCACAGGTTCATGTGTTTGAATGGTCCTTAGTATGTGGAACTCTTCAGGAAGGATCAGGAGGTGTGAATGAGAATGACCTCCACAGGTTCATGTGTTTGAATGGTCCTTAGTATGTGGAACTCTTCAGGAAGGATCAGGAGGTGTGACCTTGTCAGAAGAAGTGTGTCACTGGGGGGTGAGACACAGATTTCAGAAGACTCATGTCATTTCCTAAAGCAAGCTTTCTTGTCAGACAATCTTTGGACCACCAGCCCACAAATAATGACCCAGAGACTATAATTAATTATGAAAGCTTGACCTTAGCTTAGGCTTTTTCCCAACTAGCTTTTGGAATTCCATATTTTTAAATCTACCACACAGTGCTTGGCTCATATCAGTATGGTACATCTGACTTGCTCTGGGTCTGCTGGGACCATCTAGGCTCTTTATTAAAGCAATCTCAAGGTGTCTTAGGCAGAGACATGAATTTACAATATAAACAAGCATTCTGCAGCAACTCCCAGTGTGCTCTCTGCCTCCTGCTTGTGGTTTTAAGCTGTGAGCTCTCAGCTGTTCGACACCACGGATGTTAACCCTCTGGAACTAAGCTCGGTCAAATGCTTTCTTTTGTTAAGTTGCCTAGGCCAAGGTGTTTTATTCAGCAATGGGAATATAACAAATGCAGAAGCTAACCTCAGTGTTAAGAGCTCATAGTGCCTGGGCAGAGGTCTTGGGTTTAGTTCCCAGCACCCACTTCAGGCAGATTACAACCACCTGCAATCCCAGCTGCAGTGGGCATGATGCTCTCTGGCCTCCATGGGCACCTGCACACATGTATGCAGACACACACTTAAAACAATGAGTCTTAAAAAGGAAATCTGGTATTTGGAACTTTCTGTAACAGGAGAATATGCTAACCACAGTTTCACATGGCTCGCATGTGCCCCCCAAGGGCTCGTGTGTGGGAATTTAATTTAATTGTGAGGTATTAGGAGACTAGAAACTTAATCTATGAAGTTCACAAGTGGGGCACTGCTGCTCTTTCAGAGGACCTGGGTTCAGTTCCCAGCACCCACATGGTGGAGCACAGCCGTCTGTAACTATAGTTCTGGGATATCTGAAGCCATCTTCTGGCCTCCTCAGGCATCAGGCACACACATGGTACATGGACATACGTACAAAACAAAGATAAAAAAATCTTTTAAAAATGGAAATTCTAAGAGAGGTTGAGGATATAGCTAAGTGAGTACTTAGCAAGCACAAGTCCAAGTTTATTTCCCTAGCATCATAACAAATAGAACCTCAGTCATTGGTTTAATATAAAAAGAAGCAGGCGTGCTGGAACATGCCCTAGCACTCAGGAGGCAGAGGCTGCCAGCATATCTCTGTGAGTTCAAGGCCAGATCATCCTGGTCGATATAGCAATATAACCAGGGCTACACAGTGAGATCTTGTCTACAAGCAAACAAACAAAAAAACCTAGTTTCAAAATACTTGCTATATATGTAATTGAGACTCCAGAAAGAAAAGACAGGAAGAATAAAGAAAAATTGATGAACTAATAACCCCAAACTTTCCAAATTTGACAAAATATACAAATTTATATATTAGAGAAAGCCCGAAGTAATAGAAATTTAAACAGAAAATGAATTATAAATAGTATTACTTAAATCTACCATATTCATTAATTACATTAAATATAAAAGGACTAAAATTCCAGTTAAAGAGCTGGAGAGATGCTTCTAGTAGGCCAGGGCTTTTTTTTTTTTTTTAACCTTTGTGGTCTAACAGTGTACCTGTCCCTTCATAATGCCGTGTCAGTGAAGGGACAGGTACACTGTTAGACCACAAAGGTTAACAAAAAAAGCCCTGGCCTACTAGAAGCAGGTCAAGGAGACAGACGATGAAGACAAGGCTTCCAAGCAGAAACAAGAAGAGGAGCAGAGCAGGTTCAGGGACTTAAAGCAAAGGCTGACAGAAAAGGTTCCCTGATTACAGTGAAATAAAAAACCAGGCAAGAGTGAGCTGCTCCTGACGCCCAGGATTACCATGACTCTCTATTCACTTCTAGTTAAACACCCGCATTTCTTGTTATAACATCCTTTGTCACCTACAATGTGAGCTGCCTGACATGAGTGCTGGGAACTGAACTGGGGCCCTCTAGAGAGCAGCAAACACTCAGAACTCACTCCTGAGCCATCTCTCCAGCCCTGCATGATCTCAGCAAACAATATTTATGGCATTTGAAGAGTTACTTGCCATGAACTGAGCAGCTAGACATTCAAGGATATAAAAAGTTATCAAAGGAGTTTCATGTGGATGGTGAAAGGAAGGAACATCAGGAATCTAAGCCCAATAACAGCTACTAAGAGAACTCAAGGTCAGCCTGGGCTATATAACAAGTGCATCAAAAATGAAGTTGTTAGGGCTCACCAAGAACTAATAACATTCCAAACAGTTTAGCAGAAACCACACAATTATCTGTAGCAAAGGCAGGAAGCTCAATCTTGATCTTGTTACATAGTAGGTGTATAATTTTGGTTAAACTATTACCAAGTCATTAATGTAGCTTGGTAAATTCAAGGCCATCCTGTGCTATGTGATGAATCTTAAGATACATGGGCTACATAATGAGACTCTGGCTCAAATAAAACATGTCTTGGAATTAGGTGTATATGAAATAAGATTATGTATAGTGCATAGTAAGGAATTTATTACTGGCAATCAATCAACAAAGTTAATTTGAAATTTTCATTTACAACTGACATGATTGTACAAACTAGCAGATGATACTGCATGACAATTCAATACATTCCAGTCCAGGTCTCTATTCTTTTTACATATATTCTGTCAACTAAATATGTAGCCCAGTAAGCTGAGTGCTCATAGGTAACAGCAGAGCAGCATCACAGGCATGGCAAGAAGCATGGATTGTAGGTTGATAAAGAAGCCAGCAGCTTCCCTGACTCATCAAGCACACCCTTTCTGTTGGCTCACTCACTGCCTGGCCAGGCAGCTTACTCTAGGCTTTCTTAGGCAATAGGCTACCCAACACATCTTACTGCTACCTGGCCCTTCTAGAATGACTAAGTTCTTCCAGAAGCCAGATAGTGGCCCTCATTCACTCCCATAGACCCCAAGAACAACACTTTCTAAATGTATGTTCTTGGTGAGGGACCAGTTAATGTTCTTTGTAGACTACACATAATG
This sequence comes from Mesocricetus auratus, assembly GCF_017639785.1. NCBI lineage: Eukaryota > Metazoa > Chordata > Mammalia > Rodentia > Cricetidae > Mesocricetus > Mesocricetus auratus. The sequence goes on from NW_024429198.1 coordinate 41,823,972, forward strand.
AATTCTAGGAGGAAGAATGTATCCTGTGCAAAACAAAAAGGGGAAGAGCAGGGAGATCAGAAAAAGATGTTTCTGGAAGCACAAGCAGTGTCTAACCCAGTGGCAATTTCCTGGTCCAGCTTACCATTCCATCTTTGTTATCTAAACTAGTAACATTCAAGTCTCTCTAAGGAGGATGGGAGTTCTGAACACAGAGTACGAGTACATCTGATGGGCATGCTAACTCTTATAAAAGAACTCTGACCCTGGAAGGTTTGAGGTTACTTCTGTGTGTGTATGTGTGTTGGGAATGGAAGCAAAGCCTTGGGCATGCTGGGCAAGTACTTGGCCACTAAGATACACCCTTATTTTTGAGGAGTATTTGAGAGTAGACTAATAATGGGATCATTGGTCAGTATCTACCACAATTATTTTTCTAGTCTATCATTAGACAACCTAAATTTTTCTAATATGCTTGCCCTAGCTAGTCTCAAGAACAATAAGTTATCTCATTTTTCACACTTGGAAAATGTTATTACAAAAAGTAAATTATCAAGATAAGAAGTTTCTGATGTTAACTTAAAATAGTTTCTAATCTAAAATGGGGGAGGAACAAACTTTTGCTTCAACAGCTCCATTTTCCTTAACTTGGTTTTCTTCATTCTTCCTCCCTTGGAGGAATCTACAGATTGTCCCAAGGTACCGCTAATGATGCTAGAAATGTAACATATCATTGGGACCTGTGATATCTTGGTTACCACACCCCTACATAAAACTTCAAACAGAAAAGCAGTGAAATTTTAGCCTTATTTAAACCATTTCTCAAATGAGTCACTTTCCTTGCTGCCAATCAGTGGGTTCCGAGGTGACTGAAAGGTCACTGTGCTGTAAGACCACTTAACAAAATAGTGCTTTCTCTAAGTAGGAGAAAAGTAGTGAAATATGTTTCAAACTGCAAATCTTAAGGTTGAAAAATTCTCAAAAAAATTAAGAAAGATGCCCTCCCTTTCTTCTGACTCAACTTCCCTGTCTCTCTCCTTTCCCTGTCAGCCTTACCAAGTGTATGCTTGGCTCCTGCGCTGGCCACCCCCAAGGACATCAGATGATAACAATAATCCATTTGGGGGAGGTTTCTGGAGACCACATCCTGGGCTGTACACATGCTAAGCAAGCATAGTAGCGCTAAATGGACCACATCCAGGGCCTCACACTAGCACTAAATTGATCCTCAGCCCTCAACCCTTGTGTGTGTGAGTGTGTGTGTGTGTGTGAGTGTGTGTGTGTGTGTGTGCACCCTTAAAGCATGATCGTGTTTTCTACTCTCCTTGTGTCGCCCTGGGTACTGGAGCTGAAGTGATGGGGTTGGGGAGATGGCTCAGTGGTGAAGTCCTCACTGTGCAAGCATGAGGACCTGAGTTCAGAGTCCTATACAAAAGCCAGGCACAACAGAAAACACCTGTAAGCCCAGTGTATGTGGGGGTGACACAGAGAAAGGCGGGTGGAGCCCAGAGGCTTGTTCACCAAGCTAGTCTAGCTAGCTAAAGTGGTAAGCTCCAGGTCCAGTGAGAAACCTTTCCTGCCCCCCACAAGAAGAAAGAAAACGGAAGAGATATGGAGAGTGACAGAGTAAAACACCCTATGTCAACTTCTAGCTTCCGCATGTGCACACATGGGTGAGCACATTTGTATCTACACATATGTACATCATATACATGCCATAGAGTTAAAGTGTTCATTGGCCACATACACACACACACACACACACTAAAACAACAACAACAAAAACAAACTCAAACGACAACTAAGTCTGGATTGGGGAAATGGCTCATTCTGTACAGTAAGGACTTGAGTTTGAGCCCCAGAACCCATTCTATAACATTGCAAGTGGGGCTGGGGAGATGGTTAAGAGCACCAGCTGCTCTTCCAGAGGCTGAGGGTTCAATTCCCAGAACCCATGTGGCAGCTCACAACTGTCTGTAACTCTAATCCCCAGGGATCTGACATCTGTCTGGTGGCCTCTACAGGGTCCAGGCATGCCCATGGCACACAAACATAGGCAAAACACCCACATGCATAAACAAACAGGATGCTGTGTGGTGACAGGGCGCATTTGTAATTCCAGCACTGATGATACAGAGACAGGCAGCTTCTTGGGGATCACTGGCCAGTTGGCCTTGTCTATTTGCCAACCTCTTGACCAGTGAGAGACCCTGCTTCACAACAGAACTAAAGAGTTCCTCTGAGCTCTATAATGCTTATACACATATGCATCACACATACACAATGCCTGGACTCTGTGACTGTCTCCTGGACTTTAGGACAAAGGCATTTGTGACTTACTTTTACCCCACTTTGGGGCTGAGGATCCATCCTAGGGCCTCATATATGCTGAGCCAAGCGCTCTTACACCGACATTCCTCTCAGCGCAATCTGAATTTTGTTGGAGCCTTTGTTAGTTGGGTTTTCTGTCGGTTGCAGCCAATTCTGGGCCTATAGAATGCACACTTCCCTGTTTCTGCATATGCTGTCACTTCAACTAGACTATAGGTTCCTGGGGAATATAAGCTCTGATACTGCACAGCGCCGAAAGACTTAATGACTGACCCAGATTTCAATGAGCTTGTTATTACATAATTCTGGATGGGTCACTCTTTAGCATTAACCGGGGTGGAGCATAATGATAAATGACTGAAAAGACCAAGGTAGAAGCTGAACCAGATATAGTCAGAATCACTGTTTTCCCCTTGTGTGTGTTGTAGTCCAGGAAATCAATTCAGAGAATGGAAAAAGGACTTTAAAAAAAACAGGATATTATTTAGGTACAAAATACTTCCTATTAGGCTCTGCTACTACATGTTGGTTTCTTTTATTATGCTTTTTAAAAACTTCATTTTCTTAATATTGTTTTTTGGTTTTGGTTTTTTCGAGACAGGGTTTCTCTGTATTGTTTTGGAGCCTGTCCTGGAACTCACTCTGTAGACCAGGCTTGGTCTCGAACTCACAGAGATTCCCTGCCTCTGCCTCCCGAGTGCTGGGATTAAAGGCGTGTGCCACCACCGCCCTGCAAACTTCATTTTCTTGATGAGTGTTTCATTATGTTGTTCAGGCTGGGCCCCAAACCCCTGGGCTCACGTGACCATCCTGCCTCAGTCTGCTGAGCAGACTATAGGTATGTATGTCACAAACAGAAATTGTGTGTGTGAGTGAGTGAGTGAGTGTGTGTGTGTGTGTGTGTGTGTGTGTGTCACAGTGTGCATGTGGAGGCCAAAAGACAACCTCTGGTGCAATGGATTACAGACACCTGTGCTATACCTGTGACAGATGGCTTTTTTTGTTTGTTTTAAAACAAGGTTCTGAGGGTTTCCAACTCAGGTCCTCATGCTTGCATGGCAAATGGTCTTAAATGGTCTTTGTCACCTGAGCCATTTCCCCAGCTACTAAACTGCGATTTTTTTTAAAGAAGCCAGCATGGGAGCTGGAGCGATGGCTCAGCAGTTATAGGCACCGGCTGCTCTTCCAGAGGACCCAGGTTTGGCTCAGAGTGTCCACATTGTAGCTCACGACCATCTGTAACTCCAGTTTCTGGGTACCCGAAACCCTCACACAGACACACATATAAGTAAAACACAAATGCACATGAAATAACAATAAATAAATCCTAGAAGAGGGAGAAGAGGAAGAGGAGGAAGAGAAAGAAGAAGATAATGCCTGTGGAGCCTACCGATTACTTGTAGCACGTGGGCAACTGAGGCAGCCTCGAGTACACACCGAGTTGTAGTCTAGCTTAGGCTACAAAGTGAGACTCTGTCTCAAAGAAAAAGCCCTTTTTGTTATTAGAGGGAACTAGCCTTTACCTAGTACTTTTCCCATGGGATGCTTTGCTCTCAACCTACTTGTGGCCTTGAGACCTTCCTTATTTCATACGCCCTCCAGGAAACATTTGTCCCAACAGATTGATAAAATTGGAAAGAATTTATCTGGCTCAGCAATAATCTCCTCCAGAAGGGCGTTTTTGCAACCATAGTGCTGTGAAGATGGTCACTGTAAGCAGGTCAAATATTCTCTATCCAAGCCTATTTACCTTTGCCCTAGTTAGAACACCTTTGCTCATAATTATCTTATATCAACTTTGGCCTAGTTTCCTTCCCGTCAATCATTGATTTTGAGAGAGTGGAAAGCGTTGTGTTTACATCAACCAGAAGCCCTTCATTTTCATTCATCCACAAGCCAGGGTTGGATTCTCTCTCGTGCCTCAGTGTCTTATCAGACACCACCAGTTCCCCGAGGACCTGACAGAACTCAGAACCTGGCCCTGTCCCCTCTCTCCCCCAAGTCTTCCGTTTTCACACGCGTGGAGCTGAGTCCTCTGTATCACATGGATGCTTATCTCTGTCCACAAAACTCTGTAAGGAGACACTACAAGATGCCCACGCGCCCCTGAAAGGAGATGTGATGTGCCTTGTGCTTCTAACTTATAAAAAGCTCCTATTCTGATTCGACTAGAGGATGACAGAAAGAAGACAAACTTTTCTAAAGGCCTTCTGTGTGTGGACAAGTGCTGTATACACCCCACCTAAATCCCCCGGCATAAAAGAGGGAGCCTTGATGCGGCGATCCAGTCAACTGCTAGGATCACTCTGCATGTGGCAGTCCCAACGTGAGAGTCCAGGTTGAATCCTAAAGTCCACGTTACAAAGCCTTCCTCAAGCCCTGTCATCCTGGCCCCCCACCCCCAACAGCTCAGCTCCTTTTTGCCTCCTCAGGATGAAGAACAGCCTTCGGTCAAGCTTTCAGATTTACATTTTACTTCAGTGGTTTTGAGACTACCTGTCCTTTCTGTAGTCGCCTGCAAGCCCTGCTCGGGACTCTGGGGTGACTCTCATTTGCCCTGCTTTGGCCAGTAGAATACAAAAGTAATAATGTGGGAGTTCTAAGTTTGGGCCTTAGAGGCCCTGACAGCTTCTGCTTTTACATTCAGTAAAGTCTCTTCCACCCAAAGAACAGAGTGAGCCTGAGGGTAGATGAGGCATCGTGACAGCAGAGTGGTCCCAAGGTCCCCAAGCATGTAGCCTTCGTAACAGCTAACCACATACGCACAAATAACCCTGGCTAAGACTGAATTTTGTGACCTTAACCCAAACTGCCAGTCCCTAGGACTGGACAGAATGGTTATTTTAAACTGCTAACCTTTTGTGGGGGGGGCGGACATGTTGTTAAGTGATAAAAGTGAACAGATACAGCCTCTCTGACTTAGGTCAGAGGCTTCAATTTTTTCTTCTCAAGGCTCTATTTGTTTTTTGTTTGTTGGTTTGTGTTTCAAGACAGGGTTTTTCTGTGTAGATTTGGAGCCTGTCCTGTAACTTGCTCTGTAGACCAGGTTGGCCTCAAACTCACAGAGAATCGCCTGCCTCTGCCTCCTGAGTGCTGGGATTAAAGGTGTGCACCACCGCCACCACCGCCGCCACCACCGCCACCACCACCGCCACCACCCAGCTCAAGGCGCTATTTGTAAAACTCAGGATTTCTTTGTGCTTGTGTATGTGTTGCATGTTCTTGTTGGTATGGGTGGGTACATGTGGGTCACGTATGTGGAGGAAAGAAGTTGATGTGGGGTCTTTCCCCAGTCACTATCTGCTTTAGCTTTTCAAAAAAAGGTCTCTAAGTGGACCTGAAGCTCATCAGTCTGGGTGAAATGGTTGACCTATGAGTTTCAGGACTTAACTTCCTCCATTTTTTCCCAGTGCTGGGATACCGGCAATTATCTCACTGTTCAGCTTTTTTTTTTTTTAATGATTTTTATTTTATGTGTATGAGGGTTTGTTTGCATATATGTATGCATATCATGTTGCATGCCTGGTGCCCATTCAGGTCAGAAGAGTCTGGAACTAGACAGTGGTGAGCTGCCATGCGGTGCTGGGTATTAAGTCTGTCCCCTGCAAGAGCAGCAGGTGCTCATAATTGCTAATCCACCTCTCTTACTACCTGTGCTCGGCTTTTCATGTGGATTCTGAGGATCCGAACTCATGTTCTTCTGTATGCTGGGCAGGCACTAAGTGACCGAGTCATTTACTCAGCCAGGGCAGAGACTCTAAGTCCCAAGGTCACCGGAGAGAGGACTGACAATTGTCTTTCTCTTCCTCCTCCTTCCTGCCAAGGCCAGTCTGATCTAGCCCAGAAAACTTCACACTCAGGCTGAAGTACACCATGGGATAGGTCTCCATGGCCTCATGAACCCAGAGTAATGACAAATATGTAATCGTAACTCTCTGAGGTTGAGCAGGAGGACCAAAAGTTCAAGGCCATCCTTAGCTGGTTCTTTAAGCTGCTGATAAAGAATTGGCCCAGTCTTCTCCTCACAAGGTCCCCAGAAAGTTCAAGTTTTTGGATTCTTTGTGTCCCCTCATAATTCCTAGCACAAGCCTTCCCTACATTTTGACTATATAGTGACTCTGATGTTAGCCTGGGCTATATGAGATCCTGTCTCAAAATTGGGCAGTGGCTTTATAGATCCCTACATTTTTAGCATGACCAAGTTTTAGATGTATATTAGAAACATGTTTCAGTCTAAGTGGATGCTGTTTAAACGGAATAATCGTGGGTCCCTTATACTTCTTAGCAAACTCCAAGTCTAGAATACTTTGAGCTTCTGAGAGAATGCCACTTTATGGACATAATAGGCTTTGTCTGTAAAAGATCAGAACTAATTTGTTAAAACAGAATTTTCTACTATGATATTTCCCTCTTTATAACGAAGTGTCATACAAATGAGTATTTCCAGTTTAGAAAAAAAAAAGAGTTGACTCTAAACACAAGTCACACAATATTACCCTCAGCTAAAGAAGAACATCACACCAAAAAACAGTACCTTTCATAACAGCCTTGCTTTAAGACTCCAGAGCTGAATCTGAAATGTAAAGCTGCCAAGTCACTTGGAAAAATTAAATTGTGCCTAGTGGCCAAGTTGAATAATGGTTGTTTAAAAATGCTATGGTATCAGCTGGCCAGCAGTCATGTGCACCTGCAAATTCAGGTGGACAAAAAAGGAACTGATTGCCTGTGGAAAAATGAGGATGACCTACAGCCGAACATTTCCACACTTGGATCTAAGCCAGGTGAATAAGATTAACAAATCTAAGGCCCCAAATCAAAGTGTGACAGGAGACACCCCCCACCCCCACCCCCCCCACCCCCACCCCCGTTTACTGTTCGCTCGGAACTGCTGTTCTGCATTGCACTCTCTCACGGGGTCTCCCACTCGGAACTGCTGTTCTGCATTGCACTCTCTCACGGGGTCTCCCACTCGGAACTGCTGTTCTGCATTGCACTCTCTCAAGGGGTCTCCCACGTCTCAGGCGTGGGAGCACGTGTGGGGACATGATGCTAGCAATGCTCAGGTGTTCTAATACCATTTCTCATTTATCTTAAATGTGTTGTATGGTAATATGCTAAGAGTCATTTCTTATGAGGTGATCAGTTACGAAATGGAAACAAAAGAGAAATCAGAGTTAGGTAATAATTTAGGAGATTTCTTAATACATGAGGAAGTATGAATATGTCTGTATTTGAAACATACCTCTAAGAAAAAAAATTTTTGTTTCTTTTTTTTTTTTTTTTTCCTCGAGACAGGGTTTCTCTGTGTAGCCCTGACTGTCCTGGAACTTGCTCTATAGACCAGGTGACCTCAAGCTCAGAGATCTGCCTGACTGTACCTCCCCAGTGCTGGAACTAAAGGTGGTGTGCACCACCACCTGAAGGAAATTTGGGAAGGACGCAGGGTACCCTAATGGCCTGGAACTCTCTACAAAGATTAAGCTGGTCTTGAACTTGAGGCAATCTGCTTGTTTCTGTCTCCCTAGTGCTGCCACGCTCACTCAGCCTGAAATAGTCATATGTCGGTAAGAATTAGGTGAAAAACCAGGTACCTGTATCCTAACTCTTCACTGAGACGGATCATATGAAGGATGTAGGATTCCTTGCTTGTTCCGGTGAGGCCAGGTAACAGCAAGATAGTGGGTCTGGTGCTGGCATCCACATAGCAGGAACTGTCATTGTTATCAGACCAGTCCAGTGAGATCTGTCCTCCATCTGCTGTCTTAATGAGTTCACTGAAAGTAAGGGTTCCAAAGGCACGACTGAGCAGCGTTTTACATTGCATCTCGGTGTTTTCATTCTATAAATATGACATTTTCTGGTCATATCAAAATAACTTACCTACATTCACATATAGATAACTATAAGCCACTTTCTTTCATTACAAAAATATTATGAAGATTAATTCCATATTTCCAGCAGTCCCAATAACAGGTAAGAGGTAAAAAATGAATTTCAGAAGGGGAAAAATTAGAGTAATTGGGGTGTGTCTATGTGAACTTGGTCAAAATACATTATATACATGAACAAAATTATCAAAGAACCAATAAATTATTATTTTTGAATGAACTTAAAAAGAATAAATTTTAAAGAACTTCAAATATTTGGGTGGGAGTGTGGTAAGCCCCTGCACACACACATACAACCCTTCATAAATTTATGTTAGTCATTTCCTTATTACTCTCAAATGCATAGCATTTAACCCCTATTGATTGAGGTCATACAGATATCAACATGGAACTCTGCTTGGTTCCGGTGCTGACTTGTTCTATGCTACAACTCTCTGATTCGATAATGCATCCCTCACTGAGTACCCTGCAAAGTTTGCTTCCTAAATGACTTCTCATGTAGCATCTATGGGCCCAACAGAGAGGAAAGGAACTCCAAAAAGACCAGATGACTCAGGGAAATTGCTAATAGACACCATTTAAATCTCCTGGCTAAATATGTTCCCACCCACATCTACAACACCTCAAAACATTATCCTCAAAAACCCATGTGATTGTTACTATGAGCTCTTTTGTGGGGAGACACACAAAACCTGAAGCGATTGACAGTCTCGCCCCTGTGCTAGGATCGACAACACCTGAATAATTAGTCCATCTCATCAAGGTGCCTAGGTTCTCAAGGACAAATTTGAAAACAGTACCCCCTCCCCCAAAACGAATCGCTTCTCACATCCCAGAAATAAGCTAGGGCTTCCATTCTGCCCATTTACATTAGGATGAGAAAAGAAAAAAAGGCGGGGAAGATCGACACCTGAATATTTCCCTGCAGCTGGAGGGAGGTGGGTAGGCAGGGCATCCCTCCTATTTTCTTCTCTTAAGTTCTGCTTCTTTTGTTAGCCACAGATGTAGAACTGGCAGCAGGACTTAAAACCTGTGATCTGGAAGGTATGTCTCAAACAGACAGCCACTTACTTCCTGTACTGCACCAGGGGCTTGGCAGTGATGAAGGGTCTTAGCAGTGTCTGTCCTCGGCTCTCCCAGCACCATACTGTCGGGTAATAGGTTTCTGTAACCACGGGACAGTGGTCCTGGAGGAAGCGGCCGAAATTCTTGCCTCCAGTCACTAACTGGGGTTTCTGCCGGGAGAAGCAGCATCGGTGAGGGGTCCAGAACAAAGTTTACGGCGGCGACCGTAAACCAGCAACCAGCAACCAGCAACCAGAGATTTATCGATGTCCCCACCCGCAGGCCGCGCGCGAGCCCTCGGATTCCATCTCCCCGGAGACTGACGCCCAGAAGCCACAATCACAACAGTCCCAAGATGCGCTCAGTTGCATCCCGGGGGAAACACGAACTGAGCGCCGGGTTGCCCTCCCCGAAGTACCGCAGCTATGCTGGCCGGACCGGGGCAGGGACCGCCGGGAAGACCCGGTGGCTAGTGTCGTCCGCGCGCCCTCGGGGCCCCGGGGCCCTCCACGCTCCACCGCCCCCGCCCCCGGCTCACCTTGGCAATGCTGCTCAGGTAGTAGCAGGCATAGGCGACGCTGAAGCCCAGGATCAGCGACAAGCCCACGCCCGAGCCGAAGAAGCCGACGCGGACCTGGTGCTCCAGGTAGAGCGCCAGCTCCCGGGACAGCACCCGCAGGTCCATGGCCAGGCGCTGCATGGCGCGAGCGCGGCGCAGCTGCGGCGGAGGCCGTCCTGCCCGAGCGCCCGGACCCGCGATGCAGGGGAGCGGCGCCTGCGGGGCGGAGCGCGGCCTCGGCCAACGGCGGCCCGGGAGGCGTGGCCCGCCCCGCCCCGCCCCGCCCCGCCCGGGAACCTTCCAGACGCGCGCTGGAACGCCCCGCTGCCGTGGACCCCCGGGTGTCCCTCGAGAGCCGGGAGAAAGCACGTGAGCCTTGCAGAAGAAAATGGGCCCGGCCGCCACCTGCCGCCGTGACCTTGAGCTCGGGAGGCAGGCACTTGCTTCGGATTCCAAAGTTGACGCGGAAGGAGAGCTTGCACTACGCAGGGAGATAATCCTCCATCCCACTGGAGGAGCTTGAGTCCCTAGGGAAACTATCCAAAGGAAAAAAACCTCCCATCAACTTTCAGTCTCCCGGTGAACCTTTTAAATAGCCAAGGGCTATTATCTGAGAGCTGGGTCTTGAAAAGGTCAGGAGCCGGAAATAGGATTCAATCATGTGGTTGATTAATGCTGTGAACTCGCAGGTGTATGGCAATTCGGGCTGATTACACAGGATGCACACGGGGAAAGCATTTTTCGAAGTAGGCTCTCTTAGGCTTGTTTGTGGCGACGTGACAGAAGTCTGTAAGTTGAAACAACGGTGGCTAAGCATATACAGGGAAACAGTGGAGGCAAGGGCTGATGAGACTACGAAAAATGTCAGCTTGTTTGAATGTATCGTTTTTGTTTTTTTTTTTTTTAAGGCAGTCTTATGTAGCTCATGCTTGCCTTGAACGCACTGTGTAGCCAAGGGTGACCCTGAACTTCGGCTCTTCCTGCTTTCACCTTCCTAGTGCTGGGATTATCAACCAAACTGGGATTACCACCAAACCAAGTTTATGCAGTGCAAGGATTCGAACCCAAGACTTGGGGCTGATAGACAGATACTCTACAATGAGCTACATGCCTAGCTTTTTTTTATGTCAGCACATGGTAGTTGTATTTTATGGATTAGAGTGTGAGACGGCAGTACATGCGTGATCTATAATGATCACACCAAGATAACTAGCACGTCCATGCCTGCACACACTCATCCCTTCTTCGTGTTGGGAACATAATAATTTTGAAATAATAAAGTGTTGTCACCAGTTAGGATTATAAAGCACGATCTCTCACTTGACAGGAAACGAGATGCGCTTATTTGCCTTTGATTTGTTTAGTGAATCTTGTTGGGGTTGGTAACCAGAATAATTCAGTTACTTTCACTGAACGAGGTCCTCTGGATTTCTCGCTCTCGCTTTGTATTGTTTTTGTTCCTTCAGACCACCATTTCTCAACCTGTAGGATGCAAGCACCACCACCACCACCCCCCACCTTTGACTGATCCTTTCTTTCACAGGAGTGGCATATCAGATATTCTGCATATCAGGTATTTACATTACAATTCATAACAATAGCAAAAGTACACTTATGAAGTAGCAATGAAATAATTTAAGGTTGGGGGTCACCGCAACATGAGGAACTGTATCAAAGGTCTCAGTGTTGGGAAGGTTGAGAACCACTGGTCTAGACAGTCTAAAGTCTAATGTATATCAGGTTGGCCTCCAACTCACTGTGGAGCTGAGAATGACCTTGAACTTGTGATTGATTCTCTTGCCTCTGTCTCCCAAAGGTTGAGATTAAGGGGTTGCACTGACACCAAGTCCAGTTTTGTGGGCTTCTGGGGATCAGAACAGAGTTTGTTCATGCTTACAAGCACTCTACCACTGAGCCACATTCCCAGTCCCTCACTTTTTTTTGAGATAAGGTCCTACCGTATAGCCAAGATTGATCTGAAACTCACTGTGTTGCCTGGGTGGCCTAAGAACTCGTGGTCACTCTGTTTCAGTCTCCTAAGTGAGTGCCACCTCAACATCAGGACCCCCCCCCAACCCTGGCCAGTTTCTTGTGAGATAAAGTCTTGCTGTGCAACATGGCTAGGGAACTTTGTGGTTCAGACTGGCCTGGAACTTGTGGGAGTCTTCAGTCTGAACTGTTTTGTGCATGATGAAGCTGTGTCTTTGCCAAGGCACCTTCTGATTATTTTAATCAAAGAGCTAACTGGTCAACAGCTAGGCAGGAGGTAGAGGTGGGACAGCCACACAGAGGCACTTTGAGCAAAAAGGGCAGAGTCTCGGGAGTCTCCAGAGATGAAGAGAGAAGCAAGAGAAACACGCTGTGTGGAAAGAAGGTACAGCTATGTGAAGAGGATAGATAATGTAAGAGTTAGCTAGTGGACTGGAGAGATGGCTCAGTGGTTAAGAGCACCACCAGATGCTCTTCCATAGGTCCTGAATTCAATTCCCAGCTACCACATGGTGGCTCACAACCATCTGTAGTGAGATCTGGTGCCCTCTTGTGGAGTACAGTCATGCATGCATGCAGAACACTATATGCATAATAAATAAATAAAAATAAATCTTTAGAATCATGTTCTTCTGGTCAAGGCCTCCTTTTCACCTTTCCTCCGCCATGGTGCATCATACGCCTGAGTTGGCTTCTCAGCATGTCTTTTCTCAAGACTCAGAATCAGGCAATTCCTGGCCAAGAAACAAAAGCAAAATCGTCCTGTTCCTCAGTAGTTTCACATGAAAACCAGTAACAAAATCAGGTACAATTCCAAAGAGAGGACACTGGAGGAGAACCAAGCTGGACCTGTAAGGATTCACACAATGGCAGGACTGAGAGCTTGCACTGAATCATGGTGGACGCAATCTATCCTACCAGATGGAGTTCAGCGTATTTAACCTGGAGACTTGCTTATGTTTAAGTTGGGAATGGTTTTTTTCAGTAATAAAAAAAAAGAGCTTTTCAGAAAATATAAATAAATAAATCTTTTTTTAAAAAGGACTTAGCTAGTAGCCAGCTTGAACTGTCAGCTGAACAGTTATAATTAATAATAAATCTCTGGATATTTATTTGGGACCTGCTGCAGAGACTCAGAGAAACTCCGCCTACACATGAGTTTCAAAGGTAGCACACCATATTCAAATATACTACATAAAATCTCTAAGGTTAAAACTTTCAACTCTTCAGTCAATATTCAAAAATAAGGAACTCAGCAAGAAAGTATTTTTTGTTACAGTTTTCTTTTTCAGACTTACTTCTCTATCTCGCGTATGTATGTGCAGGTGTAGGCTACTGGAACTTTGGGAGCATTTAACTATGAGCACTTCTGAGCTACCTCACCTGTGGATGCTGGGAAGTGAATTCCAGGCCTCTACAAGAGCAGCAAGTGCTCTTAACTCCTGAACCATTTTTTTCTGTCTCCCCCATTACGCTTTACTTTGTTTATAAGTGTCACAATGAACATTTTTGAACAGTTAAAAGTTATTTTTAAAAACAACTTAAAACTCATTGTAAAGGCATACATTACACAAAAGGGAGTATTGCTAGTAGGAAGACTGAAAACCTTTTATTTATTTTGACAATTTTTGTTAAGTAGCCCCAGATGGCCTTAAACTTACTATGTAGACCTGGGTGGTCCAGATCTTGCAACAGTCCTCCTATCTCTGCCTCCTGAATGTTGGATCAAGGTCAAAAAATTCTAAGATTTAATGGAAGGCAAGTCTTAAATACAAACGCATCACCATGAAATTTGTGTAATATATCATGTTTAATCGATGTCTCCTATACTAAAACATAGAAAATCTACCTAAAAATATATACATCCAGAAAAACACAAAAGAGAAGAGTGGGTGATTTCAGAGAGTGAAAATAGGTGACTAGATGTGAAAAACAGAATTGATGTATTACTGAATAACTTTTAAATTTTGTATCATGTTTTTGTATCACGTGCAAACAACAACAAAGGGCAAAGAGAACTTTATTAGTTAACATTGTTTCAAGGTTAAGAGCCAAACCATAGAAGGTATCCTGGTGTTAATCTTATAAATTTTGGATGAATGTATCCATTTGCTCTCTGGAAACCAGTAGGATCTGCTCCCAAGTGCTGGGATTAAAAGTGTAAACCACCAACGCCGGGTGGGTATGATTTCTTTATGAGATTTTTTATTTAAAAAATAAAATAATTTTACTTAAGTTTTCTTTGTGATAGATTTGTGGTGAAATTATTGTCACATCTATGCCAATATATAGCGAACCTTCAATTACAATGCCATTTTTGGTCTTTGATCATTTATAGAAGTTTCCCGAAATATGGACTCTCCTGAAAATGTTATGTTTATTGAAACTTTTCTGTCATCCAGAGCAGTATCACTTTTAACAACAGGCATTAGGTCTTTTAATTGCTGTGAAGGAGTTTCCCTAATGCTGGCAGGGAATGATTGAACCACATTTGACTCTGGAGCCCATGGGAGTCCCCTTAAGGCATTTCCTGATGTCAAAGGGTTACCTTGCATGTCCCTTGTTGATATGCATCATTAATCCAAAGCCAGTCCTTGCCACACCTTCGGCATACTCCAGAAAGCTGGGGTCTTCTGTTTTAGATCATCTCTAGAAAAAAAGCAAAGAACACTTGCCTACTACAATCCCTTTTCAGATGGCCTTGTTTACTACGATGAAAACATCTGAACTTTTATTTTTCTTGAAACTTTTTAGAAATCACTTCTATCAAAGTAGGATCATAAGCGTGAAATCCAGTATCAATTCATCTACTGGTGCTGATCTTGCCTTTAAAGGCCCAATCCCCTTTACATTCTGAATTAGCATTTTCAGAAGTCAACAATTTGATTAATATTCATCTGACTTCTAGATCTGATACTATTCTATTTGCAACCAAAGGCAACCTTTGCAAAATATCAGTGAAGGCTTCTTTTGGGTATTGTATAATTTTAATAAATGACTCAGACTTCTTTCCTGATTCTTCAGCATTGTTCCTAGCTTTTAAAGCTGCTAAATGACATAGAGCCAAGGTGTAATCGTCAAATTCAAAGTGTCTTTGCAACTCAACATATTGGCCTTTACTTAGCAACTGATTTTGGGAAATATTAATATCTGTATCACTATTTCACTCTTCTATGGCCCTAGCTTCCTCTTTCTACTGTGTTTGCCATGATAACAGGACCAGCTTCCAATATTGCTGTAGCAGTCCTTAGGTATATTCTGTTCCAACTTGCCCATGAATTTAACATCTGCTTCACTTAAGATGAATGTATACCATATGAAATGACCACTTTCTTAAATCTCATCAAATGTAACATTTCTATAGGATTCCAGTTAATTTCTTGCATAACCTTGGGAGGTGTCTATCATCTGGTAATTATTCTTTTATAGTGACTGGATAAACTAAGTTTGGTTTTCTAATGACCTTGGGCTGCCCCTGTTCAATTTCATCATGCAGTGGTGCAGTAGGTTCTTGTTTAAATTCTTTGTGTATAAATATATTTTTTTATTTTCATTAGTAGGTCTCTCTTTTTTCTTTTCAAGACAGGGTTTCTATTATTTGGAGGATGTCATGGAACTAGCTCTTGTAGAAAGGGTGGTCTCAAACTTACTCTTGACCCACCTGCCTCTGCCTCCTGAGTGCTGGGATTAAAGATGTGAGCCGCCACCACCACCTGACTACTAGTAGGTCTTTCTAAGGCTTGTATTTTTTCAGTTAAATTTTTCTTACTTTCCCCAGTACGCCTTTCTTTTTATTTAAATTAGAAAGAAGATCGCTTCACATGTCAATCCCAGCTCCCTCTCCCTCCCCTCCTCCTCTGCTCCCACCAACCCCTCCAATCCCCCACCCCATTCCATGGGTGATCTCCAAAGTCTGTCATATCATCCCAGGCAGGGCCTAGGCTCTCCCCCATGTGTCCAGGCTGAGACAGCATCCCTCCATGTGGAATGGGCTACCAAAGCCCATTTGTATACCAGGGATAAATACTGATCTACTACCCAAGGTCCTCTAGATTGCCGAGGTTTCCTCACTGACACCCACATTCAGGGGGTCTGGATCAGTCCCATGCTGGCCTCTCAGTCATAAGTCTGGAGTCCATGAGCTCCCCCTTGTTCAGGTCAGATGTTTCTGTGGGTTTCACTAGTCCGGTCTTGACCCCTTTGCTCATTACTCCTCCCTCTCTGCAACTGGGTTCCAAGAGTTCAGTTCAGTGTTTAGCTGTGGGTGTCTGCCTCTACTTCCATCAGCCACTGGATGGAGGCTCATGTTTGTCTTTTTGTGACTGGGTTACCTCACTCAGGATGGTTTCTTCTAGTGACATCTATTTGCCTACGCCAATACGTCTTTCTAAGGCTTGCATCTTATCAGTCAAGTTTTTACATTTGATACAGTTATCAAACCACTTTTTAAGGATGAAATATGAATTACTAAATTTATAATTAATATGATTGATATTATGTATATCCCAACTAAGCTGATTATCCCTTCACTTAATTTTTCCATTTTCAAAGCATGCATTGTGGAACCATACAGAGACCTAACTTCCTGCACTGTAATATATTTGTTAAGTTTATTTTATGTACAATGATTTCCTGCCTATATGTATGTCTGTAGTACGAATAATATAAAGGCAGAGACAGACATTGGGGTTCAAGCTGAAGATCAAAAGAGCAAAGCAGTCAAGCCACCAGAGAACTCTTACCTCTACCAAGGCTAGGGCAATCCTGTCTTCAACATGGCAGGAGACTAATCTGCTCCTGTCTTACACGCTTAAATAGTGTTGGGATTAAACTGATTCACTCTCATGTTACTCTGGGTGGCCTTGAATTCACAGAGATTCATTTGCCTCTGACTCCTGAGTCCTGAGATTAAACGTGTGTGCCACCACTGCCTGGATTCTATGACTGTGGCTAGATTTGCATTTGATCTCCAGGCAAGCTTTATTAGATCATGAATAATATATCACCATATATGTCTGTGTGAGGGTGTTGGATCCCTTGTAACTGGAGTTATAGACTGATGCACAATCCTAATTAGACTTATCAATAAAAACCTGGAGTCAGATATTAGAGTGAAAGCTGAAAGATCAGAG
Organism: Mesocricetus auratus; assembly: GCF_017639785.1. NCBI lineage: Eukaryota > Metazoa > Chordata > Mammalia > Rodentia > Cricetidae > Mesocricetus > Mesocricetus auratus. The sequence goes on from NW_024429198.1 coordinate 41,840,915, forward strand.
AAGCAGAGCAGCCAGCCACTAGAGAGCAATCCTCTTACTGAAAAAGGGCCAAGCTCCTGTCTACACCGTGCCTTATCACTTCCTTTCTCCACCTAGTCACATCACTTCCTGTCTCGTGTCTGTACAGACATCCAGACCAATGTGGTTAACTAGTGGCTAGCTCCACTCTGATCTTCAGGCAAGCTTTGTCAGAACACAAACAAAATAATACATTTGCCCCCTTTTGTCTAAAATAAAAAGAGAAGGCTATACCTAAACTACTATACAGTAAGTACAATAACTATATACAAAATATACAGTCAAGAATTACATTACCAATGTCTTATCCATTAGCATTTGGTAAATTTTTTTCCTGATTTAACAAGTCCTTTATTTATTGACTTTTCTGATTTACTATTTGAAATTTTGTGCTAGGAGCATTTGATAAATTTAGAAAAAATACTCCACTATCTATCCTATCTTGGTGAGTTCAAAGTGTTGAACCTAACTCACTTATATATCTTAACTTGTATTACCAACCCAAAACTGTCTTTTTGTATCTCTCAACCTTATACACTTTAAACCTCTTTAGTGAGTTTCTTTTCTGAATTTGTTAACAAGGAAAACTATAGCTATAGATGGGAGAAGGAAATAATATTAACTGAATAAGCACAAAGTCCAAGCAAGTGACTTTCAAAAAATGTGGGAAATGACAAAATTTGCTGGCTGCCTAGACAGTCACTCAAGGGTCCTCTGTAATGTTGGAGCATCCATATTCAGCCAACAGGCCTAGAATATCTGACAGATTTTTTTGTGAAGCAGGATATTCTGAATGGCTGTCCTAATTTGTCTTGGCAAAGTTTGCCAGTCCCTTTCTTTGTGACCTGCTTGTCAGATTTGGACAGCATACTATCAGCAGTTGAGGTAAGGGCACTTTCTTGCCTGGTTGCTAATTTTTGTTACAAAGAAAGTAAATTCCATGTGGACTTTCTTCAGTGCCCATTATCTTCCCTGATGTAGATTGGTGCTTCCAGGAGCAGACATGTCTCATTGTCATAAAAAAAAAAGCTATGTTATTAAAACATCTTAAATGCCATATTCTGTAGATCTCTGAGTGTTTGAAGATGACCTGTCTGTTTAAAATATATGTTTGACCTTGATAGCTTACCTAACATAACTACAAGTTTAATTGTAATAGGTGACCAACTACTAACCTGTACGTCTTTATTATCCTACATAGTTTGTAATAATAATTTTCAAGGACAAGAAATTTGCATTATATTGTTAAATGGGCTGTATAGATTCAATACCTTAAGCATGACTAGAAATGTATGTATATTCTGTTTTAACAAAAATTACTTTAAATTTGTATCAATATGCAAAAATCCATACCATTGTAAAATACTGAAAACTAGTAGTTGCTTTTTTGGTGTAAAAGTAGATTCAATAATCTACTCTTTTATCCTATTTCTATATCCCCCTTTTTCTTTTTAGAACAAGATGTCTGAATCAATATTCTTTGTTCAGCATTTTTTGTTGTTGTTGAGGTTTTTTCCTGACCATTACCAATAACAACTTGTAACCAGCTCCCCCCAAGGAATAACAAATATCCATAACCCATTGAACAACCAAAAACTACTCACCCTGCCACTTGGGAATGAGAGCATCATGTTCTTAAAATTACTTCCTGCTGCTTGGGGGATGATAGACAGGGGACCCTGATAAAAGTTTGATTAATTGTCAAGTTCTGGGAGAGTTAGTTTTATGATTTGTTGTTCAATCTCTGCATAATGGGATAATGCATGGCTTATCTCAAGTCCTGGCTGGAGTGGGCTGTGAGGTTGGATCATCTCAGTTAGCCACCTCAAAATTGTCCTGAGCAGTTTGTAGTTCAAAGCTGGTTTTTAGGTGGTGTTTGTCAGTTATTGGCCTTCCAACACTCCAGATGGAATTGTCATTGTGGAGCCCAATCAACCTTTGGAAGACTTCAAAGGTCACTGTTAGGCAAGATCTTGGTTCACTTCAGAAAACTTAAACATTTTAAATGTCATATGCAGCAGATCTCAAAGAGGCTAAAGGATCAATATTTTTATGTACATCCAGAGTACAAAAAAATAAATTCCTAATTACCTGATAGAGACTCAAACCCAAATTCATGTACAGGAAGCTAGTTGATGCCTTTTTCTAGAATTAGTTAGTACTCTATATGACCATTAATATCATGATAAAAGGTTTAAAAATATATGTATATATAAATCTTATGCATTTTGAGGTAATATTTATATCTTAAAAGTTTCAAAGAGCAAAAAATCAAAGGATTATGAGAGTAGGGGCAATGAAATGGCCCTTAAATTATGGTTTCTCTTCTGTCCCATATTAGGTGGATCTTTTGACATAAGACAGAGGATTTTAATTTTACTTTAGCAAGCATGGGTTTAGAGAAGAAGGCCACACTCCAACTCCAAAGACAGCTTTAATTCTTTTTTAAAAAAATATTTTCTTTATTTATTGTGTATACAGTCTTCTGCCTGCATGCCAGGGGAGGACACCAGATCTCATTCAAGGTGGTTGTGAGCCATCATGTGGTTGCCAGGAATTGAACTCAGGACCTCTGGAAGAACAGTCAGTGCTCTTAACCGCTGAGCCATCTCTGCAACCCTGACAGCTTTAATTCTTAATTGCACTGGGACTACAAAAAGACCATTTGCATTATATGTCTGTAGAGAAAGGAGAAACAAACATTAGGGAAGATTTATGAAATTTTATTCTGTTGGAGATGTGATATACAAATAGGCAAATTTACTCTTTTTCTTGGGACTTTACTTTCTGGATGATTTGTCCTTTTTTTTTCATGTCTCCTTTGTCCAGAGGTCTTTGGCTTCCTTATCCAGATGCCTTTATTCTCCTGAAAGACAAACACAAAAACCTGCCACAACCCTAAATTTGGGGAGGTTCTGTTTTGGCAAGTTATATCTGATAAAATGAAAGGATTTGGTAGTTTTAAAGTTACTTTAGACTGAATGGTCAAGTTTTCTAATTAACTATCACCTCTTCTAATCAAGGGGAGTCTCGTTCAGATCTAATCTTTATCAATCTTGATGGTATCCATATGTAACATTTAGTCTTCCTGCCTGCCTCCTGGGCCCTGCCCAGCTGTTTGAGCCCCCCAAATAACACACAAGACACTAAATTAATTATGAAGCTGTTGGCCATTTGCTAGGTTTCTTATTGGCTAGATCTGACTTGATTAGTAACCCATAATTACTAATATATATTTTATAAGAACTTATCTTTTTGAGGATACTCTCCTGAGTGCCTGTTGCTCCTGGGATATCACATGGTGACCAGTTTCTTCACTAATTTCCCAGAATCCTCCTAGACTCCTAGTCCCATCTATCCTGCCTCCCTATTGGCCAACAGTGCTTTATTGACATATACACAGAAGGACTTAACCATCATCCATAGCTTTTCTTCTCCTGTGGAGACAAAAGCAAAATCATTCCCCATTTTAATACATGTTCTTGTTTCCATTCTGAGGTCAGCACATCTTTAAGTATACAGACTGATTTAATTCCATAGTTTCTTTTATATTAGCCAATGTCTCTCCACAGTTGTTGTTCCTTTCTCAGCACTCAGAAAATTCAAAGTTAATAAAGCATCATGGAATCTATTTCTGGAGGTCTTTATTAACCCCTTCTGTTTATTTAGCATATTCATTAGAGTTTTAATTGATCTTTTTATACTGCTTTCCCTGTAAGATTGTATGGTATACATGTGATATGGTTTATATAGTAACAAGCAAAAACTGTTTCATTTTACATAGACATATGCTGGAACATTGTCAGTCTTAATTTGTACAGCTATTCTCATAGATGGCCACAACTCTTAACAAATGTGTGATTACAGAATCAGTCTTTTTAGAACTCAAAGCAGTTGTCCATTGAAATCCTGGATAGGTATCAGTAGTGTGGTGTGCATATTTTAATTTTCCAAATTATACAAAATGAAACACATCCATCTGCCAGATTTCATTCTTTTGAGTATCCTTGGGTTACTTCCTGCAGGTAGTGGTGTTTGGTGTAGGCCTCAATGGACGCTGTAACGATACGCGACACACAATTACTGAAAGTAAAGCTAAGTATTTAATGTAGAAATTACTCACAAGATACCAAACCCAGAGGAGCCAAGCAGTTTTCAGCTGCCAAACCGGAAGCCGAACTCCAGGAAAAGAGACCGAGACTTCCTGTGTGCTGTCTTTTATGCCTTCCCCGGTAACGCCCCCTAGCCATGGCTAGTGACGTGGTTCCGCCTACGTACGTATACGTCTTTACGTCCAGCCGTATACGTCTTTAGTCCTGCCTAAAGTGGGTGTGGTTAGCGGTGTGGTAAACCACCCTTCTATTACCTCATCTGTATGCGCCTCTAATAAGTCACATGTTTAATGGCGGCATCAGACTTCCTCCTACAGTTTGGTTGCATAAAAAACAAGTAGGACATTTCCTTGGCTTGTTGCTGTGTGATGGAACAGTCTTTCTTCAAACATTTGCTATTGACATGTTTTTTTTTAGAAGAAATTCTGAGGCCTTTAGTACATATCCTATCAATAGTTGATCAATTTCACCATTATCTTCTGTTGGAGGGCCTGACAGACCTGTATCTGATCAGATGTATGATTGTGTGTGTGTGTATGTGTGTGTGTATAGGATGATTCCTATTCCTGATTATGTTTTGTAACAGAATAATAAATCAATTTTATACTATTTGGTACAAATTTTTCAGTTTCAATATGCAAACAACTCTTTATATTGAGAATCGGTAACTGCAAAATTGATTAATATCATGAGAATAGCATATAATTCTGACTTTGGAACAGAATTGTAAGAGCTTTGAGACACTTTACTTAAATTTCCTTGTTTGTAACCTGGAATTTAAAGGCTCCAGATATTGGTGTTCCCCATACAATGTGAGAAAGGATCCAGTTAGTTCTTTCTATAAGTTGAATTTTCTTGCTTTTGGGATATTTGTTGTTAATCTCTCCCAAAAATTACTGCAAGCTCTCTGCCGACATTAATTTTCTGCTGATAATTAGTCAGTTTCAGAATTAGTAAAAGGTATTAAAATTTCTGCTGGGTCTGTTCCTGGCAAATGATGAAGTCTCAATGTTCCTTTAAGGATTTACTCAGAAAACTTTTCTCATAAGTTTTAATTTTTTTTACTTTGTTTATGTGGTAAAAAGATCTATTCTATGGCAATATCTTTCCTCTGCATTAAAATCTCTGTATGGGAATGTGTAGAGGGTAAAATAACCAGAATGCAATAAAGCTCCAGATCCAAACAATCCACATGTGCATCCTGTAACTTCTATCCCACCAAAGTCAGTTCTCTCTCAGCTTCAGCTGAGTTCTCTGGGACGATTTAAGTCCTTGTCACCTTTCAAAGATTGGAAGAAATTACTCAGTTCTGGATTTTCTACTCCAATAGTGGGTTATATAGATGGGCAATGTTTTCCAGAAAATTTTGAAAGTCTTTGAGGGTCTGTAATTGATCTCTTCTAATTTGCACTTTTTAGCATTTAATTTTTGGTAGACCTATTTCATATCATAAACAATTAATAGAATCTCCACTTTGTATGTTTTTTTTTTCAGGAGCAATTTGTAATCACCAGCAAGGCAAACTTTTCTTTACTTCTTCAAACATTTTCTCTAAGGTATCTACATTGGAATCAGCTAGTAAAACATTGTCCATATAATAGTAAACTATAGATTAAAGAAACTTTTTATGTATCATTTCTAATGGCTGACGTACAAAATATTGGCACACGGTGGGGGTATTGAACATTCCCTGTGGGATAACCTTCCATTGATATCTCTTAACAGGCTGAAAATTGTAAGTAGGCACTATGAAGGCAAAATTTTCTCTATATTTTTCTTGTAAAGGTATAGTAAAGCAATAGTATTTTAAATATATAACTATAATTGACTATCCTTTAGGTAACAAAGGTGGCAAGGAAATTGCAAGTTGTAGACAGTTCACTGGCTGACTCACCTTACTAACAGCTCTTAGATCTGTTACCATTCTCCGTTTTCCAGATTTCTTTTTAATAATAAATACAGGAGAATTCCAAGGGCTGGTCGATTCTTCAATATAATGAGCATTCAGTTGTTCCTCTGCCAGCTATGGTAAGACCTGTAGTTTCTCTGATGTTAAAGGCTCTTGCTTAACCCATACAGGCTTGTCTGTTAGCCATGTTAAATGTAGGGCTGTTGTTACCTCTGAAACATCAGCAGCTGTTGTGCTCTGCTCTTGCACAACCTGAATGGTAGGTGACTGTTCTTTATAATACCTTCTATGACAACATCATTTATTTGTTTTTTTTTAAACTTTGTTCTTTGATAAATGACAGAAATTTGACAAAGTATTCTCTTTATGGTTTCTCCTGAAATTTTTGTTTTATCTTCCATAGCTGTACTATCATCCAGAATAGTATGGTATTTTAAATAGACATTAGGTTCTTTAATTGCTCTGGGAAGGGGTTTTCCTCCATGGTCACAGGGAACGACAGAATTGAATTTGGGATGGGGGATGTGAGAAGCCCTTCATAGCATTTTCCAATGACAAAGGGTTACCTTTTCTGTCCTTTGTTCTTCTACATTCATTGGTTCAGTGTGTCAGTCTTTGCCACATCTTGTGCATACTCCAGAAGGGAGGAGTGTTCTGCTTGGATTATTCTTAGAAAAAAGCATTGTTTCTACAAATGCCCTGCCTACAATTTCTTTCTCGGAATTGTTTGTCACAATTAAAACACTTGACACTTTGATTTTCTCTTCAAGCCTCTGGAAATCATCTCTCTTAACTAAGCATCATCATGGTTATAAGATTTAATATTTACTGTATCAGATCCATTCATTTATGGGTGCTGATCTTGCCTTAAGGGCTAATTGCTCTTTTGTATTGTGAATTAGCATTTTTGATAGCCAGATATTAAATTACTATTTGTCTAGCTTCTGAATTTGTTATCATTCTATTTATTGCTGAAGCCAATCTTTGTAAAAAAAATCAGTGAAAATTTCTTTTGGGCCCTGTGTAACTTTAGTAAATGACTTAGTTCTCTTTCCAACTTTTTCAATTCTGTCCCAAGCATTCAAAGTTGCTGCTTAGCATAGAGCCAAGGTGTGCATCATATACAGACTATATATTTGTACATTACCATAATCTCCCTCTGCAAGACGTTGGTCTTGGGAGATTTACATAACTCTAGCACCACTTCATTGTTCAATGGATTTAGCTTCTTCTTTGAGTCAGGTCCTCTATTCTAATTGAGGACCAGGTTCCAATAGTGCTGTAACCAAGTCTCTCTGGTCTTGTTGGATAATTCTGTTGCAAGTTGACCATGTGTTGAACATCTGCTTCACAAAAGGTGAATGCATGCCATATGAGACTATCCTGTTTCTGTAACTTTCCTCAAATCTAATATTTCCTCAGGAGCGCATTCAGCTCTTGCACATCCTTGAGGATGCCTGCCATGTAGCAGCTCCTCTAAATTGACTGGATATACCAAGGTTGGTTGTTTGAAAACCTTGGGCTGTTCCTCTCTAACCTTATAATGCAATGTCAAGATTGTTTCTCCTTTACATTCTTCTCTCTGGGACTGACTGTCTCTATGATCTGTTTTAATACATTTTTTCTAAGACTTGTATCTTGACATTCATATTATTTTAGGAATAAAACAATAATGGTCAAACCAATAATGTTTATAATTGACATTACATAAATCCCAACTAAGTTAATTATCCTCTCACTTGTTTCATTTTTAAGCATCCATTATGTAATCATATGGAGACCTAACTCCCTCCATCATAATAGTGTCTCCCATTTTTTTAATGTGGGATAAAACTCTTTTTTAACTAATTCCCCCACTGTAAGAATTCCCATTGTTTCACCAAATATGCTGCTGCTGATTATGTTAAAATGTGAGGCTGACTGCTGTTGTATAGAACAGTAGAAGCTAAGAGGGTATTCTAGATAGCTATGCAATTTGACAGCAGCCTGAGGAGGGGGTCCAGAGAAAGCTCACAATCCACCAGGAGGGGGAGCCTGCTGTCTGAAAAATGCACACAAGGGATCATGGGGCAGAGGCATGTGTGGTGGGAGCAGCCTAAAGGCAGAATCAGCTGGTTGTGAGGGGCTAACTTTAGCCCAGGAGTGTTTGGAGTCCAAGCACCTGTGGAGTTTGCTGCAGAGAGGCTGCAACAGAAACATCCCAGACTCTCTCAGAGGGCTTGTGGAGAAAAAAGGGCAACCTAGCTAGTCAGGCAGTTCTGGTCTACACAGAGGCTGCAAAGCCACAGGCAAGCAGGTTTTTCATGAATTCTTGTCTCAAGGCTGGATGCCAGATGATGTGTCATCCTAATTAGTCTTATCAAGAAACACCTGGAATCAGATAGTAGCATGAACGCTGAAAGATCAGAGAAGCAGAGCAGCCAGCAGCCACTAGAGAGACTTACCTCTAACAATCCTCATACCGAAAAAGAGCTGAGCTCCTGTCTACACTCTGCCTTATCACTTCCTGTCTCCTGTCTGTACAGACCAATTCATTTAACTAGTGACTAGCTCCACCGTCTCATCTCCAGGTATGCTTTATTTGTCAGAACAAAGTTTCACAAAAACAGACAGCTGTAAGAAACCATGTGGGTTGAACCTGCTAAGAGCAGCCAGTGCTCTTAACCACTCACTCAGCCATTTTCCAATCCCATGTTCCTCATTTTTAATATGGAAAAGACTTCTTTAAAAAACAAAGCAAGCCGGGCGTTGGTGGCGCACGCCTTTAATCCCAGCACTCGGGAGGCAGAGGCAGGCGGATCTCTGTGAGTTCGAGGCCAGGCTGGACCGACAGCCTCCAAAACAGAGAAACCCTGTCTTGTAAAACCAAAAACAAACAAACAAAAAAAAACAAAGCAAAACAAAACTTAACTTCCCCTTTAAAAATTCCCAGGTGTCTGATGATGCTGATAGCATAGGCAGGTACAGAGGTATGCAGCTGCAGTAAAGATGTTCAGCTGTGCGTGTGTCCGCCCATCCAACAAGAAGCCCCAAGTCGAGCTAACTGCATGCCCTAGCTGAAGGCCATTGTAGCTGCTCACCTGCAATGCAGGGGGCGGGGAGTGAGCTGCCTGAAGAGTGAATATAGGGAAATGGGTAGGAAAAGCCCAAGGCTTATATGCAGAGTGGGAGGGGGCCAAGCCACTTCCTGAGAGTGGTGGAGGGTGGCTGCCCAGTTCGGGTAAGGAAACCACTCCTGGCTGTCTCTGCACCTAGACAGAGAGCACAGACCATGCAAGGCCAGGGGAGGGTCTGAGGTGATGAGGGAAAGTCACTGGTGGCTCTGTGCCTTTAATTCCAGGACTCTGGAGACAGAGGCAGGTAGATCTCTGTCAGTTTGAGGCCAGCCTGGTTTACAAAGTGAGTTCCAGAACAGCCAAGACTGTTTCACAGAGAAACCCTGTCTTGAAAAAGAAAAAAAAGAATTTCTTCTGTTGGCGTTCATTTGCAGTGTTTCTACTGAGGTCTCCTCACTCCCAGGAGCCAGACAGTGCTTTCGTCTGCTCTGCTGCTGCTATCTGTATCAGGGAAACATGGACCAACTTGCAGGGACAGGAAGCACGGCACTCACTCTTTGTGCATTTCAGGCATGAGTCTCATCAATCTGCTGGGTTCCCTAAACTGTGGGGGTCCATGTATCTAGTTATCTAAGTTCATTACATGACCTTTCCCTAAGCCCGAGAATGGGGGAAATCCTCCTCCTCCCTCTTTGGTCCTCCTCTTTTTCATAGTGTATGTTTTGGTGATAGGCAAATCTTCCACCAAAGGACTTCTACTCTCTCTTCCCCTTATCCTTTCAGGCATAGGTCAGCCAAGAGTCCTGAGACACTCTTTGTTTTGAGATAGTGTCTCCCTCTGTAGCCTAGGTTGGTCTAGAACTCTAGGTAGCTCAGGCTTGCCTCAAATTTGTGGCAGTCCTCTTGCCTTATTCTCCCAAGTGCTTGGATTACAGGCACGAATGACCATTCCTGGAGTCCAAGACATTGCTGTCCCTTTCTTCACAAATGGTACTGTTGGTGTCCACACTCACTTTGAAATGTAGGACGGTGTTAAATGTCTTGGTGCATTTTCAGAAGTAATAAAGAAATGGTGTCACTTTACCATGATATGCTATATCATTTGAATTTGCCATGGGATTTCAGGGAGCAGCCATTCCCTTCCCTAGAATTCACTTCTCCTTTGAAGGAAAAAAAAATGATACTCTGAGCACGGGTCAACTTATAGGTAGACTGGTATCTGGTGCTGTAAGGCCTGGAATGTTTAAACGAATGTGTAGAATCTGACAACAGCTTGAAACAGATGGCCAGCACATAAATGGGCCTGAAGTGCACTCTTCACAATGATGTCTCAAGGAAGACATCCACCAGCCGTGAGGGTGACAGTGTTTGCACCATTTCCACGAGACAAGCTAAACAGAGGATGATTTTCCACACCAGGTGAGGGTATGGTGGTTTGGGGGGAGAACCACATGTTCTAGAACACTTCTTTCTGATGGAAATCTAGCAAGTTATATGGAGAAAATCCTTACAACATCTTGGAATCTCCATTTCAGGTGTCTAATCCATCCCTAGGGATGCACTTTCCTCGGGAAATACAGTCTTTGCTAAGTGGGGAAAGGAAGGCACTAGTAGCCCTTCTCCTCACTCGCTGAGATAAGATTCCTGAAAGACTGAATACTTGTGGGCCTCACAGTCAAAATAAGGGTCTACTTATCCATGTCACATGCTGTCCAAATCCAGAGTACCTGGGCAGAGTACAGAGTGGAGGTTGGGAGGAAGGATATTGAGTTGGGTTTAACTGCAGTGAACTGGAATAACTTCAGTAGATCCTGAAGATGGAGAATCAACAGAGAAAGGAAAGTTTGGTACAAATAATTCTATTTAATTTTGAGAAAGTGTCTCAGTATTGTTGTACAGGCTAGCCCCTAACTTCTGGACCCTAATAATCCTCCTGCCTCCGTCTCTCAAGTAGGTGTGACTGTAGGCACACAACACTAACCTGGATGGTATTAGTGTGGTGATATCTTGCTTGTACAAGAAAAGATTGTCTGAAGATCAGAGGATGGAGCTTGCCACTAGGTAACCATAGAGGTCTGGAGTGCTATACAAACAGATAAGAAATGAGATGGCTGGGCAGAGACAGGAAGTGAGATGGCTGGGAGAAGATAGGATATAAGTGGGAAGAAACATTAGCTTCCACTGGTGGCTTTAGCTTGCTCCTTCTTCTCTCTGATCTCTCAACGTTTTCCTCTATAGCTGACTCTAGGCTTTTATTGTTAGGCCCAATTAAGAACTCCATTTACATACTAGGCATTCTAACTGGACTCACTGCTAGTTCACATCATTTCCTGTGGTACATGGAAAGGGACATGGTAGCCCAATGGATTGCTATATTTGCACAATGAGCATCTGATAGCCAAGAGGAAGAGAAAACATTTTCTGTAAAGTCCTCCTGGGAAACCACAGAAAACAAAACAGATCTAAAATTTCCTAAGCATTGAGGCTCAAATTCTCACTTAAGGTAAATGCAGCTTAGGAAGGAAAAAGAAAGGACTGCAATTTTCTGGTTGAGATCCGAGGTACTGATATAAATCTATTTGGATGAAACATGTCATGGTTCTCAAAGACAGTGTGTGTGCATGTGATACTGTCCCTGTTTCTACACAGAGCACCCCAAGAGCCAGTCTGGTACATAGGCCAGATTTCATTTTTCAAATGTTGGCTCTGACTTTCTCAAGCACCAGTGTTTGTGGCTTTGCAACAGGAGTATATTAGAGAGCGCAAAAAAGGAATCCAAAGCATTATATGTACACATAGTGTTAGTTCCTCTGTCTTGCATAGGAGGTAACTGGAAACAATCATATGTACAAATAGTATTAGTTCCTCCGTCTTGCATGTGCTCACTGAAGAATACAGAGGGAACACTGAGCTAGACCCAGTATTCTGACATCATTGTCATTTTGCTCAACCAGCTGACATATCTACAAGAAATAGCTTCTGCCAACCTATTTGGGAATCCAAGTCATTCCAGTGTAGGTATTGCACGGTATGTTCTGACATAATCATTACTGTTCCTCTTCCAAGGACAGTTCATCCTTGAGCATTCAGCCTGTTTTCTTTAGTATTCAACTCTTTGTCTCCACTCTTAGACCAAGTACTTGGGGTAAGTATTTGGCGGTAGACCTAACATCATATCAACTTAAGGAAGGATGTGGCACCTGGCATATCGTGACCTCTGGGTCTTCCTGGAGCCCATGTACACAATCTCTTTAGAGTGGTTGTGTCAGAAAGACACTGGTGCTGAGATTTTTGGAACTTGTTTCCTGGAGCTTCTATGGTATGGTGGGTGAAGCCAGGAACTCGAGGTCACTAGCACCTGGAAAGGAAGTCAAGGAAAGGAAACTCAGAAGTGAGGACCTAAGGGCCTGGATCCTAGAGATGTTGCCTGCACTCTTTTAAAAAAATTTTTTTTTGTTTTTTCAAGACAGGGTTTCTCTGTGGCTTTGGAGGATGGCCTGGAACTAGCTCTCGTAGACCAGGACGATCTCAGACTCAGAGATCCCCACCTCTGCCTCCCGAGTGCAGGATTAAAGGCTGCACCACCACCGGCTGTTGTTGTCTGCAGTCTTAAATCAACACACACTCATCAGAATTTCCCACGGACTTTTTAAAATTAGATTATTCAATGGACATGCCCTTTCAGTTAAGCCAACTTAAATAACATTTTCTATCTTTTTTTAAAATAGAAAAATTCCAACTAGTATAAAAAGATTTCTGTTGTTTAAATACAATAACTTTAGGAAGGAAGAGAATGGCAATTACCACAAAATAAATTTCTGAAATTACACATTAACAAAAGAATTTGGCATGGACTGGAGTGATGACTGCTCTTCTAGAGGACTTGGTTCAATCCCCAACACCCACATGGTGGCTCACAACTGTCTGTAACTCCAGTCTCAGGGGATCCAACCTCCTCTTCTGGCTCCGAGGAGCACCAGACATATGTTTGATACACAGACATATGTGAAGATAATATATCCACACATGCAGTAATAAAGAAGGAAAGAGAGAATATGAATAATTTAGAACTGTATTCAATTTCAAGTTACAAAATGCCTATCTAATTAACCTGGTGTCAAAAGCCTATTATCATAGCACCTGGAAGGCTGAGATAGGAGGATTATGAGTTAGAAGCCATTCTGGGCTTAGTAAATCGCATAAACCAAACTGCTAGCCACACAAGCCACCCCTCAAAAACAAACAAACAAACCCAACCTGACTAGACACAAATGACAATCTAAAAACAACCTTAAAAGCATTCTTATCAGGGACTAATGTGTGGGTTTTTATAGAGCACCTGGCCCAGTGGGTGAAACCCTGGGTTCCGTGTCCAGCTTTGTGAACAAGCACATTGAAACAAACAGGAACAAAACAGAAAGATTATGTCATCCCAAAATCTAGAAGCAGAGAAAAGGGTTAGTGCCGGGGTTGATGAGCCAACCAATGATGTGATATCGGCAAGGGTCCAGAGTCCTTCCCTTGTAGAACTTGGAATACAGGGGCTGGAGAGACAGTGGCCACTGGCTGCTCTTACAGAAGACCTGGGTGTGATTCCCAGCACAAAACCATTATCATCTCCAGGTCCAGGGGATCTGATGTTCTCTTCTGGCTTCTGCAGGTACCAAATATGCACACACATGGTGTATTTATCTAAATGCAGGCAAAACACTTATACACATAAGCTAAAATAATTAAAAAAAAAACAACTAAAGGAGGAACTCCAAGATGTAGAGCGAAGCCATTTTTGAATGGACTGTGACAAATCTGAGATACCCGAAACTCACAAGTCCACCTAAGATTTCCCTCTTCCCTTATCTTTCGTCCCTGTCCCTCTGCTCCTCTCTCTTCCTTTGCTAAGTTATTCTGAAATAGTTTTAAACTCACGATAAGCTTCCAAAATAGTACAGGATTTTCAGGTTCCCTTCACCTACTTCCATCCAATGACAACATCTTACATAACACGAAAGCACCTTGTCAAAATCAGGACACTGACATTGGTACAGTTTTATTAACCCAAGCACAGACCTTATTAATACTTACCAGCTTATTAATACTTACCAGTGTGTGTGTGTGTGTGTGTGTGTGTGTGTGTGTGTGTCTGTGGAATTTTATGATTTGTGTAGATTCAATTAGCTTTGATCACAATTAGGATATGAAACTGTCCCATTACAAACAAGCTCCAGGCTTAATCCCTGTTCCTTAACTCTAACGCCTGGCAAGCAACTATCTGTTCTCTGTACAGTCTTGTCACCTTAAGAGCGCTAAACAAGCCAGACAAGTGGCATATGCCTGTGGTCCCAGAATTTTGGAGGTAGAGGTAGGAAGATCAAGCATTAAAGATCATCTTCAGCTACATAACAAACTTCAGGCCAGCTTGGGCTATAGAAGATCCTGTCTTTAAAAGACCAGGAAAAGAAGTCTGTGAATAGCTGGGTGGTGGTGCATGCCTTTGATCCCAGCACTCGTGAGGTAGAGGCAGGCGAATCTCTGTGAGTTCAAGGCTAACCTGATCTATAAAGCAAGTTACAGAACAGCCAGAGCTGTTATATAGAGAAACCCTGTATCAGAAAACAAAACAGAAGCAAAAAAAAAAAAGAAAGAAAGAAAAAGCCCACTAAGTGGAAACATACAGTATATAACTGAAAAAAAGTCCCTTAAATCTACCAGAATTGTTGAAAGTATTGATATATTGTCCTTTTGTATTATAAAACAATATTCTACTCACCAAGCTTTGTTTGATAGTTATGACGTCTCTACGATACTAGCAATGTGTTTCTCTGAAGTGTTCCTGTCAGGTGACACATGAAGTTGCATCCCGAAATGCTCCACAAAAGACACAGCACTTAACAGAACACTCCATTAGTTGATCAGCATGGGAACACTTCCCAGATTTCTCTAATATAACATGGGACTCACACTAAACGTCAGCTTTCTTTTAGTAAGTTGAAAAGCCACGACGTTTCTGATATTTGGTAGTGCTGAGGATATGTCCCATAACCTGATACATAGGGAAATTCTCTACCATTCAGACACATCCCCTACATAGTTTAAGGGGGAACAAAAAGGCTTTGGGAGCAGTGAAAATTTTTGCCTGAGGACATCCTTCTAGGATATGGAGAAACACTTTGGTGAAGGCACCATCTGTATTTTTCAAAGAGCTCATTGACATAGTTCTGAAGGCTGGGGTGATGGGAGAACTTACCACTGTGTTCTTTGAATTCAAGCTACACTAATAGATACCAGGAAACAGTGTGAATACAGGACTAATGTGGCAATCAGAATGTTTTAACTCCCAGAGTTATTTGGTTGTGGCTATTAATCACAGTGAATTAATTAGATATACACCTTACATAAGTAAATTGTTATCTATGGAATCACAAAAACTCTAACTCTGGTGAACACAGATCTGACTTCAGCCACCTTGGGAGGGATCGTGGCCTTCAGCTAGTGTCTGGACATAGCTGTAGTATAGCCCCCAAGACATGGACCAAGTGACATAGTTGAAAATCTATCCTGTGATTCTCTTCCTTTTTCTTTCCAAAGAAATCAGAAACCCCCTCCATCCCTAACCAAGGGCACTCAGGAAAGATTTCCCTTTGAGGAAGATCACATAGCAACAACATGCTAATGTCTGTGGGCCGGAGGTAGTTTAGGAAGTCATGGTTAACCCAGTTTGGGCTCAAGCATAACACAGTAATTCTAGGTAACCAGTTGTAGGTGCTTTACTTTCTCAGAGTTTCTGCTTGTTTTCTTTGAAGTCTGGGTGTTTTAGTTATTGTTCTATTGATGTGATAAAACATCATGACTAAGATAATGTATGTATAAAAAGGAGCATTTAAATGTGGGCTTGCTTATAGTCTCACAGAGTTAGTACATGATTATCATGGTGACGAGTGTGGCAGTAGCAAGCAGGCAACACGACACTGGAGCAGCAGCTGAGGATGCATATCTGACGCACGAGTTGAAGGCAGAGAGACTGATTGACGCACGAGATGAAGGCAGAGACTGATCGGGCCTAGCATGGGCTTTGGAAACTTCAAAGCCCACTCCCAGTTACACATTTCCTCCAACAAGGTCACACCTCCTAGTACTTCTCAAACAATTCTACTAACTGAGGACCACGCATCCAAACACATGAGCCTGTAGGGACCATTCTCATTCAGGACTACATCCTGGAAGTCATTCCAATAAATCCCATATACACATTCATTCATTCTATCAGGGTCATACCTCCTAGTACTTCTCAAACAATTCTACTAACTGAGGACCACGCATCCAAACACATGAGCCTGTAGGGACCATTCTCATTCAGGACTACATCCTGGAAGTCATTCCAATAAATCCCATATACACATTCATTCATTCTATCAGGGTCATACCTCCTAGTACTTCTCAAACAATTCTACTAACTGAGGACCACGCATCCAAACACATGAGCCTGTAGGGACCATTCTCATTCAGGACTACATCCTGGAAGTCATTCCAATAAATCCCATATACACATTCATTCATTCTATCAGTTCTGTTCTTTTAGAAAACTGACTAACACAGCCACCAAGCTGTGTTCACGGGAGGGAAGAGCAGGGTGCTGGGAGTTTAGGAATCTCAAACTCTGCTTCTGCACTCTTGGAAGACGTCCCTGGGAAGAATGTTCAAATTGAACATGCATGCTGTCACTTTTGTTAAATGGAACTTTAAGTTGGGAAGAATGGTCACAAGGCTGCTGAACACCTGAAATAGCAGGGAAGGAAAAAGACAAAGCCAAGTCTCATCCTGCTTCTGCTGTAGCTGTGGTGGTTTTAATGCTGACCTCAGTCTTGGGCGTCTGAATACTTGGGCCTCAGGTGGTGGTGCTGTTTGGGGAGGTTTAGGAGGAGTGGCCTTGTTGGAGGGGTGTCACTGGAGGTGGGCTTTGCAAATTTAACCATTTGTGTCATTTCAAATTTGGTCTCTGCTTCCTGCTTGTACTTTGAGATGTGAGCCCTCAGCCCTCAGTGTTGAGTTCTAGCTGTCATGTCTGCCACCTGCTGTCACGTTGTCCTGTAAGCCCAAATAAACCCTTCCTTCTGTAAGTTACCTCGGCCATGGTGTTTTATTACAGGAATAGGAAGAAAGCTAATACAGGGAGGTTTTGATAATTTCTGGCTATCTACACAGGCAAGCCAGTTCCAGCAGTTGCAGGATCAGGGTGTGTCCTAGGCTTACAAACTCTGTCTCTGTTAGAGGTAGTGACAGTGGCACCGTACTCCTTGTCTCAGTGTTACTGTGAATGAGGGACTCTGGCCTCAATGGCACAGCAATATGGTTCCTATCCTGTAACAGGTCCTTCTTTATACAGTTAGTTCTCTAGTAATGATCTGGAGACTTCTTTTATTAATTATGAAAGCTTGGTCTTAGCTTAGGCTTCATCCTAACTAGCTCTTAAAACTTAAATTAACCCACCTATATTAATCTAGGTTCTGTCACATGACTCATTACCTGTCCTCAGGACACTATGTCTGACTTCTTCTACATCTGTGGGGGGGGGATCTCCTGCCTGCCTCCTATTCTTTCTCTTCCTGGAAATCCTCTCTATCCTTTCCTGCCTAACTATTGGCTGTTCAGCTCTTTACTAAGCCAATCAGAAGGTGCCTTAGGCAGGTGAGACACACATTTTCAGTGTGCACCAAGACTCTCCCAACTCGATCCCATGCCGTCTTTGGCTTCTCTAGCACTTTCTAGTACACTGATGTCTTGCCACTTCTGGAGCTCTCCCGACACTTTGTGAAGTCAGTTTGCCGTATTAGATTTCTGCAGTTTGACTACTTATGAGAGATTTATTTTTTATAACCACACATGGCCCTCAGCAGCGTCCTGAGCTCTAGCTGACAAGCATGTGATACTGGAGTAAGGAGTTCCCATCCTCTGTCTTCTCTCTCCCTCTGTTAGCTGTCTTAGGGGACAGAGGAGCAACAGTATGAATCCCTGCATCACCATGGAGAGGAAGCCACTCCCTGGCTTCACCTCCAGAGTGTCTGGACTACAAGTAGGTGTGATCAATTACACCCGGCAGGGGTTTATTTATCTCACCTGTGGATAGAAGAGAAAAAAATCTCTTCAGTTTTGAATGGTGCCAAATACTTCCTAAAAAAAAAGAAAGCAAATTTATGTGTTAAACAACACATTATATGCATGACAGACCCGTAAGATAGTTTCCATACTGATTCACAATGATTTTTGAAAATACCAATGTAAACATCTAAGGATGCAGTATAATTTAGGTTGAGAGGAGAGAGCATGAAAACTTCTAAAGATGTAAAAAAACCCTTTTTATAATGTCTGTTTTATAGGGTAACATGCACAATGTGGATATGTAACATTTTTTAGGGAGTTTGAGGCCAGCCTGGGACTCATGCGATGCTGTCTTAAACAGCCACTGTTCTCGAAAGAGAGCCATTAGCTTAGATTACCTCTTAGATGCCTTCGCAGTTTAAGGAAGTACAGCTATTCATTTAAAGTAAAATTCTTGGTTTTATCTACTTGTTTTTTGAGACATAGTTTCCTCGTGTAGCCTAGGCTGGTCAAAGGTTTACCATGTGTTGCCAAGTTTCCTAAACGCTGAGTTACAGGTGTGGGCAATGAGGCTAGGTTTGGGAAATGAAATGCTGTTAAAGTTTTCTGTGGTTTCCCGGGTATGGCGGTGCAATTTGAGAGTGGAGGCAGCGAGTCTCCAGGCTGAGACTACATAGAGAAGTCTATTCCAAACGAAATCCCCGAAGAGAGGGCACTCGAAGTGCAGAGGCTGGGAGTGTAACTAACTCCGGGGTAGAACATGTGTGTGCTTAGCATGAGAAAGAGCTTACGTTCAGTCCCTATGGTCTCCTTCCAAAAACCAATGCCAACATACGTCACAGTAAATATAATCATATGAAGAGTGGAGCATTATTATTACTGCTTATAATCCTGACTTAAAAACACACCGCCAGTCCGTCACCCACTCTGGTTTGAAACGTTAGCACTTTGTGCAGGGATTATAAACCACTTTTAATCTGTGCGTCGTGTGCCCTGCTCTTCCCTCCGGTTAAAAACGAAGCCCCAAACAGTATGGAGTCCTCAATTCACACCCAGTCCACTTGACAACAGCCGCCCTGGCCTTACGGGAGCAGCAGCCTGGCTCGCACCGCCCGCCTCTCTCTTCCTTCGGCGGCACTCCTGGCCTCCTGCCTCACAGCCAATGGCAAGCGGGGCTTTCGGTCTCCGCGGTCCCGGTGCGGCGCATGCGCACGCCCTCTGCGTCCCGGGGACGCTTCGCGATCCGTTTCCTTCTCTTTCTTTCCTGGATCGCGTGACACCCCCAAACCCTTCCCACCCCGTTCTCGCCGAGGAGCACCTCGCAGTCCCTCCCGCTCGGGCCCGGGACGCGGCGGTACCCGGATGTGGAGCCGCTCTCGCCCGGCGGGGACTCGGTGGCGGGGCGGAGCGCGGCGGCGTGCGCGGGGGCTGAGGGAAGCGGGGCCCGGGGCCCGGGCGCCGGCCGCTCGCCGGCCGCTAGCGCCGCCATCCACCGCGGAGCCGGCTCCCGGGCGCCCAGGCACAAGCGAGCGGCCGGGGGCCGCTGAGGGCCGGCAGCTTGCCTGGCCTCCCGCTGCGCTCGCCGCCGCGCCCGGGCGAGCCTCCCCCGGCCCTCCGCGCTCCCGGCCGGGGGAGAGCGAGGTTTGCTGGCGGCCGTCGCTGTAGCCCGGCCGGGGAGCCCGGGGCAAGCGGCAGAGCCCCCGCCCACGGCCGCTCGTCCTCGGCCTGCAAGCCGCCGCCTGCGAGCCGCCGCGGGCGGGCCTCCAGTGGGAGCGGGGACCGCGACGGTCACGGCCCCGCCCGGGCGAAGGGTTCCTCGGGGACCGCGCCGCCGCCCCGGTGAGTCGGCCCCACGGCCCGCGGGGCTCGCTGCCGCCCCCGCCGGCGCCCAGAGTGCGGCCCGGGCCCAGCTCCCTCACGGCTCCCCCGCCGGCGGCGGCGCCCACCGCCCGGGCCCCGATGAGTAACTCCCGCAACAACCGGGTGATGGTGGAGGGGGTCGGCGCCCGCGTAGTGCGCGGCCCCGACTGGAAGTGGGGCAAGCAGGACGGCGGCGAGGGCCATGTGGGCACCGTGCGGAGCTTCGAGAGCCCGGAGGAGGTCGTGGTGGTGTGGGACAACGGCACTGCCGCTAACTACCGCTGCTCAGGGGCCTACGACCTGCGCATCCTAGACAGCGCGCCCACCGGTAAGCGGGGGCCGGCGGGCCCGGGGCTGCGCGCGTGGGAGGAAGGGGGCGAGGCCAGCCGCGGGACGCCTGCCCTGCAGTGCCTGGCCACCGGGAGTTTGAGGTTCCAAACCCGTAAGCAAACTTACAGAACAGGAATCCCCCCCCCCTCCCCATCTCCAAGGTCCACTACCGGCACTTTGCTAGATGAAAAGCATCGCAGACAACAGATTTCCTCCTCCTCTTTGGGGGCAGGGCCCGGAGAGGCTGTGTAATAAGCATTGACATTAATCAGCCACCAAGTGATAACTGTCTGATGGGAGGCTTGCCTTGCCATATGGTGTGGAGTTGCCAGGGGCCGTCCCTTGGTGCCTTCGTTTTGTTGAGCTAGCTTTTTTCCTTCCCGCTGGTGACACAGAGTGACTTATGAGTTCAGTTGATAAATACCACTTGGGACTGTGAAAATGCATTTTCATCCAAATTGTTTAATTATATATGTTTGTAGTAATAGAGGGGGAAACACTGAGCTGTTGAGTTCGTGGTGTGTGTGTGTGTGTGTGTGTGTGTGTGTGTGTGTCTTTTTTCCAAGGGGAAGACAGACATAGGAAACACCTTTTTTTTTTTTCTTTGATTAGTATCCTGGCTCGGTAACACGATGAAAATGCTATACATTCATGAAAATGCTATACATTCGTCTTGAGATTTAGTGATCTTTATGATTTATTCCATTATAGGGGGTCTGAGTTATTTACATTATAATTTTTTATGTGACAGAGTTGCTCTCACAAAATAAATACGATTTATTTTAATCTATTTTCATTTAGATTTATTTACTTATTTATTTTTGAGACAGTATTTCTTTGTGCAGCCCTGGCTGTCCTGGAACTAGCTCCCCCCAAATACAAACACAATAAACTGTATTGTTTCTGCACTTCGCCTATGTGTGCACAGGGCTGGATATGCATCTGGGTGTACAAGTGTGTGGTGGTCAGATGTCAATGTCTGGAGTCTTTCTCAGTCAGTTCTTTGCCTTTTTTTTTTTTTTTTTTTTTGGTTTTACGAGACAGGGTTTCTCTGTATTGTTTTGGAGGCTGTCGGTCTAGCCCGGCCTCGAACTCACAGAGATCCGCCTGCCTCTGCCTCCCGAGTGCTGGGATTAAAGGCGTGCGCCACCACCGCCCGGCTAGTTCTTTGCTTTTTGAGACAGGGTTGCTCACCGAACCTCACAGATTGGTTAGTCTGGCTGGGCTGCCAGCCCTGGGCTTACAGGCACATGGGAGTCTTGGCTGGCATTTTTTTTTAGCACAGGTACTGAGGATCCCATCTGGGTTGAGCCATCTCCCTAGCCTTTCATTTATAATTCTTCTTGGTGGTTGTTCCATGTTTGTACTCTGTAGGTTTATTTTATTCTCTCATGAGTGAATAGTATTCCAGTGAGTGGTGTAGAAGTGTGGTTTCCCAGCAGTTTATTGATAGGTATTTATATTTTAGGTCTTCTTGCAATGATACCATGGCTGAATCCTACAAATCCTTGTGCACATATGCTACTTGTACAGCAGTAGAATTGCAGTGCTGGTTGCATGTAAAAGCAAAAAAAAAAAAAATAGAAAAAACAAAAAAGTATATAAATAAGAGAATGATTAGTAATAGTCTTAGTAACAAATGAGAGAACAGCAGTGTAGCTGTAGTACAGGAGAGATGGCAATGATTAAAAGCTGCAAAAGAAATCTGTAGAATGTTGGAGATGAGGCTGTACATCTGTGGGGGAGCATTTGTTAGCAGGTACAAGGTCCTGGGTTTGATCATCAGGAAGAAACAAAAAGCCCTTTGATATGTCAGAATGCAAAATACTACTATGGATTTCTTAAGAGCTTTGAAAAATTACATTTGCGCATGTGCTCAAATGGGTGTATTTGTGTATGTACTGCAGGAGGTGTGGTGGTTCACTCCTTCCACGTGTGTTCTGGGAACTGAACCTGGGGATTAATTGTCAGGCTTTGACACAGACATCTTTGCTGTCATCCTCCCGGCTCTGTTGCAGTGTTTGAATTAATGTCCAGGCTAGCCAAACCTTAAGAAGAGGAATTTGTATTATATAACTTGGGTCTTAGATATATTTGGCTTATTTGTAGTCCCCAAGAAGATTGTGGAAATACAGGGGTTGTTAGTTGGTGGCTGTTAAGTTTATGATCAGGTAGGTATCGTTGACGTTATCATCTAAGTACTGGTTTTAGAGGATTTTGGAGAAGCATATTTTTACTTAAGATTTGTCTTGTTATCATTTGAGGCAGTACTATATTATTACCAAGGGGGAGAACATGAATTAGGATTTCCCCAGGTTCCCTCTGTTATGCTTGGCATGTGTAAAAAGGTGGTGGTCAAGAAAGTTAGGTTTATTCAAACTCTCCCAGTCTTTGTTGGCCAGATGTTGGGGTGTGTATGGAACATTTGTGTCCACTTGTTCTAGCTGAGACTGTTTCTGAGGTCACGTGGCAAAGCCCTTTTGGTGTTTGTAATCAGCTGTGGGTTTTAAAGGTGCTATAACCCAGGATTAGAAGTCTTCAGATTTTTCTTTGCTGAGATTTTTCTTCTGGTAAGCAGAAAAGTATATTGTCCAGGGGCCTTAGGAGAACAATGGGTGGGGAATAATAGACATCAGGATGCCAGACAGAGAAGGACAAAATGCAATTAAATTGTGCTCAGTAATAGTTAATAACACCTGCAAAGGAAGTAGATTTTCCTGTAGGTTTTGACTATTTATAAAGATAAATAGTCATGATGACTTTATATTATGCAATGTTTTAAGTGAAAGTCCATCCAAGGTTTTTGGGTGCCATTGGGAGGCTAGGGATCGAGTCCAGAGTCTCGAATAATCCAAACATGATCTCTTACTATTCCTTCCCTTGTATTAGGTTATGCCTTGATTGGATTGAGACCCTCAGCAAATTAGCTTAGTAGACCCTGTATTAATATTTCTAAACTCCAGGAAGCATAGAGACCACTCTGGTGTCTTTCAAAATGCAGTTTCTGACTCAGCAGCTCTTACTCTGCAAGAGCTACTTTCTCTCCCTTCTCCTCCCTGTTTCTCTCCTCCACCCCTTTTCCCTGTGTAGGTGTGCATATACCTTTTAATACAACTGGTAGGTGACAGATAGTAGAGATGAGGCCAGTTCACTGATTTTTTTCCCCCTTTTTCTCTCCTCCGTTTGTAATATAGTAGGTAGTTCAGAAATGATCACCACCTATAATACCTTTAGAAATGAAATTTGTGATAAAACATTATAATTTGGCCAGTACTCCTTTATAATGATAGTGGGTGGTTATTTAAAATGCATTTCTGTAACATACATTGTAATTTTTTTTAAAGCTACCCATAATTCTCTGTTGCCCAAAGACAGCTGCTTTGGTGTACTATTAAAAATTTCTCTTTTAACACTTTTTTTCATGCTTGAGATTTTATGGGGTAGTTTTTCTTAATATGTTTGGCGAATTGGTTCTAGGAACTCTTTACTGGTTCCAGAATGCAAGGATGCTCAAGTCCCTTGATAAAATGGTATAACATTTGCATATAGATTATACATATCCTTTTGTATAATTTAAGTCTTGTCTGGATACCTTTGCCTAACATTGAAATGCTATGCAAATAGTGGTTATGCTGTGTTACTTAGGAAATAATGACAAGGGGAAAACTTATACATGTTCAGGACACATGCATTTTAGTTTTCCTGATATTTGTAAGAATCTTAAAAAGATTATTTTATGGGGTGTGTGTGTGTGTGTGTGTGTGTGTGTGTGTTGTGTGTATGTTTTGCATACATGCATGTTTGTGTATCACTTGCATGCCTGGTGCCCATAGAGGCCAGAAGAGAGTGTTGAATCCCTTGCAACTGGTGGTAATAGACAGTTGTGAATTGCCATATTGATGCTGGGACTTGAACTGCTTTCAAAGAACAGCCAGTATCTTTAATTGCTGAACCATATCTCTAGCTCCTCTTTTCCCTGATATGACTCTCTCTTCACATATGTATATATGTATGTTGGTATGAATGTTTGTTTGTTTGTTTGGTTTTTTTGAGACAGGGTTTCTCTGTGTAGCCTTGGTTGTCCTGGAACTCACACTGTAGATCAGCCTGGCCTCATCTTCACAGAGATCCTCCTGCCTCTGCCTCCTAAGTACTGTGGTTAAAGGTGTGCAACACCACTGCATGGCAAAGAAATCAATGGCTTTTCCTTCTTTTTTATTTTTGGCTTTTTGAGACAGGGTTTCTCTGTGTAGCCCTGGCTGTCCTGGAACTTACTCTGTTGACCAGGCTGGTTTTGAACTCAGATCTGTCTGCCTTCCAAGTATTGGGAATAAAGGCATGCACTACCACTGCCCGGCAACACAATATAATTAAAAAAAAATATTTTTAAAGGAAGGACTTTCTTCTGACTTAGGGTTTAAAGGCACAGTCCATTGTGGTAGCAGGAGTGAGACGTGGCTGATCAGATGACATTTGCATTCAGGAAGCATTATAAAATTAATTTTTTAAAGATTTATTTATTTATTACATATACAGTGTTGTGCCAGAAGAGGGCACCAGATTGACTTGTAGATGGTTGTGAGCCACCATGTGGTTGCTGGGAATTGAACTCAGGACCTCTGAAAGAGCAGTCAGTGCCCTTAACCTCTGAGCCATCTCTCCAGCCCCAAAATTAATTTTTTGCATATATTTTGATCCCATTTTCCCCTTCCAAAACTCCTCCCAGGTTCTTCCCACCTTCCTCCTCACCCAACTCCTCTATGTTCTTCCTTCCTTCCTCCCTCCCTCCCTCCTCCCCTTCCTTCTTTCCTTCCTTTCTCTTTTTCAAAACAAAACCAAAAATAACATTTAAAAACCACAAAAACAAAAATTGAAAAAAACAGACAAAATAACAGGAAGACCAAAAAAAAAAAAATGCCCAAACCAACAATTCACAAAACAAAGCGACAACAAAACATAATCACTGGAGTTTCTTTTGTGTCAGCCAACTACAACTAGGCATGGGGCCAGTCCTGTTGTGTGGTTGGTACACTCAGTGACACTCCCTTGGAGAAAACTGGTTTTTCCTTTGCCAGTGGATATCAGTTGCATATAGATACTTGTTATTAGTCAGGGGATCCATGGAACATGAATACACCCCCCCCCACCACCACCACACAAAACATCACAGGGTATTGCCAAGGCTATTGGTTGCTTTCTACAACCTGATGGTAAGGCCCTATTGTTGAAGACATCGCTTATGTCATTGAACATGGGGGAATTGAGCTGATGCCTGACCAGAAGCTTTACCTTACTAGTGTTCGTGGTGTTGGAAAGTACTCTACTGGAGGAGCTAAGTAATCATCAATTTTATCCAGCTATAAACTATGACATGCAACAGAGACCTACCTACAAGATATACTGGTGCAATAGTGGTACAACTGTTATGGATAACTAACTACTTTTCTAAAAATGTTGATTAAGGCCCACTCTGTGAAATGGTACTCATACCTGACATTGCTAAAGTGGCCAAGAACCTGAAACTAGATGGGTCATGGGCCTAGGGGAAAACCTACGGTTATTCTCTTGAAGGAACATAGCAATAAAATGATTCCTAATGATATACTACTGTATCCATAGATCAGTGCCTTACTCAGTGATGGGGCTACCAGACCAGGAGAAGGCTGGGGAGAGGAAGGCAGGGAGAGACCACAGAGAGATGCTGTATAGAGACTGGGAAGATAGGACGCGCCAGGAGTTCTCTGGTAAGATAAGGCCGTGTAGAAATACACAGATAGTAGTTATAGGTTAATAATTAAGACAGAGGTAGCCAGTAAGACGCCCTAGCCATCGGCCAACAGTTTTATAATTCATATAGCGTCCGTGTGTTTATTTGGGCCTGAAGTGGCTGTGGGACCAGGTGGAGGGAAAAAGTCCAGCAACAACTCAGTCTACATCAGAGAAGCTTCTTCTTGCAGTAGATGGGAATTAACACTGAGATCCACAGTTGGACAATGTGCAGAGTGAGAGATTTTGGAGTACTGAATCCTAAAGGATATCTTTGTCAGACTTTTCCCTTAATACTCAGAGATCAACGTGGAAGAGGGGACAGAAAGATAAGAGGTGATAGATGACTCCAAGGAAGCAGTGTCTTCTAGGCACAGCAAGACTGATACAGATATCAAATCAGAGTGGCAGCATGGACAAGGCCTGCACAGGTTCAAGCCAGATGGGATTCCAGCACTGAGAGAGGGAAGTAGACATGGGACCCCACCTGTATTCTTTCTGATATTCCTAATTCATGGTTGGTTGGATTTGTGAATCCAGATTGACTCTACTATTGTGAAATGCTTTTTCTGTTGACATATGTGTTTTCTATTTGGTTGTAAATAATTTAATGTGTTTGTTACATAGTAAATAAAATTATTTTAACATATTAAACTTACGCACTTGTAGAGAAACACACGACTTCCTTGTAAACAAAACATCCTGTTCTTTAGCTTTCTTTTTTCCTATACTTTGTCTTAGACATTTTTCTAGGTTAGCACATAGACATTGATTTAAGTAGATACATGGCATTTAATCGTTTAAAGTATTTACATAACTGCTCCCCTTTTATTCTGCCATTGTAAACAATGGTCAGTACATATCTTAAAATATTAATTTTAGCTGTTTGTTAACTTGATATAGGAATTTCTTGTTAATGACATGACTAATACTATTTTCACTGACTTTGAGAATCTTGGTTTTTTTGAGAAGCTAATTTGTAGGTGTTGTGACAAATGAAAATTTTATTTGATCATTGCTACCTTCCTTCATTTAATTGACTGAAAAACTGTCAGTTTACCCCTACTACCCTTTCCATTGTTGTGGTTTGGAAATTTCAGGAAAATTAGTTCAAAATTGTTATTACTTTCTCCCCCCACCCCCACTCCCACCCCCATAGGCTGGCCTTGAGAGATCCAGCTGCCTCTGCTTCCTGAATTTACTCTTAACATTAGTTTAAGCTTGAAGGCTAGGATATAGCTTAGTCACAGAATATCTGCTTAGCATGTGTGAAGTCCTGGTGTTAACCCTAGTACCAGCAGAACAGAATAGAACAAAACACACAACCCCAAACCAAACATGAAAAGCATTGCACTTCACAGTTATGTTACTGACAATTAACTGATTTAAATTTTTAGTATTGAGCTGGGTCTAATGGCATGTGCCTGTACTCCTAGCTAATCAGGAGACTGAGGCAAGAGGTTTACTTAATTAAGCTTTGGAATTGGAGATCAGCCTGGGCAACATAGCAACATGCTTTCTCAACAGACAAAAATGAAATTTTAGTACTTTGTTTTACTGTCTCATATTTCATAGCTCTCCCTTTCCTTTTTCTTTGGAAAAGTTCGTTTCCATTTAAAAAAAAAAGTAAATACTTTGAATACTTGAAGACCTAAAAATTGTTTTATATTATTGCCTCTTAAACCTGAATGAAAATTCTAGGTTCAAAATCCTTCCTCCCAAAACTGTTTTCCATTCTAGCAGTTAGTGATGAAGATGAGCAACACTAATGTAAGCCAGTACATACTGTGATTATTGATGAACCTGATGAAATACAGCTAGATCTTTTTGACTTCGTGTGTGTGTTTGCATACACACATAAGAGGTAGTTTATTATATAGAATTATTTAATATGAGGCATCAGATCCTCCACCTTAAGCTGTCTAGCCTTTACCATTAGGATAGTATTGGGGACCTTATTCTTTCACATTTTCTGTGTTTCAGACACATTAATTCAAAATTTCAGTTATACCAGAATATGGAAAGACCTCACCATTGCTCATGGACTGGCAGAGTTAATCTCACTGGTGCTCATGGACTGGCAGAAATAATATGAAAACAGTTGTATTACCAACAAACAATCTATAGATTGGATGTATTCCCATCAAAATTCCAAAAGCATTCTTCACTGGAAAAAAAATCCTATCATTCATATGGAAGCATAAAAGGCCTTCAATAGCTAAAATAATCCTAAACAGAAAATGCAGTGCTAGAGGCTATCACAGTACCTGATTTCACACTTAACAGAGCATAGCTGCAAAATTAGCATGGTACTATCCAGAAACATACATACACAATGATGATAGAGAAACAAACCCAGTGGCTACAGCCATACAGGTTTTGATAAAGGTGTTAGAAGCATAGATTGGAGGGAAGGCAGCCTCATCAGCAAAAGGTGCTGGGAAAACTGGATATCGACACATAAAAGAATGAAACTAAATCTCTGTCTCTCATCCTACCCAAAGAGAACTCCTTAGTGGGTCTAAGGCCTTAATGTTAGACCTAGAACTGAAACTCTTGCGGGGATGGGTGCACTTTTAAGATAAATCACAGATTTTGGCTCAGAGGAGGCTATGGTGCTGTTCTGTGTGGTTGTCTTGAATGCAGGTTCATCTGACACTGGCAGTGAGATCAAAGTTGTATACCAGAAGTGCCCCAGAGTTGAGGTGCCACATCTGCCTTTGGTCTGATGACATCTGTAAGGCATCTGATATTTGGGAACATCTGAGAATGATAGTGAAAATGACCATTCAGAACAGATAGGTCCAGATTGAGGGGTGCCTTTCCATCTAGAAAGTATAACAGTGCCTCTGAGATGGGTAGAGGAGGACTAAGTGGAGAGAGTGGAGGAGGGAGGATGGAAGGTTGAGGGCAGTGCAGGGGTGAGTGTGAGCAAGGTACATGTATGTCTGAATGCCGCAGAAGACACTGAAACCACACCCCGTCTACCCTGAAGCCTTGTTCTTCTTTATGTATGTGAGTGACCCATCTTCACGAATATCAGAAGAGGGAATCAAATCTCATTACAGATGGTTGTGAGCCACCATGTGGTTCCTGGGACTTGAACTCAGGACCTCTTGAGGAGTAACCAGTGCTTTAACCACTGAACCATTTCTCCAGCCCTCCTCCCCCCAAGCCTGGTTCTTTACATCCATCTATCCATCTTTTTATATTCTAATCCCAGCTCCCCCTCCCTCTTCTCTTGCTCTCTCCTCCTTCCCCCAACCCACCTTCCATTTGCTCAGAGAGGGTCAGGCCTCCCCTAGGATGTCAAGTAAGTCTATCCCCTCACCTCGTTGAGTCAGGACTATCCCCTGCCCCCATGTCTAGGCTGAGCAAGGTGTGTCTCTCCATAGAGAATGGACTCCACAAAATCATGCATTATAGTTAGATCCAAGCCTAGTTTTTTAGCAGAAAATGTCACATTGTTGTATACATTCAAATATTATTTAGTATGCTGTGTTCTTTTATTTTATGAAGAAAACTATCCCTTTAATACTTATTTTTTTAATGAGCAGTGAGGGGCAATAAAGGTTATTATGGGATATGGGTGGGCCCTCCAGTTAAAGAAGACTGACCACATTTCTTTTTCTATCCCATTTGCCTGGTAGTGGAAGAATTGTGTGTGTGTGTGTGTGTGTGTGTGTGTGTGTGTGTGTGTGTGTGTGCGCACACATGCTTGCGCTTGTGTGCACAGTATGGGTGAAGAGGAAAAACTTTTCGGGTATCTGTTGTTGTTGTTTTTCTTTAAAGACAGGGTTTCTGTGACAGACTATGGACACCCCCTTGGAGGGCCTCACCCTCCCTGGGGAAATGAGGGGATATTGGGGGGATTGGGGGCGGGCATGGGAGGAGGGGAGGGAAACGGAGAGGGACCTGGAATTGACATGTGAAGCAACCTTGTTTCTAATTTAAATTTAAATAAAAAAAAAAAAAGACAGGGTTTCTATACCTCTTGGAGCTTGTGAAGTAGGCCAGGCTGACTGGCCAGGCTCTGTTGGGCTCTGCTTGTCTCTATGTCTCCTGGTCTGGATTACAAATATGTACTACTCTGCCTGTTTTAATGGTTTTGTTAAAGTGGGTTCTGGGGATCAAATTCTGGTCTCAAGCACTTTGCTGGCTGAGCTATATTATTAGTCATTTCTTAAAGATGACTTGAAAGGTTTATTTTGTGAAATTTAAACAGGTCAACTAAAAAGTCATCTGAATCTAAAAAAGTAACAGTTATTTTAGGATGTAGGTATGAAAGTGTGTGAGTAATATATTTCATTTCAGCGCTGCAAACTATATATGGCTGATTGTGGAGGCTTATGTCTAATGAGGTGGGAGGAGTGTGAGCTTGGGTCTGGCTTGGACTACGTAGTTGGTTCCAGGCTAGCTTGAGCTACCTGTGAAACCCTGGCGCACCCCCCCCCCCCCATCCCATCTTTAAACAGTAGTTTCCACATTGCTCTATCTTGTTTCTTAAGATGGACAGCATTTCTTACTTATTGTCAGACATCTGTATTTAGGAGGGGTAGATTAAAACAGGTGAGCCAGTAATGACTACTTTTTATTGCAGAAAAGGCATACAGTTTTAAAATATTGTCTATTTTGTAAAAAAGAAATGTGGGACTCCTCCTTGGTTTTGGCTCTTTGTTCATTTTGTCTCATTTGTTTTGGAAACTCGCCTAAGTACGGGCCAAGAAGTCACACCATGTGCTAGTGTGCAGAGGTGCACTGCCAGCAGGCCCTTGCTTACCCTCATGGTCTTAAACTCCTACTCTCTAGGGACACCTCTCTTCCAGTGTGATTCAGAGGGACCTGCTGAGGGCGCTAGTGCTAGTTTACTAATTTACAATTGGAAACTTCATTTTACTCTTAGATTTTTTTGTGGTGGGAGAAGTAAATACACAAGTGAGAGCTGTTTTGTTTAGAGACAGACCTTCTCTATGAAGTTCAGGCTGGCCATGAACTTTTGATATTGCTGCCTAGTTTCCTGATTTCCTATAGGCACGTGTAGATGGAAGTTTTTGTCCTGCCCAGTCCCACAGCCGTTTAATCCCGAATAAACACAGAGTCTTATATTAATTATAAACTGGCCAATGACTTAGGCTTCTTACTGGCTACCTTTCTCTTTAATTATTAACCCATAACTACTAATCTATGTATTTCCACATGGCCTTACCTTACCGGAGAATGCCTGGGCATCCTACCTTCCCAGTAGCTACATGGCGTCTCTCTGATGACTCTCTGCCTTCCTCTTTGCAGCATTCTTCTAGTCTGGTAGACATGCCTATATGTCCTGCCTGGCTACTGGCCAGTCATTGTTTTATTCATCAACCATTAAGAGAAGCATATATTCACAGCATACAGAAGGACTTCCCATCACACATGCTTCATGTTCAGCTCAAAAGTAGTTTTAAGGGCCTTCTAGAACTTCTTAGTCAGGATGGTTAGGATGGAGTTTACTTCCCTTTGGATTGTGGCATGAGTTATATGGTGTGTTTGCCTCATAACACTTAACACCTTGAGGGTCACAGGAACATTCTGTAACAAATACATAAGATTCTGTAGTGACTTAAATACATAGGCCCAGGAGAACAGCTGTCATCTGCTGCATAGCCTCTTTGTTTAGGTCAGGGACTACCATGAGTGAGTTTGCTGCTACCTTTAAAAAAGAGTTTGGGCTCTTTCTGCCATTTCTCTGAGGAGGCAGGTCTTTCCCCCTCTCTCTCCCTCTCTTTCTTTCCCACTGCCCACTTCCCTTTCCCCAATGAAGCTTCCCAAGTTAAAAAAAAAGTGTTTTGGAAAAAAAGTGTTTCAGGGAAAAAAAAAGTGTTTTGGATTTTGGAATTACATGTGAGAAACTGTGGCTTGTCTCCTTTGGGGTCTACTCCCTACAGTGCTCTCCCATTTCTTGAGGTAATTCTAAAAAGCTCCTCTCTTGAGTTTTTCAGGAAAGTCTCTCTTCATTCAAGGTCACATCATGCTGTCTGGTATGATGCTAACTAACGTCTCTTTTTTGCTCTCCCACTTTGAGGCCCAATGGTTGTGGAGCTCACTCTCCTAATAAAACTCATTCCAAAGGTGGAAAGAGTGGGCACATTGCCCTGCATTTCACAGAACTGTCTTCCATAGGCCTTGGGTCGTACTTCTCACTTTGAAACAAGCAAGCAGTAGCTGTGCTTTGTAGGAGCAGTGGTTCTCAGTCTTTCTGATGTGACCTTTTAATACAGCTCTTCATGTTGTGGTGACCCCCACAAGGAATGACATGGAGCTTGGCCTCAGCTTACGTTTGTTCCTAACTAGTTCTTATAACTTAACACGTATTTTAAAATCTAGGTTTAGTTACGTGGCTTGATATCTCATCTCTCCATACTGCCCATCCTGCTTCTTCCACTCTGGCTGGTGACTCCTGCCTTTCTTATTCCCAGCGTCCTCTGTCCCTGTAAGTGCCAGCTAACCTTTTCATGCTTAGCTATTGGCCATTCAGCTCTTTATTAAGCCAATCAGAATTCGCCTTGGCAGAGGTACATCTTCACGGTGTAAACTAATAATTCTGCAATACCCAAGCATAAAATTTTATTGCTAATTCATAACTATAATTTTGTAACTATTTTGAACCAACATGTAAATATCTGTTTTCTGATGGTCTTAGATGACTTCTGTGAAAGGGTCATTTGACCCTCCACCCCAAAAGGGTCTAGTCCCACAGATTGAGAACTGCTGTGCTAGACCATGTCTTAGCTCATATTCTTAAGTATATCCCCATACTGCTATCATGTGCAGAAATAGGGTTACAGTGATTGAAATATATCCTTAGATGAACTAGGAACACAGCAACAATTTTACCAGATTTCTGCTCTGTATATTGTACTTTTAGAATAAACAGGTTTTGTAAAATAGTCATGATCTCACATTATTTTTAAAACTCTTAAATGAATTCTGGTTTTTAACCAGTTAGTGTGTAAATAAACTTGTGTGCTATAACCAGGTAAGGTGGAGTTTAAATAAGTGGAGGAGCTTAAGTGTTACTTATGACATATTGTCATTAATTACAAGATGGCAGAGTTTAGATGTCCATACTTCACCATTTTTTAAGTGTCTTTACCTTTGTAGGTTCCTACTTTGTTCAGAACTATTTATAGTCTCAGAACACACTTGTGATATGAGTATTTGGGTATTTTTCGGGGTTAGGTGTAGTTTTATTTTCTTTATGTTCATTTGCTTATTGTGTGTGTGTGCATGCACACGCTACAGCACATGTGTGGACATAAGAGGACAACTTGCAGAAATTGCTTCTCTCCTATACCATGCATGGGTCCTGGGGATCCAACTCAAGCCATCAGACTTGGCAGTAGGTATGCTTGTTTTACTCTCTGAGCTATCTTACCAGCACCCCAGGCAAACTTAGTGGTAATTTCTTTTTTTTTTTTAACCAAGAAGTGGATGGGACTGGAGAGATGATCTGCTCAGCATTTAAGAGCACTGGCTGCTCTTGCAGAGGTCCTGAGTTCAGTTCCCAGGGACCACATGGCAGCTCACAAATTCCAGCTCCGTGAGTTCTGACACCTTCACTCAGGCACAAATGCAGGCATAACAACTATATGCACACAAAACAAAAATAAACAAATAATTAAAAAACAAGAAGTGGAGTGGGAACTTTCTGATTTAGAAGAAATCATTTGATCTCTGGGAATTTTTTCAGGGCTAGTGATAGTGATTAGAGGTTGGAGCTGTAATACTTTGTATATGGTGCCATGGGCTTTCCTCTCCCAGTCTCTCTGGGAAGCCATGACAAATGCAGAGCTTCGAAGTCAGTGGGTCAAGATCTTTACTGTTTTTTATCTTACTCAGTGAGTCTGTTTAGTGAGGGTGAGGGTTAACATTTGCCGAGCTCCAGTGTGTGAGACTGGTAAAGGTTTCATCCTACGTATGTGGACTGCGTTTGTTGATGACAAATCAGGCCATCTGACGTGAATTGAATGTGCTGACAGTTCACAAGTTATGGAGATTCAGATCCAGTCTGTGACCTCCTTGGCCTTAAGTCTTAATTTTTTTGCCTATATAATAAAGTTGGAGTACGTCAGGTTGCACAAGTGTTCTGCTTCTAAAAGTCAAATGAGTTTTGGCTTTTTAGTGCACTGTGTTGGCCTTGAATTTGCAGCAGCCCCTTGCCTCTGCTTCCCCAGTGTTGGCATCACAGATGTGGGCCATGCCACCATGTCAGGCTTAAAATGGATACAGTTTTTGTTTGTTTGTTTTTCGAGACAGGGTTTCTCTTTGTGGCCTTAGCTGTTCTGGAACTCACTCTATAGACCAGGCTGACCTTGAATTCACAGAGATCCACCTGCCTCTGCGTCCCGAGTGCTGGGATTAAAGATGTACGCCACCACCGTCCAGCAATCTTTTAAATATTTAAAAAAGTATTTCCTTTGGGATTTATTTTACTGTTATATTTAATAACTTACATCTTGAGTTCAGTAGGTTGAATGGGAAACATACCCTAACATGTTGGGCAAATGGAGACTTTCAGAATACAGCTTGTCAAGAGATGAGCCTTGTAATCAGTCACACCTGGATTTGAAGGTGAGCATGTCACTCTAGGCAAGTTACTTTTCTGAGCCTCAATTTCTTAATCTAAAAAAAATGGGATAATACCTATTTTAGGATTGCTTGGAAAGTTAAGTAAAATATATGTAGAACACTAAGCTTGGTAAAATAGTGGCTCTTAGTAATAACAACTGATGTTTTAATTAAGTTAGCACTTATCGAGTAAGAAATGTAGAACACAGTTGGTATGTAATAAAGCCCTTGCCCTCAGTAAGGATTTTAATTATAGTGTAGACTTATGTACACAGTAACCACAGCTCTCGTCTTAGAGGGAATAAGAATTTATTTTGCAGCCATTTTTAGTGACCGTGGTCAGGGAACACAGATTTAGTTTGCCCCAAATTCCAGGTTCCAACATGGAAGTGGTTTTGTGAAATGTTATAGTTTTATAAACAGAAAAAGTCATAAATTAAGACAAGTTTAGAGTACATTGATGGGTATATCAGAGAGGCAATTGTTTTTCTATGGGCATGAGACACTGATGGCATGCTTAGGGTTTAGGTTGGTGGAAGCTAGTGGTCTAAGTTAAGAGATTCCAGCAGGTTTTTATCTACTAGCCACCAGTTGTGAGTTCTGACACAGTGTTGGACAAGGAATATAATTAGCCAGCGGACCTGCAGCATTGCAGGCTCCTCCCAGTACTGAAATTGTGATCAGCCATGAAGGTGCAAATTCTCTTTAGCAGTTTCTAGTTGCAGACTCTAGGTGGCTAACCCTTTCTGTCACATTTGAAAAGAACTAAAGTTTAACAAGTCCATAAATCATAGAACTCTATTGTCTGCTTGAATGATGGCAACAGTTATGCCCCAATAATTAATTTTGTTTGAATAATGGTTATTGACTTTTTAATTATTTTTTATATTAGAAATCTTTGTGTGCGTGTGCGCGCGCGCGTGTGTGTGTGTGTGTGTGTTGTTGTTGTTACTGTTTTGAGACAGGGTCTATCTGTGTAGCCCCTGGCTGTCCTGGAACTCACTATGTAGACTAGGCTGGTCTTGAACTCAAAGAGATCCACCTGCCTTTACCTCCTGAGTGTTAGGGTTAAAGGTGTGTGCTATTACACCCACCCTGATGTTAGAAATCTTTTAGTTTGGACAGAATTTCATGGGTTGCTAGATACCATGCTAGCTTACTAGAGATGTTTGTTTTTTATTTATAGAAAGTCTTGGAATTTTTACACAATACTTAAGATGGTCAAGTAGATAATTAGTAGAGTAATGTCCCATCAGACTCATCTGGAGGCCGTTTTGCCACTTTATTTGAGTAACCGTGCACTCGTAGCTTGTTTGATTGCCTTCCTTCCTCTTCGAAGGTAATTAAGTATGAGAAATTAGTTTTTTATTTCCATGAGTTTCTTTGCATTTATGTATGATTCTTCTATGTCTGAAAACTTTATGTAGTAGTCTTCACAACACTTTGGCTTATTCACTTCCCGTGTTCCTTGCACCTGTTTTCCGTGCGTCTGTTTTCTTGTTCATCGACAGTTTATTTTTTCTTTTGCTGTTACATAAAGTGCCCTTGATTTAGACATTCATATCTCACTGTGAGTTTGCTTCACACACTGAACTGCTTGTAGGGAAACTCTAGTTCTGTTGTCTTTTCTCTTCATAGGCTTTACGTTACCTTAAGCAGTACTTTGTGAACTTGTTATTCTTTTTCACTGGATCTCTTAAGAGCTTATTTTTTATTTTTATTTTTGATTATTGGTCTTAACCAACATGCTGTATTGTACCTAAATATTTCCATTAAAAGTTGTTAGCTATATAAGTTCTTTGTTGCACTTAGTAGAGATGGTGTGAAAACAGAACAGATGGTCATTTGAATTTTAGTAGAATGGGCCAGAGCTTTCATCAGGTCATTCATTTAATGGTGGCAGGTGTCTTCATAGAGCATAGGAAAACAGTATTAACTGACTCTCCAGGGTAATGCAACATGCACCAGCAAGGAGAAAAGCACTAATAGGTTTAGCTAGGGAACTCTGCTGGGGCTAACAGTTTTAGATGAGAATGCATTGGGGGAGCTTAGCATCCTAAAAGATCAGTGAGTTGTTGGCCTTGTTTTAATGCCCTTTCTCCCGCTTTAGTTTGAAGTCAGTTACATTCTCATTATAAGTCCTACAGTGCCAACGGTGGTAGGGGGAGGGAGGGTTGCTTGTTTACTTTTTTCCTAACTCTCAGTGCTGGTCTGTTTCACAGCTGTTCAGTGCCTTTGTTGGCATTTGAGCTGTGGGAACCAAGAAAGGATTTAGATGTGCTTTTGTGTGCGTTGGTGGTTTTCCTGAAGTATTCTCTAAAACCATGAATTGTAAATTGTAGAAGGTTGGTCGCTTTCCCCCTTTTTAATGTCAGTTGTCATTGTGTGTGCCTGTATGCAGTTTATGGGCTCATTAATGTTATAATTGTACTTTGTAGAAAATGGACTTAGAGATGAAAAATATATAGATAGGGCAGTAGTTACAGACTGCTTTTTTATTAAGTGGGGACTTAAGGGCGGACTTTTGTCAGCTGCCTCATCAGCTGCACAGTTAGTTCTAGAGGTGTGGACGGGTCAGTGCGCTTTACTTTTGGGATAACGTATTACTTGGGGGTTTATTCTGGTCTGTTCAGAACAAAACCATTTTGTGGATGTTTACTATTACCGGTATCAGTGTGATAACAACTTTGATCAGCTTTCCTGCAGTGAGAGAGATTGTTGTGTGTGGTATGGATAGTATACTTGGTGAATGGCAAATGTCTTCATAAGCAAGCTATTTCTTAGTGTAAGGATTAAAAAGAAATCTTAGTTGCAGTGCTCTCTTACAGTGTAAGAATTTGAGTAGATACCCATAATTTCTATTATGTGCAGTTTCCTTTTTTTTTTTTTTTTGGTTTTTATGAGACAGGGTTTCTCTGTATTGTTTTGGAGGCTATCGGTCCAGCCCAGCATTGAACTCACAGAGATCCGCCTGCCTCTGCCTCCCGAGTGCTGGGATTAAAGGCATGCGCCACCACCGCCCGGCCGTGCAGTTTCCTTTTTAAGTGTGTTTTATTTCCAGCTCTTCAAATTAACACATGCTCTGGAAAACTGCAAAATGTATTTCCATAGTGTGTTTTTGGTAATTTTCTTTCTATTCATGTTTAGTAATTATTTATTTATTTTTGGCTTTTTGAGACAGGGTTCTCTGTATTGTTTTGGAGGCTGTCCTGGAACTCGCTCTGCAGACCAGGCTGGCCTCAAACTCACAGAGATCCTCCTGTCTCTATCTCCCGAGTGCTGTGATTAAAGGCATGCGCCACCAATGCCCAGACTATTAGTAATTTTTAAAAATAAAATGTTTGTTATAGATGTTTGTGGACTAGGTAAACTGATCAAATGTTTTACTATGATGACATTTTGTTTTAACTAAAAAATATCCTTTGTGGATTATTACAGTTTGCATACATATAGCTTTGCATTTTCAACATCTGTTAAGTTTTTGTCTTTATACAAATAATTGAGTATATTTGTGCTTTAAGATTTTGAAAGGTTCAAAGTCTTAAATGATTTGGAGCATTTTACAAGTGTCTTCAGTAGAGGTTGTGTCTGTATTTTTCTGTCATAAGTATCTGATTGACTTCTTGACATATCTGATAATCCTGGGATAGTATTTTTTTAACTTTTACTTTTGATTTTTATTTATTTTTGATTTTTTGAGACAAGGTCTCACTGTGTAGCCTGGGCTGGTCTGGACCTTGTGGCAGTCTTCTTCATTCCACCTGGTGGATGCTGGGGTTCTGGTGTATGCATCACCCCAATTTTGGAATATTACTTTTGAACTATCTGGTTTGAGAAATAAAGCTGGTTTTCATTGTTTTTCCCCCTCAAATGATAAAATTAACAATATAAGTCTAATAAAAATTGAAGCAATTTAGAAACTAAATAGCAGAGTGTGGGAGCTGGGGAGATGGCTTAGTGAGTTCAGTATTTGCTGTGCAGCCTGAGAGCCTGAGTTTGGGTTCTCAGCATCAGTCCAGAGAGCTGGGGAATCCTTTATATACATGTGTACAAATGTGTGTGTTCAGTCCAGAGAGCTGGGGAACCCTTTATATACATGTGTACAAATGTGTGTGTTCAGTCCAGAGAGCTGGGGAACCCTTTATATACATGTGTACAAATGTGTGTGTTCAGTCCAGAGAGCTGGGGAATCCTTTATATACATGTGTACAAATGTGTGTGTTCAGTCCAGAGAGCTGGGGAACCCTTTATATACATGTGTACAAATGTGTGTGTTCAGTCCAGAGAGCTGGGGAACCCTTTATATACATGTGTACAAATGTGTGTGTTCAGTCCAGAGAGCTGGGGAACCCTTTATATACATGTGTACAAATGTGTGTGTTCAGTCCAGAGAGCTGGGGAATCCTTTATATACATGTGTACAAATGTGTGTGTTCAGTCCAGAGAGCTGGGGAACCCTTTATATACATGTGTACAAATGTGTGTGTTCAGTCCAGAGAGCTGGGGAACCCTTTATATACATGTGTACAAATGTGTGTGTTCAGTCCAGAGAGCTGGGGAATCCTTTATATACATGTGTACAAATGTGTGTGTTCAGTCCAGAGAGCTGGGGAATCCTTTATATACATGTGTACAAATGTGTGTGTTCAGTCCAGAGAGCTGGGGAATCCTTTATATACATGTGTACAAATGTGTGTGTTCAGTCCAGAGAGCTGGGGAACCCTTTATATACATGTGTACAAATGTGTGTGTTCAGTCCAGAGAGCTGGGGAACCCTTTATATACATGTGTACAAATGTGTGTGTTCAGTCCAGAGAGCTGGCGAACCCTTTATATACATGTATACAAATGTGTGTGTTCAGTCCAGAGAGCTGGGGAATCCTTTATATACATGTGTACAAATGTGTGTGTTCAGTCCAGAGAGCTGGGGAACCCTTTATATACATGTGTACAAATGTGTGTGTTCAGTCCAGAGAGCTGGGGAACCCTTTATATACATGTGTACAAATGTGTGTGTTCAGTCCAGAGAGCTGGCGAACCCTTTATATACATGTATACAAATGTGTGTGTTCAGTCCAGAGAGCTGGGGAATCCTTTATATACATGTGTACAAATGTGTGTGTTCAGTCCAGAGAGCTGGGGAACCCTTTATATACATGTGTACAAATGTGTGTGTTCAGTCCAGAGAGCTGGGGAACCCTTTATATACATGTGTACAAATGTGTGTGTTCAGTCCAGAGAGCTGGGGAATCCTTTATATACATGTGTACAAATGTGTGTGTTCAGTCCAGAGAGCTGGGGAACCCTTTATATACATGTGTACAAATGTGTGTGTTCAGTCCACCCGGAGCTTCTGAGATTTGTGTCATGTTTTGAAAGTCCTCCTTAAAATGGAAACATTTGCTAATGAACTTTTGTTCATTCTCCCTGTTCTGTGCTGCTGGGAACCCAGCCTTATATCCTAGGCAATGCTCTCTATCACTGACAGTATCCCTGGGCCTGACCCATGGCGTTAGACTTTGTACTGCTACTTCTATGATCTTTTCTTTCCCTTCTGAGATCACATTTAGTTCTTTGTTTTTGGTACATTGCATTGTAGGAGACCTGTAATAAATACAAAATAGTTTTAACTTTCTTTGTTACAGTTAATAACAGATAACAGATAACTCAAAAACCATATGCAAAATGATTTACATGTTGACCCCTGTAGGTCAGAAATTTGGAGGCAGCACAAGGTATGACTTTCCTTCACTTTGCAGCTTCAGATGGCGGTCTGGTTGCACGCAGGGATTCTTGATTATTTCTCTGTAGCTCTGTCCTCCTGTGTTGGCTCCTCTGTGACTGCTGCACTGCAGGCAGGCTTGAGCTTTGGGCTCAGTTTCCAACACAACTTGGAGTGAGACTAACTGGACAGGTACCACCGCTGACATCTGCATAGACTTCCATGACCTAACATCAGAAGGAAGTGACACACCAGTTCATTATTTCTGAGTAGGGAAATGGATCCTGTGTCACTGTCTGT
The DNA here is from genome assembly GCF_017639785.1 of Mesocricetus auratus. NCBI lineage: Eukaryota > Metazoa > Chordata > Mammalia > Rodentia > Cricetidae > Mesocricetus > Mesocricetus auratus. The sequence goes on from NW_024429198.1 coordinate 41,881,688, forward strand.
AACTAAGAGCACATGGGATGGCATCTAGGTCAGTGTGGTCATATTTTGAAAATACAGGTTGTCACATACCCTCATTTAAAAACACTGTTCATCAGCTCTTTAGGGACATAAATAGTATAATGCAAATCTGTAACAGAGTATACACTGATTTCAGTACTAAACTATCTACTCTTGTTTTTAATCACTTAGTATAACACTATAAATATACAGGTTAGAAAACCATGTCAACTTGTCAGTTCCCAGTCTAATTGTAACTTATCTCCAAGTCTTTGATTTTAATTTATTGTCCTGCCTCTAGTGCTTGCTCTTCTGTGACTTTCCTTTCTTTGAAAGGCTTACTAATCTATCATTTCTCTGAAACTCTTCTCTTACTCATTCTGGTTTGTTTTGGTGCTGGCAGTTGACTGCATAGATCCTCTGTTACCAAGGTATATCCTCAGCCCTAACTAGGAAATTGGTATTGGGTTTTGGTTGACAGCTCCCCCCCCCACATGAACCCATGAATACACGTGTTAAAAGTAATCCTGGATGAGTTAGTAAACATTGATGTTCACTGCCAAAGATTTGTGATGTTGCAGGCTGAAGGGTTGTGCATAAAGCATATTGATGTTGGAATAGTTCACTCTTGGGCTGTCCAGTTGTTAACTGTTATGTGTTTTCTCCTTCCACCTTCCCTCTGCTTTGACGCAAACACAGGCTTGCACTTGAGTTTAGCTCCTCATTTGAAATTTGGTTATCTGGGTATACAGAATGATTAATACACTTTCTTATTAGGGAGTGGTTACTATTAGCAGTAGTTATTAGTTCTTTTAGAATTTAGTAATAATATTACAATTTTTGTCCTCTGGGCCTTGCACACACAGCACGTTCTTGGAGCTTTAGAACATACTGCCTCACCGCTAAAGAACATTGTGCTTTCTCCAAAGGAGGTTGAAAGTTTCAGAGTGAAAAGGCCTCCTCTCTTTTCTTTAATTATGGTAAGCCCCCCAAGTTAAACAAAATGCAAAATAAAAGATTTCCATTTTACCCACCAGGAATCTTGAGTGTGGCTAATCTCAATTCATCTGAATCGCACCTTTTCTGCCTGCCTCTAATTTGACATGTGTGTTAACTTTTTTGTTTGTTTTTGGTTTTCAAGACAAGGTTTCTCTGTATTGCATTGGAACCTGTCCTGGGACTTACTCTGTAGGCCAAGCTGACTTCAAACCCACAGAGATCCACCTGCCTCTACCTCCCAAATTCTGGGATTAAAGGTGTGTGCCACTAATGTCTGGCTGTGTACTAACATTTTATATAAGGACACAAAAATTGTAAAGTGATGTCACTGGTATCACAAGTCACATACCACTGGTTTCTATTTATTGAACAGTGATAATAGTGTTAAGGATAATAAAGGAGGATTGCCCCAGCCCTAAGGTTATGTTCAGTAATTTGTCATGGTCTTTTGTTTCATCCCTATGTGAGCAGTCTGAGGGAGGTTTACTAGTAGGTAACAAGTTTGTCCTTGATGGGAGGAGCATGCACCATAGTGTATTGTTTTCCATTTAAGGATTTTTAGGATACTGGATTCCCCGGAGCTGAGCTGTCTGATGCGGGTTCTGGGAGCTGGAAGTGCTTCCTCTGTGCCTAGCCTCTGACCCAGCACTTAGCACCAGTTGCTGACCTTCCTGTTTTACTGTTTGAGTGTGTGTGTGTGTTCACATGCACCTTAGAGAGTCAGAAGGCAACATGTAAGAGTTTCCTCTTTTCTCCATGTGGTTCTCGAAGATGGCACTCAGGTGCCAACAAGAGTTCTTAGCTGCTGAGGCAGGCATCTTACTACCTGCTCATGGAGCTTAGGGTGGGTTGGGAGTTGCTGTGTAACAAAGGATGACATTGAATTCCTCATCCCTTTCATCCATCTCTTAAAGGCTAGGATTATAGGGTGTGTCACCATCCCCACCCTTAGCTAATAGTTTCTAAAATTTAGTGTTTATGGGGGAAAACCCTGCCAAGTACCTATTAAGCTTATTGATGGTTTGTTTCCATGGTTCCATGATGATGAAAGTCCATTTCTTTTGAATAATTATTTACTTGGACAATAGGTTGCAGTTCTCTTAAGCAGTCCTGGAGTTGTTTTTCCTTTGTGTGTGTGTGTGTGTGTGTGTGTGTGTGTGTGTGTGTGTATTTGTATGAGCCTGTTTGCAGGTGTGTGGGCATGTGTGTGTGGAGCCTGAGGCTGGCAGTGGCTGTGTTCTTCATGGCTTGGGGCAGAGCATCTAATTGAATTCAGAGCTTACCTGATAGAGGCTAGTGTGGCCAGGCTGCCCTGTGTCCACATCTGAGTGCTGGGGTTACAGGCAGGTGGCTCACCTCGTATCGTATGGGCTCTGCACATCTGAACCCTGATCTGTATGCCGGTACAGTAAGTGCTTTAACCAGCCTCTGATTTTGAGTATTTATAGTCAGAAATTCTTACTGGTGGGAAAAATTGTGTTCTTTGTCTTATGCCCAGATTTCTGTTTATGGATGAGAACTAGACAAAAAATACTGGCTTGTGTTTTACTAGTGAAATGAGAGTAGAAAACATGTTTAGTTAATGATGCATATTGATCAAAATATTTCAGATCTGTCACCTTGAAATTAGATGTTGTGTTTTTTCAATCCTTTGTTAAAATAACCTGTAATCTGCTGTTGTGTTTTCCCCAACATTTACAGTAAAGTGCAAATAAGTATTTGAGAGTAACCTAAGCATGTGACTGTTTCCATAGGCATCAAACATGATGGAACTATGTGTGACACTTGCCGCCAACAACCAATCATTGGCATCCGATGGAAATGTGCCGAGTGCACAAATTATGATTTGTGTACTGTTTGTTATCATGGAGACAAACATCACCTAAGGCATCGCTTTTACAGGATTACTACACCAGGAAGTGAACGGTAAGGTAAACAAGTTTTCCTTCAATCATGACTTTTCTTTTTATCCTATTAGCTTTAAGGATTAAGAATAGCTTTTGACAGTTTAGATTTAGTTTTAGGGGAAAATGAATAGCAGGCTAGACTTGAATTGAACTTGTTGATTTGTGAGAGACTGTGAAGGTAGGCTTTTTTTATATGTGGGTTTCTTTCTTATTTGTTTTTTTTTTCTTTTTTTAAAGACATGGTCTCCCTGTATAGCTCTGGCTAGCCTCCAATTATTATTGATTTTTAATAAGATAATCTTGGCTATTTGTTTCTCTATGGAGACTTGACATTGCTAAAAAGTTGGAAATGCATGGGTGTTCCCTTTCCCCAAAAAACTGAATAATTTTCTTCTTGTTATACCCTTTATTTCAATTTCTACTATTAGTGAACACCACGACCTGCTGATTGAGTCAGCAGGCATGTGCTATGGATAGGTACTTGAGACATGGCTCAGTTGGTAAAGTGCTTGCTGCACAACCATGGGGAGCTGTATTTGAATACCCAGTGCCCATGGAAGCTAGGCACAGTGGCACTTTTTTTTTTTTGTTTGTTTTGTTTTTACTTTTGCTTTTTTGAGACAGGGTTTCTCTGTATTGTTTTGGAGCCTGTCCTGGAACTCGTTCTGTACACCAGGCTGGCCTCAAACTCACAGAGATCCACCTGCCTCTGCCTCCTGAGTGCTGGGATTAAAGGCGTGGGCCACCAATGCCCGGCTGGCACATTTCTATAATGCCAGCACTGGAGAGACACACAGGAGGGTACTTGGAACTCTGACTAGTCTGTCTAGTTAAACATTGAACTCTAGGTACAGTGAGAGATCTTTTCAAAAAGTAAGGTGGAGCCGGGTGGTGGCGCACGCCTTTAATCCCAGCACTCGGGAGGCAGAGGCGGGTGAATCTCTGTGAGTTCGAGGCCGGGCTGGACAATACAGAGAAACCCTGTCTCGTAAAACCAAAAAAAAAAAAGTAAGGTGGAAAAGTGATTGAGTAACACCCAACAGTGATCTCTGGTCTTCACACATGTGCATGCACACCTGTGTACATGAATGTATAAACACACACACAGAGACCATATGACAGCTACTGTAGTTATGATCTGAAGATAGTTTTCTTAAGGAATTTATAATTTAAGATGAATGATGGATCATGAATGAATATCATATGATGTTTGGACAGGATAATGTCTTAGGTCTTAGAATTGATGAGAAGGGATATAGTTATGGGTGTGGAGTTTTAGGTAGTGGAGCCTTCTCATGTGGATAGGATACTGCACTTCAGCAAGTATACAGCCAGCTAGAGAGACACAGTTAGGAGTAATCGGGAAAGGGAGTCATAGCATCTCATTTCAAATTATGGTCCTGCCACTTGAGTATTTTGGAAAAAAAAGGTTTTTTTTTTCATAAAATTGAAATTAAGCAATGACAATTGGTTTTGAAAAAATGAATACAACAATACGATAACATTCGAAAAACAAAACCCTGAAATCTGAGTAAAAGGATATAGATGAGTAAGAGGCAGATGGCTCCTAAGTTACAGCCAAGTACGGTTTGCAGCTCTTCCTGAGACACTGCCTTTCATAGGCCCTGACAGAGGACACTTAGAGCCATAGCCTGAGGTGGTTTTGATTCCATTGCTTTTTACTTCTTTTGTGAAACTGAAGGAACCCTCTTATTCATGCCTCAAGTCCTCATTTGTGAGCTGGGCTGCTGTCTTTCTTTTAAGGTGCTAACACCTTCCCCATGTAAAGTCTTTTACATTTCACATATGTCACGATTTCTCAGTTTTATACAATGTGAAAACAAACCGTTTGTTTCAGGGTTCTGTTGGAGTCTCGTAGAAAGTCTAAGAAGATTACAGCCAGAGGCATCTTTGCAGGTGCCAGAGTGGTTCGAGGAGTGGACTGGCAGTGGGAAGACCAAGACGGGGGCAATGGGCGGAGAGGAAAGGTAAGGACTTCTACATCCACCATGTGCTCTAGGTGTTGGCTGTTGACTTCTATTGCTGTTCTAAGTACATGTCTTGGCCCATTTATTTCCATGCCAGAAACAAGTTTTAAAAAATCTTCATTTCTTTCTTTTTCTTTTGGGAGAAAACAGGACTCCTGCTTATTTGTGAATGTTGCTGTTTCCCAAGAAGGTTGTTAGGTGGGTTTTACCTTGGGCTCCATCCTGCTATTTGGTGGTCCATAGATGCCTTCCTGAAGACTCCATGGGCCAGTCTTTCCTAAGTAGCACCTCATGTTCTAGATTTTTCTGTTGTCTTAGAAAGTCATTTGCAGAGGTAACTTTCTAAGACAGTTGCTGTGAGGCACTCTGAAGCCACAGAATTAAGACTTTATTGGGTTTTGCTATTGTTCTAGTTTGCTTTCTATTGCTGTGACAAGAATACTGACAAAAACTAATTTGAGGGGCTGTTACTGCATCCTGTAGGCTATGTTCCACTTTCTAGAGAAGCAAGGAGGAACTCCAGGGAGGAACTAAAGTAGAAGCCATGAGGAGTACTGCTTATTGGCTGGCTTCCTATGGCCTGATCGGCTTGCTTTTTTATACCCACCAGGACTACCTGCTTAGGGGTGGCGCCTCCCATAGTGGACTGGACCCTCCCTCCCACTTCTTAATCAATTGATAATCAAGAAAAATCCCACAGGCTTACCTCCAGGCAGTCTGAGATGCAACCCCTTAGTTAAGGTTCCTTCTTCCCAGCTGACTGGCTTGTATCAGGTTGACAAACAACAATGGAACACTAACCAGTCAAAACTTTTGAGAGAGTGAGGCAAAGGAATAAAGGTCAGCTTCCCTGAAGCTGTGAATTATCACTGTACAGCTTTGGCTTATTATTTGTTATTTTACATAGGTATGCTAAGTCATAGTCCTTCTTTAAAAACACTTTTGATGAAAATATCTCTCATATGTCAAAGTAGAAAGGATAGCACAATAGATTCAATTTAAAAATTTGAACTTTTTAAAAATGCCATGTATTTGTTGAAGAAACCCAGATTTTTAGCCTTGGCTGATCCATTATCTGTGTTTTTCTTTTTCTGTGGTAGTGAGGGTTGAACACTAGGACCTCACTCATACTGATAAATTAATAAAATAGGTCTTTGGGGGCTGGAGAGATGCCTCAGTGGTTATGAGCATTGCATGTTCTTACAGACATGGCTTCAGTTCCTATCACCTACATGGTGACTCACAACTGCTTGTAACTCTAGTCCAGGGGATCCAAAGCCCCTTTCTGGCCTCTGTGAACTCCTGTACACATGCGGAGCTAATAATCTCTCATGTAGGCACACATGTACACATAAATAAAAGTAAGTAAATCAATCTGAATCAGAACTACTTAAGGTCGTGTTAAATTTTACAACATGAAGTACTGATTATACTCGAATCTGAAGGAAGGTTATTGCTACAGATGGCATGTTGCCTGTTCACTTTAGCACATTACAAACTTTGCTGTGTAAACTTGGCCAGTGGTTAGTGGGGCAGGATCTTAGAGCATGATGGAGCAATGATGGAAATGATGGACTACATTAGAAAGATGGTTGCCTCTTGAGAGACAGGTGGAGGGGTGGATGGGATGAGCATGCAGAGTCTTGAAAAGTCTTGGCATTCTGTTTTTCCTAAGATTTCTCTGTGTAGCCTTGACTGTCCTGGAACTCACTCTGTAGACCAGGCTGGCCTCAAACTCACCCTCTGCCTCCTGAGTGCTGGGAATAAAGGTGTACACCCCACCGCTGTGGCATTCATTTTTCAAGGTAGTAGAACATTGTAAGGGTGTTCATTTCTTTTTTATTCTTAAGAATATGCATATTTTGTTTTTTTGCAATACATTTGGAAATTTTAAAAATATATGGCCTTATTAGTAATTTAAAGCATTTCTCAAATGAGTCATTAAATCTTAAAAGTGAAATCGTTTTATTTCTACAAAAGCACTGCTTATCCCACAAAACTATTTCTTGAGTACAGAGCAGACAAGAAGGTTTAATAGTATTAGTCTTTTTTCATGTTTTTGAAGTGCTGGTGGATATGAGTGTTAGAATGGAGAAAAGCCATCTGGATTGTATGCGAGCAGCTCCTGTTCTTAGTGTAGAGACTGAGTGCCACCTTTGGTGCTCAGTGGATGCCAGTTTGTGCACCTGACCGTAGGCCTTAAAGGGTTAGTAAATAAGCCGTACCTGCATGCATGGGGTGTGTGTTTGTGTGCGCTGGGGAGCAGGGGCAGGGAAAGGGAGAGTAAATTAGAGTTTACCCGGTCAGTTAGCTTGTGGGTGGGGCATTATGTCTGTGTCCCCACAGCACACTCTTCTGGCTGGGGTAGCCTGCTTTCTTGCAACTGAGCTGCTCATTGTCACTGACATTGTTCACAACATTGGCTTTGTCATCTTGTAGCTGACTAGAACACGGGTTTATCTTGTTTAGATACATGTTAAAGATTTTAAATTATGTGTTGGATAGCTGGCTAAAAAGAGTGAACTGTGTTCTTAAAGGATTTTAAAATTTGCATTATTGGTTTTCTGATAACCTATTAAAATTTCTACAGTGATATTAGAATGTACTTCATAACTCTCAGGTAAGGTCAGGTATGGTGACATAACCTGCAATTCAAACAGGAAGTTTGAGGCCACCCTAGGCTGTTTTCTGACAGCTTATCTCAATACCCCTTCCTCCAACAACAACAAAAACACCAGGCTGGGGATACAGTTCAGTAGTGGAGTGCTTGCCTAGCATACAGAAAAGCCCAGGGCTAAGTACCACAAAGAAAACCCCCAGCATAAACAGTTACTTATGTAAGTTGAATTTGGTAAAACACATCATGCCGTTCTGTCCCTTGGGAGGCTGAGGTGGGAGAGTTTTGAGTTTGAGGAGATGGGCTACTGAAGGATGTTCTATCTTAATAAAACTTACAATTCTGAAGAAATAGGACTTCATTGATAATTGAACAATGCTAAAAGTGATATTTTTCTTGATTTTGTTACAGGTTGATAGATGAAAAGATTTTAGTATAATTAAACCATATAACCTCTTCTTTCCTTCTTTTTTTCCTTTTTATTTTTCTATGTTTTTTTTTTTTTTTTTTTGAGATAGGGTTCTGTGTAGCCCTGGCTGTCCTGCAACTTGCTCTGTAGATTAGGCTGGCCTTGAACTCACAGAGATATTCTTCCTCCTGCTTTCTGAGGTCATGGATTAAAGGCATGTATTACTGCTGCCTGGCTGCTTCTTTCTATTTTATAAAGAAGTTTTTTCCCCCTAAACTTTGTTAGGTAACGGAAATCCAAGACTGGAGCGCATCAAGCCCACACAGTGCAGCGTATGTTCTCTGGGATAATGGTGCTAAGAACCTTTACAGAGTTGGCTTTGAGGGCATGGTGAGTAGTGCAGCCTGTGACAGTGGGCACGCCATGGTGGGAGCTGATGCCTGTCCTGTGTGTGTGCACTCTGTCTCTTCTGTTGGAGGAGGTGCATCTGAGCCATGAGCCTGTGGCAGGAAAGGAGATCTGTAAAGTGAGCATTTCACCTCCTCATGCCTGACTTAGATTCTGTTTATATAAACCGCTTAATAGCAAATAGTAAAATGTCTAATGGATTTAGCCTTTAAAAGCTAAACAACAAAAAATAAGAGTCACCTTGGCATAGATTTGGAGACTAGTATTAACATGAAGTGTTTTTTTTATTCTATGTTGTGCTAGCTGATAAAAGTTTAAATTATTTTTAAGGTTTTTTTTTTTTTTTTTTTTTTTTACTATGCATTCGTCTTTTGCCATAGGTGTTAAGTTCCCATGGGACTGGAGTTTCAGACAGTTGTGAGCTGCTCTGTGGGTCTTGGGACTTGATTCCAGGTCCTCTGCAAGAGCAGTCAGTGCTTTTAATCACTGAGCCATCTCTCTGGCCCCTCTTGTAGTTTTGTTAAAGCACAGAATTGGTAATTAAACGTGATTTTCTTGTACACAAAGTTCTAGTACTCCAGAGGTGGAGGAAGGAGGATCTCAAGTTCAAGGCCAGCTTGGGCATATAATGAGACTCTCAAAACAACAATAACAAAAACCAAGATATGAAAACAACAGACTTGGAGACATCTAGAATTAAGTGGAGAATAATGTAGGTTTAGTTATTAAATTGCTTTATATTTCTATATTTCATGGACCATTGTTCAAATACTGACTTTATTTTGTGCCAGGATCTCATTGTGTAGCTCTGACTGGCTTAGAACTTGCTATGTAGACCAGGCTGACCTTGAGTTCACAGAGATCTGCCTGTCTCTGCTTCCTGAGTGTTGGTATTAACAATATGGGCACCATATCCATCCAGCCTTACTGTTTATTAATTTTGAAATACAAATTTCTTTAATAACTTTTCATTTCTGAATGTATTCCCACTTAAGGAATTATTATTATTATATTTTAAATGTAATACTGGATTTTGTTTTTCATGCTAGGTAAGTGCCCTAGCATTGAACTGTATCTCCAACCCAGACAATTTTTTGTTACATTCTTAGCTGTCTTTGCCTTCCATTTTCTTTAATATATTTCACTTACATATGAAAGGCAATATGAACTTAAAATAAATACTTTATTTTTAAAACTTTTTTTAATTTAGTTTTTCAAGACAGCGTTTCTCTGTGTCACCCTGTTTGTCGTGGAACTCACTTTGTAGACCAGACTGGCCTTGAACTCAGAGGAGTGCCTCCCTCTGCCTCCTAAATGCTGGGATTAAAGGTGTGTGCCTGGCTAGCAAATGTTTTAGTAATGCCACATTTTGTTATTGGTTATAGAGAGCTAATTTCCTTTCCTCTACTACATATTCATGACTCAGGTGTCTATGCATGCTTTATCATTGGCTATAGAGAGCTAATTTTCTTTCCTACTGCATATTCATGACTTTTGAATTGTGAGTTTTATTTTAGGATTCTAACTGTTTGTTTCATATGAAGATGAATGTGCTGTGTGTGTTCAGGTAGTTAAATGAAGACCATATATAGGTTAATGGCTCGTGAGGGTTACTGCCGTTGTTTAATGAGGTGTTTTGAATGTTACCTTCCCTCTCCACTGCTGTAAGCAGGGTGGCAGCCAGTATGCTTGCATATGTTTTTGTGTATTATGGACATATTTTTTAGGATAGATTTTTGGAGGTAGAATTAGTGGATCAAACTATTACATTAAATAATTAAAGCCTTTGTGTCTTGGGTTGAGTAATGTTTCATGGTTAGTGCAAGGTGGGTTGTTACAGAGTTGGGTTCTGTGTGGATATGCAGTCACCTACTCTATCCATCAGCAACTCTTACAGTTTTAGTGCATCTATTTTTTTCTTTAACTCATTTTACATTTTTTAAAGTAGCACCCAAGATTAATTATTTCTTGTAACTTGTAACCATGGGTGTCTTCTCATTCCGTTACTTAAGTAAGAATGAATACATTTTCTTATAAAAAAATAAGTGGGAAGGAACTTAATTAACCAGATAGCGAAGTTAACTGCAAAAGATCCAAGTCTGGGTTTGGTTCTGTTCTCTGCTTCCCCAGGCTGCTTTGTTTTTACCTTATTTCCCTTCTTACATATATTTGCCTTGTATCCTTACTAAATGTTTTGAAAGTATCAAATGTGATGAGATTTTTGTTTTATTTTGGGTAAAATTATTTTAAAATTTCAATGTGTTGTGCACTTCTCAAATACTGGGTATTTCTTAGAGTTTATTGCTTGCCATGTGTGTTTGAAAATATTTAATGTTGAAGTTCAGTGTTAACTTCGAACATTAGCATTAGATAGCTGAAGGTAAATCGGGTCTGTCTGAAGATCAGTGTTCTAGTCTAAGATGGTTCTGGAAACAGTAAAGTGTGGCTCTCTCCTGGGACTGCCGTCCGCTGTGTGCTGAGAGAAACTTGCCTTTTTCAGGTACTGTACCATATTACAAGTTTTCATGAGTTATTTTTCTGGTTCCTTTTCTTAGTCTGATCTGAAGTGTGTCCAGGATGCCAAAGGAGGTTCTTTCTACAGAGATCATTGTCCTGTGCTAGGTGAGTCAGTAGATTAAAGAAAATTGCCAGCCAATGAGTCAGGTTCATATGATCAGGGTAATGTCTAAAGTGGACAGGAAAAATTGATTATCATTAAAGATATGTAGAGAATTACTTGGTTTCATTTTACTTCTAAAACACTTATTCCCTTTCTGTGGTTTATTTAGATTCACAAGGAGTTATGTCTTGGAAATTGATGTACTGAACTTACACCATTGGAAAGTTCTGTATTAGATTATATCAGTGTTATACCTTACACTACTGAGGAAAGAATTTGACAATTTAGTTAGTGCTTATAGATACCTCACAGTTACTTAAAACTTAATATCTTAGTAAAAGAACATCTCCAAGGGCAACGTAATACAGTAAATATAATTCCAAGTAACGTAAATTCGTTTTGAAAAAGTACAGAATCCAGAGCTGCTTTCATTTACAAATTCATGACTGCTGTTTTCTTGTGATGAAGTCCTCAGGCCAGGCCCCTGCTCTCCTTCCTTGTTCAGGGTCGTCCTCTTTCTGAATCACTTGCCTGTTTTCTTCCAGCATACTTTTGCTTCTTTTTAAAGGGGACTATAGGAGAACACATGCTCTTGGTGAGCACTTACCTTCTTACTTTCTTTGTGCCTTTATCAGAAAAGTATAGGCTTAGTGTGAACTTTTAGGTCCCACAGTGTAGTGTTTTATGGTTTTAAATATTTATCCCAGAGTCTTAGACAAAAGTGTAGATTTTGTTTTTTAGAAATAATATTAAGTATGTCTGAGGAAGAAACAACGTTTTTTCCTTACAGTCTGTGTTTAATTACTATGGTTACTGTGGCTCTGGTACAGTGCTAGTCAACCAAGCAAATCCCTGAGTGTTTTTATCCTCCAGAAGCTGTACCCTGACTTAGGGTTGGTAGTTATTGTAGATTTTGCCTCTGGTAGGAATATCCAGGTGTGGTTTGGGACCTCGTGTGGCGGGGTAGTGGTCCTGCCACACAGAGGGTGATGGATGGTGGGAGGATGGGAAACAGAAACTTGTAGACGTGACTCATTGAAAGTTTTATTGAAGGGGAGGTAAGAAAATAAAGAAGAAATGGAAAATTAACATAGACTTCTAATTAGTCACAATAGCAAGATAGTGATCACATACATGAATGCAGTCAGTCGCATACTACAATGACTGTCTTTTCATTCATCTTTCCCTATTTATTAATTATGCTTTGGAATTACAGGTGAGCAGAATGGCAACAGGAATCCTGGTGGATTGCAAATTGGTGACCTGGTAAATATAGACCTTGACCTAGAAATTGTCCAGTCTTTGCAGCATGGCCACGGAGGATGGACTGATGGGATGTTTGAGACTTTAACTACAACTGGAACTGTCTGTGGCATTGATGAAGATCATGACATTGTAGTACAGTATCCAAGTGGCAATAGGTTGGTACTGTTTCCTGGGTTTTGATGACAACATACAGAGACAAGAGCCTAAATGAAAGCAAGTAATATGCTGTGATTACAGGTTTATTAAAGCCGGTCATTAGGCAGTAGATACAAATTCAGAATGTGTTGGTAAGGCATTGAGGTGTGTGTGTACTTGCGTACTTTAACATTGAAATCCAAGGTAACCTGAAGAGGTTGGTTCTCTCCTTCCATCATAGGAGTTCTAGGGTATGAATTCAGGTTGTCAGACTTGGTGGTAAAAAATGCCTTTACTTGCTGATCCATCTTGCCTATCCCTGTAGATGATTCTTTCAATTCAGAGTCCCTTTCCCTCTGGGTTCACTTTAGAAGAAAATGTTCGTGCATACTTCTAATATTTTATTTATTTATATGTATATGTGCCTGCATGAATTTTTGTGTGCCATGTGTATGAAGGAGCTGTTGGAGGCCAGAGTTTTGCATCCACTGGAATGGACTTAAATGTGGTTGTGAGCTGCCTTTAGGTCCTGGGACTCAAACCCAGGTCTTCCACAAGAGCAGTAAGGCTGTGATACCTTGACACAGTTGCTCATGTTGTGGTGATCCCTATAAATATATAATTGTTTCATTATTACTTCATAACTGTAGTTTTGCTGCAGTTATGAATTGCAATGTGAATGTCCGGTATACAAGATATCTGAGGATACACCGTGAAAGAATTGTCATCCCAAAAGGGTTGCATCCCATGAGTTGAGAACTCTTGTTATATAGGGGATGGTACATTTGATAGGCAGTTTGTCTAGGATAGAATGGTACCTAAATATATGTGATCAGGAGAGAAAGCTTTTCCTTAAGCAGCTCTGCAGAAACCAACTCTATGTGCACAATGATGTATAGTTATGTATTGTATACGTACAAGTAAGCACTGAAAGTTGCATAAAGAAACAGAAGTCATTCAGAATGTAATTGCAGAGGATTGCTTTAGTTTAGTATTTTGAAGTGGTGCAAGGTTTTTCTCCCTGCAATGTTTAAAGATGTAATGAGTGAATTCACTCTTTCTGAGCTTGGTTCTGCTTTTGTAGGTGGACCTTCAATCCTGCCGTTCTCACTAAGGCAAACATTGTCCGAAGTGGGGATGCTGCCCAGGGTGCAGAAGGAGGCATCTCACAGTTCCAAGTGGGTGATCTTGTGCAAGTTTGTTATGATCTGGAAAGAATTAAACTTCTCCAAAGAGGACACGGTGAATGGGCTGAAGCGATGCTTCCAGTAAGTATATGTAAAATAGTTTGGGAAGACATAGTATATTTTGCTTATAGAATTAATTACTTTAGAAACAGTTGGAATTGAAAGTTAGAAAACCACTCAGAATGTAATTACACCACACACACACACACACACACACACACACACACACACACACACACACACACGCGTGTGTGTGTGTGTGTGTTATGTATGTATGTACTAGGCAGCAAGGTATACTCATGCCTAATATATTCCAGTTGGATTAGCCTAGGAAGATCCAGAAGGGGCTAGTATTTCTGATAACAGTGTTAATAATGTATGTAATGTAGTATTAGGAAGGAGAGGATTTCCTGGTATTTAGTTTGCAAATGAGAAAACCTCAGTATGTTGGTATGTATGTGCACCACATGTGTGCTGGTGCCTACAGAGGTCAGAAGAGGGAGTTTGATCCCTTGGGACTAGACTTAGGGTTGATTGTGTGCCTCCACATGGGTGCTGGAGTAGAACTCAGATCCCCCATGCTCTTAATGGTTAAGCTGTCGTTTCAGCCCCATTATTCAGATGGTTTTTAAAAATTACTGTTAAGTTTGTGACTAATAGTCCGTTTGCATATGGTTATCTCTTAAAATTGCTGAGATTAGGAACAAGTAAAATCAACACTTTAAAATACTGCACGTGGTGATACAATGTAATAATTTTTTTTTAGACTTTAGGTAAAGTTGGCCGAGTACAGCAGATTTATTCAGACAGTGATTTAAAGGTGGAAGTTTGTGGCACATCTTGGACGTACAATCCTGCAGCAGTTTCCAAGGTGGCATCTGCAGGATCAGCCATTAGCAATGCATCTGGTGGTATGTTTTGTCTTTTTTCCTTAAAAATAATACCCACTTCTCAGGCTGGGCCTGGTGGTACCCACCTTTAATCCCAGCATTCAGGTAGATCTCTTATTTCAAAGCTAGGCAGCCTACAGAGTTAATTCCTGGACAGCCAGTGCTACACAGAAAAACCCAGACTTGGAAAACAAACAACAGTAGAAATAGTTTCCATGCAGTGATAGTCTTGTATATACACTTGGTTTTCTTCCAGATAACATAGGTTCGCTTGGATATTGAATACTTTGTAAATTTTTCTTTCTTATTTCTCTCCTATTTCCTTCCCCTCCCACCTCTCCCCTTTCCTCCATTTTAGTGCACAAAGTAACCTTGATTCTGGCTGAGGTACGCTGGAAAAATTGATGATTTTGTGCTTTTTCTTGGACATAGCAAGCGTCTCTGCAGATCTGAGACACTTGAATTCTTAGACACTTCAGTTCTTAGGTCTAGTCAGAACCTGTATTTCTGCCAAAAACAACAACAACAACAACAAAAAATAAACCTTTCTTAGCTTACTTTTTATTTCCAACATTATTGCTAGCAGATATCCCGTCTTCCTGTGTCACCCTCCTCCCCCTGCGTGCGTGCGTGTTTTGTTTTTCGAGCAGGGTTTCTCTGTGTAGTTTTGTAGACCAGGCAGGCCTTAAACTCACAGAGATCTGTCTTCCTCTGCCTCCCAAGTCCTGGAATTAAAGGCGTGTGCCACCACTGATTGGCTTTCTTCCTGTATATTTTTATATATCAGTCATATGTTTCTTCTTAGCATTTAATAAGTCACTATGCATACTGTAACATCAGAAACTGGTAAAATGTGAACTTGCTGAGTACTTAGCTAAACTTGTTCCTAATGTTGTTCCTTCATATGCTCCAGCTTTGTGTGCACAGTCAAATTTATTCTGCCTTGTTTTTTTAAGTTACTTATGTCTCCCTTACTTGCCATCTAGTAAGGGAGACAGATCTACATTA
The DNA here is from genome assembly GCF_017639785.1 of Mesocricetus auratus. Classification (NCBI taxonomy): domain Eukaryota; kingdom Metazoa; phylum Chordata; class Mammalia; order Rodentia; family Cricetidae; genus Mesocricetus; species Mesocricetus auratus. The sequence goes on from NW_024429198.1 coordinate 41,897,119, forward strand.
GTAAGTGGAATGTACAAAAGAAAACATTAGGTTAGTAGATATGGTGGTGCAAACCTGCACCTGGTATTTCTTAAATGGAGGCAAGAGGATTGGAGTTTGAGGCTAGCCTGGGTACCTAAGACCCTATATCTAAAAAGAAAGAAAGAAAGAAAGATTTAAGATTTATTTTTATACGGCTTTCTACTTTCTCTTTTGGGTTGCAAATTGCTAGTGTATTGATCAAGCTTAAATCAAGCAGTGTTGGGGGCTGGATAGATGGCTCAGAAATTAAGAGCATTGGCTGTTCTTCCAGAGGTCTTGAGTTCAATTCCCAGCAACTACATGGTGGCTCACAATCATCTATAAAGGGATCTGGTGCCCTCTTCTGGCCTGCTGGCTTACATGGTGGCAGGACACTATACATAATCTTGAATAAAAAAGTCTTTAGGGTTGTGTGTACATGTCTTTAATCCCAGCACTAGGGAGGCAGAGGCAAGCGGATCTCTGTGAGTTCGAGGCCAGTCTGGTCTGCAACGTGAGTTCCAGGACAGTCAGGACTATTACACAGACAGTCTCAAAGAACCAAAAATACCTTGTGTTAGGGCTGGAGAGATGATGACTCAGTGGTTAAGAGTGCCAGCTGCTCTTCCAGAGGACCTCAGTTAAAGTTCAACTACCACATGATGTGTGACGACACTCTAGTGGGATCTGATGTCCTCTTCTGGCAACAAGGCATGCACGCAAATAGAGCTCTCATATATCTAATGAATCTTTAAAAAAAAAATCAAACAGTGTTGATTTCTGTTTTGAGGCTAGATGCATCATGCTAACTTGGCTACATATAAAATAAAAAGTAAAGAGTAATTAGTATCTACTCTCAAATAATTGGACTTAACATACCTTGTGATTTTTCTCTTACCCAAATTTTTGATTCCTTTGCTTTTGAGTAATGACTCCAAGAATTAAAGGCTAGAACTTGATACCTCCTGTGTTAATTATACTGTTCAGGAAAAACAGTCAAGTGGTACTTAACAAAGCATGCTATTATCATTTATATGTTCATTCACCTCAAAAATTGATTTGCTCCTAAAGTGTATTTATGTCAAGATCTATAGAATTTTTACTCTTTTTGTTTTTGGGGGGGCCACCACCCAGACCACAAACACACACACACACACACACACACACACACACACACACACACACACACACACACACACACAGAGACATAAGGAGGCTATTTATTATTATGAATACCTGGCTTTGGCTTGTTGCTAGCCAGCTTCTCTTAACTTTAACCTGTCTACCTTTTCTCTCTGGGCTTTTTAAAAATCTTTCTTCTCTTATTTCTTACTTTCCTTCTAACTCTGCTCTGTCTGGCTGGGTGTCTGGCCTCTAACATCCTCCTCTCCTTGTTTTCTCATTGCTTGCTCTTCTACTTTGTTTCTCCTTCTATTTATACTCTGTCTGCCAGTCACACCTCTTCTTGCTCATGCCTTGCTATTGGCTGTCCATCAGGTGTTCTAGACAGGCAAAGAACCACAGCTCCACAGAGTTAAACAGATGCAGCATAAAGAAAAGTCACTCACCTTAAAATAATATTGTACCACATGTCCCCCATTTTGTCTAAATAAAAAGAAAGGGTTTAACTTTAACATAGTAAAACTATATACAACAGAAACAACTATCAAGTAGGAATTAGTTTACAACATTTTGACCATTTGTAGTTTGCATCTTCAGAGAAAATAATGCATTATCTATCCTATCATAGTGAATTCAAAGTTTTATACCTAACTTACTTTCTGTCATATCTAAGGAAAACTGCAGCTGTAATTATCTAGTCTTCAACTCCATTAACGGTACCTGAAGGATATAATGTTGTTTAAATAAACAAAAAGTGCCTTACAAATAACTTCCAAAACTTTAGAAATGACAGAGACATCTGACTCCTTGGACAGTCACCCAAAGTTCCTTTGCAACATTGGTGCATCTGTCTTCAGTCTATAGGCCTGTAGGAGCTGACAGACTTTTCAATGAAGCAGAAATTTGAAAGATAATCCTGCCTATATTGGGAGATTTTCTGTCACTTTCCTATGTCCTGCAGAATGTGTGGTAGTTTCTTCTGTAAAGCAGGAACCCTGAAAGACCACCGTGCCTTGTTCTAGTAAAGTTCAGTGGTCACTTTTCTGTGACTTCTGCTTGTCCAGTCTGCACAGCACACTGAAACAGTCAAGAGAAGTTTCGTTGCCCAGTGGCTAACCTTGCCACAATGAAAGCACATTCCATAAAGAGTTTCTTCAATGCTCATCATCTCTGAAATAAATTGGTGCTGCCAGGAGTAGATGTGTCTCATTGTCATGAAAGCCCTAAATTAACAAAACATTTAAATTACTTTATTCTATATGTTTTTGAAAAATTTGAAGACCATCTGCTTATCTAAAACATATCTTTATTTGAGCTGGAAAACATACCTGACATATCTACAAACTTGATTGTTATAGATGACTAACTCCCGACTTGTGTTTATTATCCTAAATAGTTCATAATGATAGCTTTCAAAAACTAGAATTTTACCTTACATTTTTAAATGACCTGCCTTGGCACAATACCTTAAATGAGCAGAAACATACATATAATATGTTGCAACAAAAAAAACCCTTAAATTGGTATCAATATACAAAAGTCCTCTAAATAAGAGCAAAAACATATATACAGTGCAACAAAATTGACTTTGTATCCATATACCAAAATCCATGCCAAGGCAAAATATCTGAGATTAATAGTTGTTTTTTCCCCCTATATTCCTATATTCCCCTAAATTATAACAAATATGCATGATCCACCAATTAACCAAAGACTACTCACACCCCTTTTTTCTTGGGAATGTGGGCATAGTCTTCTCCATACCACTTCCTGCTGGCTGTGGGCAAAGACGTCCCCCAAAGGTCCCTAAGAAAATTTTTGAGGTAATGACCAAGTCCTGGGAAGACCAGTTACAACCTGTGTTGATAGAATCACCTGCTAAGTTTCACAAAGTCTCCCTTCATCAAATCAGATTCATATCAACCTCTTGTTTCCTGTGGAAACAAAAGCAAAACTGCTTCTCCAAAGTAGTTTAGATTTTCATTTGACAAATACAATTTTTGTTGTTGTTTTTTTTTTTAAAGTTAAGGCATTTTAAAGATATGTAGGCTGGTTCATTTCCACAGTCCCTCTTTCAATTCCAGACATTTTGGCAGCTGTCCTTTGCTTTTCAGCAATCAAAATCCAAAGTCAACACAATACTATACAGAGTTCCCACTCCCTGTGTATTTCCCATCTTTATGGGGCTTTAATTGTCTATACCCATTTTCTTTCTTTCTTCAGTCTATGCACATTGTAAAACAAACTTGATGGAGAATGTCCTTCTGTATATATGTTTCTCTTACTGGTTGATGAATAAAACACTGTTTGACCAATGAGGAAAGAGGGTAGGTGGTACTAGGAGACAAGGAGAATTCTGGGAAAGGTAGGCAGAGAGTGCCTTCCAAAAACAGACGGCATGTAGTCACCAAAGGAGTTACAGGTCGAGGCATTCTCTTGTAAGCCAAGAACACGTGAAAATACATATATTTATAGAAATGGGTTAACAAGACAGAGCCAGCCAATAAGAAGCCCTAGCTTTCGGCAAACAGTTTAATAATTAATATAGCATCTGTGTGTTTATTTGGGGCAGCAGGACCTGGCAGGACAAGAACCTCTGCAATACACACTGGAACCTATTTAGAGGTTTTTCCATCTGGACCTCTTTTAGTTCTTATCTTTTAGCCTTTTTTTTGTTTTGTTTTGTTTTTGTTTTTTTGACTGCACAAGCAAACTTTAGACTGATAAGCTACACCTGGATACTCTGCACGGTTCTCAGCTGGCTCTGTCTGCTCTGGGTTCCTGAGAGACAGACTCTGGTCCTGGTCAGAGTCTCACCAGGAACTACATTTAACTTTCCTAGAGCTCCAGTATGCCAATGCTTGTGATATGGCAGGCATTTTTGCTTAATGTACTAGGTGCTCAAGAGCTCAGTGATTGACAGAAACTGCCCCGCCAGAACGGTATCTTATTTTTAGCTTTCTCAGGCTCTAGGTGGATGTCTGAGCTCCACATTAGTGCCCATTTGCTGTTTTTCTTTCTTAATTGTTGCTGCCTTTTAAGCTATGACTCTCCTATTCAGCAACTGCTAATCCCCTGCTGCCAGCAGCGACTATGCTGCAAAAGCGGAAGCCTGAGGGAATTCTGTTCTCTTAGGCACTGGCTCTTTAAACCTACTAAGAAAACTTAGTTAAAGAACTCAAGATTCAAAGGTTGAGGTAGAATCCTGCTTCCCAGAGAGGTTGAATAGCAAGTAGCTCACCAAGCTCACCTCTTGGAGTCTTCCAAGAAGTTCTTGTGCTTTTTTTCTCACCCTCCTTATAAGCTTTTCTGCATCTGGCTTCTCCCCACAGCTTCCTGTCAGCTAGTTGCTGACCCAGTCTCCTGATCACATCATTAAACAAATGTTCCAGAGCATAGACAAAAGCAACACCTTAAAATAATATTCTACAGCAAAGACTTTATAGAAGTTATATTGTTTCTGAATCATAACTGTTGCTCTTTTGAGTTTTACACAGTCCATAGTATTCTATGGTCCGTAGTTTTGTATGGTCTGTGCTGTAGAACTAAGACCTAAAAGACATTTGTATCACTGTGGGATCCCCATGGTTACTATGTTTGTTTATGGTATCATTAGTATGACTTTAAATCTGAAATTGTTTTAGTCTGTCACTCTTTACTTTTTCTGCATTTATAACTTGAAATACATGATTTTAAAACATGGGTTGATTTTAGTGTAGCTTGGTATTAAGGCTTATCACTTACATGGATTGTTGTCTGTATAGTGTAGAAATAGTAAAAAAGGAAAAGCATTTAGACCCAAGGAGAACATCTGTTCCTCTATTAGCAGTTTGTTTTGTGCTTTGCAGAAAGACTCTCGCAGCTTCTGAAGAAATTATTTGAAACCCAAGAGTCTGGTGACCTCAATGAAGAGCTGGTTAAGGCTGCTGCCAATGGGGACGTGGCTAAAGTGGAGGATTTGCTGAAGAGACCAGATGTGGATGTGAGCATTTAAAAAAACTTGGAGGCTATGCAAAAATCGTAGTTTAATAATTTTAACAAAGGCTAAAGTCTTCCAGCCTTTTAGAATTGGCTCTTTCAGTTGATGAAGAGTATGAACCTATTTTTATTCTTCATGTGGATAGTGTTTTGCAGTACTGGTTATTGAAACTACTCTTTCTCCAGCACCTATCCTCACCTTCCATTGCCAAAGGGGTTGTTTGTTTTTTTTGTATCTGTTTCTGTGTCAATGTTTGCTTGTTTTAATTATTATAGTTTTGGGTATATCTTGAAGTCAGTACGCTCTGCTTTGTTCTTCCTGCTCAAGGGATGTGTGTGTGTGTGTGTGTGTGTGTGTGTGTGTGTGTGTGTGTGTTTACACATAGCTTTTAGGCTTTGGTTTTTTGTTTGCTTGTTTTTTTAATAGTATTTTTATTTACCTGTAGAAACTTTATACATTTGTGCAGTATATTTCTATCATTACCCTCCTTCAACTCTTCCGACTGCCTTCAACCTCATCTCTCAATTTCATGCCTTCCTTAAGAAAAAAATGTTATTAATAACTTTGAGGACAAGTAGTTCTGCCCATACATGTCTGTGACATGGATGTGGTGCCATCCCCTGGCATAGGCAACCAACTAGTGACCATGTTAAACAGTGACTTTCCTCCTCAGCAGCTATCAATTGCCTATCAACTCCTCTAGGGGTGCGGTTCCACCCCTTTCCATCCATGCTGGAATCTTGACTTCTTGATGTTGTGCTAACTATAGCTACTGCAGGTTGATGTGTGTAGCAGCTATGTCTTACCAGAACCCAGCATTTCACAGCTGCCCTCCCCCTTCTCTGGCTCCACCCTTCTTCCTTGATATTCCTTGAGTGTTGGATTGAGGGACAGCTCATCCACAGCTGAGTATTCACTGTTGTTTATACTCAGAACTGTGACCAGTCGTGAATCTCTACACTAACCATTGTCCATTGAAATAATAAGCTGCTCTGACTAAACTTGAGGACAGCACAAACTGTGTAGAAACATTAGAACTTAGAGGACAGTTTAATAGCAAGACCTTTTAGCAGAACAGTAGTAGCAGGTTCCCTGTTGTTTTGCACTCGGTACAGGGACTGCACCTTAAGCACAACCAGCGATTGCAACTCTGCAGGTACCAGCAGTGGCATGGCCTCAACCAGGCAAGAATTCTGTTCCTTCAAGCACAGGCTCTGTCATGGCTACTAAAGGAAACTATCTAAATTTCTATTATTCTATAGAACTCAGGATTCAAAGGTTGAGGTGAAGTACTGCTAGCTCAGCGAGGCTGAAGAGCAAGTAGGTAACCTTTTCTCCTTGCTCGTGTCACCAGGAAAAAGGGGTCATCCTTCTGCTCAGCCCTCAATGAAGAACCCATGCTACACATGGTTCCCTCCCTACCACTTCTGTGGTAGTTAGTTGCTGACTCAGCTTCTTGACTCCAGGTCAATTTTATTTAATCAAACAAATGTAAGACGTCTTTATATTGTTAACAAAAGCAGCAGAAACAAAAACATCCCTTTGCCCCGTTGAAATAACATTTCACAGCAGCTCCCCCTGTAGGCCTGTGATACAGGCACAGCTTATTTTTTACAGTACTAGGCGTGAAAGCCTTCGTTTATAGCAGGCCTTATATCCAATTAGAAAGTAGTTGGTTACTCTCATAACTGCAGTGCCACTATTGAACCAGGCAGGTTAGTATTGTAGCACTGTTGTGCCTGCACTATCACAGACAAGGAAGGATGGAAGGAAGTTGGTTTGTTTGGAAATTATATAATGTAGAAATCAACAATTTACACATAAATAATGGATCAAGGAAAAGTAAAACAAACTTAAAAGGTCTTGAAATAAAAATGTAAATATAACATAAACAAAAATCTGGACTAGGACAAAAGCAAAGTTTACAACAATGAAAGCAAAATGCACCTTCCCAGGCAGGTCAGTCGTATAGCAATCAGGGTCAGTTGTTGGGTAAGGCCATTGGAGTATCCTACAGAACACAGCACCTTTTGGCACAATGTCAGCTAGATAGTAGGGAGCGTCTCCTAGTCCATTTGAGGTTGATTTTTATGTGTCTTGCCATCCAGGGTTGGTGGTATCTCTTGTCTTGTTGAGGCAGGATCTTATTTTGTAGCTTTGGCTGGCTAGCTCTGAACTCTGTGTAATCCAGGCAGGCCTCAAATTTGTATTTTTCCTGTCTCTACTTCCTGAGCACTGGGGTTACAGACATGAAGCACCATGTTTGGCTTTTGCTGCTGTTTTGTTTGTTTGTTTGTTTTTGATGGTTCTGGAGATTGAACCCATAGGCTTAAATGTGCTGGACAAGTGCTCCGCCAGAGTTTACACCCCCCAGTTTCTGCCTTTTTCATGTAGGTGATTGTTACAGCCTTGTCGTAGTGGGTTTGTCATTCCACAGATTGTTGGTTGTATTTATATTTTTGTTTCAAGAGCTTTGAAATTTCCTTTAACTTGATCCAGTATTTATGTATAAATTGTTGATTTCTACAAACATTGTATAGTTTCCAAACCTCTTTTTTTTCTGTACTGTGGTAAAAAAAATTGATTTATTCTAAAGGTTTTGTTGGAAGTTTTGTTTTAGACTATCATATAATGTATCTGAGAGAGTGTTCTGTGTGCTGTTAAGAAAGATGTTTATTCTGCACTGTTTGAATGAAATGCTGTATAGATTTCTTTTAGTTTCTCTGTAGTCTAAGGTGTGGCTTATCTGCTTTTCCTTTGATTTTTGTCTGTGGATGATCTTTCTGTCTGCTGCTGAAAGTGAAATGTTAAATCCCTACTATTTCTGTTTGTCTTAGTTAAGGTCTCTATTACTGCAGTGAAACACCATGACCAAAAGCAAAGTTGGGGAGGAAAGGAGTAGCTTATACTTCCCTATCACTGTTCTTCATCCATGGAGGTCAGCACAGGCACTCAAGCAGGGCAGGAACCTGGAGGCAGGGGCTGATGCAGAAGCCATACAGGGGTGCTGCTTACTGGCTTGCTCCCCATAGTTTGCTCAGCCTGCTTTCTTATAGAACCCATGGCCACCAGCCTAGGGATGGCTCCACCCACAATGGGCTGGGCTGTCTCAATAAATCACTAATTCAGAAAATGAGTTGCCTACAGCCCCATTTTTTGGAAGCATTTTCTTAATTGAGGTTCCCTTCTCTCAGATGACTTTAGCTTGTATTAAGTTGACATAATATTGAGCCAGTTCCAGGACAGTCTCCAAAGCAACAGAGAAATCTTGTCTCGAACCCCCCCCCCCACCCCAAAAAAAGAAAGTAGAAATTAACTCAATTGAATATTTGGGTGAATTTCTTGCCTACTACATGGTCCTACTATGTGCTCCAGTGTTCTTCAGCTTGTCATGTAGCTCAGGCCTGCCTCAAACTCTTTGCCTTTTTTTTTTTTTTTCCTACTTTGGATTTGAAGTCTGTTTTCTCTGATATAAGTAGGGTGATTACTGCTTTCTTAGATTTCCATTTTCATGGATTATCTTATTCTATCCCTATACTTTGAGTCTCTCTGTGTATCATTAGAGATGGAATTTGTTTCTTGTAAGCAATATATAGTTAGGTCTTAGCTGTTTATTTATTTTTTTTAGATTATAGTGTGCTTGGCCAAGTCTGTGTTTTTTTATCAAAACTTTTGAAGATTTATTTACTATGCATATAGTATTATGCCTGCATCCTAGAAGACAGCACCAGATCCCATTATAAATGTTTATGAGCCACCATGTGGTTGCTGGGAATTGAACTTAGAGCTTCTGGAAGAGCAGCCAGTGCTCTTAATCTCTGAGCCTTGTCTCTAGCCCAAGTCTCTTTTGATTAGAGAATTTAGTCAGTTTACCTGATCTTAAGGTTACCTTTAACAATGTGATTTAAATTCTTTGTATTAAAAATTTATAGCAAAGTTTCGTTTTACTTCTGTCAAGAGTCCATTTAAGCATAGTCATTTGAGTTCATAAAGAAAATGCATGTCAGGAAACTTACCCAAACATTTATTTTTGTGATGTATCAGTAATTGCCATTATTTTCTTTTTGAGGATTTAGTTGATTTTTAAGTTTTCTAGGCTGTCTCATGCTTTCTGAGTAATTCAGACAAGTCAAGTCCTGTGTCATGTTTATTCTAATAATTTGTGTTGAGGCTATATATATATTGTAACTTATGTTTTATTTGCAGTTAATTTATTCAAGCTAAGTAGACACTTTTCGGAATGGAAAAGTAAAGGGTGAGGGACTGGGAAGATGGCTGAGTCAGTAAAGTGCATGTGTTCAAGCCTGTGGACCTGTGTTTGATCCCTAGCACCTGCATTTAACCTGCAACGAGCTGGTGTGGTGGTATACCTATAATCACAGTTCTGTGGAGGCAGAGAAGGAAGAGCCCTGGAGTTTGCTGGGTAGATATTCTGGGTGAACCAGTAAGTGTTCCAAAACAGTAAGGTGGTGAGCAGTTGAGGAAGACACCCTGGTTTGGACATCGGCCTCCACATGCATGTGTGTACAGACACACATCCTTCTTTGTCTCTAAATAATGTCGTGACATTTGTAATGTCAAATTAATTTCAAAGATTCATATGCTGTACATGGCATAAAAATCCATATATATTTTAGCTATTTCTGATTTGTGACATTTGTTAACTTTTTTCCTTTCTTTTTTAGGTAAATGGGCAGTGTGCTGGCCACACAGCTATGCAAGCTGCTAGTCAAAATGGACATGTTGATATTTTGAAGTTACTTTTGAAGCAAAATGTAGATGTAGAGGCAGAGGTATGTAAATTAAACTTGAAAACATTTTAAGTAAACTTTTTCTAGAAATCTATATAAGATGGAATTTCATTCTTGAAATTCAGTATTCACCTAGTGTTGTCCAGATTCAAATAAAAAAATTGAGAAACAATACTTAAAAGCTTTCTGCTGCTTCTTTTTTTCTACTTCTCCCCCTCATTTTAATGATTCCTCAATCATTTCCTTCTACTAGGGTTGAAACACTGTTGAGCCCTGCTGTGCTCACCCATAGTTCCTATTAGAAATCGAGATCCTCCTGCCTCTGCCTCCTTCAGCAAATCCTACCGGTGATGTACACTACCACAACCGGCCAGTTCCTATTAGAAACATATTAAAAGAATGTATATCCTTGGGATCAAGGTCTTTCCTATCTAACACTAAGAGGTCCTTTTTTTCTTACAATGTGTTTGTCATTTGCTTAACCTCTTTATTCTATTTGAAGTGTTCACAGTGCTTTTATCCGTACAGTAAGCTGATATTTCCTGTCCCAGCTGCCCAGTCTCAGATAACAACTCTGAGGCTTATTTTAATTGCAATGCTTGGTGAATAACTTGGGCTTAATACTAACTACCTCTTACATTTTAAGTTAACTTATAGTCTTTATTTGCATTCTGCCACATGACTGTACCTTTATTAACATGGCATGTTCATCTCCTGCTCCCTCTGTGTCTGCTGTCATCTCCTGACTCCGCCCTTCCTCATCCCATCATTCTCAGTTTGGCTCTCCTGCCTAACTTTATCCTGTTCAGCTATTGGCCAGTCAGCTTGTTTATTAAACCAGTCACGTGGCATATATTTACACAGTGTAAAGGAATATTCTACAGCAAGTGCACATGCTTAACTTTGTGTGTATTATAAAGGGCAATAAATACTATCATTGGCGTTTTACCTGACACCTATTCTCTATATGAAATAAGAATGTTAGCTTGTTTTATTAAGTGTAACATTGCAAACTAACAACAACAAACCAAAGAAAAATCCCCCTAAAATGGACATCAGGATTGTATTTATTCTAGTTTAGACACACAGGAAATGTAGTAGAGTTGCCCTTCAAACTCTTCCTATGGGAGGAGTTTAAATATTTCACTTGCTAGAGAGTCCCCCCCCCATCTTTAAAAAGAAAGTCTTCCTGATCTTAGGTTACTTTCTTTTTTTGCCTCTGATTGTTTGTCTTATTGGACACCTAAACAGCTTAATGGTGTTTTACCACTAAATAGTTCATTTTTGATGTTGCAAAATAGTACATGCTCTTGACCGCTGAGCCATCTCTCCAAACCTAGGTACTTAAAGTTCAAATCAATGCTGAAAAAGATGCCAGTTATATGACAGCAATTTTTACTGTGATGTTTTATTATGAATGGAATATATAACTTGAATTTTCATTTGCAGTAGTATAAAAGTTGCAGGTATCATGGCACCTATCTGTATTTTCAGCACTTGGGAGACTGAGGCAGGAGAATTGCTCTAAGTCTGAGGACTTCCATGGTTATATAGGAACACTTTTTTCACAAAACCAATATATATAGTAAGCTATTTTTGTTGTGTACAAGAAGACTTGTTAATTTTAGTGTTTTGTCAGTGGAGAACAATTAGTTTTATTTTGTTATTGTTTTGGTTGGATTTAGGGGAATAGAATGAAATTGAGTTGAATATCTCATTTTAAATTTAGTGATTCTAGAATCCATATTTGTAACAGCTAGTGAAATACCAGTGCCCTTCTGAAATCAGAGAGCTAAAGAAACAAGAGTCTGAAGCTATATTTCTTTTTGCTTAATTAAGAACAATAAGAGCCTCTGTACTGGCAACATGGGATCATTCTGTATTTGTGTATCTAGAGCTCCTTGTCCCTGGGAGATGACCTATAGAATAGGGTGTAGTGAGGAGTTTGTAATAACATTGACATTACTTTCATAAGTTTAGTCTCCTGTTTATTTGACTTCAGATAGAAAATAAATGGTCAGTTAATACTATAAACAGATTGGAGCTAGAGCTGTGTGCTGTAGGTCGGATGTGTGTAAATAGTCCTTCAGTTTGGAAACTAGGACAGTGAGAATCTGGGGACTTGTGTTGTACTCCTTGTTTTATAAATTATTGCAGATTTATATAATTTGTAAAAGTAGTGTGAAGTCATGTTTCTATGTCAGGATGAATTTAATAAATTTCTTGGAATCTCTGAGAAGGATAAGATGTAACCCTTATTCAGAATGAACAAAGTAGACAGGAACAACTTTAGCAGGTCTTGAAGTGAATTGATTGGGAAACTTGCTGTCCACAGGCATTATATTCTGCTTTCCCAGGTAAAGCCTTGTCTGTGTTTTCCCATCTGGGGCCTTTTTCTTTCCCGACCCTGTCAGACTGTTGATTTAGAGGGAAGGGAGGGAGGGAGGCTCTGCAGACAGCCAGTTTAGGGTTTGATTTTGTTTTTAAACCTAAATAATTAGATCTTTACATTCTTGGAGATAAGCATAATATATTTCCTAATTTCTGAACAATTGTTCAGAAGATCAAAATGATAAAAGTTCAACATTTTGCTACTGATGCTATACTTGGGTTTACTTAACATTTGGAGAGTGATTACCTTTGACATCACTTCAAGAAAAAATTGTATTTTTGCTAATGTCAGTTTTTTTTAATGGCAATCAGCAAATAAAAGGATGTTTATTATTCAAAACATGACAACACAAAACCCAGTCTCCAAAATGTTAGAAGAAAAATACATTTAACTAAAATATAAATATAACTCATAGTTCAAAATAGACACAAAATTCATCGGTATTTTCTTCTTCCTCATAAGAACTCACATTAGTGGCTCTTGGGCTGTGGCTAGACTACACATCATATTTTCATTCCTGTTTCTTTGACTTAGGAAAAGCTCAGAAAGCTATTTTGGAAAGTTGGCTTTGTCTAGGCATGGCTTACTGAGCCCAGGTTTGCTTTCTATTTCTTCCTCAATGTACAGGTTAAGGTATCGAGGCCTGTGAAAACTTGAAATTGCCCAGATGGGGGAAATTTCGAGTCTCTTCAGGGACTCAGGAATTTTCCTTTTCCTCATTGATAAGGTATAAAGATGTGGAGGTTTGGATGAATGCTCTTTATTTTTAGATACAATACAAACATTCTTAGGTTGTTAGGAAACATAGATTGATTTTACTAAGGTTTAGGAAGACTTCTTGAGTTGAAGGTTAAGTAGTAGGATCGAGATGAGGCTTTATCATATTCCCCAAATTTTCCCTCCTTCCCCTTGTCCCTCCTTCCATCCTTCCCTCATGTTCATGTTTGTATGTATGGAAACTACTTACTGATTGAGCTACCTTCCCTGCCTCATAAACCCAAAATTTAGATATTTTTTTGCATCTAAAATGATACTGGGCAGAAAGTTTGATTGTAAAATTCTTCTGTTACAGCCCACTGGTATCATTGCAATGCAGCGAGTAAAATTACTTTCATTCTTTAAAAACACAAGTTTCTGTTTCCTTGTCTGTGATAATATTTTAAAGGAGTGCACCAGTTTTAACATGATACTTTGTATCAGTTAGTTGTATGTATTCTAACTAAAAAATTTCAATGGACAGAAGTAGACAATACAGGGTTTTTTTGTTTGTTTGTTTCTTAAAACAGATGTTATTAACCAGGTGGTGGTGGTGCACACCGTTAATCCCAGCATTCAGGTGGCAGAGGCAGGTGAATCTCGGAGTTCAAGGCCAGCCTCTGGTCTACAGGAGTTTCAGGACAGCCAGGGCAACACAGAGAAATCCTACTTCAAAGAAACAAAATACAAAACAAAACAAACTCAGTAAAACAAAAAGAGATGTTACTTCTGGTCAGTTCTACTTATCTCATTAGTGAAAACAACAAAACTGTAATAGTGGAAAGGAATAGGAATCTTTGTCTTAAATACAAAGCAGGACCCAAAATTCCACCATCAAAATAGCTTTAGATACTTGTTCCCAGAGTAATTGAAGTTGCTGTTAGAGACTCCTCGTCCTTAAAAACTGAAGCTGTTGAAGACCTGGAATGTCAGCTGTAGACAGGAGGGAGTAGAGTGCTAGGTGCTCTGTGGCAGCCAGACTCTCATTCCTGAAGGTCACCTGCTGCTTCAACACCTGCCTGGACTCATTGCCTTCCCTACATCCTCTCTTAAATACTCTCCACCTGTCAGCACAGGATCGCTTGTACTCACAAAGTATTGCCCAACTGTAGCAGTCACAAATACTCAGTAGATTGAAAAGATGAATAGCACAGTGCTTCACCAGCCACGGTGAGATGAAGGCAGAAATCAAGCAGAAGGGTGGCAAGAGTCAGTCTGTGTCACAGAGTGAGAGACAGCAACACTGCCGAGCAGAGACCTCTGTCTGGCATCAAAATGAAGTTGAGGCGGGGTGAGCTGTGGTAATGAGTCAGGCGCCAGTTAGTTGGCGAAGAGAGAATAGATTGGAAATCATTTCAGGAATAATAGCTGAAGATTGTGGTAGACATGTGCGGGGACTGAGAGAGGAAGCAGATGCTTGCAGGCGGTGGGGCACAGATTTTGCTGACCGTATGTATGACTGTGGTTTTCTTAGGCAGGATAAGGGCAGCTGCAATAGCAACAGGTTTTAGATGCTGGAAAGGACAGAAAGGGGTAGGAAAGTGGGGGTTGGGGTTAGGGCTAGTCTAAGGACCCTCCACAGAACCTTATGTGGACAGCACAGAGATAGGCTCTGCTGTAAGCTTACTCAGAATAATTCAGAAGAAAGCAAGAAAACTTACAAGTACACTGATTTTCCAATTTAGAAGAGAACCCTAGAACCAGATGTAATTGTAGTCTCATATGTATGTGCTATAATCTTTAACTTTTTTCTTTAATGTCATATATCAAGGTTTAAAGTTTTTTAGTATTTGTTTTTACATAAACAAACTGTTAATAGGTTCTGTGTAGCATGTTTTGCGTGTGTGTGTGTGTGCGTGTTTCCTTTTTTTCTTTCTCTTGCTTATTCTCTCTCCTCCCTTCCTCCCCACCTGCCTACCTTTCTTGCTTGTCTGTCTTAAGACAGAATCTCACTCACTGTATAGCCCAGGCTAGCCCAGAACTCATTATATAGTCCAGGCTGGTCTTGAAATTGTCGTCCTCCTGCTGTAGCCTCCTTAGTGCTGGGATTATAGGTGTGTGGCACTATGCCTGGCTTCAGTTAATAGTTTTCTAACAGCCGTAAGTATAATAAATTAATATTCTTTTTTTTTTTTTTGTTTTACGAGACAGGGTTTCTCTGTATTGTTTCGGAGGCTATCGGTCCAGCCTGGCCTCGAACTCACAGAGATCCGCCTGCCTCTGCCTCCCGAGTGCTGGGATTAAAGGCGTGCGCCACCACCGCCCCAGCATAAATTCATATTCTTAAATAATTCCTATTTTACTTAATTGGTATTAGTGGATTGCTTCTTTTTTAAATGGAAAGATAAAGATTATACTAGAGGGGTTGGAGGGATGGCTCTGGTTAGGAGCCTGTACTCCTGAGTTCAGTTTCCAGCAGCCATGTGGAGTGTCTCACTTGCCCAGGGATTGACAAATGCCTTTGGCATCCAAGAGTACCTGCACTCAAAAGCATTTCCACAAACTAACACTCACGTGCCCTTTCTGTCGCCCACCACACACACAGAATTTTAAAAATTGTAATAGGAAAAAACATTCATATTGGAGATTAGGCAAATCAGTTATCTATCCTTGTGTGCCTGTGTGTATACCTGTACATGTGCTTGTTTTTCTGGAATATGTGACTACAGTGCTGCTCGGAATTCTGAGAGTAGAACCTTTTATGTGATTGCTTGGTAGTCCTTCATTCTCAGTATTGATTGGTAACAAAAACTCTTAATTTGATTCAGCTGGAAATATTCACAAGGTAGAAATTTCCTGCTTTTTCAAGAAATGTTCATTGAACCTCATTCCTGTATAAATACTACCCTTGACATCTGTTGGAAAGTAACCGTCAAATACTTTAAAACAAAAACTAACAACGAAAAGCTATCTTGAATTCAGTGCCTGTTTTGTACCCATTCACTTGTTTTAGATGTATTTAATTCCAGCAGTATTTACTTATGTCATCCTTGAAAAGTAGCTTAAATAGTCTTGGGCACCAAGTGAGTTCAAGCTCTGTAAAACCTAGGGAATCTGCTAGGTATTGATTGAGAGTCACTTTTGGAGGGAAGCTTGAATAGGCTTCATAGAGTGTTGTTATTTCAAGAGTGTAGTATTTCATGAATACAGAAACATTACGGTATCCTTCTCTATGCATATCTACCTCTGCAAAGGTAATGGTACTAATTATATGTAAATAAAAATGTTACATAATATATATTCCCTTTATTGTATAGTACAAACATTTTTCTGTAGCATTAATATAGTTAATATAAAATCAGGAGTCAGATATCAGGGTAAAAACCTGGAAGTTCAGAGAATTGATAGCAGTCATCAGTTGCTTCCTACCTGTCTCCTTCCTCCATCCCAAAGGCTGAGATCCTCTCTCTGCCCCACCCTATCACTTCCTGTCCACACCCATAACCCAAGGCTGGTTTGTGCAACCACTGCCCAGATTCTTTTTTTTTTTTTTTGGTTTTACGAGACAAGGTTTCTCTGTATTTTGGAGGCTGTCGGTCCAGCCTGGCCTCGAACTCACAGAGATCTGCCTGCCCCTGCCTCCCGAGTGCTGGGATTAAAGGCGTGCGCCACCACCGCCCGGCTACTGCCCAGATTCTATGGTTAACTAGTGGCTAGCTCCATCCTCGGATCTCCAGGCAAGGCTTTATTTGTCAGAACACAAACAAAATATCACACATTTCCCCCTTTTTGTCTAAATAAGCGAAGGTTTAGGAAAACTATACATAGTAAGTCAATAACTATATACAGGCAAGAATTATATTAACACTGTCTAGTCCATTTACATTTGACAAATTCAAAAAAAAATACTCATTTACCTATCCTTTATCTTGGTCCAAAGTGTTATAGTTTCTTACCTATGTAAAAAGTTAATCTTGTCTCTTTAGAAATAAGATTATCATATACAGTATGGCAAACAAAGTTTAATTCCTCTGAAAGAGTTTTAGAATTTTGGAAGTGTGGAATTTACTAATTCAGTCTTTATTTCTTTTTATATATTTATACATTAGTTAAGTTTTTTTCTGTTCTCAAATATACAGAACTGGGAATGTTCAGCACTTAGATGTAACTCTGACTAATATTATGTAATTTCTACTTAAAGGTAATTAAGACCACATTGTTTTGATACTTTTTGTTAGCACTCGACTGATGCTAATGTAGTTTTCGTGTAATTTAAGAGTATTGAGCCTGGTTTAGTTGTGCATGCTGGGAATACCAGGACTGAGGCAGGAGGGTTCAATGCTAACTGAGGCTCCATGGTGAGATCTTGTCTGAAAGGCTATTTGTTTTTTTGTTTGATTTATTGAGACAGGATTTCTCTGTGTAGCTTTGGAGGCTGTCCTGGCGCTGTTCACAGAGATCCGCCTGCCTCTGTCTTCTGAGTGCTGGGATTAAAGGTGTGTGCCATCACTGCCTGGCTGAAAGGTTCCTTGTTAAGAGATGGGTGTACGTAAGCTGTAGAGTATGTGCCTTACCTATATGCAACTCTAGGTTTGATCCCCTAGCAATAGAATTTTGATAAAGTGCCACTAGTATTAATAGGCTTAGGTCCAGTTTACATATGGTATAATGTAACTGATCTAGTTTTATCATTTGTTATTGTTCATGTCAATTTAGAGCTATTTTATTGGTTTCACTGTTTTTATATATCCCAACAATTTTTCTGAAGTTAATCTGGTTCGTGGTGTTTTACAGATTCAGCTTTTCTTTCTTAACTCTTTACTGATTGAACTTTCATGCTGATGTTCAGGATAAAGATGGAGATCGAGCCGTTCACCATGCAGCCTTTGGAGATGAGGGTGCTGTTATTGAAGTCCTGCACCGAGGCAGTGCTGACCTGAATGCTCGTAATAAGCGTAGGCAGACACCTCTGCATATCGCTGTCAATAAAGGCCATCTTCAGGTTGTGAAGACGCTGCTGGACTTTGGTTGTCACCCCAGTCTCCAGGTAAGACTTGTAAGGAAGATACTGAGCGGGCATCAGTAGAACTCTGTTAAAGGGACATAGAAAGTTCTGTGGTAAATTTGTTATTATGAATAATATCCCAAGATACAGACTGATATAAAATAACTTACTTCATAAATATTTTCATTATAACTTCATTTATTATAGATCCTTGTTTAGGTTTGTTTTGGAAAATATATTGTGTTGATTTACAGTAGGAAGAAAAGTGGCCTAATGTTTTAAGCAAAAATTTCACCTATGAAATGATTTTTTTCTAAGCTCATTTAGTAACTAGATGAACTTAAACTACATATGTAAGAAAAATACAGTCTGTGTCCATAATGTGTTATTAAACACTGTCCTTTGTATACATATCAGATTAAAATTTGGAATGAATACTTATCCTTATAGCAAAACAAATAGCACACAGTCATAGTATAGCTTTGTTTAGATTCCTTCCTAGCCTTTCTTTCTCTTGATCATCTTTAACAAAATAGACTTGAAAACTTACTATTTTTAAATGAAAGTAGTCCTTGAAACACTATTTGAATATGTAGAACTACTTTCTTTAAATTAAAAGCTCAATAATAATTAGATCACAACAGGAGGAATCACTGTGAACTTCGTAAGCTGTGGTGTGGATGAATCTCAGCACAGAATTCCAAGTGCAGCAGTCGGAGCAGCAGCTTTAGAATGCGGCAACAGGTGCTGCTCAGCAAATGGTTACTAGGAAGTAAGTTTTCTCAAGTGATGAGGTCCAGGATGTGGAGGAAGAACTGAGGGTGATCAGTTGAAGGAGAAATTAGATCTACCCTCCTGTCTGTAGGGAGTGTGAATTGGAATTGGGATAGACAAAGCGTAATTGAAACTTGTGCTTTGGAATAGCTGTTGTGGGGACCAGAAAGCAGGACAGACCAGGGACCTGTGGAAGGGTGTTCCGAGCATAAGAGTTCTCCTCAAGTGAGAGGCTACACATTTTTAGTGCCATCAAATAGAAGGTAGGTGGTTGGATTGAATTTGGGTTAGGAATATTTTATGTGGGTGGGCGCCTGTGATTGGAAAACATTTTCTGTAAAGGGTCAGATGGTACTGTAGGTTTTCAGTGTTTTGTTTTAAGACTATTCAACTCTGCCTTTATAGAATAAGGCAATCATAGCTAATACATAGGTAGATGGGCATGGCTATGTTCTGGTAAGATTTAAATTATAAAAACAGGTGGAAAGCTGGATATGACAGCTGTGGTATATGATAGAGGGTAGGCTATATAGAATTTATAATACTACAAATTGTATAAGCTATAAATAATTCATTTATGCAGACAGTTAATATTGAATTAGAGTTTATTGCTAAGTAAATTGATTAATAACAAATACCTCTAAAAAGGGTGGCTTGAGGGACTGGAGAGACAGCTCAGTGAGTGAGAGTACTTACTCAAGCAAGTGGACATGAGTTCAGATATTTCACATCCACATAAAAAGCTGGGCATGGCTACACATGCCTGAAAACCTAGCATTGGATTGATGGAGACAAGTTGGTTCCAAAGCTCGCTGGCTGGACAACCCAACTGAAACAGTAAACTTCTAATTTAATTGGGGATCCTGCCTTAAATGGAGAGTGGAGGAAGATGCCTGATGTCCTTCTCCAGACTCCTTGGAGGTGTGCATGGGTGTACTACATACCATACTCCATTCAGAGAGAGATAACTTTTTAAAAGCAGATTTAGAAAATGTAGGTTTTGATTAAATGTGCTTCTATTTTGAACTAAGTAGCCACTTTCCTGCCCTTTGAAAACACTTCGGTTGTTGAATTTTACCAATATGTAGGAAACTGAAGAATTGTTGATACTTGTGTAATTAAGGCCAAAAACCACTGTCTTTAAACTCATTGTCCTGGGATCTAAGACTGCTTCTGTAGGTTCTTTGTTTTAATGTTTGAGGCTGGGTCTCTTGATGCCCAGGCTGGCTTTGAACTCACATTGTAGACAATAATGTTCTATTGGTTGTGCCTTTGCCTCCCAAGTGCCAGGGTTACTGGCGTATGTTGTCATGGCAGTTTCTTGTGATGCCTGACTAGCACCCAGGGCTTTGTGCATGCTAGGCATGTGCTCTCCCAGCAGTGCCACATCTCCAGCCCTGACCTTTTTTCGCCTGCATTTTATATTTAATAGAGCATGACGTTGGGTGTGTTAGCACATGCCTGTAATCCCCAGCACTGGGAAAGTAGTGGCAGGAGGATTAGAAGTTCAAAGCCAGTCTCAACTAAGTATATAGACAGTTTCAGGCCAGCTCAGGCTGCATTGTGGGAATGTGTCTCAAAAACCACCACCACCACCACCACCACCACCACCACCACCACCACCACCACCACCACCACCACCACCACCACCACCACCATCACCACCATCTCCATTTCAACAGCAAGCCAACAAGGACTCTGAGCATGGCTGCTGGCTGACAGTTGTTCTATTGTATAGAGCCTGCTTCTTTGTTAGAAGTTAAGTGAAAATCTCCCTGTTGATGTGATCAACGGAAGGAAAACTAATGAAAATCTCTTTAAACTTAAAAAAAATTAAAATAAAAGGATTCTGAAGGTGACACCCCTCTCCATGATGCCATAAGTAAGAAGCGTGATGACATCCTGGCTGTTCTTTTGGAAGCTGGAGCAGATGTGACCATCACGAACAACAATGGGTTCAATGCCCTGCATCATGCTGCACTGAGAGGAAATCCCAGGTAAAAATGTATTCTTGTTCTGCCTTAGGTATTGTTGTCTGTAGTAGTGTTTTCCTGATGTAATGAGGACAATTTCAGCTGATTTCAGCATCTCAAATGACAAAGCTCTGTAGAAAATATGCCTTTACTCATCAGGTACATGCTACTCTGATATAAGTACTATGAAATGGTTAGATGTTTATTGAATCTACTAGTTATAAAATATCAGGAGTACTAGCTAATACATACATTTTTTTTTTTTTGGTTTTTCGAGACAGGGTTTCTCTGTATTGTTTTCGAGGCTATCAGTCCAGCCTGGCCTCGAACTCACAGAGATCCGCCTGCCTCTGCCTCCCGAGTGCTGGGATTAAAGGCGTGCGCCACCACCGCCCGGCAATACATAAATATTTTAATTAAGTGCATTTTAAGATGTTTTGCTTCTTCGACATCATTCTCAAGGTATACATTATCCATTTACACAATGTTGAGTATTTACGATCATTATTAATGCTGGGTTGTTTAGACCAGGCTGGCTGCAGACTCACAGAGATCCACCTACCTCTGCCTTCCCGAATGCTAGAATCAAAGACCTGCACCGCCACAACCTGGCTGTCCATGAATTCTTATTCCAGGAATTCCTTAATGTGTTTGTTAAAGCTTCTTAGTATAACTATGTGAAGTAGTCACTGAAGACAAAGGGTTTGTTTTATTCTGACTACTGATTGGGGGCAGGGCACACGGAAGGACTGAATTGTTGATTACATAGTGATTTTTTTTTTCAGATTACACATATTTGCATTTTGAAGGAGACAATAATTATGTCTCTGCCCTTCAAATAGAAGGTGAAAATGATGATATCCCATGATAAACCTCGGCTAAGTGCATTAGATGCATCATCTCATTTAATTCTTTTAAAAGACCAAATTTTAAAGCCAGCCCTGCTGGTGATTGTACTTGGGGCCATGCAGCTTTGAGGTGCATGCCATAAAGCAATGGACCTGGCCCTTTGAACAGCCTATGAATTGGCTATGTTCTTTTATTTTTTGAGATAGTGTTTTTCTGTGAAATAGCTCTGGCTGTCCTGAAACTCTCTATAGACTAGGCTAGGCTTTAACTCCCAGAGATCTGTCTGCCTCTGCCTCCCGAGTGCTGGGATTAAAGGTGTGCAGGTCACTGCCCAGCAATAACCTCATTTTATCGATGAAGTATGTGAGAATTATGTGCCTTGGCTTGGCATTTAAGCACATTTCCTTTCTTTTTCAAGACGTTTTCATTGAGAAGTGGACCTGGGCCTGTCATCTTCCTGCCTTCGTCTCCTGAGGGCCAGGATTATAGGCAAATGTATACTACTATGCCAGGCTGACTGTCCAGAGCCCCTCTCTCTGATTTTATGTCCCACTAATTGAAATCTTTCTGCTTGCCGCGTCCTTCAGCTACACTATTACACTGTTTTCCTTCCTAAAGTAGGCCATCTACTGCCTTCCTCCAGGTTCTCAAACACTTTCTTCCATGAGGGATGTTCTCTTAGTCACCTTCTCCTTCTTTCCCCCTGCAGCTGCTTCCTTCTGTCCAGCAAAGTTCCGTTCGGGGTATTACTCAAGTGTGTGGTCTGCTTAGTGCTGCCTGTTTACTGTGTGCCTCTCCTGCAAGACTGTGGGTGTTCATATTCAGGCGTATGTCCTCCACATGTCTGAATAGCACACACTCAAATTAGTCTTAACAGAAAAGCAACTCAAGACTTCAAAAGATAATAGAGGATTAATTACAGAATGACTTCTGTAAGAAAACTGAAGGTATTCAGATGGAGCAAGCACTTCAGATTAAATGGTCAAAAAGATTTTTTGAGGGAATTTAGGTTATACTGTAAAGTTTGAGACAAACTAGTAATTTGAAGGGTATAGAAAACTGGTGTCTTCAGTATTTTGAATTTCATTAGTTGTGAGCATAGGTTAGTTAATAAGTTGAGCATATTGAGGAGGAGGAATGTTTTTCTTCTGTTTCTTGAATTCTTGTATAACTCTTGAGGATTCTTTAGAAAACATGTAGTAGTGACTCCTTCAGCCAGCTAACTTGTAGTAGATGACAGTAAAGAGAGGAAAGGGCTGCAGAGATGGCTCAGGGGGTGAAGGTGCTTGTTGCATGATGCCGACTTCAGCCCCAGAACCCAGTTACGGAAGGAGAGAATGAACTGATTTACTATGCAAGTTGTCCTCAGACCTCTACATGGTTGCTGTGGCACACATACACCTGCATGTATCAGTTAAATATTTTTCAAAGAAAGGAAACTGCGCTAATTATGTAACAAAATGGCTTTGGTTAAAGCTAGTTGAATCCTTTATTCCTTTTTTACTGTTGGGCAGTCGTGACTCTTGGTTGCCATATACCAATTTTATTTGAAGACAGTAAATGGTTATTTAAACATGTGTGTCAATTATAATAGCAGGTTGGGTGTTTTGAGATTTTTTTTCGTATCAAATATTTTATTAAAGTTAACTTTTCTTTGTAGACTTTGAGTCTTTACCTTACCTTGGAAAAGCAGATATGACACATTACTATTTCCAAATGCTAAAAATTGCACTCTTTTTAGGTTAAATATCAAATGTTAATAGACATGGTAACACTTTGCATTTCTTTGCCTATTTCCTAGTCTTTCTTGTTAATGTGGCTTCTGTCCATATTATAATGTTTTAGCCTCTTTTGTTTTGCACTGGCTTCAGTTACTTAGTTGATGATGGACTTCTGTTTCACTGTAATTGTAACTAGTGTTCTTTGGTTAGTATAATTCTTGGGTGTTTTTGAGGATTTTTTTTTCTGTTTTCTTTTTAGAATGTTTACACATTTTTCCCATTAGGTTTTTTTAAAATATATTTTATTTTTAAATATAAGTTAGAAACAAGGTTGCTTCACATGTCAATTCCAGATCCCTCTTCATTTCCCTTCCCTCCTTCTGTGCCCTCCCACCAACCCCCCCCGATCACCTCCTCATTTCCCCAGGGAGCGTGAAGCCCTCCATGGGGTGTCCATAGTCTGTCATTTCATCCAGGGCAGGGCCTAGACCCTCCCCCAAGAGTTCAGGGTGAGAGTGCATCTCTCATTGTTGGATGGGAGTCCAAAGTCCGTGTGTATACCCGGGATAAATACCGATCTGCTACCCAAGGCCCAATGGATTGCCTAGGCCTCCTCACTGATTTGTTTTCTTTTTAACAGCATTGTATAAGCTAGTATTGGGACAAGTATTTGCTTGTAATTATTTCCACTTTTTAGTGATTGAAAATGTGGTAAGTTTCCAACATTTGCATATGCCCTTGTATGTGTGTATGTAGCAGTTGAGTACATTCCCCCCACCCCGAGCTTCGCTTTTAGTTAATAACAGTAATTTTTCATCAGTGCATCAGCGACATGGTAGAATTGATAATTATTGGATGTGATTTTCTGAAGGGAAACTTTTATTATCTTGGTCTTCAAAATATGTATAGGCGCCTTATGTTTATGGAAGATACTCTTTGAGATCTGGACTTGAAGGTGCAGATCAGTACAGATTGTAAAATTTCAGTGTTGATCTGTGGGTTTAAGAATTTTAATTCAGAATAATACTGGCCATGTGTTTGTTTTTGTTTGTGTTGGTAGTACTGTAGATTGAACCCAGGACTTTGTATGTGCTAGGCACCCTGGAGCTGCATTTCCAGCCAGATGTTTTATGTTTATAGTGATATTCCCCTAGAGTTTAGTCTGAGACTTGTGAGGAAAGCTCTTGTGAGGAAAAAACAGGAGAACAGTGACATGTTGATTAGTGAGGATTGTCACTGGCAGGTGAGGAACAAGGCTGGAGAGTTGAAAGTCTTCATAAATAATAATTAGCATTTTCTTTGTTTTGAGTATTAGAAATCTTTGCTTCAGGTTAAGGGTCAGAAGAATTAGATGTTTATTGTTAAAGTCTGTCCCTGAGACAGCATTCTGCAACATCATACTAATACTCAGGTAAATAGTGTGGCAAACCTGAAAGCTAGAAAATTAGTACTATTGAAGATAATGACTCCCTTTGTTTTCTGTAATTTTAAACATACATACCATGCCCTGGAGAGATGGCTCAGCATTTATGAGTATATATTTCTTTCAGAGGATGTGAGTTTAGTTTCAGGTACCCATGACAGGTATTGCTGTCTATAACTCCAGGGAGATCTGATGCCTCTACCCTCTCTGTGGCCATGCATATTTAGAAATACACATGCTTTTTAAGAATTATATAAATAACTCTCAACATATGCATACCTGTGCGAAACACACTGTCATAGTCTCATGTTTTTAGGTGAGTTTAGAGGAATTTCTCAGATATTTTCTTCCTTTTCAGGAAGTTCATCAGGTAGTACAATGGGCATTTTCTTATTTTAAAAAGAATGAGAAATTTAATAATTTGATTTTTAAAATTTGCAATGCTTTTATAGTAGTTTTTAAAATTAGTTAAAATGAAAAGTTAATACCAAAGACCACAAATAAATAAGTTTATTTGAAATCCTTTTTATCACACATTTTTTTATAAACCTTTTAATAAACATCTTTAATCACTGTAGTTCTTCCAAATAAAATCGACAGTTGCTAGTTATTTACTTTTAATTACAGTCAGAAAAAATTCAATAAGCTGAAATTAGTTGCCATATAGTTCATATTCACAGATGAAACGCTGGTATCCTGTGGTAATCAATGCATAGCTACAGCTGGTTGAAGGGGACCAAATCCATTGAAGAGGCGATTTGGTTCCATTTTACCAGCTTTAGCAAAGCATTACTGCTGCTAGTTTAGGATCCAAATTGGTTAAATGCTCCTTTATGGAAATTCAACATGACAAATGTTAGAAGTCCCCGTACTGGTGTGCCAGTCGCCAGGAGTGAAATTCCCTCTTGTGCGTGCATGTCCTACCACTTGGTACTCTTGTAACTCACTCATCTTTATGTAATTCTTGTTTATTTTAATGTGTAGTCAGTCCAGGCTGGCCTCGATCCTCCTTCGTCTGCCTCCTTCAGCAAATCCTGCTGGTGTGCATGGTGTGCATACTAACCACAACCGGCTACGTAATTCTTAAGTGCACATAAATAGCCTCTTGGAAAATCAGCATCCTTTAGAAAGAACAGAGGTCTAATGCATGGCAGAGTAATGTTTCCAGTTTATCTCCCAGCAAGTTCTTTTGTCTTTTCTTTATTTTTTTCCCTTTCTTCTTTGTTTTGAGACTGTCTCTCTGTATAGCCCTGACTGTCCTGAAACTCAGACACCAGACTGACCTCAAACAGAGATCCACTCGCTTTTGCCTCCTGAGTGCTGGGATTAAGGTTGTGTGCCACCACATCCAGACTGCCAAGCCAGGTTTTTAACTAATTAAGCTAGAAACTGAGAGTCATGTTAGCTGCATATTTCTGTGCTGCTTTTTAGTGCGATAGTCAAGGACTAAGCAAGTTGCTGACAGCAGTGGAGGGATATGAGTGGCCTTAAGAAAACACCTCTACCCTTTAGTTTATAAATAGATCATGCATGTCTTCAGTGTCATTCTTTGTTTTTGCTTGTGTTGGCCTACTAACCTTGAGGTCATAATTTAACCTCCTTCAAGATCTATTTCCTTAACTAAATTCTTTGCTTTTTTGAGTGTACATTGTATAGTTCCTATTATAAGGTTAGTGTTACATGGATGTGTGGTAGTTAGCTATAATCCATGAATTTTGTTAAAGTACTTGTTATAGTGTGATTCTGCTGTAGATTTCCTGTCTGAGAAGGATAGCTTCTGAAACATATTCTTGTGAGAGATACAAGTCTGATAAATGATAATTTGTAAAATAAGAATGCGGAGTGAAATACATTAACTTATTCTCTTAAACTAACCTGGGAGAAGGATGACACAGGGTAAAACAACATGCAAATAGTTGTATATGATATTCTGCTTCTGTAAGTTCTTAAGTATTTTGCCGCTGGTGAAATTAATGTAGTTT
Source organism: Mesocricetus auratus (assembly GCF_017639785.1). NCBI lineage: Eukaryota > Metazoa > Chordata > Mammalia > Rodentia > Cricetidae > Mesocricetus > Mesocricetus auratus. Next base: position 41,923,786 of record NW_024429198.1, read on the forward strand.
TAATTCTTTCCATCATTTTTCATAATAGTGAAATAGGTGCTCAACTGCCTGAATTGAGTGCTGAAGGCAGCACTAGCCTGGCTCTATTTTTAGTAGTTACATGGCAGCCATTCAGCAGATGCAGTTGCTCAAGTGTGCTTTTGGATAGTTCGGTTCCATGTACTGGCCATATCAGGGCAAGGAGAGGCCATGGGAAAAAATAGTGCAGCGTTTGATAATGTCAGCATCTGTCATCCCTGTCAGGAAGGCAGTTGACGTGTTTGGGTTACAGCAGTGTCAGCAGATGCCCAGAGTCTTAACATGTACTCCGTTCAAAAGGAACACCTGATCTAAGTGCTAGACGTGACATTTCAGGGTGATTGAGAACACTCCTAGATATGGTAGCTAAACTTGGAACCATAGAATCAGTTTTCAATTTCACTTTATAAATGAACAGCTAGCATTTTCTAAGGATTGTAGCCGAAATTCCTAGTTGCTGAAATGTTTTTAAAGAATTATTCTTTTCAGACTTGTGGAATAATTAATACAGTTGTTCATAATTCATTTTGAGCAGAATGATACCCTTTGATATAAACAAGGATAATACAGTCTGTAAAATATTTGACAGTTTGTTACCAATATATACTGTTTCCTTTGAGTTGGGGCCCAACATTTTGTCATTTTTATCCATCTCTCTCATGCTTTAAGTGTTAGCAGCATGTAAAGTTGGGTTAAGAACTGACAAACTGGAGACAAGGGCAAATAATTTCACTTGTACAGTATAATTTTACTTAAAAGATAGCCTTTAAAATTATAGTTTTCAATAGTGTCAGGAAAGAAAATGTAAAACTGAAAAATTTGCCTTAGAAAATCCTCTGATTTTAATAGGTGGTACATTTTACCACATGTGAAGAACAGTTATTAAAACACGAGTAAAATCACATTTTAATGTGATTTTTGTTGCCTTAATTTTCCTACTAGATCTGTTGATTCTGATTTGATTAATCTGATAGACCTAAATAAAGATCAAATTGTGAAGACAGAAAATGGTCGATCTGTATCTCACTGTTTGTGCTGGCAATACTATTTCTTTTGTAGTAAAATTTTAATCATGTGAGTACTCACACAATGTAGAATGTAGAACTAAAATAAAAATTGAAATCCACTTATGGAACTTTTCCTTTAAATATAATGTAATGTATATTAGTTTGCACTTGCAAATGGCTGGTGCATACTTTTGGGATAGGGATTTTAATACTGTTAGTGGCCATGTATTTGGCAGCAGGGTAATTCATCATGCCAAGGTCATCCTCCTGGAAAGCATTGTTCCTCTTGTTGGCCATTACCTACCCAAAATACATACTTCTTTACATTCCATAGCAGTGTAAGTTCATATGGGTACATAAAGAAGTATGTGCTCTGAGTAGGCACTACTAAGCTGTTTGCTGTGGAAACTTGAAGCCCCTTCCCCTTTGTTAGTAAACATTCTGGTTCCTGATGGGAATAGTGCAGAGATGAGTTTCAGAGACCCAGTTTCACACAGATTTACCTGACCTCAGTGTGTACTTGGTGCGCTTTGTGGTGGGTGCACATAAGCACTGGGTGCTTGTCCTGCTTATTCTTCTTCAGGAGATGCAGAGTCAGTGGAGTTCTGCGTGTACTCAGAAATGCCAGCGCCAGAGTGCTGTGCTCTCGCAGGTCCTTTTTCTTCTACTTTACTTTGTTTCTAGATACTGTAAACAGATGGTAATTAGTGTTTTAAAAGTATTGTTATAAACCAGATACTTTTACCTAAACCTTACTGGAAGGAACATATTACACCAGAATTGACTTTTTTATTGCATGAGTCAATGACTGTTCATAAATGGTAATTTATTTTCAAGGTTGTCATTTGGCAAGTTCTCTGTTGTTCTTTGTTATTAGTTCCTTACCTGAGTTTTGTGCTTCTGTTTTCATTGAATGCAAATTCAAATAGATATGAAAGTATTTGACTTGGGTGAGATTACTTTTTAAAAATGGCTTTTAATATAAAGGAAAATTACTAAAACAGTTTAGCTTCTTCAATGTTGCCATAAAAGAACAGAAGCACTTAAATGTGTGTGAGACTCTGGGTTTTACCTGAAATATTTAACAAAAGGAAAAAAATGTGAGTGGCCTTTAATCACTGACATTTACGAAGGTCATTTGAAAGGAGACCTTGAGAAAATTTGAGATTTGGAAAAGTATAGACTGGGAGAATGGTGTAGTAGAATTTCTGCAGCTTGTAAAGAATGCTAGTGCAGCAGCTGGCCTTGCAGCTGAGAATTGCACCATACACCTTCATATACAGTTTTGTGGCCTGAATAGTAAACAAGGGAGACTTTAGTAACTACTAGGTTTCTAGCTAACTAAATCTTGAAATAGCTTTTAAAAGCTATCATACTATGGAGGCATTGATGCCGATTTACTAGAGAAGTGAGAACAACTGAAACAATTGTTTAAAACATTAAAGCTTAAATCTTTAGTAATATAATCTCAGTGGTGAATTGTGTATTTTTGAAGTTATCTGGCATACTACTTGAACAATGGCATTTTAAAAACTTAGTGGTCAGTTTGAGCTTTGAAATTAGGCTATGCCCAGATATAAATGAATTTAACAGTGAGAATATATATCAGTCAGTACTAGATAAGCATTCAGACAGCCTGAAGCATCCTTACAAGTCGGCCCTTGTACCGGGTTACCTGTGTGCTTGGAGGCCGGCAGCATTTGCAGGACAAGTGAGGTAGATGACCGGGACAGTCATGCCGCAGTCACCGCATCATGATTGCTCCCTCACATTATTTGCTGACTCGGCACTTCTGTTTTTGAGCCGGATGAAGTAAGGGGGTTTAGGTGGACACAGAACCTTACCTTTTAAGATAAATTTAAAAGATAAGTAAATAAAAAAATGGATAATCTACCTTTCTCTCCTGCCCTTCCTCAACGCACAGACACACACATAGTCACACATGTGTATGCACACATACACACACTAGAATCAATGTTGGCTATATAATATGTCAGTTATTGCATAGAAAGCTAGAGAAAGTTAAGTAATGGGGAATGGTTGCTAACAATGACCAAGAATTGTACCTAGTTTGTTGATGTTAGGTAAAGTAATTCACAAGAGGGTGAAAATTGCAGAGGAAGTTAAAGATAGATTAAAAGCAAGAAACAAAAACAAAATTACAAACAACCCCCCCAACACACCTCACTCCCCCAAGTAGCTATAAACATTCACCCTGTTTCCTGTGGCCACCAGAGTACATTGGGTTCTTCTGACACCTCAGGAACTATTCTGCGTCTTTCTTGCTTTGAGATTCTTTTGGGGGAGCGAGAGTTTGAATTTCCTGGTTAACGGTAGGTCTGCAGTGAAGCTGCCTTGTCATATCCAGAGGTCAAGTCTGCAGGTGAGGTCAGGACTTCACATCGTCACCACAGAGGCAAACTGAGATTCTTCCCCCAGTAACCACAGCCTAGGCTGCTAGAGCTTTATAGGCAGCTAAGCATTTGAAACACGCACTCCCAGGCAAACAGGCTCACTTGTGCCTCTCTCTTCCCTGACCATATTTAGTCAACCATAGCAAAAAATAGTCTCTCAGCTGTTGATTGTCGATCTCAGGGCTGAGGAAGCTGAGGAAGCGTCTATCTTGCTTTCTGCCTATTGATTGTTCTTCCTGTGGTCCAAACAGTGCCATTTGCCCTGCCTTTTTTTTTTTCTTCCTAAGAACTGCCAAATAAAGTGGTGTGTCATGTTTCTACTCACATTTCCCAGATTCCCCTGCGCTTATGCTTAGACGGGAAACCTCAGGCGACTGTCACTATACTTAGAGGCGCTGCAGAGAAAAAAGGGAAAGGGAGGCACACAAAATTTACTTTGGCTAGTAGCAGGACAGTCTTCAGGCAGATCTGGAGGATGTAAAAATCCCTCTGCTGCCAAAATATTTTATAATCTTGACTTTTTTTGTTGGTTAAAAATGTTTTGTACAGTAATTATTACACAGCTGTCAGCTTCTAGGAATTTTGTACTGTTATATTTAGGTCTAGTTATTTCTATAGAGGCTTCTAAAATATAATAAATAGTACTTGACTGGACAGTAGAAGTGGTAAGTCGAACCCGTATAGTGATTGTGAGGTAAGATCATTAAGAAAAGCATAGGTAGTTCAGTGTCTGCTTTGGTCACCTTGTTGTAGTGCTTAGTGAAAACATGGCAGGAATGCCTCTGAATAATTATGTGCTTTGAAGCATGCACATTCAAGTCCAAAGAAGCCTTTTGGTGTGAAATAGACTCTGTTTGTCCCTAGGTGTGCAGCTGCTTCTCTCTCGCTTACAAGCTGTGACCCAGTTTTCTGATAAGCTCTGACTATCCACAGACTAAAGCAGCCATGGATTTCCTATAACTTTGCTGTGTATGTAATGCCTAAAGACAAGAAATACTTCTGTTCTCAATTTTAATAGTACATTCAGAGTAAATTTCAATATAAACATTTGTTTTTAACCAAATATCAAACCTAACAAATCCATGAAGATAAAATTTAAATCCCAGAAGCCTAAAAGAATGGAGAGGAGAAACCAAGTACATCTTGTTCTTAATTCAGATGTGTTCTCTCAAGTATCCACTGAGCTAAGAGTCAAGTAGACCTACCATCACTTTTCACAGTATCCAGAGGGAGTTGTCCTTGACATTCACTTGTGTTCAGTGTTAAATTGTGGGCACAGGGTGGAGGGGGTACAATTTTAAAGTATTTTAAAGAAATGCTGTAGATAATTGCAAATTTTAGAAAACTTTACTTTTCCTAACTGTTAATTAGTCACAGTAAAAGATGATACACTTGATTTTCAGGGTCCTAAATTTCTCTACGTTGCTGTTGGATAGCAATGAGCAAACACTGTACTGGGTTCCTGTGCTGGGTTGTGACACTGACATGAGTTAGAGAACTCCTGCTCCAGGGCTCAGCAAATCCACCAAAGATTTGGTATTGCTAGTCCCTTGCCTAGATGACCGAGGCTGACTCCCTGTGTTTCTTCATTCTTTCCACTGACCAAAATTTTGACCTCTGTGGTTTCCGTGTGCAAAGAATCTACTGTACATAGTTGTATAGTAATGTTTGACACAGCTCCAAAAGCTTCTGTTTGTGATTGATTAACTTTCTCTAAGTTCTGTCATGGGTTTTGTACTACCCTCTTTACCTTTTATTTAAGGGACTCTTAAATTAGCTAAACAAACATTTATTGAATATATACTGCTGTTGTAAGGTCTTTTTAAAATTAAATGATGCTAATATGCAAGGCTTCTTTAGTTTACCTGCTGGGTTTATTTGAGAAAAAGTTCCCTCTCTTGCTGAAGAAAGACATTAGGAATAGCATGGCACGCCCTAGAGATTGACCCAGTGCTATTTGAGTACTACATACCAGTGTAGACAGCTGCTTGTCCCTTCTGCTTCTTGGAACTCATCTGTTCGTCATTCAGCAAATGTCTGAGCACTGCCATGTGCCAGGGATTAGGTTAGGCACCACTATTAGTTGTTCTGGAACTTAATGCTTCTTTGGCACGATTTACAGATGCCTGCTTAACTAGTCGTAAGATCTTATTTATAAAACATCCATGCCCTTATTCTGTTAGAAAAGAACTAGTTAGAAAAGAACTAGTTGAGAAATGAAGAAGAGTGTGTCACCAAATCTTAGAGACTGCAAGTAGCAGTCTTTTGGCTTAAGAAAGATACTGAATGACTTAATGAGAGCTAGGTAGGAACATTGTCTTTGTGTAACTGCATGGCCTGTATTGCTTGCAGCATAGCCACAGGCCCCCCTTGTACCTAGCTGGAAGTGCTGCAGAGAAGAGCCTGCAACCGCCCTTCCAGGTTCTGTGTGTGTTCCCAAATTACCTCTTCTGTGGAAAGAAAAGAGCAGACCACTCTGATCTGGTCTCAGTGTATGGAGGTGAGGGACCAGAGACCCTTCTTTTATTTTCTTTGAGCTTACATTGCAGACTGGGCCTAAGGATGTTTTGTTTACTTTTCTGAAGGGGTTGATAAGTTTCTAATTAAATGCTCTGAAAAAGGGGGTTGGAGAGATGGCTCCTTGGTAAGAGTACCGGTTGTTCTTCCAGAGGATCTGGGATCAATTCCCAGCACCCACATGACAGCTCACAACTATCTGTAACTCCTGTTCCAGGGGATCTGACACCATCACACAGATATATATATATATATGCATGCAAGCAACATACTGATGCACATAAAATAAAGATAAACCATTTAAATATACTCCTAAGAATATATGTATGAAGAGTGAGAGAGAGAAAGATTTTAACAGAAGCAAAAGTGAAAGCCCACAGCTCCAGTGTAGAATGTGCCCATAGCCTGTGTAGATGCTTCTCTCACACAGGGGTCATGGCTTTGCACCCCTTGAGTGTGGGATGTGCTATGACACTCCTCCAGGTGTCAGGGGTCAACACCAGGAGTGTTAAGTTATGTGGATAGTAGGTGAAAAGTGACAAGAGGTACTGCCTGTGTAATCTTCCTTCCAGGGTCTCATAATTGCAGTGATCATGAGAAAACATTGGCAAGATCCCAGGTGAAGAATTAGAGATCTAGTTAGTGCTCTACGGGCTTCTCAGCTTCATCAAAAGTAAGAATGAGAAACTGTCACAGCTCAAGGGATAGGACCAGTGTAATGTGGTCTTCAGAGCAGACAGAAAAGAACACTAAATGAAAATTTAAAAATATTTTAAAGCGTAGATAGCTGGAGGGCTAGGATTATAGCTTAGTTTGTGTAAGGGCCATCCATCCTCAACACCACAAAAATGAAGCATTAAATTAATCTGCACAGTGTCAGCTGGCTGATAGTTACTTAGCCTGCACTTTTTTAGAAAATTTGTAATTAGTTTTGAAGAGACAGGGCCTTTATTTACTCTGAGCTTACCTTGAATTCATGGTCATATTGTATCAGTCTTTTAAGTGCTATGATTATATGCTTGCATCATCGTGTCCAGCTTTCATTAGTTTTGACTGATCTGTTTACAAATATCTTTTTATATTTGTTTTGTTTTTTAAGATTATATTTCCCTTTCCTCCAAACCCCTCTGTGTATGGCCATCCATTGTTCTTCAAATCCATGACCGCTTTTCTTGTTATATTTGTGTGTGTGCACACATTTATGTGTGTATTCATAAACACATAAATATAGCCTTTGTATGATACTTGTATGCATATGTATTTAGGGCTGACTGTTTGGTGTTGGATAACCAATTGGTGTGTTCTTCCCTTAGGAAGTCTGTCTCCTGCTCTCAACATTCCTCAGTTGCCTGTGGTTGTTAGGGGAGCTGTCCTCCATCTGCATTAGCATGTCTGTTGGTACTGTCCTTGTTCAGGTTGTGTTTAGTAGCCATGCTGGTGAGACTTCGTGAATGTGCCTCTGACATTTCTAGGAGACACAATTTCACAGTGAACACTCTGGGTTTTACAACCTTTCTGCCTCCTCTTTTGAACAGTCCAGAGTGTGCATTTCTTTACAAGTTAACACCAGTAAACCATGTGCTGATTATGCAATGATTGGTTTCAATAAAACATTAAGTATTGTTTCATCAGATGAAAGCAGATGCAGAAATCCACAAGCAACCAACAAGCCAAGCGCCTGAAGTACAATCTAAGTGAGGGAAGAGCAATAATATGAACAAAGGAGTCAAGACCATGATGGGGAAACCCACAGAATCAGCTGATCTGAGCTAGTGAGAGATCACTGACTCAGGTCTGACAGATGGGGAACCTGCATAAGACCAAACAAGCCTCCCTTAATATAGGTGACAGCGGTGTGGCTGGGACAATATATGAGGTCATAGACAGTGGGTCTAAGATCTAACACTAAAGCACAAACTGACTTAGTAGAGCCCATTCTATTTGGAGAGATACCTTGCTCACCTAGACACAGAGATGTGGGGGTAGACAGGTGCCTTGGTCCTGCCCCAATAAGATGATGGGACAGACTTAGTAGATCTCTAGAGGAGGCCTTACTCTCTCTGAGGAGCAGATGGGAGGAGGGGGAGAAGGGAAGGAGTGAGAGGAGAGAAGGAAGGGGGAACTGTGATAGGAATGTAAAAAATAAATTAAGAAAAAAAGTATTGTTTCATGTTCTCTTAAAAGCATACTAAGATAGGCGCTCTGTCTATCTGTCTGTCTGTCTCTCTCTCTTTCTCATATGTATATGTATATGTATGTGTATGTGATGTATGTATGTATTATTTTAAAGTCAGGTTCATATAGCCCAGGCTGGCCTAGTACTCACTGTGTAGTTGAGGCTGCCCTCAAACTTCAGGTCCTTTTGTCTCTACTTCCCAACTGTGTGATTAAAGGTATACCATACTTTACCCAGCTTCAGACTTATTTTACAAAGATTTAATTTTTAAGAAGTCCTACTTTAGAAAATGGTAATTTTTAATTTGTGAAAATTGTGAAATGGTCATGTTTGTATGTTGTAAAGGGTTGAGGTGACCATGTGTGGAAGTGTCCAGAGGAAAAATTTGGATGACCTATTATGTAACCCAGTGGTTCTCAGCCTCCTAATGTTGGAACCCGTTAACACAGTTCATCATGGTGTGACAATTCCCAACCATAAAATTATTTTATTGCTACTTCATAACTGTAATTTTGCCAGTTATGTCCTGATGTAAGTATCTGTCTTCTGATGTCTTAGGTGACTGCATAGGTTATTTGACCCACAGGTTGAGAATTGCTGATCTAAAGAATGTTGGGCCATCAGGCACAGTGGTAGATTTAATCAGGAAAATGAGCAGAACAATTTAATGTTTTCCATATAGAATAATAACCAGGTTTTGAGCTAAAATGGTAGGTTAAATGGCAAAAATAGTGAAAACTAAGAATATAGGAGTAATGTATTGTAGGCAGGAAGGGGAAAAGAGAGATTTGTGTTGGGCATAGTGGCATAGCATATAGTCCCAGCATGGAGGAGGCTAAAGCAGGAAGACCCTGTAGAGGCCACTCTGAACACAGTGAGACTGTCTCCAAAGGGTCATCACTGACAAGAGGGCCCCTGTTTCCCAAGTATGACATCAGAAGTGTGGCCTACCCTGTCTGACTCATTAGCCATTTATTCCTTTTTTTTTTTTTTTAAGAAATGATAATTTTGCTTTTGAAGGGCAGAGATCTCACTGACACTGCCCCAGGAACAATAGTCAATGTGTTCTGAAACCTCTCTTTTATTGTTTCAGTTAATAAAGACAGAGATATGTTTTTTATCTTATTGTAATTTCATTCTGATGGCTTAATGTTGACACCCAGTTAGATGTTTGGATATCCTCCAAAAATCTTTTCTGTATTGTCTGCATGCATAACTTAAACTGTTGGCTGATTTATTCATCTCATGTGACGGTATTACATTTTCTATAGGAAGACAGAAATTACCATTTCCTTTTAAAGTACTTTGTTAGAGGTACTAGAGAAATGACTCAATGGTTAAGAGCAATGGCTGCTTTTGCAGAGGACTCTGCTTTGACCCCCAGCACCACCATGGAGGCTCACAACTGTCTCAGGTTCCAGAGGATCTGAGGCCCTCTTTCTGACCTTGTGGGTACCAGGCAGGCATGTGGGTACCAGGCAAGCATTCTTACACATAAAATAAATTTTAAAATAAAAATACATTCCTAGTACTATAATTTCTAGCTATTTTTTCTCAATAATGCCGTATTTCTTTTGAATTTTAATTGTACAGATGGTTTTCTATTCTGTCAATGTTGGGAGGGAGCAAAGATGGCGAATTACAAATACTGTCTTAGTGTTGGCATTTTTTAAAGTTGTTAATTGAACTTTATACATAGTCAAATGGTACTGCATCGAATATACTGCAAGAAGATAACTGTCTTCATGACATTTGCCTTAGTCCTTCTTCCAGTATCTTGTAACTTGCCTTGGGATTTTTTTAATTTATCAGTCAAAATAATTTTCAGAACATTTCAGGTTAGGGATAATAAATATTTAAAACTGAACACGATCCATTGCTGTCATTCTCAGTGTAGCACAGATTCAGTTTAAATCAGTAATGTTAACACTGAATTTTAGCTTTTCTCAGGGTGCTTTTGAACTTGCTGTGTAGGTGAGAATGCACTTGAACTTCTGGTCTTTCTGCCTCTCTTTCCTGAATGCTAGGAGTACAGGGGTGTGCCTCTACTGCAGGCTTGTGTACTGTTAGGAGAGTGACTCAGATCTCTACCTATTGTTTTGTTTGTTTGCTTTGAGATGATGTCTTATATAGTCTGGACTATGTAGCTGACAGTGATGTTGAATCTTGGCTCTGTTGCATCATAGCTGGTTTATATTGTCTGTTTTGAACACATTTATTGTTATTTTATGTATATGGATATTTGCTTTGATGTGTGTCTGTGAACCACATGCATGCTGTAGTGCCTGAGGAGGCCAGAAGAGAACATCAGATTCTCTGAAGTGGAGCAAATCTTGTGAGCTGCCATTGGGTGCTAGGAACGGAACCCATGTCCTCTGCAAGGACAGAACAAGGGTTTAATAACTGAGCCATCTCTTCAGCTCCTCACATAGCTTTTAGATATTAGCATTTTATTTCTAATTGAAAATTGTTTTAGATTTATGCATATGAGTGTTTCCCTGTATGAGTGTATATGTGCCTCATTGGTAACTGGTACCTAAGGAGGTCAGAAAAGGCCTGGTGAGATGGAGTGACTGACATCTGTGAGCAACCATGTGGTGCTGGGACCAAACCAGGGTCCTCTGCAAGAGCAACGAGTGCCCTCCACTGCTGAGCCATCTCCGCATCCCTGTAGCATCTTAATTTTAATACAATTTCCTGCGGTTTATATATCTTCTAAGCTTGTATAAAAACTATGAGTCTCTAATAAGTTTTTTTTCTCTCATGTGGTCTGATATGCAGAGTGCTAGATAGTATACAATATTACAGTCATGATATCCAGACGTTTTGTAATACAGCGTGTCTATCACGAGTGACTTTTCCTTAATTTGAGTGGAGCTGAGCATGGTGGCTTAAGTTTGTAATCCCAACACTTGGGAGGCTGAGCCAGGGAGATTAAAATTCAAGACAAACCTTGCCTACGAAAGTAGTAGCACTCTAAAAGCAAAAACCTGAAAACTTGGCATTAGTGCAAGTTTAGAGGTTCTTTGATCCACCAAAACTTACTTTTCTAAAGCAGTTATTTAATTTATTGTGTGTGTGTGTGCACACAGCTTATAGGGGTAGGTTCTCTCTATCCTCCATGTTGAGTCCCAGGAATAGAACTCAGGCATTCAGGCTCTTCTGTACCAGGAACCATCTGACCTGCTCCTTCAAAGTCTATTCTTAGACTCTTTGAACTTTCTCCATGGATTCATAAGCTGCCATCAAAGACATTTGCATTCTGAGTCCTGTGAGGTCCCAGGACCACTTTAGAGGGTGACACCTCCATGAGTTTTCCATATAAAATATTTTTGTGAGGGAAAGTTGCCTCTGTAGCACTTATGTTCTTTGCTGGCTCTATTCTGCAAATGGGGATTGTTTGTTTAGCTCTCAAATACCAAAACCTAGACATGGAGAGTTATAAGAGCAATTTCTGTCTGTAGGGGCATGATTTTTTTTAGAAGACTATGTTCATTTGATAACAAGATTTCTTTTGAATATTTTTCTAAAGAAAATAAAGTTCATACTTTGCAAATGTGTAGACAGTGTGAATTTGCTTTGCAGTGCAATGCGTGTTTTACTCTCAAAATTACCAAGACCGTGGATCGTGGATGAGAAGAAAGACGACGGCTACACTGCCCTGCACCTGGCTGCCCTGAATAATCATGTGGAAGTGGCTGAGCTGTTGGTGCATCAGGTGGGAGAGGGAGGCGGCTATGTTCTAACTAACTTAGAGCACGGTAGTCCTTCGCTTATCTAAGCAAGCACATTTTAATAGGCTGCAGTAAAACCCATGATGATGAAAACTGGAGCAATGTAGTCTCTGCGTTTTAACAGTGGTCGTTTTGTTTGTTTGCATGAAACAGTCTTGTTATATATCCCTGGCTTAGCTAAAACCCAGTGTCCTGCCTCAGCCTCCTGAGTACTGGAATTGCAGGCATGCATTTCTGTGCCTGGCTAATAACACTGGCTCTCTACTCCCAGCCCCTGTTTACTTGTGTTTACACCATGGTGGACGTGTACAAGTCAGAAGACAGTCCTCAGGAGATGATCCGTCCTTCCATTGTGGGAGTCTTGGAGATCAAACTCAGAACATCAGACTTGGTTATATCTGGCCAGCCTCTCTCCAGCATTCACATTTCAATAGGCATAGCAGGGTGACAAAGAAACATACATACATAACATGCATACATGCATACATACAATAAAAACAAGTAAAAAAGTCTGTCCTCCACAATAAGGTAACACATTAGAGTTTCAACTCTGGCCAGTAGTCCAAGTAGGTGACCATCAGGGTTGTGATCAGACTGGTTTTAAGACCTAGCAGTTCAGGGGGCTGGAGAGATGGCTCAGCAGTTAAGAGCGCAGGCTGCTCTTCCAGAGGACCTGCATCCACACGGCAGCTCACAGCTGTCTGCAGGGGGGTCTGCCACCTCCACACCAGTGCACATGCCATATAAGTTTAAATAGATTAGTTTGAAAAGATCCAAGAGTTTAGGATGTGTCTTCTGAAGCTTTGATTCTGTTCTTAATTTTGATGTGTTGTGCCAGGCATTGTGCTAAGCAGATTTTTGTGCTATATTTCTTGATCTTTACATAAGCTTTACTGTCACACCATCATGGAACTGAAGAAAAGACTAAAGATGAAATGCTTACAAAAGTGACTTGTAAATGGCAGAGCTTTAAGCCTTGGTTTTGAAATCAGTTCTTTTGTCCTTAGGCCCTCCCTTTCTCTCATGTGTAGGTGCCAGCTGCTTTCAGAGTTCATTAGCTTATGGGCCTCTGAACCTGCATAGGACTTCCTGCTCTACCTGTGCTGATTTGTCACCACTACTCAGATCACCTGCTCACTGAATGAGGAAGTGCTTCATTATGCAACAGAGCTATCAAGTCATTAAAATAGCTCTGAATCCTATATGGAGACACAGATGCTTGCCTTTCAGAGATACTTACAGTGGATATTGAAATAGAATATTTCACAGTGTGCTTCATGAGCTGGTTTTGGAAGTACTTACTCTTATATTACCCGGTCTACCTGTAGGTCTGTCTAGTTTTCGGTATCCACATGACAACAATATCAGTGCAGCTTCCAAGGAGAAAGCAGTGGTCAACAATGCTATCTATGTCTTGTGAATAGCTAACAGTTTGCATAGTGTAACCGTTTTAAATCTGTTCATTGTTAGGGAAATGCAAACCTGGATATCCAGAATGTGAACCAGCAAACGGCCCTACACCTTGCTGTTGAACGGCAGCACACTCAAATTGTTAGGGTAAAGTATTTTTCTTGTAATTTTATCTTACAGTACCTTTTTAACCATACTCAGGTTTAGAGCCTTGTGAAAATTGAAATGATACAGTGTTCCACTTCTCCAAGTAACATAATTCCAGGAACTTTAGACTTTAGGATAAGGCATTAATATCTAGTTCAAGGTCTTCATATTGTTCTCAGATTTCTGAATTCTCATAATGTTAAGTGAGAAAAATTAAAGTAACAATTTGAATAATTGAATCCCTCTTAATGTGTATAGTTGATAATAAAATTAAAAGCTTTGTCAGGGAGCTTGCTACTGCAACTTGAAAATTGAACTATATATTTTCAATTTACTAATCTGGTGAATTTCAAACCAAATACCTGAAAAAAGTATTGGTTTAGACATTTTTATGCAGCAGTGACTCTTATTGGAGACTGAAGTAACTGCTACAGTGTCACCTGGAAATGTGACTGTTAAGTTTATTCTTGTACTCTGCTTCAGGCCAGCAGAACTGGAAACTGGGAGGGTCCTTTACTAGATGGTTTTCTCTTTGCTGTGACACAATACCAGACACAGGTCTGAAATGGAGCCATCTGTCCTGATGCGGAGGCCGTGCTCAAAGGAGCCCGAGACAGTTGGTTACAGAGTGTCCTCAGTCAGGAAGAAGAGAGAGTGCGTGCTGATGCTCAGCTCACTTTCTTCTTTTCCATTTTTATTCAGTCTGGTACCCCAGAGCATTGCACAGTACCACCCACATTCAGTGTGGGTCTGTCCTCAGTTAAATCTCTCTAGAAATGTCCTCAAAGACACACCTGTCCAAAGGTGTGCCTCCAGGGTGGTTCCAAATCCAATCCAATTGACAGGGAAAGTTAGTTACCAGATTCCTGATTTAGCAAGCCTACCAGGTAGTTCTCATACTTTCCAAGTTTGAAAACTGTCCTAGAATGATATTTTATATAACTTTTTAGAACAAAAAATGAGACAAAAATATGATTTGCCAAGACAAGCTAGACTGCACAGTAAGATTAGCTTCTGTGGATGCTGTTTTTTAGAGCTCTTTGATGGTATTTGTAGAAAGGATTAGGAAGATTGTTAAAACATCATAAGCAAAATCTAAAGTGAACTTACAATTTACTGCACAAGTCACATAATGAAATAACATTCATTTTGCCCAGTAGTTGGATGTTTTAGCAGTGTTTATGTTTATTTTTACTTAAATTTCAAATAGGAGTCCAGAGTATATACTGTTACTGTAGATTTGCTGTAGTTACTTATAGGTGTGGACACTATCCAAATGAGGCATCTTCCTCTCTCAGCTTTTGGTCCGTGCAGGTGCTAAGCTAGACATTCAGGATAAGGATGGAGATACTCCTTTGCATGAGGCTTTGAGGCATCACACTTTGTCTCAGCTACGGCAACTACAAGACATGCAAGATGTGGGGAAGGTAGATGCTGCCTGGGAACCATCAAAAAACACAGTGAGTAAAGATAATGTTCCCTCACTGCCACTGGAAGCATGTTGTATTTACTGCTTACTGATTTGCATTGGATAAAACATTGTACCAGAGTTGTAGTTGGGTTTATAAAACTTCATTATTATTGGTCACTAAGAAGTACATTTGTTCTGCATCTTATGAAAAGTTGTTTGGTTCTTTATAACTTCAGCATTACAGATAGGGTGGAATGGGTATTTGTTATGGTTTTAATTTGAAATCCCTTATGCTTATTCATTTTGACTAGCTTTTCATTTGATCAACGCCACATGTATTTGATGAACTATTTACTCAAGTGTTTCTCAATATAATTTAAAATATTTTATTTTATTTTATTTTTTGAGGTGTTAGGGATTGATCCTAAGGCCTCAGGCATACTAGGCAAGCACTCTCCCACTTCCTAGGTCTTTTGTTTTCTTCTAACTACCTCAAGAATTGTTAATATAATATGAAAAGGAGATCATATCCAGTATGTGATACATACATATTTTCTCCTTGTCTTTGGCTTATGTTGTCACTGACACTGCTGCTGCCTCCTCTCCCTCTTTGGTGGGAGGTGTGGTGACAGTGGAAGATAATCAATAATTGATGGTACAGTGCTTTTTTGTAGCAGTGAACATAATTTATTATGCAGTGTTTTATATGGAAATGATGGCTTAGTCAAGAGCATTCACAAGTATTAATGTATGTAAAGACAGACGTGCTAGACTGTGGCTGTAATCCCCCACTTAGGCAGCTGAGGCAGGATTTATGACCAAATGTGCTATATAGTAAGTTCAGGCCAGTCTAGGCTAGAGTGAGATCTTAGCTCAAATAAAGCTTTCCTGTGTAATTACGTGTTGTATAGCTTCCAGGCAGTGGAGAGATGCTGTATCCTTTAAGTACAGAGTCATAAGTGCATGAACACTAGTTGTGTGCATGACTGCTGGTGCATCTGCACCTTCTCTCCTTCTCAATAGAGGAGGTTCAGAATTGGTATTTGATCCTTTTTATCTTTAGAAATTGCTTTTCATTCTTAGAAAGCTGTAAGAGATGGGCTCCATTTGATCTAGTGTTTCCTCTTCTCTAAATTCAGATGGACCTTGAAGTCTAAAATCAGTCTGGTGATGTCCTCCTTGTCATCAGCCCCCTGGGATGTCAAGAAGTGAATTGTGCTGCCCATGCATGTTTCTTCCCCTTTTGACAAGTGGTGTCTTGAGATGAGGTCTCACTATCTTCCCAAATGTCCTCAAACTCTTGATACTCCTGCCTTGACTTTTAAGTGTTTTGGATTACAGATGTGAAAACCACCATGCCCACTTTTTGACAATGTTCTCAGAAGAACAAAATAACTTTAAAAAAATGATTTATGTATTCTTTTTTATGTGCATTGGGGGGTTTTGCTTGTATGTATGTCTGTATGAGGGTGTCAGAAGCCCTGAAACTAGAGTTACAGATTGTTGTGAACTTTCATGTTGGTGCAGGGAATTGAACCAAGTCTTCTGGAAGAGCAAGTGCTCTTAACTGTTGAGCCATCTTTCCAGCCCAGAACAGAGTGTCTTAATGTTGATTATTATATATGTTTTATGTGTCCTAAGAAATCTTTGGCAAAATGAAAGTCACTCGGACTTTTTCTTGCTTTATGTTATAGAAGCTTATAAAGTTGAGCTGTTGTATTTAAGTTCCATGAGAGTATGGCATAGGTCGAAGTTCATTTGTCATTTGTCATTGATGGATGTCCAGCTGTCCCTCCACCATTTGTTGGGTAGTGTCTTTTTCTACTTGAATGTCTGTTGCCTTTATCCAAGGTCAGCTAGCTATTCATGTGGACATCTCCTTTTGCATATTTCATCTTGTTCTTTTGCTTCATGTCCTTAGCTACACTCAAATGCCTTGTAGCTTTGTTATTTGGAATTTGCTCATGTTGAAATCAATCAATGAAAGTCCTTACTTTTTTTTTTCAATGTTTGGCTATTTTAAGCCTTTACACTTCCAAATGAATTTTATTATGATCTTAAAGAGTATAAATGAATCTGAGACCAAAATGTTTGTGGATTTTTGTCTTTTATGACTCTGGGTGTTTATTTTTAACTCCTTTGTGCCTTTTTTATTTTTCATCATTTTAAAATTGAGAGGAGCATACTTCTCTCTGTAGGTTGTTGTATAAGATCATGAAAGTACTTAAAATGTACATGGCTCATTATGGATGCTTAGTGAATCTTGATAGTTATTTTAGCAATTTCAGATATATTTGGATCCATAGCTCAGATGACACAATCAAATGCTAATTCATCTCATTAAATTTTGCCTTGATTCAGAAACACTATGAGTTAGTTCATAGCAGCTCCAGGGTAACATTGAATAGAAACAAGTGATTTCTTCTTAACCAGAAACTGCACTTGAGCTTCTCAGCCTTGATTGACCTGACTTTGGTTCTATGTCTGTCTCTGAATCAGTCATGTTGGAGACAGTTATCCAACTGAGTTTAGCCACTTTGGATCCACTTGTACACTGAAGAGTCAGTTTTCAAATGTGGGAAAACCAAGGGAAATGGGAGTTTTGGAGAGATGAGTCCTTGTAAGTGTCCAACACACACACATATTGGTAGTAATAATTGATGGCAGGCTTCCTTAAGGGAAAATCATGACTCTTTTCATTTGATTTCAGCTAATAATGGGACTTGGTACCCAGGGAGCAGAAAAGAAGAGTGCAGCATCTATTGCCTGCTTCCTGGCAGCCAATGGTGCTGACCTCAGCATTCGAAATAAGAAGGGTCAGTCACCACTGGATCTCTGTCCTGACCCAAGTCTCTGCAAAGCACTGGCAAAATGTCACAAGGAAAAAGTCAGGTTTGTACTCTTTATCATGTATAGCTTGGTGTTGTGTTCGTTAGATGCTGTGTAGCTCTGTAAGAGAGGGCCTGGTACTTGCCCATGTCTGGATCTTTGCAGTTCTTAGATCTTTGTGTTGCACTTGAAAGCAGTTCCTCTATGTACTGTCTCATTCCATGTTATAGTCCCCACATTGTGCATACCAATTTATGCATGAGAAACTTGAGAAATTTTTCTAAACTAGTTTGATCTTCTAGGAATCCTATGTGTTCTGGGATTTATAAGGAAAAGCCTTACTAGTGAGAATGCTGTGATTAATGTTATAATATTTTCCTATGAAGGGCAGTTTACTTTCATTGAAAGTTTGTAATAATTCTTGTACCAAGAGCTCAGAGACAGTTATTAGCAATAAAGGATTAAAAGAATGAACAAATAAGTCAGCCAGTTTGTTGTCCATTCTCCCTAAAGATGATCATTTCACATAGTCTAGTTTTCTGACAGTAAAGTATAACAGTAATTTTAATTAAAACTTCTGGTGTAAATTTTTTTTTACTGAGATAGACATACAAAAAAGTATACATCGCTGTTTTTTTCCAATCCAAACAAGGCTATGACAATATCGTTGACCTTTATACCTCTTACCACTGACTATAATGGTAGCTGTCCCTTTACCTTACGAATTTTCTCACCTTCTTAAAATGTATATGTAACAGCCAGGCAATGGTCGTACTCTTAATTTTAGCATTCAGAAGGCAGAGGCAGGTGGATCTCTGTGAGTTCAAGGCCAGCCCCCATCTACAGAGAAAGTACTAGGACGGCCAGGGCTACACAAAGAAATACTGTCTCAAAAAACAAAACAAACAACAACAATAACAAAAAATACATTATATAATGATGAAATGCATTAATTTGGATTTCATGAACAGAACTGTATGATAGGTAATGTAAGATAATGGAGAGGGAGGGAAAGAGAGGTGTGTGTGTGTGTATGAGAGAGAGAGAGACTCATTTTAATTATTTTTAATGATGTGTCTGTCTGTGGAGGCAGGAGATTTCAGATTTCAGATCTGCTGCAACTAGGGTTATGGGAGATTGTAAACCGTACAATGTGGATGCTGGGAACTGAACTAGGGTTCTCTGAAAAAATAGTACATTCTCTTAACTACTGAAAGTTCTCTCCAGCTCCTTTTTAATGTAAATAATTTAAGTGGATGCCGAAGTTAGCTACCCAGCCCAACATAAATAAGTATTTTAATGTATATATTTAAAATGTGTGTATTCTTAAAGTATATCTTGAAGGAACTTAAAATTCTATTCTAGGAAAACAGAATCCATAAATAGACGCAAGGCACTCTGATTATTGCAGTAATGACTTTGAACAGTGGAGTCTTACAATGGAACCTTTATGTGCATTCTTAAGTTCTTGAAACCTGTGTTTACTATCCATAGCTGTATTAGTAATGCATTTTCCTGCCTATTTCTTCACGTTTATTCTATGTAGTCTACCTTTCTGGAGTATGATTTTATCCTCCTGAGCAACACACTCATGAAATATTGGAAGTGTCTCACACTCTAGTGTT
This sequence comes from Mesocricetus auratus, assembly GCF_017639785.1. Classification (NCBI taxonomy): domain Eukaryota; kingdom Metazoa; phylum Chordata; class Mammalia; order Rodentia; family Cricetidae; genus Mesocricetus; species Mesocricetus auratus. The sequence continues at coordinate 41,943,074 of NW_024429198.1, forward strand.
TGATTCTTGTGAACTCTGGGGATGTTTTCCTGGTTGATAACATAGTATGATGTTACTCAGGTCTTTTGTTTTATTCCTGTGTTAGAACATGTTCTAAATTAAACTTCACTAAAGTTAGCTGTTTGTTCTGTTTATTTTGAAACAGAGACTTAGTATGTTGCTCTGTCTTTGAATTCCCTCAAATTCCCAGTAGTGGGATTAGAGGCATGTGCCACTGTGTCTGGCTCATTAAATTAGTTTTTGCTGTTGTTTTTAGCTGTTTATTAGACGTTCACCCTATTTCATTGAGTATTCATTTAATTTGAAGATTAGTACTAGAAGAATAAGAAGATGCAGAGAGGTTCATAAATAGGTAAAAACCAAGCATTTAGTACCTTTTGGTCTATTCTTTGAGTAGTAGAGATGTGAAAGTAAGCACTTATAAATAGAAAAATAAATATAAAAAATGGTTTTACATAAAGTTGTTGACATTTGATTTTATTATTTCTGTTGTTTTATGTGTACTAATGATACCCTAGATGCTAAAAAAATTAATTTATTTAGAATATTTGGATGGGTTTGATTTGAAATATTTTGTTTTATTAGTGGCCAAGTGGGTTCTCGGAGTCCTTCTATGATTAGCAATGATTCAGAAACCTTAGAGGAATGTATGGTATGCTCAGACATGAAGAGAGATACTCTTTTTGGCCCATGTGGACACATTGCGACTTGTTCTTTATGTTCACCGCGGGTCAAGAAATGCCTCATCTGTAAAGAACAGGTTCAGTCCAGGACAAAGGTAATGTGTCTGTAGTGTGCTGCTCTGTCTGTTGTGGAGTTCTGTGAGACCATAACAAATGTTAGGCTATGTGATAGTTATTTCACTTTGTTCTTACAAATGAGTTAAATATCATAATACATAGTTTATATATTTAAAGAGATCAGTTCTGATTTTTCTGATATGATTTCTAGTCTAATCTTACTAATGTACTTTGCTGTGTTCGTTATTATCACACCTTAAAATCATTCTTGGTTTTTAACTCTCAGATTTTTAGCTTATAGTTCCTCCTTTGTATCTAAAGTATAGTACTTGAAAAATAGTTACTGTTTTTCTTTCAAAGTCCTCTAGAACTTAGATACATTTAATTCTATTTTGTATTGCAGAGATCTCTATTCAGCTCAACAAATTTGCTGAGTTACAGCAGAACTTTTGACCATAAGGGAATAGTGACCCCAAGTGGTTAAAGGGGGAATCAATAGCTTCATTGAAGAAAAATTAAAACTAGTATTTAGAGGAAAGGATATTTTTAGATGATTCATTTAGATTCCTCAGTAATTCAGGAAATATAAATACATTTCAAATTAATAGAAACTTTTTGTTGAGTAAGGAAATGAAAGTTTTTGTTTTAAGTGGTTGCTTTGTTAACACTGCTAAAGGCGTGGAGGCCATCCTCTGCTCTGAGCTTTACATTAGAATGCTTTGATTCAGTGCTCCACTCATGACAGTACAGACTGAAGAAATAGCCCATACGGAAAAATTTGTGCTAAGAAAGACTTTTCTTTTAAATAGGAGGATGGGTAGATAAATGATTGTTAGTTTGCTCTACTATTTTAAGCTTGCAAATAATATTAGGTAATTTGTTAGTACTGGCGGGAGCTTTTGAGTTCAAGAATAGAAGAAATCAACCAGATTTTGCTGCACTAATAAACTAATGTGCTGAGTGTACAAACTCCATGTGCAGCACGGAGGCTTGGGCCAGGAGAGCACACCTGCATGAAACCAAGCAAGAAGACAGTGGTTAGTGGGTGGTGGAATAGGTGAGAAGTGGTCATTTCTGGGCAATAATACTAAATAAAAGGTAGCTAACGATAGCTGTGCTGGGAAAGGGTAGACTGGAAAGCAAATGGGAAACTGAGAGCAGTGACGGAAAGGGAGCCAGAGCTCTGCAAGGCTGTCGCAATACATGGCAGAACTTATACATTGTAGATGAGGTCAGATGGAAATTACGAGTAGGTTGTGGGAGACTTGAGGACTTAGTGATTAGGCAGGGTGAGGAATCACCTAAAAGCTTTGGGCTCCAGGCCATCTGGGAATTGACCTGGTCCTAAAGGGGTGGGGCAGTTAAGAGGAGGTCCCTCTTCCACTTATAGCAGTCCACCAGTCTGGGCAGGGTTTTGTTGTTATTAGTCTTCTCAAAACCATTTGTTTTAATGATTACTTATCAATTTCCTTAAAGTTTTTGAAAAGAGAAAGAAAACTAACATTTAGCTCGTTGTCCCTGATCTCGGATGAAAGGAATCTTTGTGTACAGCTCTTCGCGTCGGGTGGGGGGAGCTGCAGAAGTAGCGGGTGGTAAACCAGGGGCCTGACGATGTGCGGATGAGCCAGCGGCCAGGAGAGCAGGGAGCCACACTGGTGTGCGCTGCTGGGCAGGTGGAGGTGCTCTCCCCGCGGTGCTCACTCTGCGCGCTTGTCTTGTGTTTGCTGTAGATTGAAGAATGTGTGGTGTGCTCTGACAAGAAAGCCGCTGTGCTTTTCCAACCTTGTGGACACATGTGCGCTTGCGAGAGTAAGTAACCGACTGGGAACTCCCCAGTGTCTTAAAAATAAGAAGTGAAGTAAAAAAGTACGCCTTTGATTCCCACCTGCAGAAAAGCTGGACAAGCATTCAGTGCCTTTCAGTCTGTTCTTTAGAGCAGTAGAGTATATTGAATAATTTGAATATTGAAATCCTTGTGTTCTGTCAGGCCCATCGTTGTTTGCATGTAACACTGGTATATTTTCCTGTGTCATCACCTTAACGTTGCCTTTCCTGTGTACCTGTCCAAATCCTCAGGCTCTTACAACATCTGTTGTTGGGGGCGTAATTTTGTTCTGTTGACTGTTAAGTCAGGAGAAGTTGTCTTTTCTTTGGGAGGACACATTGAAGCTTCTCTGATGCTCTAGGGCAGTGGTTCTCACCTTCGTAGTGCTGCAACCTTTTAACACAGTCCCTCATGTTGTGGTGACCCCACCCATAAAATTATTTCATTGCTGCTTCATAACTGTAATTTTGCTACTGTTAAGAATCATGTCTGATATGTAACCCCTGTGAAAGGGTCATTTGGGCCCCAAAAGAGTTGTGCCCCACAGGTTAAGAACCAATCCTTTGTCTCTTCAGCCCATTATCTAACTCAGAGACCTTGGCTTTTTATATCCCTCTTATTTTGCAGGATTTGAAATTCTCATTCCTTTGCCATTTTTTGTTTGATTACTTATCAATGAAAGAGCTCAAGTTTAATACCTTGATTTAATAGTACTTTATATTATAAAATAGGATGGTCAACAAGTATTGGTTTTTTATGCTATCTGACTAGAATAACATGCAAATTGTATGGTAGTTAATTTCATTGGTATAGATGCCTGTCTTGGGTTTCTGTTGCTGTGAAGAGACACCACGACCACAACAGCTCTTATTGCAGAAGAAAGCATTCAATGGATGTCTTACATTTTCAGAGGTTCATTCAGTCCATCGCCATCATGCTGGGACATGGCAGCGTGCAGGCAGACACGGTGCGGGAGCTGAGAGTCAGGCAACAGGGAGTGAACTGGGACGCTGGGTGTGGCTTGAGCCACATTCTTCCTCTAACAAGGCCACTCCCTTTGGGGGCCCTTCCCCCCCCCCAAGCTACCACAATGCCAATCTCTTCACATCAGGAGGATCTAGCCCAGCCTCTGATAAAGTTCAGTTTGAAATAAAGCATACTGCATGGTAAATGCTGATTTAAAAAAAAAAAAAAAGAATGTGTTGACTTACTGTATCTTATTTTGAATTCATTAACAAGTTCAAATGTAAGGTGATATAAACAATAATACTCATTGTGCCTAGTTTGTTCTCTCTCCCTCCGTCCCTCCCTCCCTCTCTCTTCCCTTCTTTTTTTCTTACAGAGACCTTTTCTTTTTCTTTTTCTTTTCTTTTTTTTTTTTTTTTTTTTTTTTGAGACAGGGTTTCTCTGTGAAACAGCTCTGGCTGTCCTAGAACTTGCCATCCACAAGGACCCAGAACTTCAAACCAAAGGGAAAATAAAATAGCAAAGCCTTCTCAGGGACTGGGTGCAAGTGTTGACAGTGTGTGCACACAGTGTCCACCATGGCAGTCTCCCTTAAGATGTTTACAGCCTGGATACAGTAGTCATTGTTCTAACATTAACTGAAATGTGTCAATAGTATTTCTCTCCATTTTGTAAGATCTTTTGTTTGTTTATTGGTTTTGTTTGGTTCTTTGAAAAAGGTTTATAGTTATATACCACCATTCTTGGCTAAACCTTAAGATTCGGAACTATTTACTTGAAAAAAATAACTATTTGGGTATATTAGAAAATGTTTTCATAATAAGTTCTTTTTGCAGCAGACAGTTATCATTCCTAGGTTAATAGCATGGCAGTGAGGTAGTGTTTTTGTTTATGACTTGATTATTATTCATAACTTGTTATAGTTAGACTGTGGTATAATTTCTTTAATGTTTGCTTTAGTATATGGTTAATGGAGAAATTATCAGAGAAAGGCAGTCCTATTTATATTGTAGCTAAAGAAGTGTGTGTGTTGCTTATTTCCAGACTGTGCCAGCCTGATGAAAAAGTGTGTGCAGTGTCGGGCAGTCGTTGAACGCAGGGTGCCTTTCATCATGTGCTGTGGTGGGAAGGGCTCAGAAGACCCCTCTGATGATATCTGTGAGTGTCTTCCCTTGAGCAGTTCCTAACTTTGCTTTTTTACTGGCTCTACCTCCCAACTTTACACATATTACACTATGCTGCTGCCTTGCTCAACAAGAGTTGGATGGACAGAGGCGCAAGTATGGTTTTTTGGTGCCTTTGTTAGTTATAAGAAATGTAAAGTCAGATTTTTATTTAATTGGTGGTATGCTTATATGGACTTTTGAAAGGTGTGCATGCATGTGTAATGTGTACATGTGGGTACTTTTGAAAGCCTCCATATGCAGAGAACAACTCTATGGAGTTGGTTGTCTCTTCAACCTTTGCATGGGTTCTGGGGATCACATTCAAGTTACTAGACTTAAGGGGCAAGTGCCATGTGTTTTCACCACTGAGCCCGTCTCACCAGCCCAAGCCAGACTTCAGAGGCTTTGTAATATGAAGAATGTTTATGTTCTTAAAGAGTATTGGCTTTCTGTCTTAAAGATGAAATTTTAGTGGCTGTGTATGTGTGCCCATTTCTGAGGGTTAGATTAATTAAGCATATACTCTACCAATTTAGAGTAACTGAAATTGGGCACCAAATTCCAAGTTATTTTTTTCAGTTTACAAATGTATTCTCTTGGTTCCTTTGCATAGCTGGCCTTCAAGACCATCTAAATGGGATGTGTTCTATGGAATAGTAATTGTTAGGGCAGAGTCACTTTTAAAAAGTCATCTAAGAGACTGGTTAATACTCCTGTAGTAGCTACTTTGCTCTGGTTCCAGTGGCCCATGAGCAAAGAAAAGGAGTGAGCATGTTTGTGACTTTGCCAGAGGAATCAAGTAGAGCCTTGTAAAACTCAGAAACTCTCATTGCTGCAAACCTCTGCCTTTTTTCTTTTTTGGCCAGGGTCTTGCTATGTAGCCCAGACTGGTCTGATGGCAGTATTCCTGCCCTCAGTCTTCTGAGTGCCACGCTTGCAATCGTGTGCTACCATGCTTGGCTTCCCTTTCTTTTTTTAAAATTACTTAAATATTATATATAAGTATGTGTGTGTGCAGGTACCCAGGCACAAAGGCCAGAGGCACTGACCTCCCATGGAGCTGGATTACATGTGGTTGTGAGTCATTTAGACACTGAGCACTCTGTCCAGCCCCCATCTTAGTCAGGTTTCTCTTGCTGTGAAGAGACACCATGACCACAGCAAACTCTTATAAAGGACAACTTTCCATTGTAGTGGCAGCTTACAGTTCAGAAGTTCAGTCCATCGATAATCACGGTAGATCATGGCAGTGTGCAGGAAGACATGGTTCCAGTTACATCTTGATCTAAAGGCAACAGAAAATGAACTGAGACACTGGACAGTATCTTGATCATAGAACTCAAAGCCCACATTCGCAGTAACACACTTCCTCCAACAAAGCTATACCTCCTAATAGTGACTCCCTGTGAGATTATGGGGCCCATGTACATTCAAACTCTCACATTCCCCAAATCTATTTTCTCTTGAAGATTATATATGAGTGTTAACCTGGATTTCACTACTGTATCTTTGATCTTTCTGTGAAAAAAATTTTTTGAGAAGACCCTAAGAATAATGTTGATTCCCTCCACCCCTTTCTTTTGTAGTAGAACTTATAGAACCCAGGGCCTTGCTCTTACATTCTACCACCAGCTGTCGTCAGCCCCATGGGGTTGAGATTTTTCGTATTTGTACATTTATTTGTTTTTTGGTTTTGGTTTTTCAAGACAGGTTTTCTCTGTGTAGACGTGAAACTTGCTTTGCAGACCAGGCTGTCCTTGAACTCAGAGATCTGCCTGCCTCTGCCTCCTAAGGGCTGAGATTAAAGGCGTGTGCCACCACTGCCCAGCTCGGCTTTGTCTTTAAATAATTAAAAGTTTAGAAACGTGTCATTATGTCTAAACGGTAATAACTAAGAAGGGTTTTCTTAAATTCTAGCAAGTGGGAATATTCCAGTGCTGCAGAAGGACAAAGACAACACCAACGTCAATGCAGATGTACAGAAGTTGCAGCAGCAGCTGCAGGACATTAAGGAGCAGGTAATGGTTACCTCCCACCACCCAGTACTTCTTCCTGTGCCAATTAACTCATGTCCATGAGGCTACTGGCCCTTTCTCGAGTAGGCATGGTTTGTGATAGCAGATCAATGTCTAATGTCTGACGAGCCTTAGTCATGCATTTTCCAAAACACACACAGGTGCTAATAAACATGGCTGGGAAAAGCCTGAAAACCACAGCCTTCCAAGCTGGTTTGAAGAGTGTCGAGAGATTGTTGGTGTCATGTAGAAGGCAGAGTTGTAGAAACAGACCTCCCATGCTGCTGCTGGGCAGAAATGTTACTAAACTTACGGAGGAGAACACTGTGGTCTGATGAACCTAACAGAGTGGTGTTTAGGACTCCAAGCCTGACAGAAAAAAGGAGTTAAAACCTGGGTAGTGATTTTTCTCTCCTAGGAAGAAGCAAAGGGGGAGTTTCAAGAGCCTGTTATAAGAGTCATAGACTTGAGGCCTTGTTTAGTAATCCAGCCATTCCTATTTACTTTATTTCTATGTTGAGAGAGATTCATAATGAAGTGTTACATTAGAGGAAAATGGACTTTTGCTAATGTAAGTATGTTTTATGAATAAACAAACAAAAAAACCACACATGCTGGAAACTTTATTCTGAATGGCAATACATTATTTGACTAAAATCAGAAGAGAAAATTAATGATATAAAAGAGTTGTCATGTTGCACTTAAAGTATTAAATGGCTTATATTTACCATTGTCTCGTTACATTTCAGACTATGTGCCCTGTGTGTTTGGATCGTCTGAAGAACATGATTTTCCTCTGTGGCCACGGAACATGCCAGCTCTGTGGAGACAGAATGAGTGAATGCCCAATTTGTCGCAAGGCAATTGAACGGAGGATTCTTTTGTACTGATTAAGAAACACAGAGTGTTTTGTTAGCTAAAGTATGTGATCATGAAATCTTAGTAGGTTCTAAAACTAGTTGGAAGTTTAATGGATTAATTTGTAATTTCATAATTTTTTATTAGAATGTAATTAGACTTGTATATGTACCACCATCACAACGAAAACATCATAGAATGTTTGAAATTGCCGACTTGGGTGTGTGTCTGTGTTTTCCTCTTAAAATTTGGAACATCAAATCCATGTTAATTAATAGAAAATTTGCTGTTGGCTCCAAAGGGGAAATCCTTTAAGGACCTCCTTTCACATTTGTTTTCATTGTATTTTTCTTTTTAAATTTATACATATGTTAGACCTTAAAAGTGACTTACAAGGTCGATATTCCTTCATGATTTCATGATTATCATGATTTCACATGGTGAAATGATACAGGTATTCCAAAAAGTCCTATGTAAGGTGAGTGGGCAAAACTGTGTTAAAAGTATACGTGGCTGAGGCAGTACTGAAGGAAAGATTGTATTTCAAGATAATTAGAAATTATCCAAATGATAGCTTCAGAATTAAGTGAATGGAAGCACGTGCTAAGAGAGCAATGACTTTACCTTATTTTCTAGACTTAAGGAAAATTGATTAGCTTAAATAAATGACCAGTTTCAAAATCAGCAGTGGACATGAGAGGGAAAAGCGAAAGTCTAGTGAGAATTAAAGGCTAGCACAGGACAGTGCAAGCACGCCTCCTACCTGACCGTTACTGCTGCACTTCTTGTATTAGCTTGGCACTGTTTGGATCAGCCATTTGAAGAAAAAGATCTGTGAAAAGTCATTTCCATTTTCCCCAAGACAGCTGGCCTGGGCTTGATCTAATGAGTGCAAACACCATCATGTTTGTGCCTCTGAGGTCTGCTCAGCAGGGCGATGCATTATTCATCCTGACAGTGTTATGGAGTCTAGCTTCATCAAAAGCCTTACTTCCCCTCTCTCACATAGTGATTTTTGCTATAAAAATAATCTTTAAACTGCCAACCATAAAAAAGATACAGTAAATAGCTTAGATACTTAGAGAAGGGTGCAGAGGCATTTATGGAAAAGCATGTGATTACGTGTAGATTTGGGAGGGAACTAAGCATTTATGTCCTTTAAATGAGTAATCTCTGTATTTATCGTAAAAATATGCATAAGTATTTTGAGATTCCTCACTGCTAGATTATAAGAAATTTCAGCTGTTTACAGTAGTGTCTACTATATACTGTGTATAAGCATATACTCTCAGTGTTCTTTAGGGATAGTTTTCTCCACATTCGAATCTGGCTAGCTTATTTCTGTTTTTCTGCTGTAGCAACTAAATGTGGGAGACCAGAGTGCCCAGCCTGAGTGTGCTTTGCTGCCGATGGTTCGCCTGCCACCTCCTTTGCCAGGCCTCATGGGACCATGTCCTGGCTGTGTTTAGCTGAGTGACTGCTGTATTTCTCTCCTTTGTTTTTGAGATGGCGTCTCACTGTGTATTCCTGGCCTGGAATTTACTGTGTAGCTCAGGCTGATTTCAACCTCATGATCTTTCTGCCTCTGCCTTCCAATTGTGGGATTATGGGATGAGGACTCCCCTTGTGTCCAACAACTATTAATCATTTTGGGCAGTACAGTTTTTGTTAGTTTCAAATTAGGAATGTTACATTGTGACTTTAGTTATGTAGTCAGGAACCATGAGGCCATTATCTAAGTATAATTTGAAGATTAAAGAAAAGATATTCTGATGATACGATGTTTACATACAGAGATGGACTATCTTCTTGCAGACCTGGAAATAGCAAAAGTGAGGGTCTTTTCTTCCTTGCCATAGACTGCCCATTGGGCAATGAAGGGTGGCTGCTGTACACAGTTTGCCAGTCCAAGGACCTGTGGGCCATAGCTGCATCTCACTTCAGTCCTTTTCTCTGTCTTTTGAGCTGCAGTGCTAAAGCTTGTGTCTGTGAGGGGACAGGCCTTCTAGCAAGCTCCTAGCTCTGTCTCCTCCTTGCTAGAGCACACTAACTTCTGTGAAAGAAGCTGAAAAGTCTCTAGGGCTGGGACCTGTGGATTTCTCTTCGTCACTTGGCTGTTTGTTTTATGAATAGATGTTCTTCTAGTCATGTCTTCAGGCACCTAAAATTATTGTAAATTTGCCTGGGTTTGCAGGAGACAGTAAGACCAAGAACTGAATCATGCCAGTGACTTTCCTCCTCACTCTGAAACTGCTACCTCTTAGTCTCTTCACAGTACTTGGCCCTCTGGGTAGCTCTCCTCCTTGTTACCCACGCCTCTCTTCCCTGTGCCTCAGAACAACTCTTACTTCCCTTAGGATTACTTGTACAGTGACATGCATTTTTTTTTTTAAGCATTGGGCTTCAGGGGCTTGATAGGAAAAAGGTCAGTGTCCTAGCACATTCAGAGGTCACACTGCAGTTGTGTGTTTGTGTCATTTCTGGACAAAAAAGCAGGGTTACAAAGCACTGTTATCATTCCTGGTGATGTTTCAGGAGAGCTTTTGGGAAGCAGTATTTGGAATCCTTTTCTGTACCCCTCCCCCCACCACATCTTCTCTCTAGATGCATACAACTTACCCAATGGTGCTAGCACAGGTGCACTTGTTCACATAGTTTAACATTCTTATCTATGCTGTGCACATGTTAATTTTGTTGGGAGCAAGGTTTTCAAGAGAGATAGTTTTATATCAGTGTAAGAGCATTATGCTAGGCAAATATTTAGTTGCCTGAATTATGCTTAAGATATTTGTACCTTAATAATGGCAAAATAACAAGAAGTCTACTGAAACATAAATTTAACTGGAAATAATTTCTTAAATTTATATTTTTGATGAATTTAGCCTGAAAGAACATTTTATTTTAAAATGTTGAAATGCATGCTGCTTAAGATTTGTCTAATTCAAAATTCAAACCTTGCTGGGTCATTTTTACACAGGGAAACATCCTGGGTAGTCACATGGTACCTGATGGGTGTTCTTTGCTTATTTTGAAATCTGGACACTTTTGAAGTGGGAGTCGTTAAACTTGTAAACTAGGACAGTGCTGGATGGAGCAGAGCTATTTTGGGTCATGAGGGTTGTAGCAGAGGAAACAGAAACAGTAAGCACAGTGAAAAGGAGCATCGGTAGGGGTTGCTGTGGCCTTAGAGAGGGAGTATTTAGTTAAAAATAGAAAGTGTCTGTTCGGTCAGTTTTTGATATGTCTTGACAGTTTTATAAATTGCAAATTTTAACACATCTTGGTTTTTTGTTTTTTAGGTTTAAAAGCATTTATCCTTTCAAAGTATCTGAAATATTTATAGTAATAATTTGTATAAAAACTGACTCACAGGATTTTTTTTTTAGAATTTGTTTTAGATTGCAGTAAGAACCACCTATCTTACGATTTGTTAACCTGACTGCTTCTAAATGTGCAGTTCAGCAGTATCACTTCTGCTCATTTTGTTGGGAAACAGGTGTGGAACTTTATCCTGCACAGTTGAAATGCTACACACAGCCATCAAGTACTCCCTTGATCAAATCCTCTATGCAGTAGGGATTAGAGTACATATACAGCAAACATTCACATTACTGAGTAGAGTCCTTTGTGTTTGCAAGATCTAAATTTAGGTAGACATCAGGCTCCTGACATTTGAGGGAAGGGCATAATTGTTATTTTTACATGTATATTAATTAGAAGTCTTTATTTCATTTTGAGCTGGGGTGGCAAATTTTGGGGGGGTGTTGAGACAGGGTTTCTCTGTATAGCCCTGGATGTCCTGGAACTCACTCTCTAGACCAGGCTTGCCTTGAGCTCACAGAGACCCACCTACCTCTGCCTCCCAAGTGCTGGGGTTAAAAGTGTGTGCTACCACTGCCTAGCTCTGAAAAAATACATTTAAATATGATAAATAAGTTAACTTTGGTTTTGTACTAAATTGGGAAGGTAATAGATTTTCACAAGTAATTTGTGCCTTGTTATAAACATCCCTTGTCATTGAGTCTACCTGTCAAAGTTTCAAATACATTTTTCTTTTAAAATGACATCTGATTTAACTTGCTTGAAATATCACATAGGAATGCTTACTGATGTTACTTGATAATTATGTATGTCCTTTTGACTTTAACACACACACACACACGGTAGCAGTATTGATAATTACGGTTGTATGTCTCTAGATATTAAATGTGAGGAAGCTGTTTATGCTATCTCGTGCTTTACTGCAGTGAAGGAGAAGTCCTTTGCACTGAGCATCAGTGACTGATTGAGTGGCTAGTAGTGTGGTCAAATACAGCATACAAAGAAGAATGCGTAGTTAATAAAGTTAAGTTGCTGCTTCGGCATTTTCTACCTCCTTTTCTATCAGAATACGGCTTTTTTCCCCCTTCTAGCATCTCATCTTGTATGAGGTTAAAGTTAGTTTTTCTTTTTTTTTTTTTTTTTTTTTGAGAATGTAAGCAATAGGTGCAGGAAAAGGGACTTGTCCGGTTAATTTGGTGCCTGAATCTAAAAGTATGAATTGATGTGTGCAAACTGTCTAAGAAAGAAAATAGTTCTGAGTATTTGAATTTTCCTGTGTAGTTTTCTTGATTTTATTTCATAAACATGACTTTCCTCAAAAGCAAAGTGGTCTCCTAATTTTTTTATGAAATAAGCAAATATGCCATTTTGTCTGAGTATACAGTTTCAGGAAGCTGCTGAAAGTTCCGACTCAGGGCTTTTTAACAGTTTAAGCAATTAGTAATATATTTTGGAAACTCCATCTGCATAATTCTTCAGTGCCTTGAATGAATTACTAACTCGGCAACACTTCAGATTTTGTAGTGGACAGCCTTTGGTGCAATGGGTCATGTGTGCATGTTCCTAATACTGCTAAGCATGTGCGGTAGCAGTTCTGCATGCATGCTGGGTTGCATGATTCTTTAAGGGAAGTGTCTACATTTGCACTTGATACTTGGTTTTTGCTTCTGTTTTTTAAAACCTGATTATTCAAGGCCATGGCACTGTTACAAGAAAAATGGTGTTTGCTGTCAGTATGCAGTCACCTTATATAGCTGTTGGGGAAAGGGCAGAGTACACACTTTATGTTTGGTACAAAAAGAGAACCAGTGTGGAAGCAGATCTTCCTCTCAAGTGGAAACTAAACCAAGCCAAACCTTTTCTTTTAGTGGTTCAATTAAAAAGTTAATGAAAGGAAATCATGAATTGCATGTCATTCTTAATGCTGACCTGTAGACTAAATGCATAGTTCTGTCTCCTTCAGTGTGTATCTGCCATTCTAAGTACAGTATATTCAAAAAGAAAATAGTAGTTTGACTCACAAGTGTTTTGCTTTGTATTTTTTCCAGTTCTTCTTAGCTTTCAATGTTGGAATAAATTTAAGTCTTGTTTATGGATAAAATTTCTGTATGGAAAATTATTCTTGCTTATTAGCTTTTGTTTTTTTAAAAAAAGCTTAGTAACAACTAAGCTTTTTGAAATAAATGAAAACATTTACCATTAATAAAACCTGTGGTGTAATATGTTTTCTTCTGATTTTTGGGTAAGCTATTCTTTACAGTAATATGAATGAATTTTTATTTTTAAGGCATTTGAAAACAAATCTCAGTACATCAAAAAAATCCTATTATTGGAAAGAAAATTACCATATCTTTGGCAAACAACGACATCTCTCTCCAAGTCAATATAAGAAGTAAGCATCCACATCTAGAAGGCTCCCACTGTGAGTGCTCCTGTGGCAGGAGCCTCTGTCCAATGGTCAAAGAAGCTTTCCTATTTAACACCTACTTCTTCAGGATTACGATTATTTGGAAAGTTGCCTGGATAGAATAGGCTTGATCAGAGGAAACCAGACAGGAAGACTCAGCCTGTCTGTGTCTGTATATTTTAAAAGCTTACTTCTCTTCAGAAGTCAGGGTGTGTGTGTGTGTGTGTGTGTGTGTGTGTGTGTGTGTGTGTGTGTGTGTGTGTGTGTGTGTGCGTGCGTAGCATTTTTGGAAGGCCATGGTGTATCTCCCTATCTCCCCTTTTCAGTGTTTTGTGAGAAGTCGGCCATTGAGTAGTTTGGGGGTATTTTACTTTTAAAGTTGCTAGACACACTTGTTTGTGATGTTGTTGAGAGATTTTCTGATTCCAGTTTAAAAGATATGTATCCCAAATACCTAAGAGAAAATTCATCAGAAACAGAACCTTTTGTTTAATTGATAAAAGCACATGTGTTCCAACTTTAAACTGAATTTTTTGATAACTAATTGTATTTTGTGTTTATTTCTATTACTGTATAAGTAGCTATCTCATGGTAATAGTTTTAAGTTGAAACTAGGTTTGAAAATAAAGACATTTTAGAAAATCTGCTTTATATTTTCATCATTGACAGTTGATTCATGCTTCACATAGGTTAAATTTCATTAGTACTTTATAGCAAGTATTTCTCAAACTTGGTGATGGTCTTTAGACCTGCAGCAGGGGTTCCGAGGATGCAGGGAAGTGTGGGGTCAAGTGGGAAGCCAAAGCAGTTCCTGCAGTGAGCGTTTGCCTAGTAGGCTCCCCATTTATAACCCAACTGATAACTGATGAGCGCACTCTTCTTTTCTTGAGGACCAGTAATAATAATTCTAAAGACAGATGTAGGAAGTAAGTGTAAGACTAGACCCGTAACAGACCATCAGTGAATGGGTGACAGGCCAAGGAGACTGGCGCTGCTGCTGCTGCTGTGTGACGCCCAGGGATGCTTTCTGTGTGCCCTAGACAGGCCCTTGCATTCACAGAGCAACTTTCTAAAAGACAGAGTTTTAAAAACAATGTAAATATCTGTTTTCACATCTCACCAATTAGTATTGATATTAACAGAACATAACAGTTTAGAAAGTGCTGGAAGGGTGAAGTTGACCCTATCTGACAAAGGCAAACCGTCAAGCTGAGCCTTTACTTTCTACCATATCACAGGCAAACCATTGCCGAAAGATCCAAGAGAACCACCGCCTGTCTACACCCAGGAGTAGACTCCGGTGGGAGCCAGTGATGGGTGAGTTACTACAGGCTTAATCTTAAGAGGAAGAAATGGAAGGGAGGGTACCATATGGTTGAACTGGAGGCCCCATCAGTGCTTGCCTCAGTGGTAGAGCACTCGACTGATGTGTGAACCCAGGTTCAATCCTCTGCACTGGAAGACAAAGAAGCAGAAAGTGTACCATTAGTCAACTGGATAGTTCTCGAGGTCACATAGGACATTTAGTAAGCAAGATGACATTTAGGACCTTCAAATATATTTAAATGAATCTTAAAAGAATGATACAGCGTATTCTCCCAGACCACAATGGAATTAAACTGGAAATCTAGAGAGGGTTTTAGAGAAAAACTGTTAAACTGGGGCTAAGCTATACACAGAGGTCAAAGAAATCTTAAGAAGTGGAGGCTACTTTGGATAACTGGATATGGTGGCTTGCACACCTTAGGAAGTGGAATCAAAACAATCTCAAGTTAGAGGCTGGCTAGGTGATTGATAGATACAGCTATAGGGAACAGTGAAAGCAGTTCCTGGAAAGAAAGCAAAAGATTTAAACTCATCAAGCCTCATCTAGAAAGTTAGAAGAGGAACAAATTCATCAAAAGAAATACAAATGTGAGCAGATACTAGAAGGAGAAACAAAACAAAACCCCAAAACTAAACAGGAACTTACTGGAGGGAAAGTAATAAAATTGATCCAAACCATGAAATAATCAATTAAAGAGATTATCCAGGTTAAATAAGCAATTTATTTATATAAATTTATATAAGAAAAGCAGTGCCAGCCGGGCGTTGGTGGTGCACGCCTTTAATCCCAGCACTTGGGAGGCAGAGGCAGGCGGATCTCTGTGAGTTCGAGGCCAGCCTGGTCTATAGAGCTAGTTCCAGGACAGCCTCCAAAGCCACAGAGAAACCCTGTCTCGAAAAAACCAAAAAAAAAAAAAAAAAAAAAAAAGAAAAGCAGTGCCATCATTCTATAAAATGAAAGTCAAGTCATGATATACACCTATAGCCCTGGCATTTGCACATTGGAGGCAGAAGGATTGGTAGTTTACAGGCATCCTCAACTGCAGAGTAAGTTCAAGCCTACCTGAGCTACATGAGACCCAGTTAAAACATGACCAATTATCCCTGAGTTTTATTTATTAATGTTTTATTGTTATTACCACTTAAAAGTATCCCTGTCAGGGAGAACTGGGGGATCTGGTTAGCTATCAGAGAAATTGCCTTTGAAAACAAAAAATAGGAGCAGAACCTTTCATGCCAAATAAAGAAATTATGCCAGGTTAAGAAAAAGTTTGAGGATTAACAACACCCCCTGACTCCAGGACTTAAGATGTGTACAATTGAAGTTCCATAATCAGCCTAGATGCTCACCAACAGATGAATGAAGGAAAATGTTACATGCATATAATCCAACCATAAAGAGTGAAAGACAGAAAATGGAAGGAACCTAGAGGTCATCATATTGAGTGACAGGGTGATGGTTCATGTGTTCAACTTGACAGGATCGAGAATCACCCTAGGACATATACCTGTGAGGGATTTTATCTAGATGCGGGTGACTGGAGTGGGAAGACCCCAGTACTCTATGGTTTGGGATCCTGGATGAAGTAAAACGAGAAAACATGCCTTTAATCCCAGCACTCGGGAGGCAAAGGCAGGCGGATCTCTGTGAGTTCGAGGCTGGGCTGGACCGATAGCCTCCAAAACAATACAGAGAAACCCTGTCTCGAAAAACCAAAAAAAAAAAAAAAAAAAAAAAAAAAAACGAGAAAACTAGTTGAGCAGTCATCACCCTCTGCTCCTTACTGAATGCAATGTGACTAGTTACTTCATGCTCCTGCTGCCATGACTTTCCAGCCATAATGGACTACACCTCTACTGTTAATCCAAATAAACGCTTCCTTTCTTGAGTTGTTTTTGCCAGGTATTCCATGACAGTAATAAGGAAACTAATAGAAAATTGATGCTGAAAAATGGGCCTGTTGCTGTAATAAACCTGACCATGTGGTTCTTAAGACTCTTAGAACTTGTTTGCAGGAGGAATGTGGAAATTTGAAACTTTGGGCAAGGAAAGGCCTTGAATATTGTAGGCAGAGCTGAATAGACCATTTTGATGGAAGTTTAGAAATCACATGCTGAGAAAAACAGGGAACTTGGCTCGTGAAGTTTCAGAGGGTAAGATCCCACCCATTGAAGTCTCTCTGTCTCGTGACATGCAAATTCATACAATGGAAAGAACATAAACTGAGAATCAGAAGCAACTGCCTAGGGAAGTGTCTCCCCAAGATCAGCACACAGAAGCAGATGCAGCTGCGATCCAAGGGAGTCAGGCCTCACATAGCATCATTCACGTGGTAGTTGTTTTGCAGGCATGAAGGATTAAAGGTTATCCAAGCTTGTGTCTCTGTTCCAGGGAGCTGCTAGGCGAGGCTGAGTCCCTGCAGGGAAGCTCTGAAGCCTAAGCTGTAGTGGAGACTCAGAACCATGGGGTCTGCTGAAGAAAGCTGCAGGCATGGAGCAGAGTTGGCCCAAGAGAGATACCATATGCAGTGAGCGTCAGAACTGAAAGAGTGAACCCACCTAAACCATCCAAGCACAGATGATTCTGTCATGACCCCCACATGCCAGAGTTCGCAGGTGCCCTGCTGAATTTTATTTAGTCTTGCTTTGGTCTAATCTTAACTTGCTTTGTCCCTATTCTCTTTTGGAATAGGAATGTTTGACCTGTGCCATTGTTATGTGTGTAACTTTTATTTTGCAGGAGCTCATTGTCTATGAGTCTCAGACGAGACTTGGACTTTTAAACAGTGTTAACTTTGTTAAAAGACACGGAGGGCTTTTGGATTATGAGACAGATTAGCCTCTGACCATGCCTATGCCTGTGAGGGATTGTCTAAATTAGCGTAATTGTGGTTGGAAGAACCACCTTAACTGTGGGTGGCACCATTCCATGGGATGGGGTCCTGACTGAAAAGAAGGCCAATTGATTGAGCATCAACATCCGTTAATCCTGCCTCCTGACAGTATGCAGTGGGACCAGCGTCCTCAAGTTCCTGTTACCATGATTTCCTAGCCATAATGGATAGTACCCTTCAGCCATGAGTGGAAGTAAACCCACCTGTCCTTAAAGTTACCCTTATTTTCAGATATTTAATCACAACCATGGGAGAAAATGCATGTTTCCTTTCATGTGAGTCTAGATTTAAGTTTGAGTTTGTACATGACAGGCAGGCAGGTGGGGGTGTTTGGGAGGAGGGAGCAAAACAGCAAGGGGGCCTGGGAAGAACGTGAGCAAAGCAGGGTGATGCAGATGTATGAAATGTCACGGTGAAAGCTGGTTGTGGTGGTATGCATCTGTAATCCCAGGCTGATACAGGAGTATTGCCTTGAAGTCAAGACCAGCCTGGGCTACATAAACCCTGTCTGAAAATACACACCCGCCAAAGAACTAGTCCCCCCAAACATGCAAAGCACTTTTAAAGCTGAATGGTGGTTTATGCATATAATGCCAGTACTTGTGATTGTCAAAGTAAAAAGAGGCAGGAGAATTGCTATAAGTTTGAGGCTAGCCTGGGCTACAAAATAAGACTGTCTCAAAACTAAACAAAGTGGACAAAACATCTGGACATCTCAGTAGAGGAGAGAGGTATTTGACACACCATCCTGTATAACCAGGGAGCTGCCACTTAAAACATACATGTGCAAACTCTGTAACAGTATTGTTAAGATGTAGAAAGCCAATGATACCAAGTGCTGACAAGGAAACATCAGCAAGAATCCTCACTATTTCCTGATGGGAATACAAAATGACGTAGGTACTCTGGAATATATATGGTTTGGCAGTTTCTTATAAAATTAACCATACGATGGTCTAGCCAAAATTACCCACAAAACAGCATGTGAATGTTAAGTTGTAATTGTCAAAAACTAAACATCCAAGAGATGTTTCTCAATAGATTTAAGTTATTAAATGTATACAATGTAATAATCAGAAATAAAAAGAAATGAGCTATCTGGATGTGGTGATTTGAGTAGGCATGGGCCCTATAGACTCATGTGTTTGAATGCTTGGCCCATAGGGAGTGACACAATTAGGAGGTGTGGCCTTGTTGGAGGAAGTGTGTCACTGTGGAGGTTGGGCTTTGAGCTCTTGTGCTCAAGCTACACACATTGTGCCACATAGTCTCTCTCTGCCGCCTGTGGACCAAGATGTAGAACTCTCAGCTTCTTCTCCAGCACCATGGCTGCCTGCACGCTTCCATGCTTCTCACCATGACGGTAATGCACTAAATCTCTGAAACTGTAAGCCAGCCCCAGTTAAATGTTTCGAAAGCGTTGTCATGGTCATGGTGTCTCTTCACAGCAATAGACACTCTAAGATACTGGACATAAACGAAGAGAAGTGTTAAACACATCATCAAATGAAGGACACTGAGCTAAGAGGCAAGACACTACCTGATTCCAGCTCTTTGATATACAGGAAAAAGTCTGGCTATGGAGACAGGAAAATATCCATGGCTGCCAGAATTTGGATGATGACCTGGGTGATTAGGCAGAATACAAAGAATTTGTGACAGAGAAGTTGTTTAGTGTGGATACTGAAATGACTTGTAATATATTTCTTAGAACCATAAAGTTATGTTCCTGTGTGTATGAAGGTGACCTGGCTGTGGCATCTCGCCACACTGATTGACAGGCTTGATTGGGCTGTCCCCTTCTTCCCTCGTTGTTTCATGGGTCCCTCTTGAAGGCTCATGCTTGATAGGTGAAGACAGCCTTCCTGATACAGGAGGGCCATGCTTCCCTTCTAGACTTCCACCTAGCTCTCAAGAGTGAGCCCTGCCTCAGACTATGAACTTCCACTCATAGTAGTCTCTTAACATTTTACATTTATTTTTATTTAGTTATTGTGTCTATATGTGAGCATGGAAGGGTCAGAGGACAGCTTAATGGAAAGAGTTCTCTCCTACCTTTACATGGGAATTGAATTCAAGTTCTCAGGCTTGTATAACAAGTGTATTTACTCACTGGGCCATCTTACTGGCCTCTTGCGTATTCATTTTGATTCATCAAATGTACCAAATACACCACACTATTGCAAGATATTAATACTAACAAAAGATGCATGTGAGAAAGTAAATGACAACTGTACTATCTGTTCAAAATTTTTGTAAACCTAAAGCTGTTCAAAAACTAAATCTTTTAAAAAATCCAAGAGTAGTTTTTTTTAAGGTTTATTACGTATGCAGCATTTTGCATGCATGCATGTATGCTGGCAGATCAGAAGAGGGCACCGGATCTCATTGTAGATCATTGTGAGCCACCACATGGTTACTGGGAATTGAACTCAGGACCTCAGGAGGAGCTGCCAGTGCTACTAACCTCTGAGCCATCTCTACAGTCCATCCAAGAGTAGTTTTAATAATGCCTGCTTTCTTACATAAAAATAAAAAGGGAATGGAGCTGGGTATGGTAGTGTACACTTTTAATCCCAGTACTTGGGAGGCAGGGGCCCAATGACCCTGAATTCAAGGCTAGCCTGCTCTGCATAACAAGCTCCAGGACAGTAAGGTCTGTAGTAAGACCCTGTCTTAGAGAGCACAAACACAAAAACCCTGGAATTGGAGTTACAGACGCTTGTGAACCACCACATAGGAACTGGGAACTGAACCCACGTACCTAAAAGGGCAGCCAGAGCTCTTAACCACTGAGCCATCTCTCCAGCTCCTTTCACATGGCTTTTGTTTTTTGGTTTTGTTTATTTGATTTTTTGAGGCAGAGTTTCTCTGTGTAGCCCTGGCTGTCCTGGAATTCACTTTGTAAACCATGCTGGCCTCAAACTCAAAGATCTGCCTGCCTCTGCCTCCTGAGTGCTGGGATTAGAGGTGTGCTCTAACCATACCTGACTATTTAAGACCAAGTCCCTCAGTTTGCCTGGAGTTTACTGATTGAAGATGCAAAACTGTAGGTGAGCAGTTCTAATCCCAGCACTTGGGCGGCAGAGACAGGCAGATCTCTGTGAGTTCGAGGCCAGCCTGGTCTACAGAGTGAGTTACAGGACAACCAAGGCTACACGGAGAAATCCTGCCTCGGAAATCAAAAGAAAACAAAATTGGGAAATTGCAAACTTAGTGACAAACAGTAGAGAAGTAAATAAATGTATGGCTGAATATAAATGAGTGTTTATTGTGCTAATATGTGGTGTGATTTTGTTGTTTTGTTCAGTTTTTACTTTTGAGGCTGTCTCATTGTGTAGCTCTCATTGGTCTGTAACTCACTAACTCACTCTGTAGGTCAGGCTGGCCTTGAATTCACAGAGCTCTGCCTGCCTCGATTTCTAAGTGCTAGAATCAAAGGAGTGTGCCATCAGGCCTGACCAATATGTAGTAGTTAAATGTAGGTAGAACCAAGATGGCTAAGAACAAGGATATAAAAGGTGAGAGGCGGATCCTGTGGTTTGATAGGTGTGAGTGTTGAAGTTTACTGCTGACTGCGTAGGATGAGGTGAAAACAGCTCCACTCTGTGCTCTACCTGTGAGATCTTTTCGGGGTGATTATAACTAGGTGGGGTCATTAAGGTGGGACCCCAGGATCGAATCCAGACAGATGCAGATACTCAAGTGTGCCTGTCTCTTGTCTCCAGCTATGTGATGCTGTATGCCTTCTGCCAGCAAGGCCATCAGGTAAAAATCCCCATACCTTGTGCATGAAGAACTATGAGGCAAAATGTACTTCTATTTTAAAACGTAGCCTGAATTGGATACTTTGCTGTAGTAATGAAAACAGACTAATACAGAAAGCAAATAGATCATTACATTTCTGAATGTATAGTTGTTTAAGAGTAAGTAATTAGTCACTTCAGACATTAAGAGTTTAGAAATGCACATATTTGGGGTAACCATTAAAATTAAGACAGTAAAATTTTGTTGAACAGT
This sequence comes from Mesocricetus auratus, assembly GCF_017639785.1. NCBI lineage: Eukaryota > Metazoa > Chordata > Mammalia > Rodentia > Cricetidae > Mesocricetus > Mesocricetus auratus. The sequence goes on from NW_024429198.1 coordinate 41,964,612, forward strand.
CAGTAGGAGGGGAAAATGGAAAATGATATCAAATATTGGCACCCCCTTCTTTTGTAAGATACAAATATACCACGTGCAGTCTCCACGTGACTGCTTATGTTTTAATGATTTTTATTTTCTTACTACATGGAATATCTGGAGTTTTGGTTTTTCAGTGTGGCTCTAATGGCTTAGAGAAGTGCTGCCCACAGGTCCCCAGCCTACTGAGAGGCCATCAAACCTCTAGGAGGTGGGGTTTAGTGGAAATAAATCAAGCTATCACGGGTGTACTCTGGAATTGAGCATTGAACCCTGACCTCTTTCGGTCGGTCTCTCAGGGTTTGCCTGAGTGAAGTTTCTGATGGACCTTTCCTCCTCATGCGTAGTTTAACTTTGGCATTTTGCTACTCTAATAGAAGCTGACTAAGAAAGAAAGCTGAGAAGGTTTCCACATCCAGTTTGTGGCCAGCCTGGACTATACAAGGCACTGCCTCAACCGAGGAAGCAATAATCTTGCCTCCTCTGGGTCAGGGGAGCCCAGGAAGTTGTGAGCATCAACCCTGAGGTCAAGTCAGGTAGTTTAAAAAAGAAAACAAAGGGCCCAGTTTCTTCGGGTCTAGATCAGTGTCGATGCGGTTCAGTCCCCATATTCCCTCTGGAAAGGAGAGGCGCTAGCGGGTCCTCAGGCATTTTCCTGGACAGCAAGTCGCCTGTGTATTCACGTCCTCTTCCCTCTTCAAGAGTTTTGACAGAGTGATGGGGGAGCGTCTCATTTCCTCGGTCCTCTGCGAGGACACAATGGAGCTGAGAGTTGTCCTCTGGCTGGCCCTAGCTCTGCAATTCTGTCCACAGAGGAACAGACTTCCCATACAAGAAGTTTACCCACCCGTGTGTTTGCAGAGATGGCCAGCCTGGTCTCCACTGCAGAATTTGCTCCTTCACCTCTGTCGCTCTCTCACTCTCTCTCAGGTAAGTCCTGAGCACCATGATCCCTAGTAAATATGGCATCATCGTTAGCACTGCAGGCTCAGTGACGGACAGGGCGAGAGAAGATACTCAGAGAAGAGAAATTAGGTGGTTTTCAGTTGTCAGTAACTGTCCTCAGACTCCGCCTAGTTTTCTCTACCCTCCTTCCTTCTGGGGGTGGGGTGCAAGCTCGTATGTAGCTCAGGCTGGCCTTGAAGTTGCTCTAGCTGAGCATGAACTTGACTTCTGACTCTCGTGAGTGGGGATTACCAGAGTGCAGCACCGAGCCTGACTTTCAAACCACTGTTTCCTTTTTGTCCCTTCCCCACTCCTCCTCCTCAGCCTCCTCCCTCCCCTGTCTCTTTATGCTCCCTTCCTTGCCCCTCTTCTCCCTCCCCCTCCTTCCTGTTTCTCCTCCCTCTGATGACAGCATCAAAGTGTGTCCTGAAAGACACTAATCACAGAAGAAACTGGGGGGGAAAGCTTCGAATTGAATGGGAAGAATTAGAGTGGTTTATAGTTTACCTTGCTTTTCTGTTTTGAGTTTTCCAGACTGGAAAATGGTTCTTGGGAGTCTTTATTAGTTGCCATTATCTTGTTGTACCACCAGGGGTCAGTAAAATTCTCCCAGTGAATCACGTCCTGGGGCTGCTGTGCTGAGGAACCTGGACCTTTTCAACTGCGTTGGTCTCCTACCTCCCTCGTCTCTGACATCACACAGCCCTCTGGTGGGAAACAGGCAGAGGGAGCAGAGTTTTAGTCCATTTCTTACTTTTTAATAAGTGATGTTTTAGTTAAAAATTGTTGCACATAAAATATGGTAACAGTCAATTAAAAACCAAAACTGTATCTAATGTTGGTGCCATAAAGGGGCTTGTCCAGAAGTCTGATGACCCGAGTTTGATCCCTGAGACCCGTGCGTTGGAAAGAGAACTGATGCTATCAAGTTGTCCTCTGACCTCCACACATGCCTCAAGATAAATAAATGTAATTTAAATCCTAAAACCCTCTGTATCTTGCAATTATTGTGTCTAGGGGTTTTGAACAAGAGATAATATGTCTAAGGCAACAATAATATAACAGGCAGACAAATGACTCATGCATTATATGACATGAAAACACTGGAAGTCTCTGTTTTGGAGCAAAATAACAAGTTGTCTTTCCCAGATAAACAGACTCCACACTCCCAGCAAGCCAGTTTCCAGTCAGATACACTAATATGTGTGCATCGGAGGCACGTCAAGACCATGGGGCCAGGAGCTCACATGATGTAAGTCGTATCTTCAGAAAGCAACTAATAGAAATGCAGATGTCAAAGTGGGTTTGATTACAATAAGAAGTGGCAACCAATTACCGTTAGAACAAAGATTGCATACATTCCCAATGTCTCAAAAAAAGGAGTTTTTTTTTATTTTGAGAAAGTGTTCCTCTGTGTAATCCTGCCTTGGACCAGGCTGGCCTAGAACTCACAGAGATCCGCCTGCCCCTGTCTCCCAAGTGCTGGGATTAAAGGCGAGCGCCACCTCCACCTGACTTCAAAAAAGGATTAAAAAAAAAAAAACCAACTTCCTGATATCTCTTTCTCCCATATCTTTAGTTTGAACTCTTGATCTTTCAGTGTGTCTGTGATTTTGTAAAATTCTTTTTACTAATAGAAAAAGCAGAAAGGTAATATAGCACGGTCCATCCATTAACATGGTCCCTCTCTACCCCCTGCTTCTCTCTCCTATCCTCTCCCTTTCTCTCCTTCCTTCTCCATTCCCCTCTTCATTCCCATCCCTCCCTCTTTCTTCCTTCCTTCCTTCCTCCTCCCTCCTCCTTTTCTTCCTTTTCTTCTTTTTCCTTGCTTCCTTCCTTTTATTTTTCTTTTTTTGAGACAGAGTCCCATTTAGCCCAGACTGATCTTCAGCTGACTATGTAGCTAAAGATGACCTTGAATTTCTGATCCTCTTGCCTCTACCCCCTGAGTTCTGGGATTACATGCATGTGCCATCACACATTTAGGGGATGTTGATTTACTCCAAGGCCCCATGTATGCTCGACAAACTCTCTACTTACTACACTACCATCCCTAGTTCTTAGCATGGATTCTTGAAAGTGATCGTTGATAACTTACAGACATAACTCATTATTGATGAAGCCAGTACAGTTATTCTTCTGTAAATGTGGAGATCCCACTATATATATTGTTTAAGACAGGGCTTCACGCTGTAGCTGCCCCTGATGGTCAGTTTTAATCTTCAACTTGTAATAATATAGTATCACAGAAGAGCCTTGAAGAGTTTGGACATGGCTGTGGGCAATTTTCTTCTCTTTTTAGATCTGATTTTATGTGTGTGGGTGTTTGTCTGCATATATGTCTGTGCATCATGTACATGCCTGGTGCCTGAAGAGGGGAGAAGAGGGCACTGGATCCCCTGGAACTGGAGCTAGGGACCATTGGGAGATGCCATGTTGGTGCTGGAAATTGAAGATGCAGCCCACTGCAGTGGACCATTCTCTGGATTTGGGTCAGCAATGTGAGGTAGGCACGGTGTAACTACTTCTCTCTGCTCTTGACTGTGGATAACTGTCCTCTTCTTTCCTGCCGCTGTGACTTCCTGCACTGATGGAGTGGTCAGTTAAAATAACTTTCTCTTCCAAATTGTCCTTTATCAGGATATTCTTATCACAGCAACAGGAATTAAACCAGAAGATACACTGTCAGTGAAAACAGTGTTATTTGTGTCTATGTTATATAAAATATACTTAAAATGAGCTACAGAGAGAACTCCAGCCCTGGAAAGGGGCCTGTGGCTTGAGCCGTTCCAGGGTAAATCCCCTCTACATGTATTTAAATTTAGAGCCTGTGGGCCCATCAGCCTCAACTCTGTCTAGGGTGCCAGTAGTCAACAAAGAAAAAATAGTCATCCACACCAATAAGGACAGATTTTTTGTCTACTGGTGGGGCTTCCAGCTGCAGGCAAGTCACAATGCTCCCATGTTCCCTAACACTTCAGTCTTAGCATTGGGTGATATACAACATTTTGGTCATGAGTTACTGTGTCATAACAAAAGTCAAGGGACATGGATAGCACAGGAGATATACATAGCTAGGTAGGCATAGTGTCTACTTTCCCAGCACTTGGATATTGAGGTAAGAAGATCTTTAGTTCAAAGCTAGTTTTGGTTACATGATGAGTGGCCAACATGGGCTATGTAACAAGACCTTGTCTCAAAAATCTAAGACAACTGTGGTGGTTCACATTTATAATACAACAACAGAGAAGCTGAGACAGGAGGATTGCCTTGAGTCTGAAGTCAGGTTGTTTTTGTTTTTAAACAAAAGGGGAAAAAAGGAGACATTCAATAAATTATCAACTATAGTCACCCACTTGGGCTATTGGAGACCCAACACTAGAATATATCCTATCTTACTTTATTTTTGTGACCACTAATCAGCCTGTCTCCATGCCCACTTGCTGAACACCATGCCATCCTTTGTTGTTGACTTCTATGGGACCAACTTCTGATTGGGAATGAGTACTATTTGTCTCTCTGTGCCTGGCTTCTTTCCCATAGCATCTGGGTTCATCTCGCAAATGTCAAGATTTCCTATTTATGAATGATTAAGGCTCCCTTGTGTATAGGTACAACATGTTCCATATTTATTAAAGAATATTCCTTTGTGTATATGTGCTACGTGTTTCATGTCTGCTTACCTGTTGATGGACACCTATGTTAGTTTTGTGTCTTGGTTATCTCTTATAGAGTGATGATGAACAGGGGAAGGAGTTCAGATTATCTTTAGCTCGCTGAGTGTGTTCCTAGATGTGGGATCAGTAGATCAAATAGATCAAACTATTTTTAATTTGCTTTTCTTTGTTTTATTTTTCATTATCATTATTTTTGTGGTCATTTTGAGATAGGGTCTCACTATGTAGCTATGGCTGGTCTAAAACTCACTATGTAGACCAGGCTAACCTAGAGCTCACAGATATTCACCTGCCTCTGCCTCCTGAGTGCTGGGATTAAAAGTGTGCACCACCATGCCCAGTTGACTTTTTATTTAAATATATATGTGAGCTTGTGTGAGTTCTTCTACACCACTTGTGTGGAGGATCCCTTGGAGGCCAGAAAGAGACATCAGATCTCCTGATTGGAGTTGTAGGTGGTTGTGGGCTGCCACATGGGTGCTAGAAATCTAACCCTGGTCCTCGGCAAGAATGAGTTCTCTTAACTGCCAAGTAATCTCTCTAGGTCCTGACTTCTATTTTTTGAGACAGGATCTTACTCCTCGATGCAGGCTGGCCTTTGACTATGGAGACTCTCCTGCCTCTGCCTCCCAAGCTCTGAGAGAAAGAAAATGGCCTCTAAAAGGGGTGGCCCTAATGGGAGAGGTGGCCTTGCTGGAGGAAGTGTGTCACTGTGGGGGTGGACTTTGAGGTCTCCTATGCTCAAGCTACACCCACTGAAGCCAACCACTTCCTGTTGCCTCCAAGTCAAGATGTAGGACTCTCAGCTCCTTCTCCAGCACCATGTCTACCTGCATGCACCATGATGATAATGGACTAAACCTCTGAAAATGTAAGCCACCACCTCAATTAAATGTTTTAAGCCTCTGAAAATGTAAGCAATCCCAATGAAGTGTTTTCCTTTATAAGAGTTGCCGTGAATATGGTGTCTTTTCACAGCAGTAGAAACCCTAACTAAGACACCTCCATACTGTTCCCCATAACTGTACTAGTTACATCCCTGAGTGCAAGGCAATTGTTTATCATTTGAAAACGGTCATTCCTACTGATAGGAGGTGTCTCATTGTATTTTCCCTTACAATTAGTGATGTAGAGGATTTTCCCGCACAGTTGTCCATTTGTGTATCTTCTGAGAAATGCCTAGTCAGATCATTTTCTTATAAGATTTGTATTAATTTTTGTCTTGTTGGGTTCCTCATATATGCTGGGCATTAACACCTGTTTGGATGAATGCCGTGCACAGATTTCCCTCCCAGGGGATGTTCTTTCCTTCCTGCTGCCTTCCCAGTCCAGTACACATCCCGTGTTCTGGCCCCCAGCCAGGAACTTTCCCTGAAACTCTGAGATCCACAGATCTCCCTCTGTCTGAATGATATGATTGCAGAGACCATTTCTGCAACAAATATCTGTTAATGACCCACCGGGGCTAGCCTGTGGTTAGATTCAGCCACAGCGAGTTGCTTACAAAGCATATTCAAGGAGAATTCTCTTTTTTTCCAGGAGAATTCTGTTTAATCAGATTATAAACAAATTGGTGACAGGGACCAGAGCTTCTCACTGGCCTGTCACAGTTCTGGGTGTGTCTGTGCTGAATAAATGCATGTTGATGTACAGCTCTATCTCCTCCCCAGGAGTGAACATCTTGGCAGCTTCCTCCTAAGGAGGCTGAAGGCTCCCTAGCTGGGTGGAGATGATGGTGTTATCTCCTGCACCACAGACTCTCATGGAGTCCCCCAAACCTTGATGATGGGCTCTCGGCCAGCCTCTCTGTAGCTCATGCTTGAAGCAATTTTTCATTTTCTACAGTAAATTGATTGGAAGTCTTGACATTTTTCTTTTATTCTTTAAAATCGTGTGTGCTCATGTATATTTGTGTTCATGTATGTGTAGCCACAGGTCAACGTTAGGGGCTTCATGCATTGCACAGAACCTGGAGTTCACCAATTTGGTTGTACTAGCTTAGCCAGTGAGCAACAAGGCTGCTCCTGCTTCTGCCTCCCCAGCACTGGAATGACAGGCACTAGCCAGTAAGCCTGTTAGGTACTCGAATCCAGGCTCTCCCATTTGTGGGACTAGCACTTCACCTACTGAGCCATCGCCACGAGCTCAGAAGTCTGTCTTGGAGCATCAGGAACAGAACCCACAGCTTTACACACAGCAGGAAGCGAAGCACCAGTAAGCTCCAGCCTGGGCCTTCCACCCTCACTTTTAACAGTGACAATCTAAGTCTAGTCACTGGCCTTACTTAGCAAGTTTAGAGGGTTTTGAGCTGCGTCAACGTCAGTGCCCCATAGTGTAAGTGGGCATGTTATGTGCCTGCTTCATTAACCCTTTGCTGGTCCTGTTGCTGTCCTGACAGCCATGTGAGGAACAGGGAGTAGACTTGACTTGTCCTTCCCTGGACTCCAGGCTGGTCTTGTTCTCCACAGTTGTATGGCCTTATCATTCTCCTCTGGGATGCTACCAGTTTGGTGGCTATGGGATTAGAACTCTGGGAGACAGTGGGAACTGGGCCCAATGCATTTGTTCTTGTTTGAGAAAAGATTTCTCTGTGTAGCATTGGATGTTCTGGAACTCACTCTGTAGACCAGGCTGGCCTCAAACTCAGGTCTGCCTGCCTCTGCCTCAAATAAGAAACAAACAAGCAAACAAACAAACAAACCCGATGACAACAACAACCACTCTCAGTTCTAAAGGAGCACGCAAAGGTGAATGATTGCTCATGCGCACTGGAGAGATGATTGATCTCATTTGTTTTCTACAGCCAGAAGCTGGGGTTAGGTTTTCCTGGTCATCCCACCGAGTCCTCCTGGCAATGTGTGAGGAATGCTTAGTACTGTCTTCATTTCCTGTGTTACTGACATCTTTAACTTTGTGGCAACAGAGGTCATTTTCTTAGTAACTGAGGGAGGTGCTAATGAGAAAGAATAATTATCAGCTGACTAGAATGTCCCAGCAGAGGCACACTAGAATGACTGGACTTAAAAAACAAAAACAAACAACAACAAAAACCATGGCCTCATTCTGTCATCATGGCACCTCTCCCCAAAGCACCCCTACACACCAGAGCATCCAAGGCACAAGGCGTGCTAGTGCATGGGCCACTCTGAATGTGCTGGCCTGTCATCCTGGTGTGTCCCTCCTGATCTGCTAATTCCTTGCTTTGGAAAAGGGGCCACTGTCAGCCTGAGGATTCTAGACCTGAAAGAGCCTTGGGGGTCATGTGACCTCCTGATTCTTCAACAGCTTTCAACAAGGCCTTCACAAGGAAGATGGCTTCCTCCTCCCTCCCTTCCTCAGCCTGCCCCCCTCCCATCATTGCTCGCCTTACTTCCTCCCCACTCTCTTCCTTGACTTGGACAGGGAGCTGTGACGTTGCCCTCATCCCCTGAGTTCTTACCGTCTTACCCAATCTCCTAAGTGGCTGCCACTCAGGCACCTGCTCTTCTATGTATACTGAACTTTGCACACAATTTGGTTATTTTTTAAGGAACACGTGACCATATTTGCTCATTTATTTATGAGACAGGGTTCTAGCCTGCAACTGTGTAGCCCAGGCTGGCTTCACTGTGCCCAGTAACTTACTCTTGAGCATTTTTTTTTCTGACTTCCTCCTGCAAAGCTTGCTCAGGTATCTTACCTGGAGTCTTAAGACCGGACACTGCCCGCAGGGACATCACAGCACACTCACGAGGAGTGTTACCGTCACCACCCAGCTCAGGGGCACCTCTTCCCAAAACCTTCCTTCCGCCTGTCCTGTCATCACAAATCAAAACCCTCAGTCTGGGGTGAAATATATTCTTGACAAGATTGGCGAGTGGTGGGAGGAGACAGCTTTGTTTTGAGGGGTGGGGCAGGATCTTGTGCCTCTTAAATATGAGTTATATGAAATCAAGAAAGACAAAGAGAAAGAGAATGAAAAAGTTCAACACCGGTTTTGTCTGTGAAATATAGTTTCACTTCAAAATATGTGCTTGCTATCGTTTTCCCTCCTCCAGTGAAAACAGACAGAAAATGTCTTGCCTCTCCAGCGCTCTTTCTGATTGTCAGAAACAGGAAAAGAGCCTAATTTCCCGTGAAATGCCGGCATCACATGACCTCAGTACCACGCAGTGCCACTCTGTTGTGGTTCCCGGGCCTCTCGCTCAGATACCATTTTTCAAAGACCTTCGGGATGATTCTGGTGCCAAGTAGGTGCTGCCTTGATGCTTCGCGATGATGAACGGTCTTCTAAGTGCCTGTACCGAGCTTAAGAAAAGGAACACCGCAGCACGTAAAACATTGTGCGAGATCGCACACAGACGCCAAATCGCATCCGCCCCTATCTCTCTGGACGATCCTGCCCCCGCCCCCGAAATCTAGGCCTGGCACCTTGCCCTGAGCCTTAGCCAACTGGGCTTTAACAGACTAGGGTGGAAAGAGAGATCCAGATATGCTCCCCTATAAATCTCCGGTGGAGCCAAACCCTGCCGGTCTGTTTGTGGGCAGTGGAGGAAGAGAGGGGTGTGAGTGGAATTTGCAAACGCTCGAATTTTTTTAGACAACCGTAGGAAAAAACACTTTCAGATTCTCCACCTTCTGATGCACCAGGCCTGTCCATAACTATTCTACTTCGATTCTTCAGACTGTGCCTTCTAGGTGAGGTTCTAAAGTGAAGTGAAATGGCCAAAATGGAGAGCTAAAAAGTAAGAGAGCGGGCTGGGGCTGCAGCCCAGGGCTTGCCTAGTGTGCAGAGAGCCCTGGGTTGCAGCCCAGCACGAAGGGACCAGGCACTCCTGAGGTCTCAGAACACCGGAGGTAGAGGCACCAGTCCTTAGCTAGTTTGAAGCCGGCACAGACTACACAAGACCCTGTCTTGGAAAAAGAGTAACAATTAGAGAAAGAAAGACGAACAAACGGAAACACAGGAAGAGCCTGGAGTTCCCAGCCTGGAAAACGAAACCCACATGGCTCAGTTACCCTTGGCTGTGCCTTCCTTAGCAGTTTCTGCAGGGTTAGCTCCTGCTGTATAAAGGGTGTAAGCCAGCTGCTGAGTTGCAGTTCTTATCCTGAGACTTTGAAATTATATTTAAGTGCCTTAAATTGTATATACAAAAGTCAAATGCTATACATGGCTGTGTGAGCGAGAGGCCACATTATGGTCTGGCAGGACACAGACCAAACAGCTAACTTGGGTCCCAGCTGAGAAAGCAGGTGAGGCTGACGGGCAAGAGAGAAGGGAGGGAGGGACCAAAGGGCACCTTAAACATTTGTCTTAATTATCAAATTGAGAATACAGATGGTCCTTGTTTCTTTTTTTTTTTTTTAATATTTTGTTTGTTATGTATACAGCCTTCTGCCTGCGGGCCAGCAGAGGGCACCAGATCTCATACAAGGTGGTTGTGAGCCACCATGTGGTTGCGGGGAATTGAACTCAGGACCTCTGGAAAAACAGTCAGTGTTCTTTACCACTGAGCCATCTCTCCAGCCCACCCCCCCGTTTCTTTTTTTAAAAAAATTTTATGAAGTTTGGTTCTCATCATAATGCCAGTATCTGAGCTGTGGACGTGGTTTAGCCGGTAGAGTGTTTAC